>NW_027223755.1:76013399-76660546 GCF_028538775.1 Myotis yumanensis
TCATACCTCCTCATTTTTTTCTACTCAGGCAGTATGTCATCTTGGCACATTATCCCTAATTCATTTATATCTCTTTCTCTTATTATCTACAAATATAAATCACATTTGTTCTCCTGCTATTTCATTTTTGTTTTTCTTGTACGGAACATCTTCTGAACCTCTTACTTTTCTTAAATCCAGTCCTATTGATTACAAATAGTTGCAAGGACCTGGCTACTTTGGCTCTTAGTGCTTCACTACTGCTCTAAGTGTGGTCCTGGGCCAGTAGCATCAGCTTCACGTGGGAGCTTAGCCCCCTTCAGAACTACTGAGTCACAATCTGCATTTTTTATAAGCTCCCCAAAGCTTTCATATGCACAATTAAAGTTTGAGAAGCACTGTAATTATGTAGCCATGTCCTATGGCTCTTATATTGACATTAAAAAAATGTTTTTATTGAGCCCAGCCATGTGACTCAGTGGTTGAGCATTGACCTATGATCCAGGAGGTCATGGTTTGACTCCCCGTCAGGGCACATGCCTGGGTTGAAGGCTCAATCTCCAGTAGGGGATGTGCAGGAGGCAGCCAATCAATGATTCTCTCTCATCATTGATGTTTCTATCTCTCTCTCCTTTCTGTTCCTCTCTGAAATCAATAAAAATATATTAAAAACAAACAAAAAATGTTTTCACTGATTTCAGAGGGAAGGAGAGAGAGAGAAACATCGATGTGTGAGAGAAACATTGATTGGTTGCCTCCCACACACACCCCAACTGGGACCCAGCCTGCAACCTGAACATATGCCCCGACTGGGAATCAAACCAGTGGCCTTTTGGTGCACGGGAGGATGCTCAACCAACTGAGCCACACTGGCTGGGCACATATTGAAATATTGAAAAATTACATAATTTATTATAGATTGTGTTATGGGCTGAACTACGTCTCCTCAAAATTCATATATTGAAGCCCTGATCCGCACTACCTCCTAATGCGACTGTATTTGGAGACAGGGCCTTTGCAGAGATGATTAAGTTAGATCGAGGCACTTAAGGGGGGACTTAATTCAATCCAACTGGGATCAAAACAGCATGGTACTGCCATAAAAACAGATACATCAATCAGTGAGAATAGAGAGACCAGAAATAAACCCACACATATGTAGTCAGTTAATTTATGACAAGGAGCCAAGAATATAGAATGGGGAAAGGATAGTCTCTTCAATAAACGGTGTTGGGAAAACTGGACAGCCACATGCAAAAGAATGAAAGTGAACCCCTATCTTACACATACACATAAATCAATTCCAAATGGATTAAAGACTTGAACATAAGACCTGAAACCATACAACTCCTAGAGGAAAACACAGGAGGTAAGTCCTTGACATTGGTCCTTACTATTCTCTTCCCTTCTACCAGTTTAGAAATTATACATGCACTTTATTTTTTTCTCACTGGTAATGCCTAAAATTTAAATATTCATGTTATTTGACAAAGTAAAAGACTGAGCTCTGGCTAGTGTGGCTCAGTTGGTTGGGTGTCATCCCATGCACTGAAAGGTTGCAGGCTCGATCCCCGGTAGGGAGCATTGTTGATGTTTCTCTCTCTCCCTCCTCTCTAAAAATTAACTTAAAAAGTCTTTTAAAATTTTGTTCTTCTAAACAATTCAAGAACCTCAGTATACGTTGACTTTGAGTGCACTACTCTCACCATATATATTATTGTTGCCTACTATTTTACTTTATACTTTTAAAAATATATTTTTATTGAGTTCAGAGAGGGAGAGATAGAAACATTGATGAGTGGGAATCATTGATTGGCTGCCTCCTGCACACCCCCTACTGCAGATGGGGCCCACAATCCAGGCATGTGCCCTGATTCAAACTGTGAATCAGGGAATCAAACTATGACCTCCTGGTTCATAGGTCGATGCTCGACCACTGAGCTACACTGGCCAGGCGGTCCCCTAGTATTTTAGTACATCCCTCTTGATCCAAGTGTTATGCAGAAGAATTTGTTTTATTTACACATGTGGGTAGAAGGGCCTTTATTTTGTGAAAATGTTGATAAGTCTAGTTTTCTTGTATTGTGATTAGAGAACATGGCCTATATTATTCTACTGTTTGAAATTTGTCCGTTTTGTGTGTGTGTGTGTGTGTGTGTGTGTGTGTGTGTGTGTGTATGTGTGTACTAACATATGATTAATTTTGAATGGGCACTTGAAGGTATATTCTTCATTTTGAGGAAATACAACATGCCATGTTTCATTGAATCTAAGTCACAATTTCTTTGTTTTACATTTTAAAGTCCCTGATTGAGATTCAGCTTTCAAATTTGGTATCTTCTAATTATTTTTGGCCTGATGCCAATCACAATGCAGTTGTTATTGCTGGGACACACACAAACTTGATCACAGCTGTTTATATCACTGACACTTCGACTCAGTTATGTTTACATTGCTGGTTCTATACACCTTGGGTTTGATTTCCATGTTAAATTTGGTTGAAGGGTTACAGTATATTTTGGCATTTAAACTAAAAGTTACTGGTTTCACAGAAAGGCTTGGAAACAAAGCAGAAAGGTATAAATTTGATATTAGGAAAGAAAGCAAATATTATTGATGGCAGAATTACTATAATTCCACATTTTTTTACAAAAAATAACCACAGATTTTAGAGTCTTTACAACAGAGGACAATAACTATGAGTAGATGAATCTGTGTGACATTTTTCTTCCTAAGTGCAAGAGAATACCTATTTTACACCAAGCAAAACAACCAAATTCAGGAGAAATCAACAAATCCCTCAAAATAGATTAAATAAATTTCTTAACAAATAGAGGAGAGTGAGATTTCCTCATGAATTTTGCAGAGCTATAATTAAGGCATTGCCATAATTTGATAGCATTTATCTTGTTATGCGTTTTTCAATTGATAGTATCTTATTATATTCAATAACATGCAACATACTGACCAGCTCTACCTTTTGTTATTTATGTGTTTATATTCTCACATCCTTTTTAAAGATTTACATGCTCTGTCTTTTTTTTTTTAAATTTTTAATTAAATCTTTATTGTTCAGATTACATTTGTTCCCCCCCCCCCCCCATAACTCCCTTCCTCCCAGTTCCCGCCCCACCCTCTGCCCTCACTCCCCACCCACTGTCCTCAGCCATAGGTGCACGATTTTTGTCCAGTCTCTTCCCGCATCTCCCACTCCCCTTTCCCCCCCAAGAATAGTCAGTCCCTTCCCTTTCTATGTCCCTGATTCATTATAATCAACAGTTCATTCTGTACATCAGATTATTTATTCACTTGATTCTTAGATTCACTTGTTGATAGATGCATGTTTGTTGTTCATAATTTGTATCTTTACCTTTTTCTTCTTCTTCCTCTTCTTAAAGGATACCTTTCAGCATTTCGTATAATACTGGTTTAGTGGTGATGAACTCTTTTAGCTTTTCCTTTTCTGTGAAGCTCTTTATCTGACCTTCAATTCTGAATGATAGCTTTGCTGGATAAAGTAGTCTTGGTTGTAGGTTCTTGGCATTCATCACTTTGAATATTTCTTGCCATTCCCTTCTGGCCTGCAATGTTGCTGTTGAGAAATCAGCTGACAGTCATATGGGTACTCCCTTGTAGGTAATTGACTTTCTTTCTCTTGCTGCTTTTAAGATTCTCTCTTTGTCTTTTGCTCTTGGCATTTTAATGATGATGTGTCTTGGTGTGGTCCTCTTTGGATTCCTTTTGTTTGGGGTTCTCTGCGCTTCTTGGACCTGTAAGTCCATTTCTTTCACCAGGTGGGGGAAGTTTTCTGTCATTATTTCTTCAAATAGGTTTTCAATATCTTGCTGTCTCTCATCTTCTGGCACTCCTATAATTCTGATATTAGTGCGCTTGAAGCTGTCCCAGAGGCTCCTTACACTATCTTCGTATTTTCGGATTCTTTTTTCATTTTGCTTTTCCAGTTGGGTGTTTTTTGTTTCTTTGCATTTCAAATCTTTGACTTGATTCTTGCGCTCCTCTAGTCTGCTGTTGGGTGTCTGTATAATATTCTTTATTTCAGTCAGTGAATGCTTAATTTCTAGTTGGTTCTTTATCACAACATCGAGGGTCTCATTAGTTTTCTTGAGGCTCTCATCAAGTTTATCGGCAGCTTCTAGCACATTATTGAAAGCCCTCAAAATTGCGTTTTTTAGCTCTATATCCTCCATTTCTGTCATGTTTTTTTGTCTCCGCATTTTTTATGCTTTCTTGGTGCACCCCCTAGTGGTCTTTGTGCACAGTCTTGTTCTAGTTAAGCCTTGATTGTTGTAGTTAATACTAGAGGGATTTGACCACCAGGCCAACTGGCTGTGAGAATCAGCTGTGTCTGCCGTGGGAAAACTTCTGTCCTCTGGAGAGGTGCTAATCTAGCCTTTGCCTGAGGCTACCCAGCAAATGGCTCTGCGCAGGGCTTGGGTGGGGCAGGTCGCAGGGGATCAACAGGGCAGGTGGAGGGAGCAGTTATGGCTGCTCTCAGTCCCGTTCCCAGAGGCTCTGCTTCTCAGAACCCCAGCAACCGCTGCAAACCTCGGAGAGAAAGCTGCCCTCACGTTCCAACTGATGCCAGACAATCCCGCTTCTCCCGTTTGAGTCTGAGTCCCTAGAGACTCGCCCGGATCTGGAGCTTAGAGTCTGAGACTCCCTCCTGATTGAAAACGACAACTGCGCCCTCAGCCACCAGCCCGCTCTGCGCGCGCACCTCCGCACCTTTGTATTTTCCACACTGCGCCTCCTCTGAGCCTCGGTATGCTGTTCTCTCTCCTTCTAGTTGAAGAATCTCTCCTCAGCCAGCTTTCCTGTGGTTCTGGGTGATGTCCGTTCCGCTTTTAGTTGTATTTTTGAAGTGGTTGTTTGCGGCAGTAATCTCCGGTGTTTACCTATGCCACCATCTTGGTTCGAGCTACATGCTCTGTCTTGAACCCAGAGATACAAATTAAAATATTCTAACATAAGGGTATCTACTTTCTCTTATATCTCCTATAATTTCTGCTCTTTGAATATTGTTACTATACTTTAAGTGAATATATATATATATATACATAACTGTTATATCATCATTGTAAATTGTATCATTTAATATTATAAATCGTCCTACATGGTCTCACTTTATGTTTTTTTTGGTCATTTTATGTGTTGTTTTTGTTTTTGGGTAAGAATTCCTATCATCTGGATAGCAACTTCTGTTTTCCTTTTTTTGCATTTGTCCAGTTTACTTTTTTTTTTTATCCTCAACTGAGGATATGCTTCTATTGATTTTTTTTTTTTTGAGAGAGAGAGAGAGAGAGAGAGAGAGAGAGAAGGGAAAGAAACATTGATTGGTTACCCCTGTGAGACACCCCCTAACTGGGGATCAAACCCACAACCCAGGTTCGGGAATCAAACCTGCAACCCTTTGATTGGATGATGCTCCAACCAACTGAGCCACCTGGCCAGGACTGCCTAGTTTACTGTTTGCCCATCCTTTGTGAGTTACTTTGTTCTAAGTGTGTTTCTTTGACATACTCTAAAGTTTGGGTTTTTGCTTGTTATGTAATCTGAAAATCTGTTTATTTTTAAAAGGTAAGTAAAGTACATTTTCATTTTTTGATGAGACAGAGATATTTGATTTTTTCCCTGTCATTTTCTTTTCTATTTTTGTTTTTATAATTAAAATTTTTTTCATTATGTATTTTTTTAATTTGCTTTTTTGGGTAACTCTGATATTTGGAGAAGTTTGTGTGTTTTTCTGTGACCTTTATAAATTAAAATGGTTACTTTACAAAATATATGTTTTTGCAAATCACCTATCTGATAAAGGAATTGTATCTGGAATATATAAAAGACTCTTACAATTCAATAATAAAGAGACAAAAATCCAATTTTAAAATGGATAAAGGATTTAAATAGACATTTCCTCAAACACATGAAGAAATGCTCAACATTATCACTATTAGGGAAATGCAAATCAAATCCACAATGAAATGCTACTTTATATTCCCTATGTTATGGACTGAATGTTTATATATCCTCCCAAATTCGTATGTTGAAGCCCCAAACCCCTGTGTGACTGTCTTTGGAGATTGAGCCTTTACGGAAGTAACTGCAGTTAAAGGAGGTCATAAGGGCAGGACCCTAACTGGATAGGATTAGTATTTATAAGAACAGGAAGAGAGACCAGAGTGCTGTCTTCACACACACTGAGGTTATGTGAGCACAAAATGAGGTGTTGCCCACCGACAAACCAGGAATAGAGCCCCACCAGGAACCAAATTGGCCGACACAGTCTCTGGAACTATAAGAAATCTTTCTGTTACTTAAGCCATTCAGTCTATAATATAGGGTGTCTCCCCCCGACTCCCCAAAATAAATACACAGCTGATGACTCACTTAATTTTCATTCCTTTTCAGGTTTAACTGATTTGAAAAAATGGGTGAAACCAGACTAAGCTTTGAACAAAGAAAATTTATCCCAGCTCAGCTGGTGTGGCTCAGCAGTTGAGCCTCAACCTAGGAATCAAAAGGTCGCCAGTTTGAATCCTGGTCAGGGCACATGCCTTAGTTGTGGGCTCGATCCCCAGTGGGATATATGCAGGAGGCAGCTGATCCTCTCTCATTGCTGTTTCTATCTCTCTATACCTCTTCCTTCCTCTCTCAAAATCAATAAAAACATTAAAAAAAGGAAGAAAGAGGACTATCTCCCAGTTGCTACCTTGCAGCTGAAAAAATAAAAGAAAGACAATTTATCCTAAAGTGCCACCAGGCTTTTTTTTTTTTTTTTTTTAACAGGGATACATAAATGATAAAGTTTACGGTACAAAACTGGCAACAGTCAATGAATTGAAGGCACACAAATACCAAATGAAATGATTCTTGATGTTTGCAATTCCAGTGCTTTGCATTATCAGCAGTGCCTGGACCAGAATGGTCATCAGTTTGAAAACAGGCATTGACAAAACATTATTCATTTCTATAGATTCTTTTAAATTTTGAAATTGAATTGTATGGTAATAAACACTAATTTTATAATCATTCAAATTGTGTATACATTTTTTGGGGACACCCTATATTTGTTATGGCAACCCAAACTAATACACCCTTGAATAGCTATTATTAAAAAGACACACCATACAAGGTGTTGTTGAAGATGTAGAAAAATTAAAACCATCATTTATTGTTGGTGGGCCTGTACAATGATGCAAATTATTTAGAAAACCGCTTTTTAGTTCCTTGAAATGTTAGACATTGACTTCCTGCAAGACCCAGTAACTCCACTCTTAGATATCTACTGAGAAGAAAGTGGAAAGCATATGTACACACAAAACTTGTACATGAACAAAGCAGCATTATGTATAATAGCCAAAATGTGGAAATAACCCAAGTGTCCATTAGCTGATGAATAGGTAAACAAATGTTGTATATCCAAAATAGAATATAATTCATCAATGAAAAGGAATGAAGTATGGGTACATGTTACAACGTGGAGAAACCTTGAAAACATTATGTTAAGTGAATAAGCCAGACACAACAGGACAAATATTGTATGATTCCACTTATATGAGATACCTAGAATAGTCAAATTCACAGAGAGAGAAAATAAAACAGTGGTGACCATGGCTGCATGCAGGAAGCGGGTAAGAATGACTGCTGATGGATATAGTCTTTTTGGAGTAACAAAGGTGTTCCAAAATTACTTTGTGGTAATGATGGCACAACTCTGTGGAAACCACTGAACTGTATACTTTAAGTGGGTGACCTTTATGATATGTAAATCATATCTCAATAAAACTTAAAAAACAAACAAAATTTTTTTCCTAATAAAAAAACATGATTTAAAGTTCCATATATTTCAAACATGGAAAATACAGGCAAATAATGTATAAAACTGAAGGGGCTACAATAATATCAGATATAATAGACTATAAAGAAAAAAACTTTACTAAGCATTTTTTTTTTTGCATTACTAGAATTAAGAAGGATCACTACATATTAATAAAAGGCTCAATTCAGGATAAAATACACAAATTCTAAACTTCTTTGCATTTATTAACATTGAACCAAATACATAAAGCAAAATTTATTAGCACTATGAGGGTAAATGGGATAATCCGCTAACCAAGAAGGATTAATATATCTCTCCCAGTAAAAATGACCCTTTAGGCAGAAAAATCAGCAGGGGTATAAAGGATTTAAACAACACAATAAGTGCAGTCCAGTGGGCATATAATCAGACACATTCTTTTCAAGCACATATGGAACATTCTCAGGATTTGTATAGGAGTTAGGCCACAAAATACAATATAAAACTATCCAAAAAAGGCCACAATCTTTTCCTGCAATACATAAAAGTTATATCTCCATATTTAAAAAAATAATAAATTTCTAAATTAAATCCAAAGATGATTATTTGAAAAGAGCAAAAATTTGACTACTCTCAGCAAGATAGATCAAGGAAAAAAGAAAGAAGACACAAATAAATAATATTATGAATGAAAAAGGATAAATCAGGATAGATGCAGGAGAGATTAATAGAAAGGAAAAATTTTAAAAAAGAAAATTCACAAAATATACAAATTTATATAAAATATGACAATACATCACATTAAGACAGAGTAGAAAAACCAAAGAGTCTTATAACTATTAAATAAATTGTGTCAGTAGTTTAAAATCTTACCCTGCCATAAAAAACAACTTGCTCCAAATGATTTTACAAGCAAGTTTTACCAAAAATTCAGGTACCAGGTAATTGCAATCTTATTCTAGAACATAAAAAAAGAATAAACCCTTCCCAAATCATGTTAATAAGCCAGTATAATCTTGATACTAAAAGGAAGTACCAGAATAAGAAAATATAATTTATCTTACTCATTAATATAAGACAATAAAAATCCCAAGAAAACTATTTACAAATTGAATTTAGCAATATACATATAGCAAAGATAATACCTCATAATTGATTTGAGCTTACTTCAAAAGTGCAAGTTTGAGCCAACATGAGACAATGTATTGCATTACTTTACCATATTGAAACATTTCAATATATGTAGAAAATTTTTTCCAGATGTAGTTCCAGATGAAAGGTAAAACAATAAAGCTTTCAGAGAAAGACATAGGAGAATATCATCTTGATTTTGGAAGAGGGAAAGATTTCTTAAACAGGACGTAACATGCACTAACCATAAAATAAAAAATTATAAAATAGACTATATTAATACTTAAAACTTCTATTCATCAAAAGACACCATTAAAAGATGATGAAAGCAATTTACAGAGTAAGAGAAGATATTCATTATACATCCGTCTGGTAAGGAACTTGTATCTAGTGCATGCTCTCCCTCCCAGGAGCATGCCAGCACACTTCCCTCCCCGCTCCTTCCCCCATGGGCATGCATCTCCTAAACTCCAGGGGACCCCAGAGACTTGCCACCAGGGGAGCAATGGGCAGCGGTGGCTCATACTGGGCTAAGCCTCTGAACTTGTCTCAAGACCCCCTTTTCTCTGACTTCCAGAGAGCCAAAGCAGCCCCGCCTAGGTTCTCTCCTGTGGTTTCTTTTTTTTAAACCCTGGCACGTGTCCTGACCAGGAACTGAACCAGTAACCTTCCAGTGCACCAGACGACGCCCAACCAACTGATCCACGATGGCCAGGGCCAGTTGCTTCTTTTATCCTAAGCCCTTCCTTGCTGCACTGTCCCCAGCTTTAATAAACAAACTCTCAAAATAAAAATAAAATAATAAAGTAAGACAAAAGACAAAAGAAGTTGTATCTACACAACAATTTTCAACCAGTGTGCCACCAGGATTTTTAAAACATGCAATACCTGACTATTTAGTCGGGGCCACTGACCTCTTTTCCCTTAGATTGTCTAATAAAAAAATAACAACAGCCAACACAGTAGCCTTCCGATGTGAATGAATCAAAGTTATATCTATTTTTTCATCAGATTGGCAGAATTTTAGTGATTAGTTTATGTGTGCCATGAGATGAACAAGGTTGAAGATCCCTGGTCTAGAATATATAAAACTCCTACAAATCAATAAGAAAAGGATAGGCAATCCTAACAGAAAAAGAGAGAAATGATTTAAACAGATCCTCAAAAGAGGATATCCAAATAGCCCATACGCATATGAAAAGATGTGTGACTGTATTAGTAGCCAGGGAATGCAGATTAAAACTAGAGTGAGATACCATTATCTACCCACCAAAATGGCTAATACTAAAAGGCAGAAAAACAAGGATTGACTGACAAGGCTATAGAGGACCTGGGATTCTCAGAAATTCCTGGTGAGAGTGTAACTTAGCCGACAATTTTGGAAAACTTTTTGGCAATATCTATTAAATCTAAACATATGCATCTCCTCTACCAGAAATTTCACTCATAAGTATATAACCAACAAAATGTCTTCGATAAGTTACCAAAAGACATATACTAGAGTTTCCATGGCATCAGCACTATTCGTAATAGTCCCAAACTGGAAAGAATCCAAAAGCCTATCAACAATAATAATAAAAAACAACTGTGATTTATTCACACAATGAACTATCGTACAGCAGTTAAAAAAAAAAAAGAAGAACTATTCATGTACTCATGTACGCTTTCTCAGGCTTTAATTAAGGGACTAAACCAAGACAGAGGAAGTTATAAGTTTTGAGAAAAACAAAGATCCAACCCAATAGAGAGACAAAAGGATTCTCCAGGAAATGAAGGGAGATCCCAGAGCAAGAGCTACTCTCTCTCCTGACCGGAGCCCATTGGGAAGCTCCAGGATGGACTTCTGAATACTTAATATCTGATCTGATTGAGAAGAAAATTTCAAGACTGGGGTAAAGTCTAGGGTTTACTATGGTCTGAATGTTTGTGTCCTCCCAAAATTCCTATGCTGAATCCTAACCTCCAAAAGGTGATGGGGCCAAAACCGGTTTGGCTCAGTGGATAGAGCGTCGGCCTGCGGACTGAGGGGTCCCGGGTTCGATTCCGGTCAAGGACATGAACCTGGGTTGCGGGCACATCCCCAGTGGGAGATGTGCAGGAGGCAGCTGGTCGATGTTTCTCTCTCATCGATGTTTCTAACTCTCTATCTCTCTCCCTTCCTCTCTGTAAAACATCAATAAAATATATTAAAAAAAAAAAAGGTGATGGGATGATGGCATTGGTAGGTGGGGGCCTTGAAGGTGCTTAGGTTTTGAAGGTGGAGCCCTTATAAATGGGTTTCATGCCATTATAGAAAAGACCCCACAGAGCTTCCTAGCGCCTTCCGCCATGTGAGGACACAGTGAGAAGTCTGCACCCAGGATGATGGCCCTCACCTAACCATGCTGGCACCTGATCTCAGATTTCCAATCTCCAAAATTGTGAGAAATAAATTTCTGTTGTTTACAAGTTACCCAACCTGTGGCATTTTGTTACAGTAACCTGAATGGACCAAGATAGGGTTGAACTAGTAAGAAATATTACTCAGAGAAAAGTAAGCAAATAGGGGGAAAAGTAATTATTAAATCTAGGGTAGGAAAGCAGAGGTGGGGCAGGGAGGCATGCTCAACAGGAAAGGGAGCACATTCGCAGTATATCACCTGGCTCAGCAGTGCATAGTGTTTATGTGGTCATAGTAATGAAATACAAACATCTGTCTAAGAACTCTTGCAATATAACTCTATTTGGAGACGAGGGATGAGGAATATGCCTCTGTGTGTGTGCGTGGAGAGAGAGACAGAGAAATAAAATTCATGTTAATCCCTCATCTCCTATAGTGTGAAATCAATAGATAATGCCTCAAATTAGAAATTTAAGAAGTAATATTATAAGCATATTATTTAGAGACATGGAGGTAAGTATCAAAAGAATGAGCAAAAATAGTTAAACACATTGCTTCGGAAATGGAAAATGGAAGTGGGAAAAACAGGATGGAAGTAATTATTACATTTGGCAACATAGGCCCACTGATGACCCTTGAAAAGAAAAATTTCCTTTTACTAACAGGAATTAAAATTAGATAGTGATAAGCATTAATAACACTTAGCCAACATTAATTTTCCCAAGAATCATACATACTTTATCTTCATTTAAAAGGTTTTCTCTAATGTTCCTTATGTATAAAACCTAAAGGAACTACCCACGTACATACTTTTAGTTCATTATGAATTACAGGTTATCCATTGCCGTTCTCTCTGAAGTCTTTTGGTTGCAGAAAACTCCAAAGGATAAATAATGTGTAATCTCCATCCCTTCCCCCCGACCCTGCACTCACTGAAATTCATTACTTGTATCTGAGGGCCTCTCCCAATGAGCTAGATATGAGTCATTCTTTGCTTTAGGGGATGGGTTCCATTATTGGCATGTCGAAGCTATACAGCTACCGCTCTAGGTAAAGACTAAAAAATTCAGAGACGCATTTACAGTTTCCTGCCCCCCTCTTCCCACCCACTCCATCTGACCTTCTGGCCAAATTAAGATTCCGCTGGAGGAAAGGAGCGAATGAGGCAGAGGCCACACAGGAAGAAGTGGGTGGAGAAAGGCATCACTGTTCAGCTTGAACAAGGAGGCCCAGTGTCATGGGCAGGTCAGCTCCCAGAGGCATCCAGTCTCTAGGTTCACTGTTCTGCTGTGTTACTGTGTTAATTATCCTTGTCTGGTCACTCTCCTTGCCCTCTGTGACACCCAGAGCAGTCAGCATACCCACACGGCTAGTCTGTCAGGAATGACAAGCCCCATTCCCAACAGAGGCTTTGCTGTCTCCCAACACTGCAGCTCCCCGTGCTCAGCTGGGATTTCTGGGGCTTGACAGTCCTCACCTGAGCAAGGCTGGAACAGAAGGAAGCAAGAGCCTTCTCCCACTGAGTGGGCTAGTGGGGGAGTGGGGGGGAGAAACACAGCTTTCACTGTGTTCACAATGAGGGCTGGGCCATCAGGAGGAGGCATTTACCTCTCCACTCACATTTCAAAGAACATTGCTAACTCTGTGATCTTCACCTCTAGAAACTCCACCCAGGACCCCTGGACTCTGGGTAAGGTGGAGAGGAAGGCCCACCCAGGATATACCTGTCCCTCTGCACGCCGGTGGGTGAGACATTTGCCTTTTTGCAGGATGACTACATTAATATCAACTGTTTTGATCCATTGTTCAGTATTTTTTCAGAGTTTTCAAATAAAACCTGTTGCCTTTTTTTTTTTTTTAACTTTTAGAGAAATGAAATATTTCAAGTACGTAAACACCGAAGTTGGCCAAAAATATTTTGTACTCTTCCCTTTAAAGCACTGCATGTTGGATAAGGTTACGATCAGCTAGAGGCCAAACGTGATTCAAAATACATACAATTCCAAAGAATGATGAAGTATGAAGTAATTTGTTTTGAACTAATGAACTAGCTTCAGCTGAATTATTTGAAAGATTTAAAAATGGCCTACATACGTTTCTTAAAAACCTAGAAACTCACATACTTGTAAGAGCTTGACAGATCGCACTTCCTATGCCAGACAGTTATGCGGGCACCAGCGGTTCCAAGCATGTCATCTCAGCACTGACACTGCTTGTGTAACATTGACTTCTGAGGTTTTCAATACTTGTCTCAGCTAAACTGAGACAGAAGGCAACAGTTTGGTGCTTTAAAAAAACCCTTTAAGGTTTCCTAAACACTGCTAACGCTTAATTCATTTTTAATCTTTTTTTAAACCCTTAAAGACTCGAAAGTGAGTTATAATCATTCTGTTATGAAAACATATAACTTGTGACTGAAAATATTAGATTGCCTTGAATTGGGAGGCAAAGATTTAACAACATTGGATGGATTACTCCTTCTGTTGCAAGAACTTACCCCTACGTGCATTTGAGTCTCACAAGAGCACAACTCTGCCTTTAGCAAAAGCAGAGTTTAGCGATAGCTCATGCGAAAATGATTTAGGGAACACAGCCAGCGGTTATATCAGTATACGCCCATTTTGAGATTTCCACCAAAAAAAAAAAAAGGAAAAGGCTGCTATGACCTTGGTCTACATTAATAGAAAAGCACACGTGACAGTTCCTCTCTTGCTACTCTAGAAGGATGACATTCAACTCTAGATGTCATGTTTTATTAAAAAAAAGACAAAAAAAAACCCCACCACACACACAATCACACACACACACACACACACACGAGACAACTGCAGAGTACTCATGGAAAGAAATTGGGAATATGAAGGGCCTGTGTGTTACACAAGGAGCAGTTGAACAAGCTAACCTGAGCATTTTTAGCTTTGAAACAGACGTCTCAGTTAGGCTGCCTTCCTTGAAAAATCTCAAGGGCATTTTGTGGCAGATGGATTAGACTTCAGAGCATAGAGCCCAGACCAAAAAGTAAACAGTACATGGAACAAATTTAGGCTTAACTTGCAAAATACCATTTTATTTATGCTTCCAAACACAGAATGAGGTGCTTCTGAAAAGAGTGAATCCCAATCTCCAGCTCTGTGGGAGTAGCCTGGACAACTCCTGGCAAAGAGACGTAAATGGTGGGTGTGCCATTAATGAGACAACCTTTAAATCATCTCCGATGACCAAGGTGGAGATTCCAGGACTTCAGAGCAACAGCATAAATGTTCGGTTCTCTTCAAAATGTGACCAAGGGATTCCATATGACAATTTGGGTTGGGTGCAGGCAATGCCTCCCGCTTGCATGTATCCTCAGCTTGTCAATAGGTTCAGTTTCTATCTCCTGCCTGCCCCCTCCGCCCAATATACTTAGGAGTCTCCCAAGGTGCTTCTTCATTGCAGGGGGCAGTCCTCCTTGCTAGTGTCTCACTGCTGGAGCCCACGCTCAGATGCCCACCCTGTGCCCCCCTCACTGGCACCTCAGGGAAAGCCACATCTAAAGACAGTTGCTCTAGAGCAGGAGAGCGTGCTGCTGGGGTTGCAGTCAGTGGAGGCGGCTGAAACCTCGAGGCTGAAACCTGGATCCTCAGATGCTCCACTCACATGTTGCCATCACATGCTATTATCATGCCCAAAGCAATATGGCTAAAACTGTGTCTCCTTCTCACAGTTCTGCCAGGTGTTTCAAAGGGAAGAAGGACCAATACCCATTCTGGTCAGTCACAGGGACCAGGCTCCCAGTTGGACAGCCTTTGTAGACTCAGTCATATAGCCAGTCCCAGGGTACAAGCTAAATTCTGGTCTAAATGTCCCCAAGGCTTACTGTCTTTACACCACACTGGGCTGCCAGGAGGGAGATATGCTCAGAAAATGAGGGAAAGCTTGATGCATCCTCATGAAGGCTGCCAGTGAAAAGGACAGGATTCCCATATCACATTACCAAACAAGATAGGAGAACCAGAGCCACTCTGGCCCAATGACTCATTTTTAGGTTTATTCTGGATTTATTACCCAACTGGGAAATTGCCACTCAGCGGTTAGGATTTGGGTTCTGGTGCTGGTCTTGTTAGGGGCAAGAAAGGAATATTGGGGACTGGCTATGGTTGTGGGAAATATTGATCATGCTCTGTTAACCACGACGGCCTTGTGCTGGGAGTTGTACGCTCTCAGGACATGGGAGTCAACCTTGGAATGTGGTCCATTCACATGGAAAGATTAACACCCTTGTTGCCCAAACAATGGAGTCCAACTGCAGCCTCCTACTTTCCCATGCCTATAGTCCAATTTCCCTGTATAATCTTTTTTTCTACCCTATATAAGTAGCTGGCTTATGGGGGCGGCAGAGCAGATTTTTGTGGATGACCTGCTGTTCTCCCGTACCGCTGGCAGTATTGGAATAAACAGTCCTTTTCTGAACCTCTGAGTGCTTGATGCATCCTCATGAAGGCTGCATGTACTAGTATGGTTTGTCACTTCCCACCGACCTGATTTCTGCCATAACAGTCTGCCTGGGCCCCAACCCAGTCACACTGCTTCTCCCAGCCTCTGCTCCCTTGTCTTAGCATGGAGACTCTAATAGCATCTGCCTCATAGGGCACTTGTGAAAATTAAATGGACGGATCCATGTAAGAACAAGGCTTAGAAAATAGAATTCAATAAGTTATGCCCATAAGCCTCTTGAGAGATCCACGGTGCTGGGAATCCTATGTACAATCTGGGAATACCTGAACAGGCTTTGTGCTAGAACCCTGTATTAGTAATTTAGGGGGTAGTCTTCTATATTACTGAGCTAGCTCCTTTTTCTTTAAATTTAGAATGTTTATTTATTGATGAGAGAGAGAGAGAGAGAGAGAGAGAGAGAGAGAGAGAGAGAAAGGGAGAGGGAGAGAAATATTGATTTGTTGTTGCACTTACTTATGCATTCAATTGGTTGATTCTCTTTTTTTAAGGTTTTGGTAGTTTTTTTTCCTTATTGCTGAAATTTGGTTGATTCTTGTATGTGCCTGACCAGGGATCGAACCTCACAACCTTGGCGTATCGGGATGATGCTCTAACCAGTGGTTGGCAAACTGCGGCTCGCGAGCCACATGTGGCTCTTTGGCCTTTTGAGTGTGGCTCTTCCACAAAATACTGACTTCTGCGCATGGGCCATGAAGTTTCAATCGCACTGTACGTACGTGGTATTTTGTGGAAGAGCCACACTCATGGGGCCAAAGAGGCGCATGTGGCTTTTGAGCCGCAGTTTGCCGACAACTGCTCTAACCAACTGAGCTACCTGGCAGGACATCTCCTTTTTCTTTGTTAACATCTTTAGGATTGTATTTTTTCATACTTATCTTCAGTATGTCCTCAAATATCCTTGTACCCATCATAAGGCTGCTGAAATCACAGGAAACACAGCTTGGAAAATTCTTTTGGATTTACTTGAACCAGGTCTCTCCTGATAGGTCACGTCCTGTCTCAATTCTCCCCTCAAGTGTGCTCTGGGTACCCTGGAATTCCCTGTCCAAATTGCCTTGAGGAGCTCATTTCAAGACCTGACGGGCCTCTTTCCCCATCCATCCTCCCAAGACTGAGCCACACCACTGGTGTGCTTGCCCTTAGTACAAAGGGGTGGACAAGAGTGTGGCTGGAGCTTGGGCAGGAGTGGGAAGGTTAAGTGGATGGGCCTGAGGGCTGGACTGGCTCTTCCTGCTTCCCCACGCTGGGGTAGACAGTAAATTTGAGAATTCTGAATTGATAAATGGAGTTTCAGGTTGTTCTGAAGACAGTGATGCCCGAGTCTGAATAACGCTGCTCTGAATACCCTTGCACACATGGAATCAGCATGTCTCCAAGTTCCCTTGCCTTTGCATTACCCCCCAGCCTTTTCATGATACAAAGAAAATAACGGTGTCTTGTTATTATCATAAAATAACTGCAGGATGCCCAGCGCCCCCTTCCCCTGCAGCTGTGGGAACACCTGGATGAAAGGTGGTGTTTAAATCCTCTTGAAGATCTCCTGTCATCTCAGTCTCCACTCCTCCCTGCTTACGTTCTCAGGTCACTTCCTGATCGTCCCTGTGTGCTCCTGTTTGCTCTCCACGAACACAAGCTCAATCTATACTTTATAGATTTTAACTGAAACTCTGGGGAAGCTAGAGCTTAATTACTTATAGAAAAAAAAAACACAAATTTGTGCTGCTCAGACACTGCTAGCCCTCCAGTTCACTAACCATTCTGGGCCATAGAGAGCCTACTTTTCATCTCTTGCCAAAGGCTCCCAGTTGCTTCCAGGATACTGGGTTCCACCTCCTGATCCTGAGAGTTCTCTCTCCCCCACATCTTCTCTTGATTCCTAGGTTCATGGGCTTCCACCTCTTGGCACTTCAAAGTCAAACATAAAAATTCCTATTTTAGCTCAGCCTGTGTGGCTCAGTGGTTGAGTGTCAACCTATAAACGGTTTGATTCCCAGTCAGGAAACATTCCTGGGTTGCGGGCTCCATCCCCAGTAGGGGGCGTGCAGGAGGCAGACAATCAATGATTCTCTCTCATCATTGATGTTTCTATCTCTCTCTCTCCCCTCTGAAATTAATAAAAAAATATATAATAAAAAATACCTTGGCCTTAGGTTTGGCTCTTAGGGGCTGCTAGGCTCAGCTCTTTGGGGCTAGGCTAGGCTTTTAGGCCTAGGCTTGTCTCTTAGGGCTAGGTTGGCTCGGACCTTTGGGGCTATGCTTGGCTCTTTGGGCCCCGAAGAGTCGAGCCTACCTTTTACTCCTGTAACTACCTTATCAAGTGTAAAACTTTCCTTAACAGATCCTCTGGGGACCTAGGATCTGCCCTTAAACATTGGGCTGAGCCTGGACTAGGAAGGGCTCTTCAGGGACTAGCCTCGGGGTATAGGTTTGGCTCTTAGAAAAAAAAATCCCATTTTAATAATTCATATTGTTAACTGTTATTATTTTTAAAATCCTCACCCAAGGACATACTTTTATTGATTTTAGAGAGAGAGGAAGGGAGAAGGATAGAGAGAGAGTGAAACATAGATGTGAGAGTGAATTTAGATCAGTTGCCTCCCGCACTCAACCCAACCTGGGATCAAATCCGAAACCTGGTTATGTGTCCTGACCGTGAATCAAACACACTACCTTTCAGTGTATGGGACAATGCTCCAGCCAACTGAGCCACACTGGCGAAGGCAAAAATTCCCACTTTTTATTCAGGAGCACTTAACTTACTTTTTTATTAACTTATCCCATTCTGCCAGGACCGGTTTGGCTCAGTGGATAGAGCGTCGGCCTGCGGACTGAAAGGTCCCGGGTTCGATTCCGGTCAAGGGCATGTACCTGGGTTGCGGGCACATCCCCCGTGGGAGATGTGCAGGAGGCAGCTGGTCGATGTTTCTCTCCCATTGATGTTTCTAACTATCTATCTCTCTCCCTTCCTCTCTGTAAAAAATCAATAAAATATATTTAAAAAAAAAAACAAACAAACAACTTATCCCATTCAGACTAGCTCAGGACCTTATCTAAAAGTCATATTAATATATGGTACAATGAAAGAGAGAGAGAGAGAGAGAGAGAGAGAGAGAGAGAAGGAAAAGGAGGAGGAGGAGGAGGAGGAAATAGAAGAAGGAAGAAGGGAGAAAGGGGAGAAGGAGGGAGGAGGAGAAGAAGAAGAAGAAAATCTGCTTCCTACACAAAAGACAGATCGCCCTCTATTGTGGCCAGGTGCATGTTTTCTTTCCTTTACACACAAGTCTTTGTTCTCAGCTCTGATTATTTTCTCATGTCAAATTCCCAGAAGTAAACTGCGGAGACAAAAGCATGAACATTTTTTTGGCCTTTTAAAATATGTTAAGACATACTATCAAGTTCCCCTACTGCAGCTCCTTTGGCCTGGTTTGTGGTTGTCTCTCCTTAACTTGATTCAGGCATTTTATTGGCCACTCAGTTTACCTTGGCCACACTGGTATTCACAGGTTTTGCTGAAATGAAAGTTGTTCCCTGCCACCTTCTCCCTAAAAAAAAAATTCTAGAGATTCCTATGGTAGGTGATCATAGAGATCACCTTGTCTTATTGCAGGCACTAATGGGAATGATTAAAAAAAAACAAAACTGAGGGTGGCCAGATGGGAGAGGGGTTGGGAACTGGGTGAAAAAGGTGAAGGGATTAAGAAGTACAAATTGGTAATTACAGAATAGTGATGAGGATGTAAAATCAGCATAAGAAATATAGTCAGTAATCTATATATATAAAAGCCTAAGTGACCGTTACAACCAAACGGATGACCGAACAGTCTGTGTGGGGTGACCAGGATGGCGGGGGGCGGGGGGCAGTTGGGGGTGACCAGGCCAGCAGGGGAGGCAGTTAGGGGTGACCAGGCTGGCAGAGGGGGGGGTGGGGAGTTGGGGGTGACCAGGCCGGCAAGGGGGGAAGTTAGGGGCAATCAGGCAGGCAGGCAGGTGAGCAGTTAGGAGCCAGTGGTCCCAGATTGTGAGAGGGATGTCCCGGATTGGAGAGGATGCAGGCTGGACTGAGGGGGAACCCCCCCCCCCCGCCCCCGCTGCACAAATTTTGTGCACCGGGCCTCTAGTATTGTAATAACTATGGTGCCAGGTGAGTACTGGAATTATCAGGGGGATACTTTGTAAATTATATAAATGTGTGACCACTATGCAGTACACCTCAAAGTAATATAAAATAGTATTGAATGTCAACTGTAATTGAAAACAAAATCTATCAATATTTGGGAAAAATGGGAATGTGTATGGTGTTCCACCATCAGATACTAACGTTAGCATTTGGTTTCAGATCTACACTTTTAATATCAAGTCCAAAAGATATTAATTTGCACCAGTCAAATTCTTGGATCCAAACATCCCAAATACAATCTGAGTAATGTAAGGGAAGAAAAATTTGGAAGGCTCATGGACTCTCTGGTAAGGCTGAAGATACAAGAGTCAGAATCATGAAACTGGGGGTTCCCTTGAAGTCTGAGGTTTTGCTTGTTCCTTGGCTGAGAAGCACCCAATAATAAATCTCAGGGTTGCAAATATGACTTCATCTGGTCCCAGTACCCATCCGATGGTTGAGTCTTCACTGGAACACTCCTACCAAGTGGTCGCCCACTGGTCTCCATCTAAATGCCAGTGATCTTCTTCGCCTTATTGCAAATAGTCTTTGACTTCCTGTAGCAAGTACTTGTCATTACTAGTTTTATCCCTTGGGACATCAGAACAAACTTCACACATTCTGTTCCCTCTGCCTAGGATGCTTTCCCCCCACTTTATAAGATACAATGATACTGATCTTTAAAAATCAAATCGAATTTTATCTCTTCTAAAAGAAAGAGAAAAAAAAGGCTGGGAAGCCAGACTGCAGCCAAAATTATGCCCCCAGAGGAGTCAGGCTGAGATGTCCCTGCAGATTCTCAACACGGCATCGCTGCTGCCACCAGGCAGAGTTCTAACGCACCCCTGCTTCTTCGCATTGCCACTCCTGACTCGGAGTCCCAGGCCAGGGGCTCTGGCTGACTAGTTTGTGTTGGTGCATGTAGTGTGGCTTCCAGAGCCAGGGACAGCATGTTCCTGGCTTTGACAGTGGGACCCCATGTCCCACCAAGATTCATACAAACTCCACACTTCACAACAGGCTGCTGCTGATCGATAGCCAAAAATAGGAATGAAAATGTCTACCACCATATTCTGACTTTATTAAAAATTTCCACCAGGAGCCAGTATTGATTACCTTTGCAGCATTTGAAACAACCATAGGAATTTTTGCTTCTGACCTATTACCATAGTAACTATATTTGTACATTTAGTTGGACTATCTTCCCATTTTTGGAATAAAGCCCATTTGGTTGTGATATTGTATCTTTTACCATATAGCATGCTTCCATTTGCTAATATTTATGATTTTCATGGTTAATTTATAGGTGAGATTGGTGTGCATAACCTTTCCAGGATTTGATATTGATATTTTTATTCCATTATAAAATACTTTGGGCAATTTCTCTACATTCTTTGGAGCAGTTTAAATACTCGTACACACTTGTATATTATATAATAGATACTTCTAAGTGTGTTACATACATGAAACCATTTACTTTCTGCAACCACACTATGAAATAAGTACCATTATTTCCATTTTACACAAGCAAAAATGGCAAAGTGGTTAAGTAACTTGCCCAAGGCCACAATATTTAATCAGCATCAGAAGGATAGGTTCTTTGAAGATTAGAAAGATCTTACCTGTGAAATATATCCAGGAATGATATTTATTTGGATAAGAAGCTCTTTAACAATTAAAAAAAAAAATCCTAGAAGAGTGGTTCTCAAAGTGTGGTCTTCAGACCAACAGCACCAGCATCACTTGGGAAGAGACCTGACTGAATCAGAAACGCTGGTGTGGTTCCCAGCGATCTGTTTTCACAAGCCCTATAGATGTTTCTGATGCCTGTTAAAGTTTAAGAACCACTGAGCCAGAAATATAACCATATTAGTCAAACATTCAATGGGACACAGCTGCACCAAGAGGTGAGGGCAGATTTGAAGTTCAGGGTTGAAATCTTCAGGAATGTCTTTTGGCTTTGTTTGCATAGCTCTTCTTCCTTTGGGGAATTAGTTCTCTCCCACAGCAATGCAACTGTGTGATTTTGGTGGGGCGCTAAACCATGACCCTGCTTTATAGTGGGCACAGAACATTCCAGGTGTTCCTCATATCCCATTTAACTGGCTTTGGTAGACAAAGGCATACAACTCAAGTTTTTACCCTGCGCTTTTACATTTAGAGTTGGAGGAGAAAGTGCTTTGCTTTTTGCATTATGGAGGTGAGGGCAGATGTTAACTGGGGGATACTGTCTGATAATTTCCCTGCCTTGTGGGGAAGCCCACCTGCATAGGAGAGAACAGTTCCAGAACAGTGAAAAAACAAAGTTGAGAGCCCTGGCCAGGTAGCTCAGTTGGTTAGAACATCATCCTGATATGCCAAGGTTGTGGGTTCCATCCCCAGTCAGGGTACCTACAAGAATCAAGCAATGAATGCATAAATAAGTGGAATAGCAAGTCAATGTTTCTCTCTCCTTCCCACCCCGCCCCCCTTCCTCTATCTAAAATCAATACATAAAAAAAAAAAAAAAAAAAAAGCTGAGAGAGAGACCTGATAAGTACATCTGAGACCCTGGATCTGTCATCCTGAAACCAGCTCTACCCAGTTATACAAACCAATAAACTCTTGGACTATTTTGAATTGTGTTTCTGTCACTGGAAACAGAAAGCATGCTGGCTACTACATTAGAGGAAAGGAGTATACAGAGAGTTTTAAACTATTTCATCATCACAATATTTTAATTTCCAAATCCACTAGTATTTTGGCAACACCAAAGGACTTATCTCAATTATACTTTTGTACTTCATACCGTAAGCATGTGTAACTTGGCTTTTTATGTTGTTGGTCCATAAACTAGCACTTTTTTTTTTTGAACCCAAGCCATTACTTCCATCTGTCACTCGTAAGCTCTGACACTTTTGTTTCCCCACAGCCGGCAGCTGCCACAGACAACATCAATTCCAAACTGCGGACTCCCTTGGGAGTTTGTTCACTTGGAAGGAAACTGAACAGGGCAGACCTTGGCAGCTCTCTTTCCCCTGTTTAGCTCAACCATAGGGAAAACCCTAACACATAGCAAGCGCTCAATAAATATTTACTGAATGAATGAAATCAAACCCAGGGGAAACTTAAAATTAAAAAACACTGAGGATTTTATTTCAGCAGTTAAATCCAGAATCCATGTATAAAATTTAGGAAATTGACTCACTTTGGCAAATGTTAAGTATCGGGGTGAGTGTAGTTACAGTAACCGAGGTTGGAACGTGGAGTCGTTAAGCCTTAGGCAGGCACAGCCAGCACACCTGTGCCACACAGCCCCGTGCCTGGGCTTGTCAGGTGGGAGGTGAGTAGGAACATTCAGGCGGCACTGCTTATCTCTGACCCAACTTCACCCTCTTAGCTGTCCAAGTGGATTACTGTATTGAGTAGGCCCTTAGCCAAGGCTGGCTTAGAGGCGTATTTCTGAAATGTTTATGGGCGGTGAAGTTCCAGTCTGAACGGTGCTGAGCGCACTACTCTGCTGAGGTGTCAGCCCTAATGGAACAGAAATTTCAGTGAAGAGTTGGCTCTGAGAAACAGACCTGTTCATTCTGGCTGGAGTCCTGTACTGGAAAGATTCCCTTCACAAGTTGTTATGGTTTTCTCTGTGTTTCTGATCTTTTTTAATATTGACCTTATTAAGGAGAAAATAATTAGGTCTCCTGGAAGATTCATCTCTTTTTTTCCTTAAAGCAAATTCATTTATAAGTACCCTTTGGCTACTTGGGTCTAAAAGTACATAGGCCCTGTTAGAGCATTGTCCTGATACTCCAAGGCTGTGGATTTGAATTCTGCTCAGGGCACATATAAGAAGCAACCAATAAATGCATAAATAAGTGGAACAACAAATTGGTATCTCTCTCTCTCAAATTAATTTTAAAAAAGTTTTTTAAAGTACATAGTACTGCCTGGCCAGTATGGCTCAGTGATTGAGTGTCAACATATGAACCAGGAGGTCAGGGTTTGATTCCCTGTCAGGGTTTATGCCCTGGTTGCTCAATCCCCAGTAGGGGGTGTGCAGAAGGCAGCTGATCAATGATTCTCTCTCATCATTGATGTTTCTATCTCTCTCCTCTCCCTTCTTCTCTCTGAAATTAATAAAGACATATTAATTGGGGGGAGGGGGGTACACAGTACTTGAAGGAATTGATTCTTTGAAAAAAATCCATAAAAACAACTTTGTGTATTTCAGCTGTTTCCTCCTCCTTTCCAGGCATTCTGGATATTCATGGAACAGAAAAGAATATGTCTGATGTTTTAAATCAATTTTTGAAGCATTTTGATGCATTAATACTGTCACTAAATTAATACTTAAATAATCTGCTTTTGTTGTTTCATTCCCTTTGGGCAATTCCTTTAGGTATTCCAAAGTTCTGATGCTAAGTGGATTTGATTAAGTAACTAGAAGGATTCCATGCTTGGAAATGTGTAATCCCATATTCTTCAATGGTTTTTCATTGGGTAGCGTAACTTGAATGGTACCTTCAGTATTTGCAGAGTGGGTCTTATTTCTTGACTCAAGTAGATTATACAAGTGGCTAAATACCACATCAACACAACCAAATTGATATAGTTCTCTGATGACATCTGTCTTTTGTTTCGGAACAAAAGGTAATCCTGTAGATGTGTTTCTGCAGATTGGATTTTTTTGTTGAGTTTGGGGAAGAGACAATTTCACCTTAAGCGATTGAGAAATAAATAGGATCACATTGTTTCTTATGGAAATATACAAGTTCCAAGTTGCCAAAATAAAGTGTATGACACATACCTGGGGCGTTTGGCATACCCTAAACATACTGTTTGCCTTTTCTCATTATACATTGATGAAATGATCATGGGTGCCTTTTGAATAATAGAGCAGGCACTCCCATTTGGGCATGAAACCTTTGGGAATGTAAACTAAAAAAACAAATCAACACCTCTTCTTACAGATTATCTTATACAGAGATGTACTGTTACAAAAGAGAAATCAGTTTCTTTTAAAGACCTTAAGAAAATCATCAAATACCAAGGATGATGACAAAGAAAAGTTAAAAGATTTTTAAGGACAAAAAAATTGTACTTCAGATAAATATTCAATGTCCTTACTTCTTTGATCCTGTACACCAGCTGTCAAGCTGAGTTCAAGAGTTTTAAACTTACCTAAACTATTTTAAAAATATATATATTTTTATTGATTTCAGAGAGAAAGGGAGAGGGAGAGAGAGATAGAAACATCAATGATTACAGAGAATCATTGATAAGCTGCCTCCTGCATGCCCCGCACTGGGGCTTGAGCCTACAATCCGGCATGTGACCGGGAATCAAACCATGACCTTCTGGTTCATAGGTCAACACTCAACCACTGAACCATGCTGGTCGGGCCATAAACTATATTTTAAATGTATTAGAAGTTACTGACTCAATCAGCTCTCTCAAATAATTAATCTAATTTTTTTTTTTGGTTTGGCAGAGCCACCTGCTTCTATTCAATTCTACCCCATATTTTGTGGCATTGGCCTCTATCCTCTTTCAAACTTATTCTTCCTGTGTTCCGCTTTGAAACATTCCAAAGCATCCAGCCTGAACAAGCAACAGTCTATTGAAGAATGTAAAGCCAGCTTTAGGCAATTACTAAAGCCTTGAAACTGCTCCAGAAGCTTCCTGCTCCTCAACCCTATGGGACCTTCCTTATTCTTATCCTCTGGGCATCCGACTCCCTTGGTTTTGCACAGTCTCCCCACATCTGCCTCGGGCCCCTTGCTCAGCTGACAATTCGTTGCAGACACATCTCCATGGATGGTGCCCTCTTGGATGGGTTGGATCCATACACTATAGCTGGGGGTGAACGATGCTCTAGTCCCCAACCTGAACCCAGAGGACCAGCAGAACCAGAGGCCAGTCACCCACTAATGGTCTGCAGGCGCCCTCCCAGCTCCTTTGGGATCGTCTACCTTTCCCCTTAGCTGTTGCTAATGAACTTTCCCAGGCTCTCTGTGAGACCTTGCCTTTTAAAAAGTAAGGCCCCCCCAAATCACACTCTTTAACACAAAAATAACAAATTAAAAAGCAATTTCTTTAAAATACTTTCTATTGCATCATAGCTAAAAGCTATTCCAAAAGGCATTTCATATATGTAGATAAAACTACCTTAAAATTCTTTCAACCTCTGAATTTCTTTAAGTTTTTTAATTCACCAGGCTCTAATAAAGCACCAATGGCATAAAGATTCTGAAAAGAAGTTTTCAAGTGTTATTAACCAAATGTGGAATTAAGGTGTCCATGTGCAAACCCCAATTTTCCTTTCACACAAGGACCTAGAAGTTCTGTCATCAAAGTAAACAATTTTAGCAAGAGAAAAGATAGTTTTCTGCTTGTGGTTGCATTTGGAGAGAACAGAAGAAACCAAACCTGCCGACACCTGGATTTTAGACTTCTAGCTTTCAGAACTGTGAGAAAATTAATTTATATTATTTAAGTCACCCATTCTGTATTTTGTTATGGCAGCCCTAGCAAACAAAGGAATGCACTATGTGTTCCAGCAATTTCACTCCTAAGTATGTAGCCAAGAGAACCAAAAAAGTGTGATCACCTAAAACTGTGTGCATGAATGTTCTTAACAACATTATTAGTATTACCCAAAACCGCAAATGTCCACCAACCAATAAATAGATAAAATATGACATATCCATAAAATAGACTATCATTTAGTAATAAAGCAAAATAAGCCACTTGGAGAAAGACAAGTATCACATGATCTTATGTGTGGAATCCAATGAACAAAATAAACTGATGAACAAAATAGATCCAGAGCCATGGAAGCATGAAACAGACTGACAAATCTCAGAGGGAAGGGGAGAGAGGGGGGTGGGAAGAGATTAACCAAAGAACTTGTATGAATATATGCATAAGCCACGGACACAGACAATAGTGTGGTAGGCTTGAGGGGTGGTGCAGGGTGGAGGGGTCAATGGGGTGGAAAAGGTGACATCTGTAATACTTCCAACAATAAAGATAATTTTATTTTATTTTATTTTATTTTTTTAAAATATATTTTATTGATTTTTTACAGAGAGGAAGGGAGAGGGATAGAGAGTTAGAAACATCGATGAGAGAGAAACATCGATGAGCTGCCTCCTGCACATCTCCCACTGGGGATGTGCCCGCAACCCAGGTACATGCCCTTGACCGGAATCGAACCTGGGACCTTTCAGTCCACAGACCGACGCTCTATCCACTGAGCCAAACCGGTTTCGGCAATAAAGATAATTTTTAAAAAAGGAATGAAGTACTGATAGATATTACAACATGGATGAATCTTGAAAACATTATGCTAAATGAAAGAAGCCTCTTTTTTTTTTTTCTTTCCTGACTATATCTATAGTAATAAAAGTGTAATATGCTGTGGGGAACCGATATAGGGTTAAGCCTCGGACTGACCAAAGTCACAAACAGGTCTTCTTCTGAGTCTTAAACAACCCAATCCGAGAGGTGGCCGTTGATTTACACGCGCTGTCATTTAAAAAATAAAAATGGGGGAATTTTCCAGAAGCCAGTCCACCCTTGCTGCTTGACGCAGTCGCTGCAGGGAAGAAACATCTGCACAGCTTATGTTTCAAGGGACCTGGCGTATATGACATATGTTTGCTCCCCTCTTAGCGCTATGTGTCTTAACCAGGACCACCTCCCCAAGAAAGGTTGTTTCCCCAGGTTAGGGATTAACAGGACTAAGGAAGAGAATAAATCAGTAAATACCTCTAGTGTTACAGAAATACCATGTACTACTTATGAAGAACTTGGACTAAGACTGTTGGCAATAAATTTGGGACTTGTTGGGCCCACATCCCCAGGGGTCTGCCCACCAGGGAAAGCACCAAAGCCTATACCCCTGGAGACCCACCGACACAGGGCAGTCCCAGGGAAGGCAAGCAGCAAGGCTGGGAGGACATAACCTTTACTGGGTAGGATAATCTCCTTCAGTCACTTCATTGTAGCCTATCAGTAGAGCAGTGACCTTGGAATAGCCCTTGTAATGGAACACAGAGATTAACCTAGACAAGATTAAAATCAACAGAACTAGAAAGAGACAGGATTTTTGGCAAAGGTCAGATAAGAAACAAGGAACTGTAGAATGTTACCCAAAACATACCATGATGTGATTATAGAGGCATGCTTATAGGATCAAATGGTATAAATATAGATGATATAGGACAATAAAGAGAGAACCTCGCTATGCTGATCAATTGAACGCTGTTTCCATGTCCTTCCTTTTTCGCTGACTCCGTCCACACCTTTGGGAACCCCTGGACCTGCTGGGGCTGGACCCCAACAATATGCTAATTAGGCCAGACAGCCGAACGACCTTCTGGATGTCCTTCCAGACATCCTTCCGGATGACCTTCTGGATGAAGCCGGGCTGCGGGGGCCGAGCCCCATGCATGAATTTCATGCATCAGGACTCTAAAATATTTATATATATTTATACACATACACATACAGTCCTTGGGTTACATCCTTCGTTTCGTGGTTACGTTGCCATCTCCCATTTATTTATAAAAAAAAAAGTTCTGTCATTTCGATAGATGTACCTATGTGCTTTATGCTTTTTATTATTTATTTACCACAAGTAAAGCTCAGGAAGTGTTATCTTTCTTTTACATTTTTTTTACTGTTTCACTTCATTACTGCTGTGTATGTGCTCCATGTGAGTGATGTAGGTGCTATGTAGGTGGGTTCCGACTTACGGTGAAAATCATGTTACATCCAGCCGTAGGAACAGATCTCTGACATAACCCGAGGACCTACTGTATATATTTGGTTAATCCTTACCTGAGGATATTTTTTCCATTGATTTTTGGAGACAGTGGAATGGAGGGAGGGAGGGGGGGGGGGGAAGAGAGAGAGAGAGAGAGAGAGATTGGTTGCCTCCTACGTGCCACAGACAGAGCCAGGGAACAAACCCCAACCCAGGCACATGCTCTTGATTGGGAATCTAACAGGATACCCTTTGGTCGTCAGGCTGACACTCTACCACTGAGCACACTGGCCAGGGCCATGACAATATTTATTTTATAGTGTTGTTTAGTTTGGGTTTGCCTGGTGTTTCCTATGATTCAAATCAGATTAGGTACCTCTTGTAGAAATTCCACAGAATTCTCAGTATCAGGAAGCATGAGGTGTCAATTTGATCTCTACCTCCCTGCAGGCAGGGTTGGGTTCTATTTACATTTGTGTCTCAGAATGGGAATGTTATACAGCTGCTCTTTCAATGAATGAGTCCTAGATAAGGAGACCCAGTGAAAGTGATCTGCTTGCTTGTCAGTGCTTTTGCCACACCACTGGGGCGCTAGACCTGCTGGATAATGAAATGTAGAAGAAGCTCTTTTGAAAGACAACAAGAAAGATGTAAATGCCTCTTGCCTTTAAATCAACTTACTTCTGAAAGAGACCTGGGTGACCAGATATCCCAGTCCTGGAATTTTTATGAGAAAGATGGAGGGTGGAGAGGTTAAAGCTGAAGCAGAGCTGGGCTGAAACACAGGTCCCAGGCCTTCCCCACGGTGTTAAACTCTTTGGTCTGATCCACCCTTACAAACACAAAGCAGGATGGACAAATTCCATGACCTGGGAAAGATTTTAACAGATAGCAAATTAAGGTTCCTCCATTTTTTAAAAAATTGAGGTAAAATTCATGTAATATGAACTTAACTATTAACCATCTTAAAGTGTACAATCCAGTGGCATTTGCTATACTATACTTGTTTCATGTTGTCTTCTTTAAAAAATTAAAACTTCACATGTGAGATTCCATTAGATCTGGTCCCACCTAACTCCAGATAAAGAATTATTTTGTGAGGCAGGAGGAGTGAAGGCTTGTGAAGGAGTGCAGTCAGTCCTCCTCCACACAAACTCCTCACCAGAGTGAAAAACCTTTGGTGGACACTTGCCAAAGTCAATAAATACTAGTAAGTCACTCCTTCAAGCAAGCGCACTATTTTATTGCAGAGGTTTTCCCTCCTCTTTTCATTTTCACTGTAATGCCTTAGGTGCAAAAAGAACAGGGGGAAAGGCCTAGCAGCTTTGATGAGTTTTGCTTTGACTCATCTCCCAACTGAAAAGAGTAGGGTGGTGACTATGTAGGAACCCCTGAGGGGGTGGGGGTGGGGGGATGGGAGTGGTTGGCCTGGTCCTGTCTTTGCAGTCCCAGTCAGTTCCACCTCTCACTTGCAGCCTTCCCCCAAATCCCTAGCCCACCATGGTTTCCCCTGCTGGGGCTTGCTTTTGGGCCTCCTCCTCTGGTTCCAAGCACACAGCCCTGAGTTTTCTTTCTTCTTTTTTTAAAAATATATTTTATTGATTTTTTACAGAGAGGAAGGGAGAGGGATAGAGAGTTAGAAACATCGATCAGCTGCCTCCTGCACACTCCCCACTGGGGATGTGCCCGCAACCTAGGTACATGCCCTTGACCGGAATCGAACCTGGGACCCTTGAGTCTGCAGGCCGATGCTCTATCCACTGAGCCAAACCGGTTAGGGCAACCCTGAGTTTTCTGAGTTGTTTTTTTATAGGCTGTGTTCAGGCTCTATAATTTGACAGAAGATTCTTTATATTTGAAATCTCTTTGTATTTGCCAAACTTGCTACTTTTTAAAAATTTGATAAATATGTATTAAAATATGCCTTAAGTTCTTTCCCCATGCATGAAATTTGTCCGTCCTCTGTGGAATCTAAAGTTTAAGTCCACATAGTTCTTACTACCTCTAAGTAAATTCTAGTGGAAAAGATAAATAAGCTATGTGTATTTGCCAAATATTTATTAAGGCTCCTAGTAGCAGACATGATGGTAGGTTCTAGGGGTGCAAAGGTGGATTAGACAAAGTTCTGGCACTCAAGGACTCACTCACTGTATGATGAGAATTGTCAGTTTGGGCTGACAATAATACTCATCACTGAGACCCCTAAGAGATGTTTGAATTTCTCATTTAGACCAGGGAATGTGTGGTCTAATGGGACATCTTCACAAAAAGGTACACCTAAGAATTCTTTTAATATCTTCTGTTTTAAACTACTGATTGATAAAGAACCCTAATTATTTAGGGGTAGGAGTCAATGAATAGATGTTCTAGTCAGCAACAGGTTGAAACTCTAATCCAAGTCACCACATCTAATAGTACCCAACACTGCCTCCAATTTGGGGCCATTTTGGGGGGACATAAAGGAGATCAAATTGTATGATGCCTACCTGCGCCCTGGATGGAGATTTTCAGGTAGAGCAAGATATTACTACTTCCAGAAGAAGGGGTGGGGTGGGGGGGAGAGATGGGAGAGGCAGAACCATACAATTAGTTTTCATGATAGAGATCTTGAAGGAGAAGCCAGAGGTGCTCACTATGATTTTAGTTTAATTGGAAACACACCCTGAATGTTAGACAAACCGAAATTGTTGCTTTCATCTCAATTTGAGGAGACTTAGAGACTATGGGTCTAATTATGCTGCCCACCCCCACACAACACAATATGCACCTATTAAGTTCTTCCAGAGTTAACTAGGTCTCTGAGACAATATAATCCAGCCCAATGAATGTGGCAGAACAGGATACTACATACTTTGTGGTTGCTACCGTCATCGGCATGTGTTGGTAAGAGTTCTGCTCTACTTCCTGCTGTTTCAAATTTTTTTTTGAAAACTCATTGTCATATAATGACTTGGGACTTTTACATCCAGGGTAGGTCAGCGAGAACATTCATGCTGGTGGGCCTGAAAGCTCTTGCTGACTCAAGGAGAAGACTCTCATTTGGAACTGAATTGCTTTTAGTGATAGTTCATGAACAGCCTCTTGAATGATGATGGGATTCTGTAAGGAAACCTACCAGATATTTTTTTATTAAAAAGAAAGAAATGTTGGTATTTAAGTTAACAAACCCCAGAGTCTCCCACCCATTCCTTAAATCATTTTCTAACACATCACTTTAACTTACTTTCAAATAATTCAGAACACATCAGCCGTGGCTGGTTGGAGTTCTTCAGAAAGAACGGTGTTAAGTGGAAATGACTACGTGATCTTCATTTTGCCACAAACCAGAAATTCCATGTTACAACGAAATAAGATCATATTAAACATGTGTGTTGTGTTATGTTGTTTTCTCTGGTTACAAGTGACCAAAAACAAACAGAGCTTAAGCAAAAAAAATTAAGGGGTGGAGGCACCTATGGGAGGAGACTGGCAAAAAGAATAGGGAAGAAAGCCTAGCAGCTTTGAAGACAATTTTGCTTTGACTCATCACCCAACTGAAAAGAGTAGGGTGGTGACTATGTAGGAAGCCCTGAGGGGGGGAGTGGTTGGCGTGGTCCTGTCTTTGCAGTCCCAGTGGGTTGTGCCTCTCCCTTGCAGCCTTTCCCCAAACCCCCAGCCCACCATGGTTTCCCCTGCTGGGGCTTGCTTTTGAGCCTCCTCCTCTGGTTCCAAGCCCTGCGTTTTCTGAGTGGTCTTTTTATAGGCCTTGTTCAGGCTCTACAATTTGACTGAAGACTCCTAGAATACAGGGGGAAGTGAAAAGGGCAAAACCAGGGCGTATCTGGGACCTCAGTGAGCACGACCGCAGAGATTTTTCTCCTCAAACATTTCTATGTCAAAATGATCACTTCCCAGGAAAGAGAAAATGGCTATCCCCTCTGCGCTCAGGGTTAAGCTCTGGACAGCCAGCCCCGATGATAGGGTAGAACCACAAAACAGAAACAAGACCTGGAACAATCCACTCATCTGGGCAGAGTACGTAGGAAGTTCTTAGAGGGGAGGGGGCCAGTCCACTGCCCACCACATGTTTACTGTAATACTATAACCACAGACTGCAATTAAAGGGTGATAAACAGATTAAATAATGTGTTCTTTCCTAATATTCCTAATATTCTATTTTCAAAACTTTTTAAAAAATATTTTTTATTGATTTCAGAGAGAAAGGGAGAGGGAGAGCGAGAGCGAGAGAGAAACAGCAGTGATGAGAGAGAATCCTTGATTGGCTGCCTCCTGCACATCCCACACTGAGGATCAAGCCCGCAACCTGGGCATGTGCCCTGATTAGAAATCAAACCTTGACCTCTTGGTTCATAGGTTGATGCTCAACCACTGAGCCAAATTGGTTGGGCTATTTTCAAAACTTTAAAAAAATTAATTAAGGCCTAGTGCAGTAACATGAGTCAGACCAATGGAAAATACAGGATGAGTCTAGCATCTCAATATGCAATGGGACAAATGAGAGGCAAACAACTTGCAATTACTATGAACATATTATCAAGGACAAATATCTTATTTAGTGTTTAAATATAAATAACTAGAGGCCCAGTGCACGAAATTCGTGCACGGGGGGCAGGAGGGTCCCTCTTCCGGACCTGCACCCTCTCCAATTCCAGAGCCCTCAGGGGATGTCCTACTGACAGCTTGGGCCCGCTCCCTGTGGTTCTCTGCTCTCTGTGGGGCCTGCCTGCTCCACACCACAGGGATGGGCAAGCAGGCCCTGCTGGGTGCTGCCTGCAGGCCGCGCTTGCCTGCTGGGCTCACGCTGCTGGGGTGACGCCACCAGCGTACTGCCCCAGCCACTATGGGCGCCACCATCTTTGTCGTGGAGTGATGGTTAATTTGCATATTACTCTTTTATTAGATAGGCTATTTTAAAAGGTCCAAAAATGTATCATTATTGTCCTATGCCATGTATATTAATTGGCTTCTAGTCTTAAATGAGTATGTAGATAGACACATGCCCATGTATTTATATATTTTGATATTGCTATCTTTCGCATCTAAAAAGTATGCTATCTGCTATCTTTCTAAATATATAGATGGAGCACCATAATTAACAATGCCTACATTACATACATGTAAATTCAGCTGTTGAGTCACTATTTTGATAGCCTGTCTTTATTTGAAGTGCCACTTCTTTGTCTCACACAAATATCCTAAGTCTATTGCCATGGCTATATGATATATTAACCCTGATACACCTAATGGAAATCCCGTGTTGGTAAGGCTGTGGAAATGCTTTCCTAGAAATCCACAGAACAACTCTGCATGCTTGTTGCGGTGACCTCAGATTCCAACACTTCATTACCAGGAAGTGGATTACGTCAGCCTCTCTCCACCCTCACTCTCTGGTATTGTCAGAAACTATGAAATGTAGGCCACATGTGCAAAGATTAGCTTCCTGCCCACATGATAAATTAGCTTCATTTCTAGAGAAGCACATAAGCAAATGTTTCTCCCTCTTTCAGAACTTGGTGTGTATAAGAGAATCCTGGAAATTCTCACTCCAGGCTGCAAAAAAATATTTGCATTTCATATGAATAAATGAAAATGTCATCTCCTGAACTATTGATCTCCTTATCATCTCATCAGCTGGGATTTTTTTTTTTTTACAGTTTAAAAAAAACAAACTCTTGGGGTCTATTTTCCTTCTTTCCATTAGTTAGGAATGGAAAGGGTGCCTATTTAACTGCTTCTGTCAACCTCAGCCCACGGACTGTGAAAACACATTAGTCACTCAATTTACACCTCTGAGGGGAAACACCAAACAAAGAAAATCTAACGAAGCAAACGCCACAAGTCTTAGGTCATCAGATTTTTCTAAATAAAGTTTATGAGTTTGTATCTCAACTGCCAGACTGAAATCCCAGAAACCTGGGGTAACAAAGCAGAGGAAAAGGACCTGTGCTCTGGTTGGATCTGCAGCCTTCAGGGGAGAGCCACTCATGGAGCATTTGGCTCTGCACCTCACAGTCCCAGGTTCCCCAAGGAAGCAGGTAATTTCCCCTATAGGCCTTATTTCTGCCCTTTGTTCTTGCAATACCTTCCAGGAGGGCTTACTGGAAAACAGACAGAAATTCCTCAAAAGAATAGAACTACATATAACCCAGCTATCCCACTTCTGGGTATTTAACCAAAGAATACAAAAACACTAACTTGAAAAGATATGTGCTCCGCTTTGCTTGTTGCAGCATTATTCATAATAGCTGAGTTGTGAAAACAACCTAAGTGCTCATTGGTGGATAAATGGATAAAGAAGATGTGTGTGTGTGTGTGTGTGTGTGTGTGTGTATATATATTCAGAAGGAAATCTTGCCATTTGCAACAACATGGGTGGACCTTGAAGGTATTATGCTAAGTGAAATAAGTCAGATGGAGAAAGATAAATACCGTATTCTATGACATACATGGAATCTAAAAACCAAAACACACTCACATACTCACAGATCAGGGTGGTTACCAGAGGGAAAGAAGGTTGGTGAAGGGCTAAATGGGTAAAGGGGATCATAGTATGGTGCTGGATGGTAACTAGACTTACAGTGGTGATCACTATGTAGTGTATACAAACACTGAATTATAATGTTGCACACCTCAAAAATATATAATGTTGTATACCAATATTACCACAATAAAAAAAGAGGGAATGGATAGATGAATGGGTGGATGAATGAATAAATGCATATATAAATAAATATGCTGTGGCTCTGTGCAGAAGAGTTAGGAATATGATTGACTCAGCTCTTTATTTTTGTTTTTTTTCTAAATTAAAAACATCATTTTCACACTTTAGTATTGTATTTTTTTATATTGGGCAAGGATCCAAGTTCTTTAACCTGGAAACTTCCTCCTGAAATTAATATCCATGCAATTACTATAAACTAACATTGCAATAAAGGATGGTCTTTGGTAAAAAAAAAAAAAATTATATATAATTTTCTATGTGAGTGACTTTTATTGTTTTATTTTGTTTCCATCACCATTTATCCCCTCTATGCCCTCTTTATGTTTGTGACTTTTAAAAGATTGGGAAGCAACTGTTCTAGGCCAGCAGTCGGCAAACTGCGGCTCGCGAGCCACATGCGGCTCTTTGGCCCCTTGAGTGTGGCCACGAAGTTTCAATCGCACTGTATGTGCGCGCCCGCACGTGGTATTTTGTGGAAGAGCCAGACTCAAGGGGCCGCAGTTTGCCGACCACTGTTCTAGGAAATGCAAATATTTTTTGGAAGCCACCAAAAGCAGCACTTAATAGCAATTCAACAAAAGTTAAATGTCAACCTAGGAAAGAAAAAGATGTGTTTTCAATATCTTTTTGCTGGGGTCCAATCCCAGCGGGTCCAGGGGTCCCCAAAGGTGTGGACGGAGTCGGTGAAGAAGGAATGACATGGAAACTGGTTTCAGTTCATCAGCATGGCGAGGTTCTCCCTCCAGGATCTCCAGCGAAGTTCTGGTCAGGATCTCCAACCAAGTTCTGGTGCCATGTTCTCTCGCTAGGTTCTCCAGGTTCTCCAGCCAGGTTCAGCCACCAGGTTCTTTAGCCATGTTCTGTCTAGGTTCTCCAGTGAAGTTCTGTAGCCAGGTTCTGTCCAGGATCTTTTGCCATGTTCTCTGGCTAGGTTCTGGTTAGGATCTGATGAGGAGCTGATGAGGAGCTGATGGGGATCTGATGTGGAGCTGATGGGGATCTGATGTGGATCTGATGTTTATTGTCTTGTTACATCCGTATTTATACCAGCCGATTTTAATCCTGTCAATTTCTATTACAAAGGTTAGGGCGTTTCTTATCTCCATTCCAGGGAGTAAAGATTATGTAGCTTAACTACCCGCCTGGCACTTAATTAAGGGGTTGTATCCCCTCCCTAACCTCAGGGAAAAATTCCTACCTGGGGAAACAACCTTTCTCAGAGAGGTGACTTTGGTTAAAACACATAGCGCCAAGAGCAAACATATTAAGAACAGTATGCCATATAAGCCAGGTCCCTTGAAACAGCAAGGATGGACTGGCTCCCGGCAAATTCCCCCTTTTTTATTTTTTAAATGATAGCACATGTAAATCAGCGGCCACCTCTCAGATTGGGTTGTTTAAGACTCAGAAGACTGACAAGCAATGATAGCCAGCATAGCTATAAACATAGTGGATGGAGCGCACAAGGAGCCTTGTTCCTGTAGAAGGTTGCTGGCCTCTTCAGTCTAGGGATTTCAGCTGTCCTCAAGTCGGTGGTTTGGTTGTCCTTGTTGATCTGGCTAGCGGGCGGCGTCATTGGCGACGGGCTTCCTGAAGCGTCAGCGAGTTGAAGGGCTGCATCAAAGGGTCCATCAGGGCCGTGCTTGATGGTGGTGTCGGTGTCCATGGAGGAGTCAGCTGTGCCCTCTGGGTTCAGACGATATGGATGATACCGGGGAGGAGGAGGATGAGGAGACGGAGGGTGGTGTGACATAAGGTCGGATTAGACGGCCTGGAATCCACACAGGTGAGTCTGCATCCTGTGGAAATACACAAGCATCTCCTCTCCCCCAGGTTAAAAGTACATCAGGTCCCTTTCAGGCTCCAGTAAGTAACTGTTTCCATTTGACGAAATAAGTGAGTTTCTGCTAAATGAAAGTTTCTTTTGCTGATTTACTCAGAGTCCTTGGACTTAGCTGAGAGAGTAGCTTCCACTTCTTGATTTTCTACCATCTGTTGGGCCTCAGTTGTTAACTTCTTCAGCTGACCCCATGTTGGCACCTCAGTCCCTTCCATAGCCTTCCTTTTCTTCTTTTTCCCGCTTTCCTGTCATCGCGGCAACTCTAAGTCTTTGGACCGATGGGACAAGGAGCTTCTCTGGGTCCATTGTGGTGATGCATGTAATGCATTTACTCAATCCAAGGCAGGCATTTAAAAAGAAAAACCCCAAATGCTCTCTTGTATCCATTTTAAGAGTAGGATTGGCGCTTTTCGCTATTACCTGAGTCCTGATCTATCACCCCAGGGAGAGCTTTCCAATCCTGCACTTTTCCAGGGTGGAAAGGCTGCAGTGGGGTTAAGGATAAGGCTCCTTGGGCCTACCTTTTCCCATGCCTCTACATTTATCTTTCTGGCACCTTTCCTTCCTCAGAAAAGCATGGACATACTTCTTGTATAAAACATTCCGTCTGACTGGGAGTAACCTTAACTCCTCTGCTAGCAAGCATATGTGTTAAAAGATCAATACAGAGTCTTTTTTCTTTAGACTCAGTATGGCACATCTTCTCAACCTAAGGATCAATACAGAGTCTTCTTTCTTGGACTCAGTATGGCACATCTTCTCAATCTAAGTTCTGTACTATCCACCTTCTTACCCTACTTATCCTCTATAGGGGGGTCTGTAGCACCCTGGTGGAGTCCTATCCGTCCCGAGTGTGGGGGTTCTCAATGGGGGGGGGGGCTTACCTAGGGGAATCCTGTTCCAGGGGTTCCCAAAGGTGTGGACGGAGTTGGCGAAGACTATCCACCCTCTTTCTAAGGTGGAGTCCTATCCGTCCCGAGAGTGGGGCTTACCTAGGGGTCCCTGTTCCGGTGCCAGATGCTGGGGTCCAATCCCAGCGGGTCCAGGGGTCCCCAAAGGTGTGGACGGAGTCGGTGAAGAAGGAATGGCATGGAAACTGGTTTCAGTTCATCAGCATGGCGAGGTTCTCCCTCCAGGATCTCCAGCGAAGTTCTGGTCAGGATCTCCAACCAAGTTCTGGTGCCATGTTCTCTCGCTAGGTTCTCCAGCTAGGTTCTCCAGGTTCTCCAGCCAGGTTCAGCCACCAGGTTCTTTAGCCAGGTTCTTTTGCCATGTTCTGTCTAGGTTCTCCAGTGAAGTTCTGTAGCCAGGTTCTGTCCAGGATCTTTTGCCATGTTCTCTGGCTAGGTTCTGGTTAGGATCTGATGAGGAGCTGATGAGGAGCTGATGGGGAGCTGATGGGGATCTGATGTGGATCTGATGTTTATTGTCTTGTTACATCCGTATTTATACCAGCCGATTTTAATCCTGTCAATTTCTATTACAAAGGTTAGGGCGTTTCTTATCTCCATTCCAGGGAGTAAAGATTATGTAGCTTAACTACCCGCCTGGCACTTAATTAAGGGGTTGTATCCCCTCCCTAACCTCAGGGAAAAATTCCTACCTGGGGAAACAACCTTTCTCGGAGAGGTGACTTTGGTTAAAACACATAGCGCCAAGAAGGGGAGCAAACATATTAAGAACAGTATGCCATATAAGCCAGGTCCCTTGAAACAGCAAGGATGGACTGGCTCCCGGCATCTTTTTTTCCATCATAATGACAGAAGAATGATTTGTAAATAGAGGTCATTACTTTGAACAATGATGTTAAAATCACTAAATACATTACATAAATAATGACAAAGAAATGGCTTCTTTGTTAATGAAAGAAGAGCATTAAGTGATCTAGGAAGTCAAACTTGTAGAAGGAATCACATCACATGAGAATGCTAGGGTGATAGGGAGGGTATTTTCCCCTTAGTACTACTCTGCTGGCCTTACCCCTGCCAGCAATGAGAGTCATGCAGGACACTCTGCTCTCCATCTCCTACCCCTGCCTGGGCAGAAACATCTGAGAACTGTGCCTGCAGTCATCATTTCAAAATCAATTCGATTTGTCTTGAAGGTGATTCTCAGCTGAGCACTAGGAAAGGGAGAGGATGCTATTTTGGCTGAACCTCGAGGGACTGGTAGGATTTGGACATAAGCTGATTAGCAGAAAGGACATTCCAGGTGTAGGGAACAGCATGATTAATAGCATGGAGGTAGGAATGACAGGACAAACATAGGAACCTCCATTTCTAGAAATGAAGACACTGTACTCTACGCTGTGATACTTGGTAGGCAGCTGTGGTAGATTCCACAAAGGAGCTTTCACGCTAGCTGTTTTACTCTGACTGGGCACGAACCTTACAGATTAAAAAAAATAAAGCCAATTACAGCCAAGTGAAAATTATCATTTTCACTTCCCTCTGGCAGTGCTGCACATTTCTGGGTGAGGGTGTCCATCTCTCCTAGATTCTTGTTATTCATTCCCTTCCATTTTTTTCCAATGTTAACCACTGATGTATTCCAAACCTTGGGATGTTTGTATTTCTATTGTCCGTGATATATGTGTCTAATGTGCTGTGAAAGGGAAGTGGCTAGTTATCCATTCGACAGGAGGAAAAATTTCTCAGCTTCCAAGAGGCTGAAAAGTTTAGCACCAGTGCCAAATTTTTAAAAGTGAAGATCCTAAATGCTTAGGATGATTTTTTTTTTTAAATCCTCACTGGAGGACATTTTTCCATTGATTGTTTTCAGAGTGGAAAAGAAGGGGGAGAAAAACACTGAGTAGAGAGATAGAGAGAGAAACATCTCTGTGAGAGAGATATATCGATTGGTGGCCTGAGCACCCGGGATTGAACCTGCAACCTAAGTACATGCCTTTAACCAGAATCAAACCATTGACCCTTCAGTGCGCAGGCCGACACTTTAACCACTGAGAAACACTGGCCAGGGCACTTAGGATGATTTAAAAAATTTTTTTTTAAAATATTATATATATATTTCAGAGAGGAAAGGAGAGGGAGAGAACGATAGAAACATCAATGATGAGAGAGAATCATTGATCGGCTGCCTCCTGCATGCCCCACACTGGGGATCGGGCCCACAACCTTGGCACGTGCCCTGACAGGGAATTGAACTGTGACCTTCAGGTTCATAGGTTGACACTGAACCAATGAACCACACCAGCAGGGCTTAGGATGTTAAGATATAATTCACATATGATACAATTCACCCATTAAACATGTACAACTCAATTTGTTTTGGTATATTAGAGTATTAATATTTTAAAATCGTAGTAAAATAGATAAAACAAAATTTGTCATCTTCACCATTTTAAGTGTACAATTTAGTCGGTGCCATTAATTACTTTCATGATGTTGTATAACCATCAACACAATCTATTTCCAAACTTTTCCTTCACTCCAAACAAAACGCTTAGGATATTGCTATGCTATAATTAGGCTTAGACTGAAAGAATTTTGTCTGTAAAAGAGGGTGTTTAATATCATCACCCTCTGCCCCTGGTTCCCCACCCCAGGTGTATATCTGCACCTGAGCTGGGCAGCAACAGCCTGGTGGTGAATCCCATCATTACCTCAGGCTCTGTTCTACTCTGCTCCTCTCCAAGCCCGAGGGATGGGCAGCTGGAGCTCCCTTCTCTCCGAGATCTCAGAGGCAGAGGAAATGACACAAGAGGCGAGGCCTTAGATGATAAACCCTGCATTTTGCACAAGAGATTATTCAACTAATCCCTTTTATCTCCATTCCCCACTCTTATTTCCAACTCCCACAGGCAATCATTTCCATGTGTTTGATGTACATTATTTTGTTTTATGTTATCATAAAATGTATAGCAATTTTGTTTCCTGCATTTTTAAGTTGTGTAAGTTATCTAGGCCTGAACTGAAACTGGCCTTTCCCCACATAGCCTTCTGGACATGCCTCCCTGACTTACATTAAGGAAAAATACACATATATCTCTTCACTAATGATCTTACCTTCCATGATGTCTTTTATGAGCAGTATATAGCTTTCAAGAAAAACTATACTCCCTTTCCTGGTTCCTCTCTTTTAACTTCTAAGTCATTATTCCAGAGGCTCTGTGTCCCTTAGGGTTCGTGGCTGCAAGCAACAGATGCTGATTCTAATTTAGAGGAAAAGGAATGTACTGAACACACATTAGGTAGCTCACAGAATCATGGGAAAGCTACAAGTCCTAGGTGAAAGGAGGCTACATACCCGGATGTTCCAGAACATGTCTGGAAAGGTCACTGTTGCTGCCAGGGAAGAGCAGGCTCTGTACCACACCCCCCATCACTGCATGTAGGATGGTGCCCTGTCCCCATTGCCTTTGGAGATTGGATGTGGCACCAGAATGGGTTTGCCACTCTTCCTTGGCTTTGGGTCAAATTCTGGGGCTGCTGCATCTGAATGGCCAAACCTACTAGGCCTGCAAAAAAAAAATGACTGGCTTTTTTTTTTTTTTTAAGCATCTAGAGTGGGAGGTAGACCCTATCTTTTTTTTTTTTTTTTTTTAAATATATTTTATTGATTTTTTACAGAGAGGAAGGGAGAGAGATAGAGAGTCAGAAACATCGATGAGAGAGAAACATCGATCAGCTGCCTCCTGCACATCCCCCACTGGGGATGTGCCTGCAACCCAGGTACATGCCCTTGACCGGAATCGAACCCGGGACCCTTCAGTCTGCAGGCCGACGCTCTATCCACTGAGCCAAACCGGTTTCGGCGACCCTATCTTTATTAAGACTCAAACAGGAAGGAATTCCCCAAAGATAGGAAGATAGATCAAGGGTGAGCAGCCAAAAAAGTTACAGATGTCCTCACAGGTAGGAAGCATCTGGTGCTCTGAGTCACAGCCTCAGAGCTGACTTACATTAAGGAAAAATACACATATATCTCTTCACTAATGATCTTACCTTCCACTATGTCTTTTATGAACAGTATATAGCTTTCAAGAAAAACTATACTCCATTCCCAACTTAGTATTTATCCAACTTAGAAAAGTACTCTAACTGGTTTGTTGGCCTTCCTTTCTTTCTGTTACTAAAACAAAAAGATACACTTGGACAGCTTCTTTTAGCAAGTTCTTTTAGTGAGGTAAAAATTCTGATATAAAATCCTGACAGTATTTTTTTGTCTTTTTCAAGTTTATATTGTTGTATTTGAAATATAATTATGGAGCAAAGCTTTTCATAATAAGCTTAACCACAGCTTATCTCCAAGATGCTAATCAGATTCTTTTTTTGAGCCAATTTACAGTTTTGTAATTAGCAAAGTTTTTTTCTATTGCCTTTCTTCCTTTAAACTGGTACTGCCAAATTTTCTTTTAAAAAGTATGTAGCTTGTGCACTAGCCAGTTTGGCTCAGTGGATAGAGTGTCAGCCTGCAGACGGAAGGGTCCTGGGTTCAATTCTGAACAAGGACACATACCTTGGTTGCAGGCTCCTCACCGGCCTGGACCCTGGTCAGGGCTCATGCAGGAGACAACCAATCGATGTGTTTCTCTCACAAAGATATTTCTCTCTGTGTCTCCCTCTTTCTTCCACTCTCTCTCTAAAAATCAATGAACAAATATCCTCGGGTGAGGATTAAAAATAAAACAAAAAACACAAGTAGGTAGCCTGTATTACTGCAAGGTAGAATAAGAGAAAAAATAAGGCAGAACAATATTGGAATACAGGGGGAAAATACTTATTTTTGTAACCAAATCCAAAGTTAACAATGAGTTTTGTTAGTGAAACAACAGTTTATTCAGATTGTATTATTTCTCAGGTAAATAGGAGAATCATATTTTTTATGTGTTAATAGCTTGTTTGTATTTGTTTAATAGTTAGAAGGTTTACTCTGTTTATTCTGTGAAGTCTCAAAATCTTAGTCTGCCTCATTGATGTCCTATTTATCTGACACCTTTTTAATGAGTAATGGCATTTGAGCTGTCACTGCTGTTTCACATTAAATGTACCCTCTCACCATTTCCTGTGGCTTTATGGTGAAATATATCAGATTTACTTAATGATTTTGTATCCCATTTCTGTCCCTCCCAACCCCTAATAAAATAGATGAGAGAGACTCAGTGTAGGAATTAGGTACTTGCCAATCACTAGATAACTGTCAATTACAAAACAGATTGGATTCCAGACTGATCAATTTTCCTGGACAGGGAAGAAAAGATATTTTAAGTAAGATAACAGGCATGAGTGAAACAGAACACTGGTGAAGGGAGGGGGATGTCATTTATGTAATTTCCTTTCAAATTTTAGAAATTTATGGCCCAGGGTGCTGCTGAAGCCTGTTCTGTCTCTTCCTAGGATAGGCAAACATCTCTGACCTCCCCAAGCTAGAGGATGCTGAAAGAAGCTGGTGTGGGAGAAGGGGAGGCCCACCAGATGGTGGAGGCACAGTGAGGAGGCGGAGGTAAGGGGGGCTGGTGGGGGTGCTAATTAGCTTTTCTTGCTTCACCAAGAACCTATGGCAAGCAGATGGCTGCCCCCTTAATAGCACCCTTTTTCTGTCCAGCAGGCAGTAGTGGTTGATCTTGTGGTCATGCAGAAAGCATGCACTTTTTTTTTCTCTTCAAAATGTGGAAGTGGTGAAAGACATACAAAGGGAAAAGCTAGGTTTAAATATTATATGTGTCTAAAAAAATAGATCTTATCTCTCTTAAAACAATTTTTTTAGAGACAGAGGAAAGGAGAGGAAGAGAGAAACGTCAATGTGAGAAACTTCAATCGGCTGCCTCCCGTACACCCTGACGAGGAATCAAACCCTTGACCTATGTGCCCTGGCTGACAATCGAACCTGGGAACCTTTGATTCATGGAACAACAATCCAACCAACTGAGCCACACTGGCCAGGACTCCTATCTTTTGCAAAAACTAGGCGCCCATTCATATTTTGACAATGCTAGCTGAAAGTGATTTGTTCTTTCTATTACAAAATCAATCCAAATTAATCAAATTGTGTCTGAATATCTAAAAATAATTGATAAAATAATAAAACTGGCTATGAAGTCTAGACCCAACAGCTATAGCATCTTGTGCTTGGTGAGAGGTTGGCTTATGGATAATTATAAAAAGATTCAGCTACTCACATGGCCTTTCCTTGCACAGTCTCAGTTTCTGTGGGGCGGGGACTGTGTCTTAATCATTTCGTAACTTCTTTTGAGCTGGCCATGATGGTATTCACTGAAAGTCTGTCAAATGGAATCAAGGTAGAGTGAGTCAATCACTACATGTACTACTCAACATTTGTATACTTATTATTAATTTTATGCCAACATAAATATTAGTGAGCAGGACAAAGTAAAACAGTTAACATTTTGAAAATGCAGTATTGTAATTGGCCCTGGTTTTACTGCTATAATGCTTTATATACTAACTAGAGGCCTGGTGCACGGATTTGGCCTCGGGTTGGCCTGAGCCCTCTTGTAATCCGGAACCCCTCAGGGGATGTCAGACTGCCAGTTTTGGCCCGATCTCCCGAATCCATGCACTGGGCCAGTTCCTGCCCGATCCCCACAAGCCAGGCTAAGGGACCCCAAAGATTAATCTTTGGTTAATCTTTTCCTGCCCTCCCCTCTCCCTCTGAGATTCATCAGTCTGTTCCATGTTTCCAGGCCTGTGCATTGAGTGTCTGCCCCCTGGTGGTCAGTGCACGTTATAGCTACTGGTTGAATGGTCAAATGGTCACTTAGGCTTTTATATATAGAGATTTAAATAGTAGCTTTCAAAATTGGGAAGCCAAGATTCTAATATATATCTTTGTACAAGAAGGGAAAGTAATAAATATTTACTGAGCACGATGTACCACATACACTTTACATACGTTAATGTATTCAATCCTTTCAACATCCCTATAAGGTAGTTCTCTGCTTTTTACAGATGAGGAAATGAAGTACATAGTGAGTGAGCAGGATTCACACTTAGGTATGTCTATACAGTCTTTATTCTACCTGAACCCTAATATCTCCATTGGTGCCCAAAATATTGTTTTACTTGTCCAGTAATGGTTAAATCAACCCACTCTATCTCTACAGCATTCTCCACATCCTTTCTTGCCCCCAGCCCCAATGGCAAGTCTTCAGCTGCTTCACTCTCCTACATTCAAATCCTTTTTGGAGCTTTCAAAGACAAATGGGAAGTGAAATAGCATCTCGCTGGAGATCTAGAACAGAGTGTTAATTCTGATCCTGAAGTGCAATTCTGTAATTCTCTCCTACCGAATTAACAACTTTCACATTCACCTTGTGCTTGTTAATATGTACTACATTATCTTATTCTTGTAGTTGATATTTATTGTATTGTCTGAACATCTTTTAAATCTAACATGCCTGATGTTAACTAGATTCCATTTGGGGCAGGTGCAACATCATTGCTCAGTGTGCTGCATTCAATTCTTTAAATATGAATTTTTCAAGTGATTTTCTCCAATCTCTTCTTCAACAATCATGACCAAGTTTCTTGGAAGCATCTGAGATGACATAGTAAACCCAAAGTTGAGGTAGGCTGTTGGTATTTAAGGAGAATAAGTTTTACATTATATGTTGCTATTTACTATATCTGGTACTATTTTATCAGTAGTAGGTAGTCACTAAAATAAACAATAGAGATCAGACTCTTATTTTCAGACAAGAGTAATAGAAAATAAATTTTCCAAATGGAATTCTTACAAAATTTTTAAATAATTGTCTTGAGAAGTTTTAAGAGTATCTTTTGATTCATGCCTACTGGCGTTCTTTGCTCAAAGGAACTATACAGAAGTATCTACTTGATAAGGCAGACTGAGTAAGAGAATTGAGAGACTTAGACCACCCATTGTTATACAGTGCTGTACTCCCATATCAGTGACATGAATAGAAAAGTGACAGGATTTCATGATCTGCAGTGTCCCTAGGGAAATTCTGCTGTCTTCAAGAGTCTTAGGATTTGGTTGAAATGCTAGACCAAAAGCAATATGCTTTCAAGTGATGCTATAGATGATAATGCTATAGGGGTTCATAGGAGGAATGACACCTTAATTATTTTGGGGTGAAGCAGACATTTTAGGATTCACTTTACTTTTAAAAATAAAAATTCTGGACTCACCACTGTGACTTCCCTTTCCCCTATAACAATTGAGAGCTCTCTTCTCCACTCCTCACTTTGAGATCAACTCAACTTAAATCCCTTAAAGGAAGTATATAGTAAATGAAAAAAAAAAACTGAGAAGTTAAAATTAGAGAAATGAAACCAATTTCTTTTAAACGACAACAGGTTTCTGAAACCCTTCTGCAGAAGTTGATTCAAGTTACCACAGGGTGATTTTTCCAAGTGAATGTCATAGTGAATGACAGAATATTTCTGCAGTCATGGCTGTCATGGCGGGCTGGCTGACCTAGTCACTTATGATATGTAATAAAATACAGGCTTATATGGTTCTGGATGTAACTCAAGAGCCCAGGTCAGATTAAGGACAGGAGCTCTGTGCTTTATGTTCTCTAAGTTCTCCACAGCAGGGCCTCATAATTTTATCATCCTCTGATCTCTTTTGATAAACATAAAAATCTCATCTGCCCCCCAAATCTGAGAAAGCCCTTAGAAATAGGGAACCTTCTGTCTCCCCCTCCCCACCCCCCCACCCAGTTGAGAATCACAGATTTTATAAAGCCTGTCTGATCAAGAAAATTTAGTCAAACTTTTTGCTACCTCGGATTCTGTAACTCCCTTTTTCTTCCGTTCTTCCTCATCCCCATCCCCGTTGAAAATTACTTCTGTATTTTTATTGAATTAAATCAATGTTGTTCTTCAATTGCTTAGAAAGTTATATCATCAAAAGAATTCAGGTCCCTGGATTATTAGGGTTCAGTATTGAATCTGATCAATGGGTCTGTGCCCAAATATGTATTCATATAAAATGTACTCTATTGTTCAACATAATATTTGTGAGATTCATTCATGTTGCTGCATGTATCTGTGGCTCACTCTTTTTAATTAAAAAATAGTACTTATGGCTGATGCCATTTTGGGGCTCAGCCCATCTAATTTCCAGATGACCTAATAAATTTATAATTCTTTACCACTAAAAAATATATAAATAAAAATAGTACTTATACCATGATTAATTTGTCTCTTCTCTTTAAAAAAATATTTTTATTGATTTCAGAGAGGAAGAAAGAGGTAGAGAGAGAGAGAAACATCAATGATAAGAGAGAATCATCGATTGGCTGCTTCCTGCACGCCCCCTACTGGGGGTTGAGCCCACAACCCAGGCATGTGTCCCGGACCAGAATCAAAACCAGGACCCTTCAGTCCACAGACCAACCAGCTAAGGCTGCTTCTTTTCCTCTTCATGCACATTTGGATTCATTCCAATTTGGGCAAATATGAATAAAGCCACTATAAACTTCTTGTACAAGTCTTTTAGTGGACATGAGCTTTCATTTATCTTGGGGGTAGAATTGCCCAACTACAGGGTAGGTATATTTTTAACTTTATAAAGAACTGTCAAACAATTTTCTGAAATGGTTATTTTATACTCCTATCAGCAATTTATGAAAGTTTCAGTTGCTCTTTTACTCAATATATATGCAAATAAGTCTCTAATTATTCTTCAATGTCATCTCTTTTCAGAGACATTAACAGAATATTTTTGGTAGCATTAAATCCCAGAAATGTCAGTGTCCAAAATTCTTGCCCAGTTTCTAATATTCATAATCAACATACACAAATACAAATATTTCACCCAAAATATAGTCATATATTTTAATGGAAGTGTTCTATTCCTGAAAATCTTGTGTGTAAAGCTAATTTTCCATAATCCAAATCACGTAAATAAAATTTTGAAATAAAATTTCCCCTACTTCGATGCCCAATCCAACTCCTCTTTTTCCATTGATATCCTCTTATGTTGTCTTGGCCTGAAGGGATTTCTTCTTTCTTTAAATTTTAGCAGCCCCAGTGTTCTGACCCATTTCACCAACGTCAATCCTTTGGGCCTTTGTCATTCATGGTGTGGTTGCTTAACCTATTCATTTACATGTCTACATTTCATTTCTACACATACATTTATTGAAAGAACAAATCACATTTCATATTTTAAAAAAATCTATTTCATAGCACATCGTACAGTGACTTGCACACAGGAGTTACTCAATAAAATTTCCTGCTTAGTTGGTTTTCTATTTTTGTTTTGCTTTTGGCAAGGCATAACTGTTATTTAATGCCTCAGCTTAAGTACTTTACTTGTTTCAATTATAATTTCCTCATTTTTCCGTTTTTCTTGACTAATGTAAGCCAGGCCTAAAGTTAAGATTGGTTTCCATCTTATCATCTTACTAATATCAGTTTAAAGCGCCCCCTATGCAGTATGGTTTGAAATGAAAAGCACACCACAAAGAGATTAGGGATTCCATCTGGGGTTTCTCTCTAATTCTCCCTGGGGGCTCTGGGCTGCCACTTACAGTTCTCCATAAAGTACCAGATCTATTTGCCAGTCCCCGGAGGCTGACATTCTTTGAAGCCCAGCTCAGAGATCATCTGTCTGCGAGTGGTTTCCTTGCCCCTGATACAGAGGCCTGTCTGGTCCTTGGTGTATGCTACATTGTTCATGCCTCCTCTTCAGTACCTGGCCCTTTGAGGCAGCATTTATTTAGATGTATATTTGCTTGCCCACAAATGGACAGTTGAGCCCCTCCAAGCAGGGGTCATGTACCTCAGTTATCCTTGTAGTAAGTCGCCCATAAACGTTTGATGAATAAATGCATGGATTAATGAGTGAGCAAATGAATAAGACTTTTTAGGTATCCTAAACCTTTAAGAGTTTCCATTTTAACATTTAAAAAAATATCTGTATCTCTAGAGAATTTTAGGCCAGAAAAGGGCTATTTAGGTTGATTCTTTTCTTCTACTTCCATGAAGTAGGTACATGTTGTTTTTGTCAAGCACCCCTTCATCACGATTTGGGACATACTCCTCATCCTTGATGGAATCATATCATGTGGTTTGGTGAGGGCAGCTGTGACTCCTGACTCCCCACCCTGCCTATCTCTCAAAGGGTGGATTCTGGCTTAGACCTAGCCAATCAGAGTACATTCTAGCCCTGGGCACAGTAATTGGTTCAGGGCTGGGCAGGCGACCAAACAGGCAAATCAGTTTTCCTGAGATTGTTCTATTGTGAGAAAACAGGAGAATTTAGGCTTGAGGTGCCCAGAAGGCAGCTCTACCACCTGGTGGAGAGAGAGAGAGAGCCTATAATTGGAACAAAACTGACTGACAGAGAAAAGCTGTATAAAGAGATGGAGGGCATTTTGGTGATTGGATTGCAATCTCCTGGTGGCACGGAGCAGTTTAAGTTCATATTTCAATCACATTCACATTCAATACCCCTCAGATTCTTCATCCTTCCCGTTCTACTTGAGGTTGATTCTAAGTCCAAGGAGACTCTTGACCACTGTAGGGAGAGCCATCTGCTTCTTGGTTTTGTTCTGTCTTCATTCTGTGCTGGCCTTCTCTAGATGTGACTTATTATGGTTCCCACCTACGGTGGCCTCTGTCATGTCTGTTCTCAATGCTTCTGCTGAGTGTCTACAGTTCCACCAAGTCTCAAGTGTCCAGTTCACCCATGTCAGTCCGCAGCGTTCCTGTACCTTGTACTCATTTAAATCTTCTGGCCTTCCTTAGCTCCTCCATATCCTTCCTATGAGCATAGGGAAGGTCTATTAGTCAGGGTGCTCCAGAGAAACAGATCTAATGGAGATTATATATATGGTTCTATACATGAAATTCATGCAAGAGCAGGCCTTCCTTCCCCCCACTGCCGGTACCTGGCACCAGCTTTCCTCTGGTACCAGGGCCCCGGGCTTCCCTCCGGCCACCAGCAGGCACCTGAGACCTAGGCTTCCCTCGCAGCCCTGACTTCATCCAGAAGGTCGTCCGGAAGGACAGCCGGATGGATGTCTGGTCTAATTAGCATATTATGCTTTTATTACACACACACACACATCCTATATAATAAAAGGCTAATATGCAAATGGCCACGACACCCTCATGCCGTAATGACCAATCAGCAGGAGGCTGCGTGTGTGGCAGGCATGGGTTGGACGAGGCTGCATGCACGGTGAGGCCAGGGGACATGACGCTGTTATTATTTATTAATAAATTCATATATTATTTTCATATACATTTTACTAATTTTCTTTCATCTCTGACACTTCTATTATAGAGAAAGGGAAAATAGCAATATTAAAATATTTCCTCTAATTAATTCCCTTTTAATGTGCATGAATTTCGTGCACTGGGCCACTACTATATATATATAAAGAGAGAGAGAGAGAGTGAGAGAGAGAGAGAGAGAGAGAGAAATACTTAAAAAAAAAGTAGTGGCTCATGTGATTACAGAGGCTGGCAAGTCCAAAATCTGCAGGGGAGGCTGGTAGTCTGGAGACCCAGGAGAAGTCAGTGTTGCAGTTCAAGTCTGAAGGCTATCTGCTGTTAGAATTTCATCTTGCTCAGAAGGAGGTCAGTCTTTTGTTCTATTCAAGTCTTCAACTGATTGAATAAAACCCCTTATATTATGGAATTCAATGTGCTTTACTCAAAGTCCACATATTTAAATGTTAATCTCATCCAAAACATTCTTACAGAAACATCCAATGTTTGAGCATATATCTGGGCACCATGGTCCAGCTAAACTGACACAGAAAATTAACCATTACAAGTGAGACTGTTCTCCACTCAGCTCCTCACACTTCATCTTTTTTTTTTTTAGGCTGCTGACTACCAGGGTTCTGGACAAGGCTTTTTTTTTTTTTTAAATATATTTTATTGATTTTTTACAGAGAGGAAGAGAGAGAGACAGAGAGTTAGAAACATCGATGAGAGAGAAACATCAACCAGCTGCCTCCTGCACATCTCCTACTGGGGATGTGCCCACAACCCAGGTACATGCCCTTGACCGGAATCGAACCTGGGACCTTTCAGTCCTCAGGCCGACGCTCTATCTACTGAGCCAAACCGGTTTCGGCTGGACAAGGCTTTTTTTAGAGTCTGCTCGGCTGCACCAAGGTGAAAAGAAAACAGGGGCCTTCATTATGACGCACAAATTATCTCTACTCTTGGATCCTCAATCCCTATTCTCAACTCAGCCCAGGGGTGGACAAAGAAGCATGACTCCCACAGTGCATCTGGCTTCTAACTATCCTCTTTCCCTAGACAGGAGGATTTTACATGGGTTAGAGTGGTAGAGATCGAAAGATGGGATGGATGGGATTGATTCAGCCAGACTGCCTTTCTAGGTACCATATCAATTATGCAAAATTATGCAAATATTTTATTTTCCTTTGCTTTCTTGAACTCAGCTGTGGAGTCTGGAAACGGTGCCCTTACTTTTCTAGACTGACCCAAAAGTCTAAGTTTTATGGAGGAATTTCAGACAAAATAAGAGAGAAAGGCTGGTGGGAAGATATTTTAGGCAATCCAAATCTCCTCTCTATAATCTAAGAATTAAATGAGTACGTTAAAGTGTTATTGGGGAGGGATAAACTATACACCAAGATAAATAAAGTGGTTGGCTAAAGCGGGATCCCTAGAAAGGAAAGCCCGTAACTCTTTGAGTGGGGTCAGTTCTGATCAGAGCAGAAACAGCTGAATTGTGTGTAAACCTTATATTTTGACATCAGTTTTTATTGTTATTTTTACCACTGTAAAGGCAAAGATGCAGAATTTAGGGTGAAGGGGCCTACCTTTGTAAGATGAAAAAATGAGAATGGTTTAAAGATTTTTAAGGAAAAGTTTTCTAGTGTTATGACCATATTTTGGCATAACAAAACTAAAATGCTCAAGCGCAAATTGATTTCTCTTTTTGACTAAAGCATAAGCTATCAAGAAGATGAACTACTGAGTTAAAATAACTACACCAACAAAAGAAAAACAAAAGAAAAAAACCCAAAACACTCCACCAATCATACTACTGCCAAATATCCAGATTTTAACAAGCAATCTGGAAAACAATTTTGAGCAGTATATAAACTTCATAAAGCTATGCTAAGAGAACAATCCTACTGAAGATGATAAATATACCTTTAAACCTCTTAAGCACTTTTAAAAAAAATATGTATTTATTGATTTTTAGAGAGGAAGGGAGAGGGAGAGAAACATCTATGAGAGAGAAATATCGTCAATTGGCTGCCTCCTGCACATCCCCTTGGGGATTGAACCTGCAACCCGGGTATGTGCCCTGTCCAGGAATTGAACTGAGATCTCTTTGTTCCTGGGTCAAGGCTCAACCAGTGAGCGTTGAACTGCAACACCGGCTAGGCTCATAAGCACTTATTTTATTTTTATTTTTTTAGAGAGAGTGGAAGGGAAGGGTAGAGACAGAGACAAAAGCATCGATGTGAGAGAGACACATGGATTGACTGCCTCCCCCATGCGCCCCAACCAGGGCCAGGGGTCAAGCTTGCAACCAAGGTACATGCCCTTAACCAGAATCGAACCCAGGACACTTCAGTCCACAGGATGACACTCTATCCACTGAGCCAAACCAGCTAGGGCTCTTAAGCACTTTTTAAAATACAAAAATCAAAATCAGAACTGGAAGTGATTCTGGATAGTCACTCAGACTTCTGAAACATGACTTATTCTTACGCTTTTATGACAACCAGAAAAAGTATTAATTTTGCAAAGTTTTAGAAATCTGGCCTAGGAAACCATGTATTAATTTATTTCTTCATTTATTCAGCAAATATATATTGAAGAGATATGACTTACAATATTTTCCTACATTTTGTGCTGCAGCTCTAGCTATCCCGTTTGTTTGTGTTATATTCAGCTATCTGCCAGCTGTCACTCCCCTCTCTTGGGACAAAAGTGGGCTACTGCTAGCTCTCAGTTTTTTCTTCAACTGTCTTTGTATCTGTACCCCAATCCTAGCCTGGGGTCCTTTATACCTAAATCTTATAGGTATCCTGTATTTTTCTGTCCCAGATCGGAATAACATACAGAAGGTAGGGCACATGTCAAATGAGCTCATCCTATGCAGTAATATAGCTGTGTGTTGTGGGAGCAGTACTGAAGAGGGAAATGATGACATGGCAAGCTGGGGCTTGGTGGGGATGTATATGGCCTAACCAACAATCAGAACACATGCCCCAACAAGTGATGGTTTATAGGAAAAACACGGCAGACTATTTGAAATCACAACTGTCCTTGTAAATGCAAAAGCAAACTTATAGAGTATTTATTATTTCTTCTAATTCATTGGGGAAAACATTGGCAGGGATGGGATTTCAGGAGATACTTAAATGAAGAAGACTGGACAAACAGAATATGAAAGAACAGGAAAGAAATGGGCCTTACTGCAGATACAGTGTTAGGCATGGGAAAAGCTGAGAGAAGAAGGGAAGTGTACATTTAGAAAAATTCCTGACCAAATGTTTGCACAATATCCTACGAGTAATTCTAAGGTTAAGAGATTTTCCTTTTTTTCTTTCATTGCTTTTGATTGAGGACACAAGATTACTATATTTCTAACAGATGATATATTTTATCTTAAAAACCCCCGTCAGGGTAGGAATCACCCCCCATTTTCTTATGAGGAAACAGCTATCAATAGCAAATCATCAATTGTCTGACTCCAGAGTGTTTGCTTGTTGCAGATACTAGGATATAACCTGAGTCTCCTAAAATAATTCTATCAAGGGATTCTATCAAGAGAAGCTTCACGGAATTGAGAGAAGTAGAGATTATGCCTGAAACCACTTCACCTCCAGTCTTAAAACTTCAAAAATGGCCGAAACCGGTTTGGCTCAGTGGATAGAGCGTCAGCCTGCGGACTGAAAGGTCCCGGGTTCGATTCTGGTCAAGGGCATGTACCTGGGTTGCAGGCACCTCCCCAGTAGGAGATGTGCAGGAGGCAGCTGATTGATGTTTCTCTCTCATCGATGTTTCTAACTCTCTATCTCTCTCTCCCTTCCTCTCTGTAAAAAATCAATAAAATATATTTAAAAAAAAAACAAAAAACAAAAACAACAAAAAACTTCAAAAATGGACAACATTATTTTAAAAGAAAATTTCCAAATATTTTAAAGTCTGAGGTAAAAGGGAGTACAGCATGAAAACCAAACCAGTGCAGCCGTAAGGGTCCTCAATGCGTGTGGATTTACATTCCAACCCGGATTCCATCACCTTGGACCCAGCACCCGCCCTTTTTAGAACTCAGTTCTTCTTCAGTAATATGGATTTTCCAGACTTTTTAAAAGTTATTCAAATTATCTCAATCCTTACTTACCAACTCCTAACACCAACTTCAAAATAGAAGCTTTTCATCTCCTAACTCTCAAGAAGTCAGGGAAGGAGGTACAGGTGACCCTCGAACAACCCCAAGGTTAGGAGCAGCCACCCTGCAGTCAGAAATGAAAACCCAGGTAGTATTTAAGTCTGAGCTCCATGTTTGCAAATTCAAAAATACTGATTCCCAACTCCAGACGAGAAATCCTGTTTTCTATCAGCAGTTGGTTGAATCCATGAACGTGAAACCCAGAAGATAGGAGGGCCCACTATACCCGGATTGAAAAACACACGCCGTTTAAATAAACCCAGGCAGTTCAAATTCGTGTTGTTCAGGGGTCAGCAGTATTTGAGATAACAGGGCAGGAAACAGAACCATGAATGAGGAGAGTATCCTTGCTCATACAGTGCCCAGAAGTTCAAGGAGGATGATGTGCGGCCTGGTAGCCCTTCACTAATTCTTATATCTGTGACTTGATTATTATTTGAGGAACATCCCGGCCTTCATTTCTGCCATTATTAAAGTAACTAACCTGTAATTACCCTACAGATACATTCCTAATAGGTTGTGAAGTGGCCTTCTAGGTTATGGTTAAGGGCGAGGCTCTGGAGCCAAGTGAAACTGGCAGAGTTCAAATGCAGTCCTGTCGCTTGCTGGACGGCCTTACAGAAATTCGTCTTTAAAATGATGAATTTTTTTTTAAGGGTGCAGATTTCTTTCTTTCTTTCTTCTTTTTGGAAATTAAATCACTTTTTATTTTTCAATTACAGTTGACATACATTATTATATCTGTTATTAAGCTTCAGGAGTACACCCCACTGATTAGATAAAATGGATGAGTTTTCATAAGGGGTTAATATCCAAAATTTATAAACTTATAAAACTCAACTTAAAAAAACCCACACAAACGCCCTAACCAGTTTGGCTCAGTGGATAGAGCGTCAGCCTACGGACTGAAAGGTCCCAGGTTCGATTCCAGTCAAGGGCATGTACCTTGGTTTCAGGCACATCCACAGTGGGAGGTGTGCAGGAGGCAGCTGATCAATGTTTCTCTCTCATCGATGTTTCTAACTCTCTATCCCTTTCCCTTCCTTTCTGTAAAAAAAAATCAATTAAAAAATACATTAAAAAAACAAACAACAAAACACACACACACACACACACACACACACACAAACAATCCAATTTAAAAAATGGTCAAAGGATCTGAAGAGACACTTCTCCAAAGAGGACATACAGTGCCGGAAGCCAGTCCATCCTTGCTGCTTGACACAGTCGCTGCAGGGAAGAAACATCTGCACAGCATATGTTTCAAGGGACCTGGTGTATATGGCATACTGTTCTTAATATGTTTGCTCCCCTTCTTGGAGCTATGTGTTTTAACCAAGGTCACCTCTCCGAGAAAGGTTGTTTCCCCAGGTAGGGATTTTTCCCTGAAGTTAGGGAGGGAATAAAACCCCTTAACTAAGTGCCAGGCGGGTAGTTAATCACTTTAACTACGAACAATCACACTTAAGCTACATAATCTTTACTCCCTGGAATGGAGATAAGAAACGCCCTAACCTTTGAAATAGAAATTGATAGGATTAAAATCAACTGGTATAAATACAGATGTAACAAGACAATAAAACACAGAACTTGGCTGGAGAACCTTGCTATGATGATCACCTGAACGCTGCCTATGTGTCATTCATTCTTTTCCGACTCCGTCCACACCTTGGGGAACCCCTGGACCTGCTGGGGCTGGACCCCAACATACGGATGGTCAACAGATATATGAAAAGAAGCTCAGCTTCAAATTAAAACCACATTGCGGTATCACCTCACACCTGCCAGAATGGCTATCATCAATATGTCAACAAACAACAAGTGCTGGAGAGGAGGGGGAGAAAAGGGAACCCTCATGCACTGCTGGTGGGAAAGCAGACAGGGGCTGCCGCGATGGAAAACCGTGTGGAGTTCCCTCAAAAAATTAAAACTGGAACTGGCTTCTGACCCAGCGAGTGATTCCACTTCTGGGAATTTACTGAAGAAACCCGAAACACTAATTGGAAAAAAATGTATGCACCTCTATGTTCACGAAGCGTTATTTACAATAGCTAAGATCTGGAAACAGCTCAAGTGCCCATCAATGGATGCGTGGATAAAAAAGCTGTGGGACATTTACACAGTGGAATACTACTCACCTTAAAAAAGATGGAAATCTTACCTTTTGCAACAACGTGGTGGATGAACCCAACATCGAGAGTAGCATGTTAAGTGAATAAGCCAGGCAGAGAAAGACAAGTGCTATATGTAGACTCTAACGAACAAAACAAAGTAACCAACAAAATAGAAACAGAGACATGGATACATGGAACAGACTGACAGCTGTCAGAGGGGACAGGGGTTGGGGAACTGGGTGGAAAAGGTGAAGGGATTAAGCAAACAAAACAAAACAAAAAAACCCCTCATAGACAGAGACAACAGTGTGGTAATTACCAGAGGAAAAAGGGGGCTTGGGGGGGGATACATGGTGATGGAAACAGACGCGACTTGCGGTGGGAACCACATTATAGAACGGTGCTTGTGAAACCTACTTACTTTTATTGACCAATGTCATCCCAAATACATTCAATAAAAAATTGTTAAAAATGGATGAATTTTCAGATGGAAACAATCCAGTGCCCACACCACAGAATGGCTGCGTGGCCGGGTAAAATCCATGAAAAGCCCAGTGCAGGGCACACAATACATTTCAATAAACGTTAGTCATAAAGTTCAAAACTTTTCAAAGGGATTCATGACCATTCTATAATTAGAACGAGCTGTCAATTACATTTTAAATTTCTTTTTTTTTTTATTGGGAATTTCCCTTTTAAAGCGGTCATTTCTACTTAAATTTTCACATATTTAGATGTCCATGCATCGGGTTTTCGTGAAGCACGACCATTAAGAGCTTGTGCTATTTACTCAATCGCACATGAATCACATCACTTGTGAGCTGTTTTGATTTTCTAAGCCCCTAAGTAGTTAAGGCATAAACGGGCCGGGCCCGCCCATGAGCACTGGTGACCAAGGATTTAACCTCAGGGCCCCGGTGTCCCTGCGGCCGGTAGCTGTCAGCTTGCAGACACGCGAACCTGAGCTGGGCAGGAAGAGGTTCGGAGACAGGGTCCCACCTGAGAGGCGGAGCGCGCAGCGGGTTCTGCACCGCAGACACCGGCGCCCATTCCGTGGCCCCCCGCGGCAGCGGGGCCTCCGGACGGCTTCGCGAGCCCGGCCCGCCCGGCGGGGATGAGGTTACAGCGCCCTGGGTCGCCCAGGCCTCCGCGAGTTTCGCGGGTCGCTGTTCAGCACGTTTACATTTGAATTTCCCTGAACCGCTGGGTGTGGGCGGCGGCGCGGACCCGCCCCGGAAACCTCCTGGCGGCTGGCTCCTTCCCGCCACCCGCGGGCCCGGCCCCTCAGGCCCAGCCAGCGAGCGCCGAGCCGGGGCAGCCGACGGGCAGTCCCAGGCGCCACTCCCCGCCGCCAGCGGCCCTCCCTCCACCACGCCCCGCTCCGCGCGCCCAGCGAACGGCTGCCGGAGGGCCTGAGTTTGAATTTACGGGCCCGGCTCCTGAGCCTCAAGAGCGCCCCGCCGGCCTCCCATTGGCCGGCGACGGTCACGTGGGGCTCCGCGCGCGCCCGCCCAGGAGGTGACTGCCGCGCTCGGGCCGCGCCGCCCCCGCCGCGCGCCGCCCGCCCGCCCCTCCGCCCCGCCTGGGAGGAAACAAAGTGCTGCGGGCGGGAGACTTCGGCGGCGGCGGCGGCGGCGCGCGGACCCAAATCGGCCCTCCCGGTCACCCTTGCCCCGTGTCTTCCTTAGTGCGTGTTTGTGTGGGTGCGCGCGCGCGTGCTTTCTTACAAAGGGCATTTTACGACTGATTGATCCCCTTTGCCCTTTGTGCTGTAACCCCGCTCCCACCATCGCGGATCGCCGGTGTGTGCCTTCGGTCCCGGCGTCGCTCCCTCCAGCCTGCTGCGTGTCCCCGAGCTGCCCGCGGCCTCCCCGCTCCGCGCCGATCGCCCCGCCGCCCGCCATGGCGACCGCGACCCCCGTGCCGCCGCGCACAGGCAGCCGCGCTGGCGCTCCCACCACGCCGCTGAGCCCCACGCGGCTGTCGCGGCTGCAGGAAAAGGAGGAGCTGCGCGAGCTCAACGATCGGCTGGCGGTGTACATCGACAAGGTGCGCAGCCTGGAGACGGAGAACAGCGCGCTGCAGCTGCAGGTGACGGAGCGGGAGGAGGTGCGCGGCCGGGAGCTCACCGGCCTCAAGGCGCTCTACGAGACCGAGCTGGCAGATGCGCGGCGCGCGCTGGACGACACTGCCCGCGAGCGCGCCAGGCTGCAGATAGAGCTGGGCAAGTTCAAGGCCGAGCACGACCAGCTGCTTCTCAAGTGAGTACTCGCTTGGCCGCCGCGTTAGCACGCGCAGGGGCTGGGGGCGCAGCCCGCGGGGGCCTCGAGAACCCCGGAGAGGGAGATCGAGGCCCAGCGCGCCCACGCCCTTCCGTAGGGGTAGGGTCTCCATCTCCGGGAAGGAGAAAGAATCTAGTGTTTCTTAGTGGGCGCAGGGGTGGCGGCGGGGGCTTGAATTGTAGCGATGGTGGGTGGGACTGCGTGCACATTTCCTGATCCTGGATACCGAGCTGGGCCGGGCAATGTGCCCTCCTAGGTGCGGGGAGGTGACGCCCGGGCGCGCGCTCCAATGCGCGCCCCAGGTTCCGGCGGGGCGCGAGACAAAGCGTCTAGTGGGCTTGCAGAGCCGAGGTGGCTAGTCCGCGAGGATTTGCCGCCCGCCTTAAGAATGAATGAGTTTTGAGCTGGGCGGAGGGAGGAAGGGGAGGGACAAGCCTTAAATGTCCCGGTCTCCCGGGGGTGGGTCCTGCCTTGGCGCGCTCAGTCTGGGCCCTGTGACATTTTGTGATCTTTCTGCGCCTGCCTTGAGAGAGGGAGGAGGGGCGGGGTCTGAGCTGCGCGCCACTGCCGGCGCAGGGCCGGTTGGGTTTTCTAGCTGGTTAGCTTTCACCCGGGAAGGATGTCCTTTCTGCGGAGACAGGCGGGGCCCTTCGGTGCTTCTGAGCGCGGGACCGCCAGCTGGGTTTTTCCATGTCGTGGCCTCCATTCTCCGATCCGTGTACCTATTACCACCCCCCCCCCACCCCCCGCCCCCGTCCAAGGCAGCAGCCCCTTCCCTAGTTTTTGCATCCCCGTAAATAATGGTCGGTCGGTCTTTCTGGTAATGGTGGAAGACCATGCTCATTCCCCGAGTCTGTCATAGTGATGACAGGCCAGGGCAGGTCAAAGGTGTGTAAATGTGGAGTGTTGTGGCGAGGGAGAGCTTGTAGTTATTCCACCTAAGGCAGCGGTTCTCAACCTGTGGGTCGCGACCCCTTTGGGGGTCGAACGACCCTTTCACAGGGGTCGCCTAAGACCATCGGAAAACACATATATAATTACATATTTTTGTGATTAATCACTATGCTTTAATTATGTTCAATTTGTAACAATGAAAATACATCCTGCATATCAGATATTTGCATTACGATTCATAACAGTAGCAAAATTACAGTTTTGAAGTAGCAACGAAAATAATTTTATGGTTGGGGGTCACCACAACATGAGGGAACTGTATTAAAGGGTCGTCGCATTAGGCAAGTTGAGAACCACTAACCTAAGGGGTCTGACTTTCATTCCAGTGCACAAGGGTAAACTTGGAAGCCTTTGCTGATCCTACCTTGACTTTCTGATGAGCAAAATGGCATAATTGTCATCATTAAGCAACTTAGTGTTGATGTCAGGCTTTAGAAATTTGTTACATTTGAGTCCAGAATCCACGATCGCCATCCTCGTTGCCAATTGAAATTTTGCCAAATGAAAATCGATTTTGACTTTGACTCTGCTCCTGCGTATCTTTCTATCTGTATCCGTGTGAATGACTGTCTCAGTCACTGATTTTGTAGGTTTGAATCTGTGCTTCCCCGTTACTAAACATTCATAAGAACGGTTCATAAAAAGGTATGTGCACTTGGTAAAAAGAATATACATTAAAAAATACAGGCTGATTTACTGAAAAACTAAAATAGTATCTTGTATCTTTCCCTGAGGCAATCATGTTTGGCCCTTTTTGTGTCTATTTCTTTTAGTATTTATTTCCATAACTCAAAAAATAATCATAAGCTGCCCTGGCCTGTGTAGCTAAGTTGGTTGGGTATCATCCATGCACTGAAGGGTTGCCAGTTTGATTCCCTGGTCAGGGCACATGCCTGGTTTCCTGGGGCTGGATTCCCGGAAGGAGCTGTGCAGGAGGCAGCCCATCAATGTTTCACTCACATCAATGTTTCACTCTCACATAGATGTTTCTCTTTCCTCCTCTCCCTTCCTCTCTGTCTAAAAATCAATAAAATCTTTTTTTAATCATAAGCTTATATTTCTGTTTCTTGTATTTACCAACCTTTAGAGTCATGTTTTAAAATGAGTCCATTCACTCACACTACTGTCTCCATTTTCCTATAAATTTTTTGTTAATGAATTCAAATCTTAGATGCTATTGTATGACTCACCATTGTTATGTGTACTACTAAGGAAAAAAAAAACACATCAGGGCTAGTTATGTAGGAACGATCCTGTTGGATCCATCCTAGTATCAGAGATGTTAAAATGTAGCACTGATTATGTATCTGTTACATGCCAGCCACTGTTCTGTGTGTGAAGGATACAAAGATTTTTTAAAAAAAAAGTTAGTGGAGGATACAAAGATTACACTCCTCGACCCAGTCCCCAAAAGAAACAAACAAACAAAAAAACACCAAAAAGTTACTACCCTTATGTTTCTGAGAGTAGGGGAGATAACCCAGTAAGAAAATAAATATTGCATTTCATTTAATCTGAGGCATTTTGATGCTGATGCTTTTTAAATAATTCCAGAGGGTATCTATCCTTTGAAGGTTTTTCACCCAGTAACAAGACTGCCATCTGGCTGACTAGTTGTAAAATGCTATGTGTAGATTGTGAGATGCTTGCTCGTTTCAATGGGATTAAAGTGGGAAGAATGTGTGTATTAGAATCAGTGAAATAATGCATGTGATTTAATGTTGGATAATAACAGATGCTAGGGGAATAAAAATAAAGCGGGTGAAGCAATAGGGTGGTTAAGAAAGGCCTGTCTGAGGGCTTGACAGTCGAAAATAATCTGAGATGCTGAGTAATGTCCTGGGATTATAGTTTTCTTAAATCTGTACATATATTCCTATTGTCAAGATTAGATGTACAGTAGCATACTCTTATAAGATGGGGCTACGTTCCAAAGCCTCCATTGGATGCCTAAAACTGTGGATAGTGCTGAACCCTTTATATATATTTTTTGAGTTGTTTCCTATAAACATGTACTTATGATAAAGTTCAATAAGTTAGTTAGGCACAGTAAGAGATTAAGAACAGTAGCTAATAATAAAATAGAAGAGTTCTAACAATACACTGCAGTGAAAGTTATGTGAGTGTGGTCACTCCTTTCAAGGGATCCCTTGCTAAAGTTTCATATAGGCTCAATGCATTCTGGTACAATATCTTGCCATCAGAATGTTTTCTATATTCCATACACAAATTTTAATGGCTTTATCACCTTAATTTATTATGCACTGTGGTTGTAACTTTTCTTTCTTTTTTTTTTAATCCTCACCTGAGGATATTTTTCCATTGATTTTTAGAGAGAGTGGAAGAGAGAGGGAGAGACAGAGAGAAATATCAATGTGAGAGAAACACATGGATAGGTTGCTGTTATCATTCAGGTAACTCCTCTGCATTTTCTGAATAGAAGAACAAATTAGGATCTCTCTGATGGAATAGGGTGTGCTGCTGGCCACCTTGTTGGAGGGCCTGCAGTTAAGGTAAGGGGTGCTGAGCAGGGCCACATGCAAAGCTGTTCCATGTTAATCCCTCTATTTAAGTGTGCCTCACTATCCCCTGTAGTTCCTGTGTTCATGTTCTGTGATAGGTGCTTTAATCTATATTTATTCTAGAAATTTGTTGAGATGTCATCTAATGATTCCTTTCCTATTCACTTTGGTGCATCACATAATTCACTGCTGTTTTATTGGGGTTTTCAAGTGGGGAGGCTAATACCTGTGCATAGTAAGTCATCATCTTGGAAATCAGTTAATTTTGAGCAATAATTGAAGTATAATTTGTATGATGAAAAGAAAGAAATGTCTTATTTCTCTTTGGTCCATTTAGGTTTTTTATTTGCTTAAAAATAATTTTCTATACTTAACTTTTTATTTGGAGCCAGAGTATTGTAATTAGTCTATCATTTTGGTGGTTTTAAGATTGTCAACAGTCTTGAGAATTATAGATTCCAAAATTACTAAGTCCCCTTGGGCTCCTCAGTACACAATATACCTCAAAGAAGAATTCATGGAGACATTTGGCCTTGCTGGAAAAAATTTGACAACAGCCTCCACTGAAGCTGGTCTTTAGATCCATCCGACAACAGCTCCCTGATCTAAGATACAGCTACTCCAATTCAGTCCGAGTTAAATTATATTTCATTGGAAGCTTTTTTGGGGGTTTTCAAGAATGATGACGTATGCCATCAGTCAACACTTTAAAGAAAAAAGTAAAGAAAGATTGACTTATTTCAGTATTAACCAAATATGCAGGAAAAGGAGATACAAGAAAATTGTGTTGATTTCAGTAACTATTTTTGTGGCTGCATACATTTCTTTTTCCTTCAGTTATAAGGGTCCATAATCTTTTATGCAAAACCTTTGCTGCTAGTTGTGTTTTGGAAGTAAAAAGAAGTCCAATTTTAATAAGGTAATATGATGCATATACTGTGTATGACACCCCCAGTGGGGTCTAGGGTAGCACGTCATCATGAAACAGATATTTCTGCAGGGAAAGATATTAATAGTCACAGTAAGTGGAGAAAGACATCTATAAATAGACTCACATTCATTCAGGTCTGGTTTTGTTACCAAGTGAATTAATGTAAATTTAAGTTTTAGAACTCTAAAAATGCATAAAAGAGATTGTCAATTTGTATTTTATTATTTTTTTCTTTTTAAAATTTATATTTTCTCTCTTTTTCCCTTTCTTTCTTTTCTTTTCTTTTCTTTTTTCTTTTTTTTTTTTTGGTTAATCCTCACCTGAGGATATTTTTCCACTGACTTTTACAGGGAGTGGGAGAGGAAGAGAGAGAGAAACATTAATGTGAGAGAGACACATTGGTTGGTTGCTTCCTGCATGCACCCGACCAGGGCCGGGGAGCCTGCAATTGAAGTACATGCCCTTGACTGGAATTGAACCCAGGACCCTTCAGTCCACAAACCGACGCGGTATCCACTGAGCCAAACTGGCTAGGGCTCTAGAACTTTTCTTTTTTTCCTCATTTGGTTTATGGTAGATATTAAAGCTTAAAAAACTGCAAAATTAACTGTAGGTTTCTCTTTTTGAAAATTATAACTGAATTAGAAAAATGGTGATGGGGGCTCATTGGTATATTTCTAATATAATGAAGGAAGGCAGTAGGATCATTTGAGATGCTGAGCAACTTACTGTGTTCCTTCATTAAACACATACACACACACACACACACACACACACACACATACCCACACCACACACACACCACACACACAAAATGACTTGAAAAAGGATGTCCCAGGAAACACAGTTGTTAGGCTTGAAAGCCAATGTTTTCAAAATAATCTTTGACATATTGTACACAAATTTTGTTAATAATAATAACATAATTTCATATTTTTTAAAAACAATTGATGCTTTAAAAGATATAATTTAGCTTATGAAAATAAAAGTTTTTTTTCCTCCAAATAGAATAAAGGATAATGTTGATTGTGTTTTTTCATGATACATATGGATCTGAAGATTTGTAGACTTTCTACCTCCATCCACAAGCATCATTGATTTGAGGAAGATAGTTTTGAGGTAGAAGGATCAAGCATACTTAGTGTATTCCTTTGGGAAAAAACAGCATTTGTTACTACATTAGTAAAGATGGGAAATTTGGATTTGTGTGTTTTCATAAATAAGAATGCATGTGCATGTGACTTGCTACTAGCAAGTATGACTGGAACAATGTCCATCACAGTAGCCTGAGATGGGGTAGTATCAAACAAAAGCACTACCTGAAGTTGCAATTTCCTATTTTTGGTGACTTGGGAAAGGCACTTAATTCTTTGAGCCTTTATTTCCTCATCTGTATAATTGGGGTAAGGAGTAAGCAATAGTTTTAGCTGTTAAAAATGGGTAGTTTTTGAGTTAACTTTTTTATTACATAAAGATTATATGTTCATTATGGAAAACTACAAAACACGGATAAAACACCAAGAAGAAAATAAAACTTGCCCTTAGTTCTATCTCCCAGAAATATAAGTCCTGAAAGTTTTTTTCTGTATCATATTAACAAAAAAAATGGGTTGATAATAAGTATGGGTATGTAACCTGTGTTCATCAACACTATTCTGTGAACATTTTACATGTCAGACAGTAAATGTGCAATACCATTACTGAACATACGTTGAAGATTTCATCACTAACCTTTACTGGCCACTTCAGTTTGCTGTGACTAAGGCTTTGCAGGTAAGTACAGCTACCCAATTTCTCAGAGGCCATGACAATATTAGGATTTTTCCTCTGGTTAACTGAATGGTTAAATGTTAACTAATTCAGTGGTTAAATGTTAACCACTAGATAAAGTTATTACAATTTTGCCAATTTTTGATGCCACTAGTAGCAGACGAGTGTCCATTTCCTATTTGGATTAATTTAATTTTAATTTCTGAAGGTTCTTGGTCATTTTTATTATGCTCATGTTGCTAGCATAACGGAGTAAAAAGATAAAAATTCAGGTTATAATCTTAGATTTCTGCCAATATTTTTGGTATAGGCCTACATGAAAACTGAGGTTTTCTTTAGCTAATATATTTAAATGGGCCTTTTTAAATTTAATTTTTGGCCGTCAGTGCTTTTGGCTTTATTGATCATAGAATTACAGCACTTTTACTAGTACTGTTGGGTCTTGTATCATCTGATCTAAACAATTCATTTGTAAATATATAAATTGAAACCTAGAGAGATTAAAATACTTGTGTAAGATGCAGGACAAGAGCCAACATTTATTTTGTGCTTATTGTGCTTGCCTGGTACAATACTAGATGCTTTATAAACACTTTTAAACCTTATGATAACCCTGGTGGTAAGTGAGGAAACTTGAGGCTTAAAGTCAAGTCTTTTGCATAGGATTACTTAGCAGATAGATAAATGGTGAAGTTAAAATAGATTCTAGTTCAGTCTTCTAGCATTGTGATAAGGTTTTTATACCAGTATTGCCTCATTTAATCCTTACATCAGCGCTGTTTTGCAGATATTATTCCGATTACCAGCTTTCATGAAGCAGGCTCACAGATACTGTTATCTCTTCTTGGGACTTGTCTTATGTAGATTGTTAAGACCTCTTTTTTCCCTTCTTTCTTAAAAAGCTACTCTCCTGCTTTACTCAGTGCTTTAACAATTTTAAAAGAAATTAAAATCTCTATGTAAATCTTTAATAGTCATGATAGAAACGTTCTTTTCATTTATATTAAGCACACATTTGTGAAACAGGCACTGTGTGCCAGGCCTTGGGCCAGATGCTGGGGATAGAGGGCTGGGGCGCTCAGTCCCTGTTATCAAGTTGCTTCCAGTCTAGTGTAGAAGGTAGACAACGAATACTACAGTATTGTGATACTTTAAATGTGATACACTAATACAGTGTAATAAGTGCTTAGCAGTAACCACATAGCGCTATGGGAGACAGAGACTACCACCCAAGGCCGGCTGGGAGCTTTGCAAAGGTTTCAAAGACATCTCGGGGAATTGGGGAGGTAGTGATGTCTGAGCTGAGTGTTGGGAGGTAAGTAGGAGTTGACATCTAAAGGAAAACATTGGGAGAGGGTGTTGTCCTGGATGGCAAATAGGTCATTAAACTAGAGCCATATATATATGTGTGTGTGTGTGTGTGTGTGTGTGTGTGTGTGTGTGTGTGTGTGTGTGTGTATATATATATATATATATATATATATATATATATATAGTGTTTATATAGATGGTTGGCTTTTAGGTAATATGGTGCCTCAAGAATTTTAGATGACATAAGAGTGACATCAGTCTGGCTATTCTGTGGAGGGAAATAAGAGTAGAGGTAAAAACACTAGTAAGGACACTTGGGGAGTAATGAGGTGACTCCTGAACTGAGGCAGGCAGTGGGAAAGGACAGAAAGTAGATTTGTCGGTTTAGGAAGAATAAAGTCTAAGTTGATTATTTCTATGACTAGGTGCCTGGGGAGATGGTGTTGCTCTTAACAGAGATGGATGGGGAAGGAACAGGTTGGGGGACCCTCCTCAGGGTTAGTGGTGTTAGTGCTGTTTGTTGGACTTCCAGGTGGAGATGTCAGTGGCAATTTGGAGTAGAACATCTCTTGAGCTCTGAAGAGAGGCTGGGATTGGAGAGACAGTTTAGGCCAGTGATGGCGAACCTATGACACGCGTGTCAGAGGTGACACGCAAGTTCATTTTTTTGGTTGATTTTTCTTTGTTAAATGGCATGTAAATATATAAAATAAATATCAAAAATATAAATCTTTGTTTTACTATGGTTGCAAATGTCAAAAAATTTCTATATGTGACACGGCACCAGAGTTAAGTTAGGGTTTTTCAAAATGCTGACACGCAGAGCTCAAAAGGTTCGCCATCACTGCACTGGAATAACCAACTAGTGTTGAGTGGTGTTCAGCTGCCATGAGACAGCTGTTGTTCAGGAGAACCGTAAGGTAAATTAAAGCCAAGAGCTCAAACAGCCGGTCTAATTGGCCCGGTTCTCCATATAGAGTTGGTCTGTTTTGAGGGATTTAAAAATCCTTGTTCGCACCCTGACTGCTACGGCTCAGCTGGTTCGAGCCATGTCCTGTTCACCATAGGGTGATGGGCTCTACTCCCGGTCAGGGCAAAATCCCAGGTGGTGAGTTTGATACCCAGGCAGCGCATACAGAAAGCAACCAATCACATCGATGTTACTCTCTTTCCCTTCCTCTCTCTAAAATTGATTTTTAAAAAAATCTTTGTGGATATGATTAAAAATAACAATTTTAATAGAACTGTTTCTGCTAAGTCTGGTTTTTAAATCCCTCAAATTTAGAATGTATAGCTTTTTAAAAGGCTATAGGATTAAGTCTATCACCTCAATATTATACCTTGGATGGATTTTTCCCTAAGCACCGATATCTTCAACAGATTATATTCATTGAGCAAGCATTTATTAAATACAAATAATTGCCCTGTCCACTTTTTTTTATATATGCAGTATCATAATCTTTGGCAAATTTTATGGAAATGCAATTAATAGCCAGAAACTAACTTTATATAGCTCTTTCTAGGTATGTTATTATTCCGCCAACTAAGAGATCATTTATAATTTAAGTCTCTTAAGTGGAATTGCTTAATGTAACTCTGTGGGGTTTTGGTTTTGTTTTTAAAATATTTTTATTGATTTCAGGTATAGAGAGACAGAAACATTAATGAGAGAGAAACATTGATCGGCTGCCTCCTGCATGACCCCCACTGGGGATCGAGCCCACAAACCTGGGTATGTGCACTGACCGAGAATCGAACCGTGACCTTCTGGTTCATAGGTCAATGCTCAACCACTGAGCCAAGGTGGCCGGGCCTGGGAGGGCATTCTTTTTTAATATATTTTTATTGATTTCAGAGCGAAGGGAAAGGGAGAAAGAGATAGCAACATCAATGATGAGAGAGAATCATTGATCAGCTGCCTCCTGCATGCCCCCACTGGGGATCGAGCCCACAACCCTGGAGCATGTGCCCTTGACCGGAATCGAACCTGGGACCCTTCAGTCCGCAGGCCAATGCTCTATTCACTGAGCCAAACCAGCTAGGGTTGGGAGGGCATTCTTAATTAGGATAGAGTATCAACTACATTTTTTTTCTTCTATTTATTTTTGTTAATCCTCACCCAAGGATATTTTTTCCATGGTCAACTACACTTTATAAAACTCTCTTCCTGTCTGCAGTTGGAATATTGGTTCTTCTGTAAACATCTACAGTAAATGGGTATGTTTTTTGACTTATATTCAGTGTGCATATTTTTAGTGTTAGATGCACATGTTGAATTTAGGTGAAAACGCAGAAAGATCTCCTTATCTGGAGGTAGGAATACCTTAGGCAGGTCAGTCACACTGAACAAATCCAGTTATGGAATATAGTCAAAGAGGAATGCCCACCAGCCCCCGGATTCCTGTGTAAATTGCTCTCTATTCCTGGGCATTGTCAGTTGCTCCTCTGCTTAGGTGACCTGTGTGTGGTTTAGGATGTCAGTTCTGCAGGTTTCTGCGCTTAGATCATGTACTGACAGTTAGGTCAGGACTTCCTGCAGCACTTTTAATGAATGAAAAATAATGCAGTTAGAAAACTGACAAGATTATGTTCAAGATGTTAACTTGCTACAGGGCCTTGGTATTTTGGCAGCTTATGTGGCCCATAAAACTCACTGACTCATGGCTTCTGATCAGGTGTAATCTTAGGAATTTTTTCATTATCCATCTAACCTCAGAAATTGGCAGACGATAGGGAGGACATCTAGGAATGCAACTTTTAGAGATTATAAAAGTGTCAGTTATTTATTTATTTTTAGGAAAATACACGATATTTTACATAGCATAAAAAAGGCAGAATGGGTTTTTGGGGAGACTATTTGGGGAGTTTCTTTAACAATTACCAAAACAGTCATTATTTATACATTGTCTATGTAGAACCCTCAGAGAGTTCTCAGTGTCCTGAGGTAGCTAAGTACAGACTTGTATGATAAGTGTAACATAAATGTGCAAGAATCAATGTGCAGCCGTAGTATCCAACTCTCCTCCTCTTTTCCCTTGAGCCAGGGCATATAAGGTTAGCTTTCATTTGCAATTTTAAGCACACTTCTAATTCTGATTTGTATCTTCCTAATATGTTCAGTAATGTCAAAGTTACAGCTTTAGGAAAGACTGTAATGGAACAATGTATATTTTTACAAAATAACAGCGGTATAAGTAACTAAGAACTTGACATCACATTTCAGCTGGTACCTTGGGTGGCTCGAGGTATCACACATCAATAGCATATCCTACTCATCCCCTTTAGTCCACTCCTTGTCATAGCTGGTCATGATTTTTGTGGAAGAAGCCACAAAAGTACTCCAGTCATTAGGTGCGCTCTCTTCATTGTTTTGGCTTCTCGTATTTCCTGTTCTCCACAAGGTGCTGCGCAGTATCTTTCACTTGTGGTTTATTTAGCATTCTGGATCTAGAACCATGTACATTCATTGTATCCATTAAATCAATGAAGTAAGACACAGAACATACAGTAAGTAGCCCGTGAAGTTGGAGTGATATTACGTGTCGTTGTGCTTGTGTGTGTCCAGTATCCTTGGTGGGCTATTTGGTTTCTGGGAAGCACATGTTCACTCCCCTGCCATTGCAAAGTACCACATTATGATATGAGATTTAAATATTAAGACAGCGGTGCAGTAGAGTGTTTTGTAATTGTTAAGTAATTTGAGCCAGTAGCTTTTGTAAATATTGTGGAATACATAAAATTTTAAAAAAATCATATGCATTATAATATGTATTCCTGCCCAGCTCTGGTCATTTATACAGTGGGATAAAATAATAGCTCCTCTACAAGCATTGATTCTGTTCTGTGGAGTTCCCAGCGAGAACCAGTTGTTGCAACGAGGCATTCTTTTTTGTTATAAATTAATGACTACATGGGATTAAAAAAAAAATACTTGATTTTTTTTTTCACAAATCTTCAGTGAAAGGTTGCCATCTTGTGGTTTTTTAAAAATAAAGGATTTAAGCAAAATCTGATATGACTGCTGAGATGTTATGAATATAGTTGTTTTATGATACCAAAATGAGTAAGACATGAATACTATTAAATCTTTTTATATTTGCTTATCCTCTGGACAGATATGTGCACTTTATTTTAATATTACAGATTTTAAAAATTTCTATTAGTTATTAAACTTTTCTTTTAGCCCATTCAAACATTAGTAGTATAAATAATCTACAATTACAGTTTTAATTAAGAGCAGATATTGAGATTTTTGATATTAATTTCTAATTAATAATAGAATTATTTGGATAAAAATATACTTTTTTAAGGAGGTAATTATTTAACAAAATATATCCAAAGGAACCTTAATTTTATAATATAGAACTCCAGTTAGTAATCTTTATACAAGAAGAACTGAGTTGTGATTTGACTAATAGATTAAGAAATATATGTAAAAAAAGAGTCTTCTTAGAGAAACATGTAATTCCTTTTAAGGGAGCACATGTGTTCTTTCTCAGAGATAACCAGGATTCTGGTGCATTGGTTCCCGTGGACTTCTGTCAGGGAAATTCCTAGAAGGGAAAGCTTGTTATCCACCCAAAACTTGAGATACAATGCTCCTGAATTGCTCCTCTGATTTTAGCAGGTTATGGCAGCTTTTAGATAAACTGCCTCTTCCGTTTCCCTCTAAGCAGGGCGGGAGAAGGCCTTCAAGTCAGGGGTAGAATTTGATGTCTTGCCCTTCTTCACTTGTCTTGCAGTTACGCTAAGAAAGAATCTGATCTCAATGGAGCCCAGATGAAGCTCCGAGAATATGAAGCAGCACTGAATTCTAAAGATGCGGCCCTGGCTACTGCGCTTGGTGACAAGAAAAGTTTAGAGGTAGAATTGGAGGATCTGAAGGATCAGATCGGCCAGGTCAGTAACCACTGCTCTTGAACCATATTCGGCAGAGTAATCGCCTTGGTTGATTAAGTTTATTTTGTATTATTTTTTTATTTAAAAAAATTATTTTGATTATTTTATGGCTTATCTGATGGCCTTAAGGTAGCTAATGTTCAAAGCACCTCCACTCTTTAGTCATTGTCTCTTGATCATGCTCCTTCTGCTTCTTGCTCTCAAAGCCTATTTCATTATCGTAACAAAATGTGAGGTAGGAAAAGAGAAGGTGTCATACGGTGCGCTGCAGACAGGAAAAGATGAAAGGGGTAGCTACATCTTTGGCTTGAGTTTTGAAATGTAAGTCAGAAGTCTCTGTTCATTTCCTGTCGCCAGTTACCAGATTTGAGAGGTGTTTTGGCGTGGCACTCTGTGGGTGGGACAGCAGCTGACACACAGTTGAGGATCAAGGTTATCGGGAGGGACTCTCATACACTCGTAAATACATAGAAGTTCCAGTGCTTGGTTGGATTCAATCCATCGGTAGCAATTAAGTTTATTACTATATGGTTGCTGTATAATGCCCACCAATTCTTTTTCCTGATGTTAGTTGGAAGTCTCCTTGACTGCTGCCAAAAAACAGTTAGCTGATGAAACTCTGCTTAAAGTGGACTTGGAGAATCGCTGTCAGAGCCTTACCGAGGACCTGGAGTTCCGAAAAAGCATGTATGAGGAGGTAACTGTATAATTTTTACTTCTTCAAGGAATGGAGGGATCCCAAAAGGCTTTGTTATAACTTTATATGTAAATAATGGGAGAAATTTTGTCGGTAAACTTTTCGAGGCACTGCTGCTAAAAGGCTGCGTATGAGAAAACAGGTATGATTTTACTTCATCTGATGTATAAAGGCTTAGTCACAGCAGTTAATTACTGTTTAAGCATTTGTATTACTGCCTCACAGATTACTCCAAAATTTAGCAGCTTAAAACCACAGGCCTTTATTATTTCTGGAGGTCGGGATTCTGAGAGCTGTCTCACTGGATGGTTATGCTTCAGGGTCTCTCATGAGGTTACAGTCAAGCTTTCACCTGGGCTGGAGGAACTGCTTCCCAGCTCATTCACAGGCTGTTGGCAGGAGCTGTTAGTTCAACGAGGGCTTCTCCAGAGGGCTGCTCACGCTGTGGCTTCTCCCAAGAGTGGCGATGAGGGAGAGAGTAAGAGCAAGACAGAGGCCTCATTATCTTCTGGAAGCTACTCCCAGAAGTGATATATCTTCACTCTCCATCTCACACTCCAACCATGACACAGGGTGTGACTACCAGGAGGCAGCAACCATTGGGGGCCTTCTTAAAGGCTGGTACCCATAGCATTTATAGCTATATGTGTATATTTGAAGATATCATTTACAAGCCTTACCTTTTGTGGTCTAACCTTGGGGGTTGACGGCAGCAAGTGTTGCAAAAAAAGAAGTAATAAAATTGGAGAAAGGGGAATGTATATTTCCTCCAAATTGAAGAGGGTTGGCATGAACCCAGGGCAAACATGCAGTTAAATAATGAAATGTTTTTAGAAGTAATATAATTTTGAAAACAATAATTAACAATGATTTGAAAATAGGAATTTATTTTATAAGTTAAATTTTTTTATTGTAGAAAAATATTGGAGATATGACCATATTTATAATGATAGAGTATTAAAATAGGTATTGTTGGGACTTAAGTGCTCTCCCAAGCATTCTGACTTTGGGCAACTCTTGAATTGTTTTTTAATTTAAAAATGAAATACCAGTACTTGCTGTTTTTTTCTTCAAGGAGTAGAGAAGATCAAAATGGAATATTGTGTGTGAAAGCTCCTTGTAAACTAGTGAATGCTACCATATACTTGTTAACGACAGTTTTGCTTTATAAATGGAGATATTTTTATATTAGGTTGATGACATTTTTGTTTTGTTTTGTTAAAATTGTTTGTAATTTGCCACTACTTATTCTGATTTTGTGCATGGACTCCTTTCATCTCAGCTTTGTAATCTACACCATTGGGGAACATCTTGTTAGTTTTTGCCTTCTTTGAGAATGAATTTAAAATATTCCTTTTTTTTTTAACATGGAAGATATAATTCTATTCCATAAGTATACCTAAGTTCCTTATTAGGAACAGTTAAAGGGGCAAGAATGGAAGGAGAAAACCAGAAAGAGGAGGTAGGGAGGCAAAGGGCAAAATTATTAGTACGTCTCAACATTTGCTGAACTAAACCTTTCATTTGCATGCTTCTCACTTCATTAAATAGATGTGAGCCCTGAGAGGTTAATAGCAGAACTAGAATTTGAACCTGGTTTTCTGGTTCTGTCCAATGCATTTTCCTCTGCAAAGAAGTGTTAAAAGAAAGATGAGGAAAGGCATAGGAAAACACTTGCAGTAAGATGATACAGGAACAAGAACTTCAGTGGGTCATATCCCCCTCTTGTGGCCGCTTTAATTATTGTCATTAAAGAACGATCTGTTGTATTTTCAGGGCTGGAAGCTGGAATGGAAACTTGACTCTCGGGCTTGTGTTTCTAGACATTCTGGTTTTGGACAGTTGCTTAAAACATAGAGCAAAGGATTATGCCTACATTCTATTCTTTAACAGTGAATTGTCATAAGTACTCAAGATTGTAAAGTGCTAATTGTTAAGGTTCTGTATCAATTGGTATTGATGCCTCAGCAGCAGCTCTTACAATAACTCATGTAAATTAGCTTGCTCTGCCCATTGTTGCATCTTAGTATGTCTAAAAAGAGTTTTATTATGTACAAATCTTCTAGTTGAAGTTGTCCGCACAAGTTTAACTTTTCATGTGGATTTTTCTCAGAGGTGTCCTTAGGATCATCAATATGACATTTTAGAAAAACGATTACTATTAGGTGTACATAGTTTTGCGTGATTGCATGGTACTTTAGTATGTCTCCCAGGCCGTTCATAGCTGTGCTACTGAAAAGAAACAGAATTCTCAGGGCTTGAGATGCTGCCATTTCTGTTATTAGTTTCATCCTTGAAATCGTCTCATTTGAAAATGAAGGCAAAAAGCTATACTCACATGCCTGCTAGGTCAGATGTGAGGGTGGGAGCATAGACTTCAGGTGCCTCTGATGCCACTCACACTTGTACCAATGCAGCCATGGTGAACAACTTGGTTTGATATCACTCTCCCCTCCCCCCACAGGAGATTAATGAGACCAGAAGGAAGCATGAAACTCGCTTGGTAGAGGTGGATTCCGGGCGTCAGATTGAGTATGAGTACAAGCTGGCCCAAGCCCTGCACGAGATGCGCGAGCAGCACGATGCCCAGGTCAAGCTGTACAAGGAGGAGCTGGAGCAGACTTACCACGCCAAAGTAAGAGTGGCTTCAGGGGGCAGGTTCAAACTCTGAGCCATGGCCTCAGTCACCTGATGACGTTTGCTCTGTTCTAGTTTTCTTTTTCTTATTTTAATTTATTTTTGTTGTTGAAAGTATTACAGACGTCTCTCTTTTTTCTCTAGTGACCCTTCTCCTCCCCCACCCACTACCCCCTGGCCTTCATCACATGCTAAACAAATGTTACTAGAAATTATTAAAAGAAAGTAGGATTATCCTAATTTTATCTGAGATGAGGGTTTATCTTTTTGTTCCACTCATCAGTCATGTCATGTCATAGTAGTCAAACCCAAGCCATCTGAAAACAGTTTTCTTTCAATAACAAGTGCTAATCACACCGTCCTGCACATCCATACAATTGTAAACCAGCGCTGGGCTGCATCTAGTTCTGACCTCCATGGCACCCGTGTACACATATTTGGGGCTTTTTTGAACAAAGGCCAAATGGAAAGTCTGATATTTCTTCCTCTGCCACTATTATTAATCGAAAAAATATTATAAAATTTTTGTATTAGCAGACCATGCAAAAATCCATCAAATCACCTACGAGTACAAGCTTTCCTAGGAAATGATTTTACCCCAATGTGGTAAATGTTACATGTTTTGATTAGAAAGAATTATTAGTGAAGATTTAGAAAATTAGGGTCATAGAGGTATTGAAAAATCATTTCTATTGCATGGCCTTACACTGTTCATGTGCTTTTAGTCCATTTTATGATGCAGCAGTTGGTTGGTGGAAGGGAGAGGTCCTTTAAACCCCATATTCAGTTGCCCAATACTTGTTCAGTGCGAGACATTGTGCAGGGCAGTGGAGGAGCCAAAATATGGATTGGTCCGTCACATAGACTTCGGCCTCAAAGGGAGCCAGGGAAGAGGCGGCGTACATAAAAGTGTGCTGAGCACATGCAGAATAAATATTATGGGCATTTGGAGGAATAGGATATTGAATTACCTGAGGAGCTGTTTGGGTTTTTTTTTTTTTTTGCTTCTGAAAGGAAGTGTTTCTATCTGGTTTCAAGTAATTTATCAATGAGTGCTTTCTGCCTATTTTCTTTAAATTCTGTATTATTTGGTGGGTTAGAGATATGCGATGCTTGTTTTCCTACCATGGTTAAATTGCTACTGCCCAGTCTCCTTTTAGCAGTATTATCTGAGACATTAGAGATATAATGGACAAAATATTGGAGTAATACACGTTGGGCAAAGACCCAGGTATGTGAGCATTGTTAAAGCTCATCCATTGAAACATTTACGGTAACTTTTCCTGTGTCAGCCAACTTCATGATGCTCTTCCTGTTTCATCAACCAGTTACCAGCAGGGCTGAGGTTTGAAATGAAATGCCTTGAGATGAATCATGCTTCCTCATTGGTTTGTTCCATTTCACATAGATAAGGCTGCCTATCGCTTGCTTCTTCTTTTAGCTCGAGAATGCCAGGCTCTCGTCAGAGATGAACACGTCTTCTGTCAACAGTGCCAGGGAAGAGCTGATGGAAAGTCGTATGAGAATCGAGAGCCTTTCGTCTCAGCTTTCTAATCTACAGAAAGAGGTAAGTCCGCATCTTCCCCCGAGAGGAACTGAAGGTGAACCTGAAGCCACCTCCACCAGGGTAGTTCCCCTGGCTTTGCTCTGCCTGGTGCCACTTTTCAGAGAGGGTGGAGTTTGTCTGCGTTCACAGTGCCGCCCAGGTTTTTTCATTTTGCGTTGCTAAACATCCTCTGAGCAGGACCGTTATTCCTAAACTAGAGGCCCGATGCACGAAATAAGTGCAAGGGGCTTGGCCCTCGAAGCTTGCCTTTGCCCTGGCAGCCCCGGCTTCGTCTGGAAGGTCGTTCAGCTCTCCGGTCTAATTAGCATATTATGCTTCTGTTATTATAGATTAGTAGATTAATCTGCTGCTCACCTTACTTACTTGGAAAGTAACCTCAGCTTCTGTTTTCCTTAAGGGAGGACATTTTGTTGTAAACTTTCCATATCAGATGAAACTTTATCTTATTCTTGATTAAACTTTTCTTTACTTTTTCTTTTATTTTAGTAAAATCTTGATTATAAAACTGACAGCATTTATTGCAGGAATTTAGAAAACAAAGCAGACAGTGACTTACAAAAATAAGGTAATAAAAAAAATTAAAATTGAAGTTTTTATAGTGCCTATATGTAGTATTTTGAAGTTTTCATGGAACAGTAAGGCTGGAAGGACCTTTGAGTTCGCTCAGCCCGAACACAGACCTAGGTGAGTTTAACAGCTCGCCCAGAGACTACAGACTGATCAATGGGTTTCTTTCCTAGTTTCCAGTTTGTTTGTTTTTAAATGATTTTATTGATTTTTAGAGAGAGAGGAAGGGAAAAGGATAGAGAGATAGAAACTTCAAGGATGAGAGAGAAACATCATCGATTGGTTGCCTCCTGCATGCACACCCCCTACTGGAGATCGAGCCTACAACCCAGGCATGTGCACTGATGGGGAATTGAACCAGTGACCTCCTGGTTCATGGGTTGACGCTTAACCACTGAGCTACACTGGCCGGGCTTTTTCTTTTTTCTTTCTTTTTTTTTTTTTAAAGTATGTCCAGTTCTTCACTTTAGATCTCAATCTCTTCAAAGATTTTCTTTTAGGAATTTAATACTCTTTTTTTCCATTACAGCATCTTAACAGGTACCTTTCCAAACAGGCCTCTTTGTTCTTGCTCTGACTTGACATTTACTACTTTTTCTCCATTTAATAAATTATATCCCAGTTGTCCCTTCTCCTTCAATTTTACGTTTCCCTAGCTTTTATTATTCATGTTTTTGCCTGCTGTTTAATCCATTTGACTGTGCCCATCAGTTATGTGCCCATCCTTGCAAGTTTTTTTGTTAACTTCAGTTTAGTAGATTTTAACTGATGTTAGGCAGGGCCCAGGGGATTTTTGGAGCTAACTCCTTAGGGAATAGGAGAGGAGCACATCCTTCAAGCAGAATAGTTTTACATTGTAAATAGCTAAAACAAATAGTTTTACTATTCTGACGGGGAGGGGTGATCCTTTCCCCTGTTCATTACTGGTATCAGATTTTATGATAAATAATATACCTTGAGGAATATCTCCATTCGTTGATAAATTTTAGCCTTAGAAAGATCATCAAAAAGGAAAACGCCATTTCTCAATATTTTCCTGGTGTACATCTTAATAGTATTATTATTGAGTCATATCAGTTTCATCATGCTGTTTTTTAGGCCACAGAATTTCCTTTCAGTTATGACTCATGTTAGTGAAGTACTTCTTAAATTTTATTTTAAATGGACATAGCCTTTAAAATGCTGACTTTAGAAAATATTTTTAAATACTACATGTTAGCAGTATTATGTTCTGGAATTAGGAATTTTACATATTGCTTACAGCATTTCTCTCATTTCTATCTAGACTTTTTACTTTGGCCAAATTAATTTGTTGGTCAGAGCCTCTTTGTATGCAGGCGTGTCCAGAGGCACTTTGAAAGCATGTCTAATTTTTGTTTTTCTTACGCCCAGACTCTGGGAAACTGCTATTGCAACTAGAGCATAATAAACTAGTGCAATAAATTGTTACAAACTATAAAATAAAATAAAACACAAGACCATTAGAGGTCAGTCATAAAATTTTAGAGTTAGAGGTGGGATCTTACAGATAATTAGGCCTCCTCACTTTCCAAATGTGGATACTGGTTTAGTGAGTGCCCAGGGTCTCCTAAGCAGCTAACAGCAGGATTGGGAGGGAGAATCTAAGCCTGCTTCTCATGTCCCGTTCTATGGATTTCACTACATAACAGATGCAGTGCAGCTATTTAAAATAGAATTTAAATATTTCTATTTAAACAACAAAATGATTCAGAATAACTTTAAAACCTTTTTATCCTACATGTTGATTTTTCTCTCCTAAGGAACTCTGGAGCATCAAAGGCAAACACATAGGGGCGTTTCAGGGTTTACAAATCTGGGCGCAGAGGTTCTCCCTGAATCTTGGCTACTTTGTGTCTCATCAGCCCCTTTAGATTCCACCTTGTTGCCCTGTCTGTCTACCTCCCACATGGAAATAAGGTGAAGAGATTCATCGAAGAAGAGACATTTTGGACTTATGTATATTTTTCTTTTAGAGGAAAGATCATATAAGAAACCTGAGAGGAAAAAATGTATTTCTCAGTTTATAGCATTTTTTTTGCAAATGCATCTAAGTGCAAGCTCTCAGAGGCAGGGATTATGTTTGGTATCACTGTTAGGAAGAAGGCCTGCTTCTGATACGGAATGTTAGATGCTGCTCTGAATTGTAATTAATTAATTGATTGATTGATTATTTTCTAAACAACTTTTTTGGGGGGTGTAATTCTAGGTTTACCAAAAAGTTGGGAAGATGGTTCAAACAGTTCTCCTGTCTCCCTCCTCCCATTGCCCCCATTGTTCCCCAATAGTTCCCCAAGAATCCCTGTACAGTTCCCCAATAGTTCCAGCAACTCTCAAACATACCCACCCCTGTGTTTTCTTTTGTCAATAAGTTTCTTATCTTTTGTTAGCATTTTGTTCATGGTCAGAACTAAGACCTGACAGTAGGTAGACTCCAGACTGTTTGGGTTTCACCACATCTTCTATTACTGTCATATTTTCTGCCCCAGGGAACTCATCTCCCCAGCCTCCTCTGGTCTGGGACAGTTTCTCAGGCTTCCCTTGTTCTTATGACCATGACAGACTGAGGAGCACTAGCAGGCGTCCTGTAGACTGTCCCCCAATCTGGGTTTATCGGGTGCTTTTCTCCTGATTAGCCTGGGTAATGGGTGTAGGTGCCCTTCTTGTTGCATCACATCAGGGACGACGTGACATCCACGTTACATCCCTGGTGACGTCAACCTTCACAGTTGGGTAAAGTGGGGTTTGCCAGGTTTCTCCACAGCCAGATTACCGTTCTTCCCTGCCCACACTCATTCTCGAGCTGTCAGGGGTGAAGGGCAGGGATTCAGCCCCACATCCTGAGGTGGCCTGTCTACATTTATTAACTGGAGCTCTGAAGTAGAGGTATAGTTCTTCCCTATTGGCACATTTATGTATTGGTTCACATCAGGGTGGACTCGTGGATATTTTATTCATTGGGTTATGATCCAGTACTACATTATTTTACCAGCTTCGGCCAGTAGGAGTTCTTCGGGTGGGTTGTGAGGCCCCCACTTGGGAGCACTTCTTTACTTCCTGGTGCTCTGAGGTGCTGCAGGCTCATCTTGTATCTTCCCTGCCCTCACCTCAGCTCTGCCATTTCTCCCAGGAGCCCTAGTTCTCCTTGCTGGAGAAGGGTACATGCACATGAGACCGGGCTCCCTCCTGCAGGCAGAGCTAGGTCATCCATGAATGTATGCTAACCCGTGTTTGCACACTTATTTGTCTACTTGTATTTATGTTAAGCTAAATACAAATTCATACTGATGTCTCTGACTCCTACCCTGTACCCCAGGGTTCGTTTGAGGCTCCCTTTCTCGTTTATCTGTAATTTTTCTCTCTGAGAGTAAGAAACCTGGTTTCTTCTATCCTGTTTACGTGCTTGTTGAAACCCAGTATACATATAAAGCAGTTTCACAATTTATTACCCACTCCCCTGTGAGAAATAAATCTCCCTTGTAGAGCGCAGTGTGTCTGCACAGTGTAGCGCTCCTTTTATCTCCGGACTCCCAGGGCCTCAGCTGTCCGTCAGTCTTTTTGAGTTGATTGCCTTTGCCACTTTCTGAGGCTGCTGAGATGAATTCTGTCTTGGAGAAATATAGAGGAATAATTACCTAGTGAGCCACAAGGTTTCTAGGATGAACTTCCTGGTATAGGATGTATAATTTCTCATTTTTTTAAAATACCAAATGTGAAGTTTTTATATTTACAATAATATCTGGCAGAGCACACTGTGTTGTGTAGTCTTTGCGGGCTGGGTGAGCACAGCAGTCCCACAGGGGCACATTCCCTAAAAGGACAACCAGAGTCCCTGTACAGTTGCCCAATAGTTCCAGCAACTCTCAAACACACCCACCCCTGTGTGTTCTTTAGTCAATAAGTTTCTTACCTTTTTAGCTCTTTACTTTTGTTGATTTATACTTCTGAGCTAAAAGCGTTGTAGGGGAGTCGGCCGTGACTTTCATGAAAACCATAGTTTAGAATTCTGTTCTATTTGGTCAAATACAGAAAAATTATAGGTGTGTTTATGACATTTGATGGCTATATCTTTTTTAAAGGCATTTCCTGCGGGCTGCATTTTATATTGGAGGAATTTTGGTTTTTAAATTCTTAAAATCAAAATCTCTTGCATTCTAATATTAGACATTCCTTAGGGTTCTATTTGCTTCCTAACCCAGGCAGTGGTTCGTGGTTTAAAATAGCCGCCTGTGCTAATGTGGGAATGTTCCTCGAAAGTCAGTGTGTTCCCTTGAATCTGCAGTCTAGAGCCTGTTTGGAGAGGATTCAAGAGCTGGAGGACTTGCTTGCTAAAGAAAGAGACAACTCGCGGCGCATGCTGTCTGACAAGGAGAGGGAGATGGCAGAAATCCGGGACCAGATGCAGCAACAGCTGAACGACTATGAACAACTTCTCGACGTAAAGTTAGCCCTGGACATGGAGATCAGCGCTTACAGGAAACTCCTCGAAGGCGAAGAGGAGAGGTGAGCAGCCTGCTTTTTGCCCTACCCTTTTTATTTAAATAAGAGTAAATAGGATTGGGTTATATTTTAAAACTAGGTTAACTTTAAATGTTTTCTCTGTCATTTCCTTTAACACCTAGGTGTTGAAATGTTCATAGTAATAGAACATATTTCTATCTCAGCAACAAAAACTGGGGCTCAAGCAGTCTATTATTATTATTATTATTATAAATGCTGAACTGTGCCAGGATGAAGTCTTTCCTTTGAAATTTAAAATGTTTTGATAATTTAATAAGTTGTAAAATATCAGATTTGCTGAAAGAAACTTTATACTTATTTTTCAAATCAGGATTAGTGTATAAGTCCTTTTAATGCCTATTCTCAGAAAAAAAGTTCCAATGGAAAAGCATCTGGTTTAGAATAAAAAGCCATTCAATTTCAGTATTGCATACATTTGTGATTATAATTTTGTAAAAAAGAAAATGCAGGCATGACAAGATTTTAAAAAGTAAAGTAAATATAACAGTGTTTGTGTAGGGTGATGGTCGATGGGGCGAATTCCTCTCGTTTCCCAAGCCTTCTGCATTATGGTTATATTCCGTTCCTGGGGAGAACATTCAAATTATTGTTACTCTAAAGAAAAATGATGGTGGGGATCCTAGCGCAGAGAAGTTCATCTTAGTTAGGATGTGCACCGGCTTGGTCTCACAGATCGCCAGTCATGTTTTGCTGTAGAAATGCACCTGCAGGGCTTCGATAGCCATTTCTAAGGCAGGAGGGGAAGTGTGTTTCATAAGCGGAGCATTGTTTTCCTGTATAGATTGAAGCTCTCGCCGAGCCCTTCTTCCCGCGTGACAGTCTCACGAGCATCCTCAAGTCGCAGCGTGCGCACAACTAGAGGGAAACGGAAGAGAGTGGACGTGGAAGAATCCGAGGCGAGCAGCAGTGTTAGCATCTCTCATTCCGCCTCAGCCACCGGGAACATCTGTATTGAAGAGATAGATGTTGACGGGAAATTTATCCGCTTGAAGAACACTTCCGAGCAGGTAAAAAACAACGCCCCTCTGTTCCCCCAGCAAGACTTTGCTGGCTGGTGGGCTATCTTAACAATTGTAATTGCTCCTCAGCCTTTACTTGGGTTTAGTGGTCTTCACCTACATTCATGAAGAAAGTGTAAATGAAACCAGGAGGGGGGAGAGGAGTTTGTGCGCTAGTTGGTTTGAAGATTTTCTTCATTAGCCCTTCCTTACAGAAGAGCCAGGGCTTTTGGTCACTCCTTGTCATTTTGTCACAGTGGCCTTTCCAAGGATGGATTATTGTTACTCCCTACCCTTGCGAGATTTCTGAAAAACTTGGAGTGTGGGTGTAAATGGAGGGCATTCTTTCACAGCCATTAACTTCATGAAAAGAAGGAAATACGAGCCAGACTTAGATATTTGCTCTCTGAATGAATGAGTGAACGAATGCTAATGCATCTGGACCACTTCTGCCCACATTTAATCTGCAGTATTGTCGAAGTTGCTGTTCTGATGAATGACGAAGCCATATTTTCTTTTCTTTTTTTATCTCTTTATTTTAGAGGGAGGGAGAGAGAAGGTGAGAGAGGGAGACAGAGGGAGAAGGAGAGGGAGAGAGAGAGAGAAACATCGACGTGAGAGTGAAACATCAATTGGTTGCCTCCTGATTGTGCCCCTACTGGGGATGGAACCCAAAACCTGGGTATGTGCCCTGACCGGGGATTGAACCTGAAACCTTTCGGTGTATGGGACGATGCTCCAACCAAGTGAGCCACACTGGCCAGGGCACCATATTTTCTTTTTATAATAGGAAAATATGAATCATGAGAGTCAGCCATAAAGCTAGATTAATTTCCTATATAGACTCGTTGGTTTGATTATTCCATAACTCTCTGTGCATTTGAAGTGACCTTGTTTTATTTTCTTCTCTGAATAGGATCAACCAATGGGAGGCTGGGAGATGATTAGAAAAATTGGAGACACATCAGTCAGTTACAAATATACCTCAAGATATGTGCTGAAGGCAGGGCAGACTGTTACAGTAAGTGACTTTAGTCATCAGTTAACTTCATTGTCTTACCTAACAAAGTAATTCAGGAAAATGATTGGCTTAAAGAGAAGCATTTTAGAAACGGGCATTAAAACATCTTTGACGTTATTAGGAAATCACACATGCTGTTAAAGAGTTTAAAAGTTCTGTGCTATTGAGAGCTGCAGTTGTCTATTAGAAGTGAAAGAATTGACCTATGAAGTCTTTCTATTTTGTCTACATGAGTAGATGTAAAACGGCTGTCTCCTGGCTGACCATTGTAGCCCAGGGTACTTGAGGAGATACTGCTTGGCATAGAGAACAGTTAGGAAGGCCATCTATTTATTATGCTGGGACCTGCCTTACAGCGACAGCCTTTAGTCTCAGATGAGCATCAGAATCTGATCTGGGCAGGGTTTAGTGTCCAGGCCCCACTTACCTTAGCCACCATCTCTAGGGCTGGGATAGGGACTACTTACGTTTTCAATGGAAGTCATTAGGTGATAGGCTCTTCAAGAGCCACTCCTTTAAACATAGTATTTTACCAAAAGTTACACGGGGCTTTTACATAATATCAAAGGCTCTAGATTTAGAGAGATGGGCTCTGTGCCATTCTGATTCTGTTTTGAATTCTAAATGGTTCTCTATTGCTGTGTTTGAAACACTGCATCTTCACTAGTTACTAAATATCATTTGCTCATTTTTAGAGAATTTTCATTGGTCAATCATAAGGTTCCTTTGCTCTAGCTTAGTAAGTAGCTTTAACAAACAATGTGTTAGCTTTGATAGAGATCTTTAAGAAGTTACTGTTTTCATCCTAAAGAATGTAAAGATGGCTCTTTTTATCAATTCTTTTAAAAAATATTAAACATGTTTTAAATTTTGATGGATATAAACCTTAGTGTCTAAGATCAAAGGCTCAAGAGGTTAGAACTTCTCTTTTAAAAGTGTATTCATAGAGCGTGATGCCACATTGTGAAAATATCAGATGCTAATTTTATAATCATGGGTAAAATGGGAACAAATACCCTAACTACATTATCCTTTCCTCTCCGTAGTAATTACTATAGTGAGAAAATTGCTCAGTTTTTTATTATTTGTCTTATGGAAGCTGCATAATGTAGTGGAAAGCATCTAACATTTTAATTCATAAGATTCAGATTTGAGTGTGCTCTCTATTTCTTTAAAGTAATGTGAAGCCTTTATGCCAATCACTGCATTTTCCACTGCATATAGTTCTGCAGGACTAAACAGATACATATTCTGTAGGACTAGGGGAGTAGCCAGTTGTCATATAAAATACTGGAATACATTTTTTTCTCTAGTCGGTAGCATGAAACGTGAGAAGAAGCTCTTTGGAACATGGTCATGATAAGTGATTAATCTATAAAATTGTACAGGGCGATAGCAAAGATGAATTTAAAACTCTAGAACAGAAATAAGAGAACTACACAGGTCATTGTAAATTTTTTTGTAGCCACATTAAAAAATGTAGAGAAAGATGTGAAATTAACTTTCGCACTACATTTTATTTAACCCGATATATGCAAAATATTACCATTTCAACATGGGATCAATATAAAAAATTATGTCAGATATTTTATTGTTTTTCTTCCAACTGATGTCCTTCCTGCATATCTCCATTTGGACCAGCCACACTTCTAGTGCTCACAGCCACATGTGGCTACCATATTGTGCAACTCGGCTCGAGGACATATTTATTACTTTTAGGATAAATTACCCAGTAAGATTGCTGATATTTTATGCTTATTATTAACACGCAACCAACCATGCGATTCCATGTGGACTAGTGAAAAGTATTGCTCGCAATTAGGAAAACACTATCATTCCACATGATCTGAAAGTCTGCCCAGATGCATTCCTTTTCCAGTTTTCTCCCAGGACATGCCCCCTGACCCTTTCCATGTGTAACGCCCATGGAAGACCTGGGAGCTGCATGTGGGATCTAAAGAGGAAGGGCTCCTCATCAGCAATTCATAGATTTTTTTCCACCTTTGAAAGTATACTGGCCTAGACCATCTCCAGTCTCCGTCTGCCATCAGATAGCCCTTTGTGTTGTAAAACATGTTACTGGTAGAGAACTTTCCTATTTTCATGTGGTTTTTAGGACGATCAGGACAGGGCATCATGGCCCTACAGGTGAGCACACTGAGGTGTAGAGGTGTAGTGATGTGTCCGGGATTCACACCTACGTTTTCTACTCTAAAGTTTTCTCCACTTTACCCATATTCTTCTGCCAATAAGTACATTAAAAATATGGCAGTATTTTCATGCCAGTGAAAGGGGAATGCGATTGTTTTCTTTGTTTTGCCTGTTTCAATAGCAGTCATATTCCTGTATCTGTTTGGAGTTCCATTTCACACGGTTCCTGGTTGGAGACATACCACTTTCCACGAGCATTCTCGATAGGCCGTCTCCTCCAGAAAGTCTGAGAAAAGTTAGTCCTCTCCTTGACTCCTGCTGCAGGCAGCTGGAGGGTAGTCCTGTGGGAGGGGTCAGAAGGCTCCCTTCACATGAGCTCATAGAGCTAATAGAATGCTGACAGTGAGAGCTCAGATTCACTGAGCAAGCCAGCCACTCCCTGTGGGTGGGTAATGGCTTGTTCTGGACAAAAATTTTCAATCTTCTAGGTACCATTTCTGTCCCATTTTATGGATGACAAAAGTAAGGTCCCTTTCTCGAGGGTAGCTGACATGCAGAGGAGCTGGCATATGCGTGTAGGCAGCTTGACTTCCGAGCCCTGTGTCATCATTTTCATTTATCAGATGAGGAAGCTGAAGCCCAGATCAGTTCTGCGGGTTCTCCTTGACACAGCCAGTTAATACAGCAGGTCTGGGGCTAGGGCACAGGCCCAAGGCCTTTAGAATCAGCCCTACTGGGTGTTCAACTCTCCTCATAATGTTGCTGTCATTGGCATGCGGATATGGGTTCTGAGTAGACTGATGTCCTGGTTTTGTTTCCAGATCTGGGCTGCAAACGCGGGTGTCACAGCCAGTCCTCCCACCGACCTCATCTGGAAGAACCAGAACTCCTGGGGCACTGGCGAAGACGTGAAGGTCATCCTGAGAAATTCTCAGGGAGAGGTATGGCCATTCATTTTATCAGCACCACTACCGTGTCTACTTCAAAGTTCATCACGCAAGTGTGATTTCTTTGCAGAAATCAAAAAGTGACTGTTGCTTAAATCAGACCAGGGCTGCCATCTAATTCAAGGAGACGCTGACTTCAGACGTGGGGACGCAGTATGAGTGTCAGAGCCCTGACTGGTGACAGCAGAGGCTCAGTGAGCCTGGCCACGCCGCTGTCTCCACGCACACGGCTGTGTGCCCTTGGCAGCTTCCTTCGCTCGCTTAGTTTTCTCTAAAATGGAGATAAGGCAATATAAGTGAGCTAACATTAATATAATGAGAGCAACAGAAATGAGACAGTCCTGGGAGGTGCTTGGAACAGCATCTGGTCTCTAGTGAACATTAATGTTACCAACCTTGTCACTAGCTGTCAGTGTGTGTGGATTTTGAAGATCTGCTTGATGTGTATGTTTTCAACATGTCAGTCCTAGAATTCTTATCAAAGCACCTTACCCATCCCCAAATGTCAGGTAAAGTCACCTGGTGCCCCCACCACACACACACACACACACACACACACACACACCTATGAGTGCATGCGTGTGCACCAGGAGATACAAGTGTCTTTGGGAGGGAGTGGTCTCAGGCAAATCCCAGTGTCCCGGGGGCTGCTTCTGTCCTCAAGGACCAGGTGCAGGCCTCGTGCCCTGGCCTGCGCTGGCCAGATGGGCCCCTCACTAGAGTAGTAAGTACACTGAGGGCAAGGACCTATTCTCATTTTTTCCTGGCATTGTGCCTGGCACATAATAGGCACTCAGTAAGAATTTCCTGGATACATTTTTATAAAACTCCAACATGGACCTTCACTTAAGTTCAGAGAAATAAAATGATTAACAGTGTTGTCACGGGGCTGAGGCATTTGCATAGGAAGGCCTGTGCCGGCCCCCTTCCCATCCTCCCTCACTGTCAGCGCGCTGATGACTAGACTGCTCCACGCAAGGAACCCGCTGCAGGATGGGGAGTGCCCCTCGCCTCAGGCCGAGGCTGGGAATGGAACGGCATCTGTCTTGTCTGTAGACCTCAGTTGTGTTAATTTTGGGGGTGCATCTGGGAAACTCACCTCCAAATGCCTGCTGGGTTCTCCGGGTAGGGGAGTGCCCTCAGTAATTCACAGGCTTCCAGGTGCGGGGTCTCCCTCCTGTTCTCCGCGCGGCAGCCCTGGCTTGCTGCCTGCAGCACTTTGGAGTCCTTCCCAGCGGTCGCTGGCGCTGCCGCCTCAGTGCTCGGATTTCTGTAGCTCCTGTGCTGGTGGTTTCTTTGTCACTGAAATGGGCAGAGTACACATCTCTTTCAAAACATGTAGGAGCGGTGGTTCGCTCAGACTGAAAAGCACTATTATAAGGCAGATGAAATCGGCTTGTGTGAGCCGTGGAATCTAGTTGCCACCCATAGCGTTCTTTTCTGTGTGAAAATGTGTTCCAAGTTAGAAGTAATCTTAATAGGAGGATATTTGGAATGCAGCAGGTTCAGAACCCACTCCAGAGATCCGATGACGTGCATAAAGCAGGTGCCGGAGCCTGGGAGAGGTCTTGAGGTGGAATCCTCAGTGACGTTTCCATGAAGCGACCGGAAGCTCGGGTTTCCCTTCATAATGAGACAACTGACTGTCAGATCTGTTGGTTGGTTTGTCTGGTTTTTTTTTTAACAAACGATTGCTTCCTGCTTGTTAGGCCCTATTAGTGACTTCTGTCAGCAGCAAGGGTGGTATCACAATGTAGTTACTGATTTCTGTGACTGCCACGAGGACTTTTGTCAGCTATTTAATTCTGCACAAGACTATGTTTAGTAGCAGGTCCCAGATCTGTTTGCAACGATCTGTATTCATCACCATAAAGACCACTTTTCTGTAACCTTGAAGGTAATTGGCTCAAGCCAGTTTCGTTTTCTGTGCCTGTTTTCTTCTTGCTGAGTCATTGAGAATGTCAGAAAACCCAATTACACTGGCTTTCAGAGAATGGGGATGCGTGGGCTCACAAAACCCAAACTCCAGAGATAGTGGGCTGGACCCATGGGTCCCCCTGTTGTCTCTGCTTCCCACGTTGTCTCCCTCGTGGGTTCCGGGTGGCTGCTGGCTGCCCCTGGAGCTGGCTTGGTATAGGAAAGAGCGGCTTCCCGTGTCTTACTGTGCCAGCTTGGCTCACGTGCCCGCCTCTAACCCAGTTCTGGGGCCAGCTTGAGCCTCCCTCCCCCTCCAAGACGGGGTCACACTCCGTGAGAGAGAGGGGTGTCCAGTGAAACTGGGGCTCTGACTGAGAACTGAGGGAGGGAGTGTTGGATGATTAAAAACATAGAAAATAAAATGTCTTTGTATGAGGGAAATAAAAAATAAAGCAGTCTCTCTGTACCTAGCAGAATATAGGCACAACTGAAATTTATCTATGCAAATGATTACTTCCCTTTACAGAGATATAACTTAACCATCGGCTCCTCGAATAACAAATGAGTAGTTATATCCCGGAAAACAGTAAATGCTATATAGCTCAGCCGCCAGAAGCTAGAATGTGAAGAATCTGCAACAGATTTTGAAAAAGTCCTTCCTTATTTTAAGATGAGTTGAGGAAAGCTGGGTACTTAAAAAGCTTTTTGAGAATCTTTTCTGTTTTGTATGTATGCCACAATCTCCCAAATGATAGCTCAGCTCCAAGAAATGTAATTGATCTAAATTATACTTTGGTTAAAGCAGGCAGATACTTGTGAAACGGCTCCTTGTTTGTGTAGACATAGACCAATCTCACAGAATCGAAGTTTCCGGCTAATTGAGAGACTCAAAATGGCCCATCTTTCCTGGCCCTGCCACAGTTATCAAAATTCCCACAAAATGCTATCATCTCCCTCACTTCACTCACACACTGTATCCTTGGACGTATTTAACATGAAAGCTCATTGCTATGCCACTGTGGCTTTCTTCCTCTGCTATTTTAAACTAGCTGGTCTGTGTTAAATTTCAGATAAGCTTTCGCTGACATCACGTTAGCGCCTTCCTCTTCCTGTAAAGGCGTTATCGTGCTTGAGTGACGCTAGGACACAGGACAGCGTAAATTAGGTGCTCCGAGCCTCCCGGGCACTCACTCCCCCTGCCAGCCTGGAGCTTAAATGGAATCACTGCTGTGTCTGTGCGAGTCAGCAGTCCCTACAGGAAAGGCAGTAGGAAATGGGATGGCTACTTCCTGTCCCACGGACGGTGAATGACGGGCGGTCCATTTTACGTGTGGAATACACTGGCACTTCACTAGTGTTATCAGTAAACAGTGCTCATTGGTCTTGATTCCATGTCATTCAAGAGGAGCCAGTTGCTGAAGGAATGAAAGGAGCTCGTCCTTTTCTTCTCACTCATCAGGGAGTCCTGTTGCTGCCTTGGCCCCTGAGGTCACAGCAGCTGGCCTCCAACGTCATTTAAAAAAATATATCTACACTAATAAAAGAGAAACATGCAAATTGTTGTCACTCCACTATGCCCACCAGCCAATCAGGATGAGTATGCAAATTAACCCAACAAAGATGGTGGTTAATTTGCATTTGCAGGCACGGAGCAAAGACTGAAGGCTCCGCCCGAGCGAAGACTGAAGAGGCTTGCCTTCTCTGCTGCAGTCAGAGCGAAGGCCTGGGTCCCAGGTGCCAGAGGAAAACCGGTGCCGGCATCCAGGGGAAGGAAGGCCTATTGCACGAATCTCTTTGTGCAATGGGCTTCATATATATATATATATATATATATATATATATATTTTTAATATATATATATTTTAAATTGATTTTTAGAGTGAGAGGAAGCAGGGGGGAGAGAAACATTGATGTGAGAGTGAAAAATCCATTGGCTGCCTCCTATAAACTCCCCTGCTGGGGATGGAGCCTGCAACCTTTAGGTGCACAGGACAATGCCCAACCAACTGAGCCACACCAGCCAGGGCTCCAACTTCATTTGATTCAGCACTTATTTAGCACCTTCTTTTTGCTGGAGCCAAGAGAGAGCCTTACTCTGTATTCACGTGGAGGGTTGTAAGAATTCAATCTGCCAAATCATTTACAGAATTTGGAGTAACAGAATGGGATACGAAGCAGTGGGACCTTCTCAGCAAGCATTTCAAATTGGATACCAGAAGCTTCTCTGCAGGGAATATTGAAGATCTAAGAACTGCTTCTAATTATGCAAAAATTCCTGTTCAGTAGCTAAAGCTACTGATGAGCCACTTTAAACAAAGTCCCTGATGTAGGAATGCTACTTCTTACACTTACGTGTGGTTTCAACTTAAAATCAAACTACTCTTGCTTTTAGGAGGTGGCTCAAAGAAGTACAGTCTTTAAAACAACCATACCTGAAGAGGAAGAGGAGGAGGAGGAAGGAGCTGAAGTGGCGATCGAGGAAGAACTTTTCCACCAGCAGGTATTACTTCAATATATTTGTTTTAAATTTTATGAATGGAATCACATGAAAACCAAAACCAATAGTGGAGTTTGGGTTTTCCCTTGTGCCTGATGAGCCAGAACAGTGATCTACAATGGGGGCTGCTTTTCCTGAGGAGATCCTCAGGAGAGAGTACATTAGGTTACTGCAACAAATGTTGGCGTGCCTTTGTAAAACATTATCTCATTATATCCAATTTCAGTTTTGTCTTTTTTTTTATGTACATAATACGGTAGGACATGTGTGACACTTAAAAATAAGCATATGTAATTAGAATGTATGCTCAAAATTATTTGCCTAAGGGTTCTGTGATTGAGAAGTGTACACTGTTAAATTAGAGTAAGCATCTGCATGTAAACTTAAAAAAATAACAAAGAGCAATATTCAGCTTCAGAACGAAACAAACGCGTTGCTACATTAAGTTCCTAATCATCTAATTGCAAGATAGGTTTTAGCTGGTGCTTGGGCTTTTGAGAGCCCTTAAAGAAGTTCCAAATTTGATTTTAATTAAATTGGAATTACTAATAACTAACGAGCCTTCAGTTTATATTCTCAAGCTGTTTGAGTCTGGTCATTCATCAAAACTGCTCTTTTCATAAGACTGTCTCCAGATTTATAAATCTGTTCGTTTTGCTTTATGAGTCCCAATCCTACTCCAAACGAACATTACCTTACGCGTGTAGTCCCCATGGTGGAGAACCACTGGAGGTGGGCTATATGAGGTAGCATGAACTTTTGGCCTGGATACTTCATACATTTCAGGGACTCTTTAAGAAGAGATACTTTAGACTTGGCTTCACTAAGAAACAAGCTCGGGATCCATTTCCGGCCCTTAATGAAACGTTGCAATGACTGGGAGTAAAATAACGATGTCAGGTATCTGAAGGGGCGAGACTGGTGGCTCAGCGGGAGTGGTAGTCGGCCAGCCGCTGGAGAGAGCTCTCTGGGCCCCAGAGTAGCTGAGATCTCGGGGAAACCTGCTTGCCCAGTGTTTTGAGGGATGGGCAATTGTTGGGGCAGGAGAGGCAGACGATGGTGTTCTGAGGGTGTTTGAATTATTTGTTGTTACATTGACAAACCACCCCAAAACTTAGTGGCTTAAAACAATGGTTTTTTCCTTCCCATGATTCTGTGGTTTGACTGGGCTCAGGTGGGAGGTTATCTTGCTCCCCGTGATGGAGACTGAGTTAATCAAGCAGTTGCTGGGAGCTTGGCTGGGGCTGGAATGCCCCTCACATCTCTTTCCATGTGGCTGCTCATCGTTCAGCAGTTCAGCCCCAGCTCTACAACTTGGCAGCACCCTCCAAGAGGGTGAAAACAAAGAGCGCTGGGTTCCTTACAGGCTAGGCCCAGGTATTCTCCCCGCCAAAGCAGTTGTAAGGCCGGCTCCAGGTGAGGGCCAACGTCTCCACTCTTTCCTTAGGGGAGGCGCGGCAGGGAGTTTGTGGTGATCTTTAGTTCACCAGGGGGCATGCCAAGACTCACACACGAGGTGTATCTGTGCGTCCAGTTGTATTGCAGGGCGTGCCTGAGAGAGAGGCGGGGTTGAAGGTGGTAGAACACCCGGGCAAGTAGCGGCTGCACATTTTGAAGCAGAGGGGAAACTGAAACAGTGTCAGAGGCATTGACTACAAGGGAGATTGCAGAGGTACAGCGGGACTGGTCCTTCTTTTTTTTTTTTTTAATTCATTTAGAGAGAGAGAGAGAGAGAGAGAGGAAGGGGGTGGGAGAGAGAGAGAGAGAAACATTGATTTGTTGTTCCACTTACTTATGCATTCCATTCAGTGGTTGGTTGTTGTTTGTGCCCTGACCTTGGTGTATTGGGATGACGCTCTAACCAACCGAGCTACCCGGCCAGGGCCCTGAGGAACTATTGAAATGCAGATTCATTAAGCTCACTGGCTGAACTTGAGGGTGAGAGAAGGAACACAGAAGTTAAAGATGTGTGAGGTGTTTAGCTTTTGTGATCAGAGAAAACAATATCAAGGTTCAGAAGACAGGAGATGGAAGGACAGATCAGCTAGTTGGACTTCACAGCGGTGAACGAATCCAGTGGCCTTGCAGGCTGACGGGAAGTTTTTCTATGACTTTCACATTTGAGGATGAACCCAATGCAAATGCTTCGGGACGGGGATGTTGAGGAGCCAGCCGGCGTGTTGTTCTCTGATGTGGTCGTTCAGAATGGAGTCCATCAATCTCTTTCCTAAGTTATAAAAGGAAGTTAGTGGACAGAGGTTTTCAGCTTTGGTTGCATATTAGAATCCCTTAGGAACTTTACCATTTTGTATAAATAGATTCTCATTTAATTGATCTAGGGACTTAGATCAGAATTTATTTTCTTTAAGCTCCTCAGTGTAACCGGAGTTGAGAATCACTGTGCTGGAATTTGTTAGAGTTTTCTGGGGAAGAATTCCTTAAGGGACAGATGAAAAAGGATAAATGAGAAATGATGAGGGTCCACTTGAAGATACGGATTTGTAGCATCTCTCATTAAAATACTGTGATCCACTTTCTTAGCACGACTTTCTCTTTCTCTTTTCCTCATCAGGGAGCCCCTCGAGCAACCAATCGAAGCTGTGCAATTATGTGAACTTCTCAAGTCGACTGTCTTCCTCAAAGTGAAGAAGGACGGTAATCCTTACCTACATACAGTGCAGAGCCTTCTCAGAAGCACAGAATATTTTTATATTTCCTTTATGTGAATTTTTAAGCTGCGAAATGATGGCCTTAATTTCCTTTTTTGACACTGAAAGTTTTGTAAAAGAAGTCATATCCATACACTTTGTTGCAAGATGTGAATTATTGACACTGAACTCACTGTACTGTTTGGAAAGGGTCCCTCAAATTTTTTGACATTTTTTGTATGTGTTTTGTTTTTTTTAAGTTCTTATGAGAAGAGAAGGGGAGGGAGGGTCATTAAACCACTGTGTGTTTGGGCATAATTTGAAGATTGCTCCATATAGATTAGCAATCTGCTCTTGATTATTCTCTGCTACATATAACGGTGCTGTGAGGGAGGGGAAAAGCGTTTTTTCAATATATCGAAATTTTGTACTGAATTTTTTTGTAATAAACAATCATGGCTACAACTTTTTTTTTAATAGAAAAGAGAAATTTTGTAAGATGGCAATATTAACCTAATCATGTAAGCACCCTGGATGAAGGATTCCACGAAACTTTGTTTTATGGTTACTTCTTCTCTTAGATTCATAATTCACCAGGGGTATGGGGGGAGGGTGGGAAGGGGGAGGGAGGGTTTCTCTTAAAACGCGTTAGCTGTGTTTTTTTAAGATAGTGTAACTTGCTTAAATTTCTTATGTGACATTAACAAATAAAAGGCTGTTTTAATATTCATCTACTGTCTTTTTTAACTTGTGCTCAGTGCTTTATGCTTTTTAGCTTATTTCACAACAAGACTTAAATGGGAACATAGGTCGGACAGTGGGAGAAGTCATTGAGGAAGACATTTATTTTTATTTTATTTTATTTTAAATTGATTTAAGAGAGAGGAAGGAAGAGGTAAAGGAAAAAAAGATGGAGATTATACTTCTAGAACCTAGTTTTACTGCCTTTTAAAATGGCAAAAAGATATTGCTTAAAAGCCACCGTTTAGAGGGGTAAGGTATGAGTGATATGAAATACAGGTAGGCGTGTGCTGTGGCGGGGGTACCTTTGTCAGGTATCATGGTAATTGGGGTGTCGTTTGTTACGGGTTTGGGGAAATTTTGTCGTGTGATTGCTTTAGCTAAGTGAGTTCATCTTGTTGAATGTGGAGTATCTGAACCATACCTAACAGATGATAACATTTCAGGAGCTAAGCCAGAGTCAATGTTTGCTTTTCTTTTAAAATATTCCTGCGGTAAGCTGCACACTACCAGCTTTCACTTGAAAATAACTCAGAGTCCCAGAATCACTGTGCTCTGCAGATTTACTGCATCCTCTGGTGCCCTCACAGACTCAGATAAATGCTGGGTTAGAAATTCCGTCGGTGAAGCAGATAAAACGATAACTTCTCACACAGATTTATCTTCACAGTGAGAATGGCAACGTGGTGTGGGGCCAGGCTTGCCTGTGAAACATTTTGCCACAAGATGGGGTTCTTGTCATCAGAATTTGCTCTAGGTACTTGATCGTTGGTAAATTAGGTTTTAGAAAAATCATGACACTTTCATTAGTGAAGAATTAAGAAAAATTGGCAGCTGTGATACCAAAGAGTAGTAAAGACTAGTGAAATTTCGAGTAAAAAATCCAGGACTCCGTTTTGGGCCCTTGAATGTGTGAGCGGTAGATTGTTGAGACGATTCAGATGGACAGATGAGACTGACAGGACGTCTCTGAAAGTGAGCGGCACCGCGGCTCTCCCCACAGAATGTTGCTGGTCAGAGCGCGCTGCCTCTGTGTGTTACATGTGTCTCCCTATCAACGGAGTTAAGAGCAAACACAGCATAGAAAACTGCATTGCTGGGTTAGTGAACTATTTTATAACAAGCATGACTTCCCACCCCATTTTTGCATTTTGTCTCCGATTATTGTTGTTTCACCACTGTTTTTACTCAGATTTATTTTTATTCCTCTTGCTTGGCTCTCGCTTTTCTTCACTAAAAAGAAAAATTTGGATGTTCTTATGTTGTTGACTATTATTACTTCGTCTCCATTCACTGTTCTTCCCTCTGGGATTTCTCTTCGACTACTTTGAGCCCATCCTCTCTCATATGGTTTAGGATTCTTTGTGCTGCATTCTCAGTAACTGCCTTGGGTTCATCACACAGATTCTGTTCTGAGCTCTGTAATCTGCTTGCCTATTGAGTTTCTTTTTTTTATTTTTTATTTATTTTATTGAGTTTTTACAGAGAGGAAGGGGAGGGATAGAGAGTTAGAAACATCGATGAAGGAGAAACACTGATCAGCTGCCTCCTGCACATCCCCCACTGGGGATGTGCCCACAACCAAGGTACATGCCCTTGACCGGAATCGAACCTGGGACCCTTGAGTCCGAAGGCCGACGCTCTATCCACTGAGGCAAACCGGTCAGGGCATGCCTATCGAGTTTCTAATTTCATTGACTATACTTTTCATTTCTGAAGTTTCCTTTGATTCTTTTTCAAAACTTGCCTATTCTTTTTTAAACTTATTTCAGAGAGGAAGGGAAAGGGAGAGAGACATAGAAACATCGATGATGAGAGAGAATCATTGATCCACTGCCTCCTGCACACCCCCTACTGGGGATCGAGCCCACAAACCCAGGTGTGTGCTTGACCAGAATGGAACCTGGGACCCTTGAGTCTGCAGGCCAACGCTCTATCCACTGAGCCAAACCAGCTAGGACTCATGAGTTCTTAAGATGCTAATTTTTCTGTTAGCTGCCTCTACTGACTGCCCCGCCTCCCGTGGTGGTTTGCTTCCTGGTGGGGTGTGTAGCCTTGTGACCTCGTCTGCAGCAAGGGTTGCTTCTGTGCCCCAGGGTGTGGGTGGGTTTCCAGGCCAGCTCCCCAGTGATAGCAATGGTTCGGCCTTTCCTGTTGTTTTCTCACCTTGTGATAGCGAAACCCACTGTGACACTGCCTGGGCGTTCCCTGCCCTTATTGGTGCAGCAGTCCGCTCTAGGTGGTCTCCTGCGCCCGCACGCAAGGCCACGTTCCTGTCCCTACTCCCAGCCCCTAACGCTCACATTTCAGACGGTGAGTTCAGTTCTTTGTTCCTTTATGGACACGTCTCGTTCTCTTAAGCTGGGCTCTGTATTACAACAGAAATGTACATTTTACCAGCTGAATAGTGGAAGGAGGGAAGGGATTTCCTTGTCAGTTTAGTCTGTCATCATACATAAATGCATGTGTGTACACATTTATTTGCATATATGGATATATTTATTTGTAAGAGATGTGATTACCCTAAGTCAGTTCCTCTTGGTTTCTCTCTTACCCACCATCCCTTTCATCATATCTTAAATCTGCAAAGGAATTTATTTGAATGCCTCTTCTTTTCCTGGCCAAAATACACGTTAGAAACAAAATGAGATATTAAGAAGAATCTTTCAGTATCCATGCTTCCGGATCGTCGGCTTCTAAACAAAATGCAGATCTTCTCTCTTTGGTTCTATTGCACGAAGCAGTGGCACCTTGGATAAGAATTTTGGGAGGTACCGTCAGAGGAGGATGTTAAGGTTCAAACTTGAGCCCCTGAAATAAGGTTCTGGTAAAAGTGACAGTTACTTGGCAAAACCCAGGATTCTGAAATGGGGACTGACTTTTTCTCTCCCCTCCTATCCTTCCCCTAACCCCCCAATAAAACAAAAACAGGCACCAAATGAGGCAATACTTAGGATTCTGTGTTTCTGCCATTTGCCTGCCTTAACTAAAGGGACATTCGGAGCCAAATCGATGGGAATGAGGAAAAATATTTAGGCAAAACTCACAGAAGTCGTATTTCAAGTTGTTGGAGAGGAAGCTGCATATGAACAGTGTTGAGTGGGAAGAATTAATAGGGAACAATTCTGGGAGTGGGTGCTCCTTGGCTGTTTGGAGGGTCAGAGTGAGGGCAGGGAATAACAGGAGATGGACGGGCGCCAGTTTGCCCCGGAGACAAGCATCAGGCCCAGTGTGTGACATCACTCACTCCCTACTCCTGCCCCTCCAGTCCCCAATAATGTGTTTTCCCTCACTTTTAACAGCACAGTAAATCCTGTTTTCTGCTGACATTTCTCCAGAGACAAAATGCACTTTTCAATGTAAGGAGACAGGCTGTTCAGGACCTTAATTACTTTATAACAATAAAACATACTCGCCCAGATTTATTACGCGAGCGCTTCCTCCCCCAATCTGAACGGAGTCCTAGGTTCCGTGCCAGCCCAGTTTGCTCTCAGAGAAGTGCAGCTCTTGTTCCATTTCGGTGGTTTTCAGACTTCCTTTGGCTGAGTATTACTTCCCAGGGGCCCGGTCTGTGGATCCTGAAGATTTATCTGTGTTTGGTATGCCATTTCCTCAAATATTGGTGTTGATTTCTTTGATTTAAAACGGGACAGTCCCATGTCCCGTGGCTTCAGGTAAGCCACAGGTGCTAACGTGTCCACCGTGCGACCACACCAGAGAAACCTCACCGTGCTGAGTAGGTCTGACCTCCGGCACGAGCTGGCTTTCTAGCTCAGTGGCCACGAGTGATCTTGTTCATTATCTAGTGTCCCAAACGGTGCGTCCCACGTCACCTGTTCCCCCTTTCCCTTCTCTTTCTCCCTGCATTCTTTTAAAATATGTTTTTATTGTGCTCGCTTCGGCAGCACATATACTAAAATACGTTTTTATTGATTTTTTATTTATTGACTAGAGGCCTGATGCACGAAATTCAAGAGTAGGCCTTCCTTCCCCCTGGCTGCCGGAACCGGACGTCTAGTCTAATTAGCATATTATGCTTTTATTATAGATTTTTTTTGAGACAGAGAGGGAGAGGGATAGAGAGATAGAAACATCAATGAGAGAGGGAACAACATCGATTGGCTGCCTCCTGAACACCCCCTACTAGGGATAGAGCCCTCAACCCCAGTGTGTGCCCTGACCTAGAATCTTGGTTCCTGGTTCCTGGGTCGAAGCTCAACCGCTGAGCCACACCAGCCAGGCTCTCCCTGCCTTCTTTACCTCCGAGCCAGGGAGCCCCCCCCCTCACACCGCCCTCTAACCAGCCTCCTTTTTGACTGCGAGCCCGGCATCTGGTGCCTTCTCCTCCTGGGATTGCGGCCCAGCGCTCCCCACCCCTCTGTTACACTGCCTTCCAATGGGTGTCAACAAAGGACTGAACCTAAACGCTTTCTGGGGCCAAATTTTTCTATGATCCATGTTCCCGGTTGCCTGGTTGGATCATTTCTCTGTAAGTTGTCCTGATAAGAGAACAATTGTTAGGAAATCTGAACCTTGGAAATAACAAGAGCTGAGAACATTCACTGTTGCTTAGTTCTCATCATTATGTGTCAGGAACGAAATCAAGACCCCAGACTGACCTCTGAGAAGTGCAGGCTCGTGGTCACCAGGAAAAGTAGGGGCTTATGCTTACAAACCTGGGGGTCCTTGTGGAGGAGGGAGGGTTTGGGCACCCGAGGGGGATGCTTGGGCTGACTCAGGGGGGCCCCACCCCCGACATTCCGGTAGGAGCCTGAAGCTGTGTCACGCCCCTGGGGGAACCGGCTGAGCCCTGGCTGGGGCGGGTTCTGGGCCAGCGCTGCTCTCGCTCTGTGGAGCACACGGCCCCACAGATTGTCTCTTCCTTACACATGGAACAGCTTCGTTCTCATGAAGGAAGAAAGAAAAGCAACAAAGATCCAAAAAGAGGAAGGAGGGCGAAAGGGAGAGGATCAGGTATTGACTTCACAGAGCCGGGCTCTCTGCCCAGGGTGGTTACGTTACCTTACTTACGGCTTTCAGAACCACACCGGGTGGGTGTGACCCTGCTCTGGCAGGTGCGTAACGTAACCTCCCCTAATCCGGAGGTTACGTCACTTATTCCCTCAGTCGTTCCTTCAACCATTCACAGGGATTTGGTTTTGCCGGGCACTGCCTAGCAAGGCACCAAGAATACCAAGATCGGAGAACCCGGTCGTTTTCTTGGGAACTCAGTCTGATCACAGGTCAGTATCCTAGGCCTGCTCTACTCTCCCAGGCAGCGCTCTGAAAATAATTTACGTCCTTCACAAGTGAAGCAGTGTTGCTCACCGTCAAGATGAATGGGAACAATTCCAACTGTCAGATAACCCCCAAATCCCTATTTTACATCTTGGTTCTTTCTAATGTTCTTCAAATTAATGGCAGATGTAAGAAGTGTTATTTGCACGGCGCAGTTTAGAAAGTGCTTTCCTGCAGATTAGCCAGTGTGTGCCTCTCAGCCCTTGAAGATGAGACTCTGTCGGGAGCAGACAAGGGAGGCTGCTTCCTCAGCAGGCTCTGGCTCCCTCCCCGACTTCCTCCCGCCGCACTGCACTCTGCACTGCACTCTGCCAGCTCACAGCTCAGACAGCAGCCCCGGCCGCCCTCCCCTGAGCTGGCTGCGGTTCAGGGTGCACTTCCCCTGACATGGGGGTGGGGGTGGGGGGAAATGAAGTGTTCGGATCTTGTCTCCTGTGGGGGGTAGTCACCATGAGGTAAGCTAAACTGAGGTGGGGGAGGACCCATAAGCACTTGAAAGCAGGTTGGGCCTCGGTGAAGCAACATGGTCATAACATATCTGGGAATTGTTTAAAATGACCCAGAGGCTGTGCAACACCCCTCCCTCCCCCCTATTATCCTAGTGGGCAGTGGGGGAGGGTTGTGAATAACAAGAGTTATTGGAACTGGTGATTCAGCTCTGATTAGAAAGGAGGTAAAAAAAATTGTTGTTAATGATGGAGAAGTAAGCATTCTTTAAAGCATGCCAAGGGGAGTCAGGGGCCATGTCCCAGACCTGTGCTTTCCCACCTGGATGGGCCTTCTCCACAGACAGGCTGCGAGAGTGAGGAGCAGCGTTGTTCTTGCCGCTGAGCTTGCTCTGTCAGTGGAGGCCCAGGTCAGAGCAGTTACTGACACAGAGTTGCCGTCACTCAGTGGTGTGATCCTGAAAAAGCCAGCTTTCCTGCCTCCCAGCTTCCTTATCTGTGTCTTGAGACTAACAGTCCTATTCCAGGGAGAGGATGGGAGGATTCAGTGAGGTCACGTGGAAAGATTATACCAACATAGTAGGTCTGAATCCATAGGAATTTAAAACTGGTGGTTACTTCAAAGGTTTTGGTTAGGGGATTGGGAGGTAAGGTGAGACTTGCAGTACGAAATGGGGGGTGTCCATAGCCGTGCGTGGATGTGAGTCTCCAAGTGAAACCGGTGTTGGTCCGAGTTAATATTTCTCCTGGCCAGTTGAGTGGTGAAACAAGGAAAGCTACTGAGAATACTGGAAGCGCCACATTTACTCGTGTCATGAGTAAATACCAATTCAACAAACACTTATGAGGCACTTCCTAAGGGCTGGCCGCTCTGTGTTCTAGGCCCTGGCGATAAAGTGTAAAAAGAAGGAGAAAGCCTATCCTGTCCTGGCCGGAGGGGCGGAGCCTGCAGCTCAGGGCGGCATCAATCAAATAACTGCACGGACACGAAGGCACCGCTGGTCTCGCACTGGAAAGATGTGTCTGGTTGGAGGCAGTCTCAGAGGTGGCACGTCTCGTTTAGAAGGTCTCAGCTACACAGACCCCCACAAGCAGGACAGGCGTGATTACATTGTATTCACATTCCTTGACTTCCTGTGAGGATTATCTGAGTTTCTTGAAAACCAGGACCCGAACCTTGCGCCGGTTCAGGAAGGGACACAGCAGATGGTCCTAAGGGCCCTTTGTGCGCTGGCCCTGGCCTAGACACCTGAACTCCCGCCAGGCTCCTGGGGCAGGGGAGACAGGTGGTGGGGAGGGGGCAGAGCGACCAGGTTCCAGGAGGAATCCACGTGGGTGGTGGCGCCGGCTGTTTCCCTGGTCCCGGCCCCCCCCCGCCCCCCCCCCCCCCGCCCCCGCCCCCCCCCCCCCGCCCCCGCCCCCAATGTCCTGGACCTGAAATTCAAAGGCACTCAACTCGAGGGCCCAGGCCGGTGGGAGAGCTCCCGGGGAGTTCAGCGGCCGAGTGGGTCCTGCGCCTCTGAGACTCGCCTCTGCCTGTAAGGGATGGGATTTGGGCTCAAACCTGGACGCACCTGGAAATTTGGAGTTTCTGTGTCTAAAGCCGCCCAAAGAGAAACCCATTCCCAATCTGCACGCTTGGAGACAAGCAACACTGTTTGTGAGCAGCGAGATCTGCTTTTTTCCTTTGAGAATGGAATATTCTATGAGGGAGGCTATTTCCCATCGGATGCTTGGGTACCTGTCCTGGGATTTTCCCAGTTTAGACGATTGTTGGCCATCCCCTAAGGAGTCTTTATTGCACGGATGTGCTCCAAACAACCTCTCATCGTGTGGCGGAGGCAGGTCCCGGTCGGAGCTCTTTCTCTGGGGAAGGCGGTCTTTGTGAACCCGGCACCACTGTGACAGGCTGGCCAATTGCTGCCTTTGCGTGTAGTTTAAAACCAAAGATGACAGGGACCGTCAAGGGGCCCCACGTGCTCAGGGCGCACACGGGAAACGGAGAGGGTGTCTGGAACATGCTTGGCAGTCACTTCTGAGTTTTCCACTGAGACCCAAACACTGCGAAGATTTCATGGCTCGTGCCAGTGGTCATTCCTCTCCTCCCGCAGCGCCTCAGTGCTCGGGCCTGCACGCTGTGGTTGCAGCCTCCTCTGCTGTGGACCTTGCTGACCGCAACTCGCTAAGCTTGATCCTGGAACTGCGGCCACAGCGTCTCGCTGTCCTCCCTGGTGTCTGTAGGCTGATCAGGTTTTCATTGAAATAAATAATAATTCAAGCCTTCAGCTGGGCAGGGGCTTGACGGGTCCCCGGGCACTGATATACTAAAGCAACATGCAGCTCCACCAGGGCCCCCTCCTTCCCCACCAGGCGGCTGGAACAAGTACCTGGGTCTTTGGCAGCTCTTTCCCCAAAGGGAGTGAGAGAAGGTGGGCAAACACTGAATTATGAAGGAAAGGGAGGCGGTTGGAATGCATTTGTCATCCTTGGCACACGGGTCCCCAGTTACAGCAATGAGACCAGGCCTTCGGTGGGTACCACAGGGCACCTGGCATCCTCAGCAGGCTGCTTTCAGTGTGTTCTCTCTCGCAGACCCGGTCGGCTACGGCTGGCCCGAGGTGACTGACTTGGGGTGGTTATCACGGGAAACACGTCAATGCTCGCTGATACCGTCTCTGGGGGAACCAGGAACGGACAGGATTCCAGAAGGTTGTTGTTTGAAAGGCCTCCTCAGTTCCAAGGAGAGACAGAAGGAGCCGAAAGCAAACATATGTGCTGCCCATTCATTGATTTGCATCGTATGGTAACGGACCCCACTGGGGGCTGTGACCTCTGTTCTCAGAAGAGCCACCAGGAAGTTGTGGAGACAGATGTGTCTTCTCATCTTGAGTCCCCTGACCCGGCAGGGCATTCGGCCACTTCTTCCCTGAATCGCCCTGAGTCTACGGCTGCTCACAGCTGCTGCCGGTTCTCCTCCCTCCACACGCACCCTGTTCCAGGCACCGCTCCTGTGGGTGGTGCTGGACTTAGCCGCATGGCGCTGTCGTTAGGAGACCCACTGAGATTAACAAAACAAGTGTTGGCCTGTGGAAGGATTCTTAGGCTGTGTGTGTGCGTGTGTATGTGCGCGCGTGTGCACGTGCATGCATGTGTATGTGCGTGTGTGTTTTTTTAATGTGCATGCTGGCACATATGTGTGTGCATGTGGGGTGTATTTCTGGTTCAGAATAACTTCTTAAATTGCTGAGTTTCTTCTAGGAGAGCATTTCTAGATTAGGTCCTCTGTCTAGATGTTTTTAATTCATTTTGAACCACAACGGGGTTTGATTCACGAAACTTTCTTCTTTTTCTGTGCTTAGGTCGGCAGATCCCTGCTATGCTCTGGGCCCGAGGACCACTGTGGTCGGGGCTGGGGAAGTCTCACCGAGGGCAAACCTACCTGCCCATGTGCAGCTCCCGGGGCCATCACAGAGCCTCCTGGATGTGACCTTGTGACATGTGTAGAGGACCCTGAGAACAAGCTGAGGAAATAATTCCTGTCACCACTGAAGAGCAAACCACGCCCCCCCCCCCCCGCCCACCCCCCAGATCAAAGCCAGTGTGTGCAAGTGCACTGCAGGCTGCAGACAAGCAGAGCCAGGCCCCAAGGGAGGGTGTGGCCATTGCCCCTCTGTTCCCCAGTGTGGGAGGGCAGTGGGCTGGTTGCCTCATGTCCATGGTAGGACTGTCTGACTGGTGACCTCCAGCCTCCGCAGGTTCTGTTTTCTTTTTTTTTAATTGGATGCTCTGAGGCCAGTTGGCCACTGTCCAAACTTCTCTGATAGTCTCATGATTTTATTTTTTCACATTTGCTTTTTCTGAATCAGGATCCAAACAAGGTCCACGTGTTCCACTTGCTCATTCGTTCGAAGTCCTCTGACTGAGATATCCAACCGGAAGGGGCAGTGGTGCTGCTGGAGGGAAGCCCTGCTGTTGGTGTCATCGAACAATTTCTTTATCCCACTGGTGCCTCTGAAGTGACAGCTCGACAGCAGTGCTTGGCCAGGTTCCGGTTCCGTTTTGTGGCAAGAATATCTAATGGGCGTATCTGCGCACTTCCTATTGCATCACAGCCAGAGGCGCGGGGTGGCAGCTTTCTCCTTTTTTGTGGAGTTAGGAGTGATCTGTAGGGTTAGGTGTGGAGGGTCTGATCCCTATTACTAAGTTCCCCATCAACTGTGGTCTTAGCATCTTCTAATGATCATTTGGCAGGTGGATTATTTCATTTAGATTCTGCAGTATTTAGGCTCTACATTATTTCTACATGTGTACTTCCTCTCGGGAAAACTTCTCCTCATCAGTTACACCCCAAGATGCAGTGCACACACGAGTCTCTTTTTAAAGCAGTTATCAGAATAATGATTTGGTTACTTAGCAGGCTCCAAAGATAACCGGTGAGTTGTGTGTTTTTTCAAAGAATCATTAGAAGCTCATGCATTTTGACCCAGCTGATGTCTCACAGTTCAGGGCAGTCGTTACTCTTTTTGGTGCTCGTATAGTTCAGCTTAGGCTGCTGGAGCCCATTCTCTGTAAGTTGTGTCCTGTGTCCTCTGGACACCACCACATGGTCTCCTTGCTTCCTGGTGTGACAAGGTGCTCCAGATGCATCTTACACAGTTCCTGTCCCAGACCTAGAGTCGGACATTTCTCGAGGGGACCTGATTCTGTTTAGCAGGAAAATGGCCTGTAGAGACCACCATCAGGTGTGCTCAGTTTCTGAAGACTTTGCGTCATAGCGAGGGACCTGTAAGAGATACACAGAGGGGACCCGGGTCTTGCACTTGGGCATGGCCACGGCACTGCAATCTCACCAAGTGCATTAGACAAAATAAATCCCACCTGAACCCCTTCAAACAGGGAGCATGTTTGAAAGTCCCTTGATCTTTGCAGACCTTGCTTGAGTCTGATTCCTTCCCACCTGGGATGAAGCAGATTAACTGATACCTGTTAGGTTCTTCCCTCTCCCCCTCCCTGCTAGCACAGGCTTCTGAGGCAGGAGGTTCAGGCCCCCGATTCTGCAGCCTCCAGAGGTCACTCCAGCCAAAACTGCCCCCCGCCCCCATTGTTCCGTGAGCCCCAGGGGGCTGTGCCACCCCTCCCAGATCGGAGTGTGCCTTTGGGAGTGTCTCCTCACACGCAGACCTCCTTGTCCAGGATCGCTCATCGTGTTGTGAGATGTTGCCCACAGGACTGAGTCCTGCACCCTCACAGAGACCGCAGAATATAGATCCACATGGCAGTCTTGGCCCGCTCACCACAGCCGCCCCTAATGGGTCTCCACTCTCAGGTCAGGGTTGCGGCTGGCCACCAGCCTCCGACGCCTGCGGAGGGGAAGCTCTGAGTGGTGTCCTGTGACATCATGGAGCTGCCCCACCCCCCAGCTGCTCACGTGGAGGCATGAAATGTGGTTGGCCTGGCTTTTACTAGGCGGGGGTAGTGAGAAGGAAGGTAAATGAGAGAAAAAGCCAGTGACTTTTTTGAACTCCGTAGGAGTTCACATATATTAGCAAAGTTATTTGCAAATTTCCCCAAAGCCAGTCTGAGCTTTCTGTCTACAGAGCAGAAGAACATGGTCGTAGTTGTTATTCTGTAAAAACAATGCCCTGGCCCACGGTGGGGTGTCTTATGGGGCTCTCGCGGTCTGACTCGCGGTCTGACTCGAGGCTGGCTCCTCCCACGCTGTGGCAAGGGGCAAAGAGCCAGAATCACTCATGACAACTAAACCCAAGGGAAAGGCTGGATGTACCAAAGGCAGCTCCTAGACACAGGAAATTGTAAAGCCAAACAGGGTGGACTGCAGAACACCCCAGCCCGAGTAGTTCTGCAGAACCGATACGTTTGGAGAAGGTCTGCAGTTGCCCAGGCGTCACCATTGGGAGGGCCCATTTCTCCGATTCCAACCTCTGCAGCACCCGTCTCCCGCCACAGTCCACGCATCCTCCCAGCGCTTGCCTGGAGGGGCGGCCAGCTCCATCCTGGTCCCTACCTCTTGTCCTGAAATAATCCTGAGCCCTGTCCCATTTGCTGCCCCCCCCCCCCCCCCCCCCCCCATCCCATGTAAGGCTTCAGAATCACAGCCTACACGTCTCACCCAGCACTAAGGCTGAGTGGCTGAACTTCAGGTAGCCCTGAGAACACTCCAGCTTAAAGTGGAAAGGAAGGACGCGCCAATTTCCCTTCCTCGGGATCTTTCCTCCTTAGTTCCTACTGGCCGAGGGGCAGTCCCCGGGGAGGGTAGGTTGAAGACAAAGATTTTGTGCGAGCCACGGTGCCCAGTAGGCTGTGTGGAGTGTCAGGAGAGGCCGAGACAGCCTGGGCCAGACTGAGCCGGTGCCAAGAGCAGAACGAAGAGGCCTGGGGAGAAATGGGACCTGCCGCTGGCCGCTGGCTGCCGTGTACCCGGCTGCTGTCTCTCCTCCATTTTCTCCTTTGGCTCCTCCAAGGCCCCAGATGACTTGCCTTCACTGAACATGAAATGACGGTGGCTGCTGCCCGGACGACAGTGACAGTGCAGGGCACTGAGGGCGCGGGCAGGGGGGACAGGACACGGAAGACAAACGCAGCAGCTTCCAAGTCATGCTGTTTATTTTCCCTTCACTGGGCTTCACAGCTCATCCGGGCTTCTGCTCACTCCCCGAGGAGCTGTGGAAGCGGCGCGTGTACTCGTGCTCTCTGTCCCCCCGACGAGAACACGCAGGAACACACATGCGCACACCCGGGGCAGGCGAGAGCACCCGGGCTTGTTTCAGCTGTCGGTCTCCCCTCTGGCTGCACAGTGACACGCATTTGTCTCTGCCTAATGCTCTCAAGGAAAATGGATAGGCCAGGACGCGGCAAGGAGCACCACGGGGGGCTGTGTAGGAAGCTGGTGGAGGGAAGCATTGAACCACAATGCTCCTTCGCCTGCCCCTCTTCACTCCTTTCCCTGCTTCATGTTGATCTCAAAAAAAAAAAAAAAAAGCAGAGTAAAGGCTAGCAGGGCTGCTGGTCGCCCCCGGAGGCAGCCTGTCCGGGTGACAGATGTAGAGCCTCGGCTGGAGTCGGCACTGCCTCCTGCCCTCCTGGCTGGTGCCTTGTGCATGTGTGCAGTTCCCAGACTCTCCCTCCTTGGACAGCCTCAGGGTTCAAAGGCCAGGAGGGGAGGAAGTGTCTGCCAAGAACTTGCAGAATCCCAGGTGAGCCCTGGCGCTGGTGGGGGTCAGAGTCTCAAAAGGAGGTTCCCGACGGGAGGCACTGACGCTACCCCCCTGCCCCCCCTCAGCTCGCAGGAGTGCTACCCCCCACCCCACAGGCACCTACGCCTCCGACTTGGACTCTGCCTGGTTTTCCAGGGAGCGACGCAAGCATGGGGGGAAGGTGTGGCACCGGCACAGTATTACTGTGTCAACCCTCCCAGCGCAGGGGCCCCAGCGAGCGGCCGGAACCTGCCGGCCTTTGATATTTCACATCATATCTCATCTCATGAACCCAGACGGCGGGGATTCTCCGCAGCCAATCTTGACAGGAATGATGCTGGGAATCTGCCGCTTCCTTAATTCATGGCAGCAGCAGCGAGGAGAGGGTATGGTCCTCTCGTGGGGGCGCCATTCAGTGGAGAGGTGCCACTGGTTAACCCGACAGCTCAGGGACCAAGGCCGGCTGCACCTCATTCATCACCTATATTGCAGGGCTGCGATTCACCAGCTCGCTACCAAGTTGGACCCCTGGCGCTGGAAATTTAGTGTGTGACAGCTGCGTGCAGCCAGTGGTGTCCAGCATTTTAAAAAGGTCAATTAAGAAACGGTTGATGGTGATGCAGCGCATGACAGCCCAGAGGGGTGAGCAGGGCCGAGGAAACAGAAGGGCCGAGGCGTATATTACTGGAACTGAAGCGCCGAAGTGAAGCGTGGTGGGAGGAAATCCATTGTCACAAGCCATAAAGCACATCTGAGTTTTGCAGCGGCGAGCGGTACAGCTGTTCCCTCCCCAGGCAGAGCGGGCAGCAGCCTGCTCGCCGAGGGCTCTGCAGACAAAGGCGACACCTGCATCAGCTTGATCAATCTGCAGACAAAGATCGTTACCCTCCTCGCTGCTGCTCCTCGGCACTTTCTGTTCTCCCACGCGGGGAGTGTAAGGCAGCCGCTGGAGTGATATTAGGAATGTGGGTCATGTTGCAGAAATCCATATTTTAAGCATTCCCCGAAGCTGGGCTCTGCCTTCTACTCCGGGTGTGGGGCGGGTGGGCGGCGGGAGTCTGAGCGGTGCTTCCTCAGACCGCACATCTGCTCCCGGCTTCACGGGGCACACAGACGCGGGAACAGTCTGTACCCTTGACACTGCCATAGATAAGAGAGGGACACGCAGCCCTCAGAAAAAGTCTATTTCATCTGCGACAGGATTGGCCTGTGGTTGGGGGAAGGTACTGTGTGGGGCTGTGTTCTGGAACTGAGACAAAGGGGTCTGAGAGGCCAGGACAGGCTTTTTTTTGCCACATCTACCTGTCAAGCTGGAAATTCAATAGAGCAATGGGAGTGCTAATTGATATGCAAAACAGGTTCAGGGTTCCTAGAAATGTCTAATGATCCTCCTAGTCGCTGGGAATGCAGAATTGAGACACGCACTAAATGACACCAACCTTTTTTCCTTTTCCTTCTTAAAATCTACCTTGGGAAACTTCACAGGTTTTATGATTAAAACAGAAAGTATTGCAATCAGTGGGGTTTGTCTTTCACACACTGGATATTTATTATTAGAAAATAGCTTCGATCAGCCGTCAGTACCAAACGAGTTGACAGGAGCGTGCTTCTCACCATATTTTTTCTTTTTTCCTCCTTAATGAGAATTAAATAAACAGCGCACTGTGGGGAGAGCTGCCACACCTCTTGTTCCTTTAAAGTCTGAACACTTACATGAGATTTAGTACAAAACATCCTTCAAACATGACTTGTTTTGCAGTTGTTATGCTGTCCCCTTGAGTATGGGACATAAAAGAGATGAAAAAGACCACTTAAGCTATCAAATGACCCCAAAGAATCTACAGGAGAAACTGGCAACAAATAAACGAATCCAACAAAACCCATCCAAACCAAGACACCAGTTTTAACATTGGCTTTTCAATTTGATTATCATCTAAGTTTAATAAGTTTATATATTTGAAATAGTAATAAAAAGGAAGAATCGAATTGCATCCTCAGCAGGACAGCCTTCCTCATTGGTTAAAAGAGGTGTTCGGAAAGTTCCATACAGTATCTGCTAAATAAACATGTTTGGCAGCTTAGCAAATATCATATGATTGCAGCATCCGTGACTGGAAGTGAAACAGCATTCGCTTTCTCCTGGCGGAGTTCGTTGCTCCGGGCGCTGTGCTCACACGGCTCTGGATGTTCTTAGACCCACGGGCTTCGGGAAGGGTTTGGGGGTGGCTCAGGGCACGGCCCCAGTGCGGACACTTCCAAACCCAAACAACGAGTCAACCAACCAACCACACAGATGTCAGACAATTGTCTCTTTTGAGTTCCTCTTGACAGAATGGAGGCCCAGCAAGGACTGCTGGTTAGAAGGTATGTTGACAGACTTTGGAATGAGGAGAATCACCCTCTGATTGGTCCGACGCCATTCGTTGTACAATCGACAGTGGTACCTAAACGACACCTGGGGTTAGGAGAGGAAAATAAGGGAAGGTTTCAGGTAAGCAGACACTGATAATCAAAAAACAAACATGTCACATAAAAGAGCTGTAAACAGCTGGCAGCAGTACAGTGGGGCGAGGACCTGGCTGAAACGGCTCCAGCAAGCAGCCCAGTGTTGGGACACTGGGCACCAAGCAAAGCACCCGCATGTGAACACCTGGGCGCAGCTCACAGAGCAGCTTCCTTCGTTCCTCCTCATATTGGGTAAAATCAGGGTACCAATAGGAAATGAGTTTTCTTCTGAGTTTGGGCTTATTTTGGGGATAATGGTGTTTAGGTTTCAAAGCAACAGTGATGAAGAGGGTTGGCTGGAAGCAGCGGGCACAGTGGGTACAGTGCCAGCCCTTCCCAGCTGAGGGACTGGGCAATGTGCCTTTCTGGTCCTCAGGGAGGGATGCTGGGCTTCCCGTGCCCTTCTGCAGGCTGGACACTGCACCACTCAAAGGACCCCATCCACACCGATTGTGATGGGAAGGGCATCTTTTGTACTTGCCATGGAACCCTGTAAAGCTGTACTGGGCGGCCCTGATGGGTGACCCCCAATCGCTCCAGCTCCAGCATTCGATGGCTCCCGGAGGGGGCGCTTTGGCATGGGCACTGAACTCCCTGGTCAGGTCTTCTTGAGCCACCGTGCCTTGTGCCTGCCTCGGCATGGCACCAAGTGCCCTGGGCATCAGAGCACTTGTCTCTCTCCCTGGCATCGTGAGAGCAGGGCTTGTGTTGTTTTCATCTCTGCAAGGCCTGCGCCTATCACAGAGTTGGGCACTGGGACGTGGCTCAGTAGAGTTTGCTGAGTGAATGGATGAGTGAATACATATCCTATGCTTCCTAATTGCAACAACTGCTTAAGATTTAAGCCTCTGTTATAGCTACGCGACATTATGAAGAGGAAACTCAGTTAATTGTGACACAACTGTGTGCCCAAAGTGCTTGCTTCTCGTGTAAATATACTGGGATGAGAGGATGACATGTGTGGCTTGTTTTGGAGAAGACCGGCACGAAGCATTGATGGACTGCCCAGGAAATTCAGTTTCACCTGTACTTTTGAAGATGTACAGACAGAGTCCAGGCTGAGTGCATGCAGACGACTAGGTTTTGGGAAGGAAGGTGCCCTGGGCTGAGAGTGACAAATTATCCAGGGATGGGCTGTGCCACCCTCTGGGGCGGTGGACTGTATGGACCCCAGTGCAGGTCGGAGAGTGGGTTGACCCCGTGGTTTGAGGTCAGCGTTGGCAGAAATGGAGGAGAGTGCAGGCTCTTGGTCTGAAAGGGCTTGCTAGTCTTCATGGCAGGATCATGAAATTCACGGCCTCAGAAAATCAAATTTCTAAGGCTAGAAAGCAAACGCCACAGGCTGAGTGCCAGAGATTTGGGTATGAAAATATAAGCTTTTAAACTCACACAGATGTGCTTTTGTCCAAAAGGCCCTGAACATGCCAAAGCGGATCAGGGTTTTTCCCTTTTTAAAGCCTGCTTCTCTTTCATCGATTCTGTCCTAAGGCTGCTTGGGCTCCTCACGAATGTAAGAGAAGCAGGTTGGACAGCCTGCTGTTCAGGGCCAAGGGCAGGGAAGAGGCAGAACACAGACAAGTACTAATGAAGAGCGTTGGCACTACAGTAAGTCTGGAACCTGAAAGTATTACAGGGAAGCTGAATTTCAAATCAAGAGTCCTTTCATCCATGAGGTTAAAGAGCCGCGCTGGTTGGCATCGGTAAGCAGAGGATTAAGCTGTGGGCACAGGTGGGCAGCACCTTCTTTACAGGGTAGGAATCGGGCCTTGGGCTCTGGGGCCAGGCACATGGGGCCTGAACCCCCAAACTCCCCTTAGTGTCGCCGTGACTTTGGGAGGGTTGCTTACTACCCCCAAGTTTCAGTTCTGTCGTTTGCCAATGTGAATAATGACATCTGAGATGATGCATAAAAAGCACTTAGCACATGCAGGGTAAGGGATAAAGTCAATAATACGGTAATAACAGTGCATGGTGTCAGGTGGGTGCTAGACTTTCAGGGTATCACTTCATAAGTTATATAAATGTCTAATCACCATGCTGTACACTTGAAGCTAATGATATTGCATGACAACTGTCACTGAAAAACAAAACAAAAAATAAGTAACAAGCACTTAGCCTAGTGCCTCACACACAGGTGAATGTGCTTGGCCTGTTGTTCGGTATGGAAAAGATAACTTTGTGAAGTATAGGGAATGGAGGGAATGGAGGCTGGCTGTCTCCTTTCAGGACGCTCTCAGTGTGGTGGCGGGCCAGCCTGCATCACCGGGAGCTTGTTAGAATGTCAGAATGTGGGGCTCTGCCCAGACCTAAGGAGTCAGAGCCCGCCTTTTAACAGGATCTCCAGGTTCTGGCACCTTCCCTGCAGCCTGGGCTGCACTGCTCCAAGGAACACAGTTGTCCACGACTCAGTGGGTCTCCCGGGTCCTTGGCCAGGAAGTGCAAAAACCAGCCCACTTGTTCAGATAAACAAGCGAGATCTTATTATGCATTAATTTATCTTAATTGCTGCCAATGACCATAGTTTGCAGGCAAGTCCAATCAATAAGAAGAGCACATAAGCAGATGACTCCGCCAGCTTATAAAGAAAGTTGGGCAAGTGCGGAAGGGACCGCCGTGCGCAGCTGCCCTGGGTGAACGCGGGCCCCAATCTGTAGACGCTCCAAGACACTCCCTCCCGCAATGAGACAGAACAGGAGAGAACGAGGTGTGATTTAGAGGAATAAAGAGGCAGCGAGGGGAAAATAAACATAAACCAAAAGAAGCTATAGCAGTAGGGACTTGGGAACCTCATTGATACGGAAATTTCTGAAATTTCCAAGGTTTTAAGGAGGAAGAAAGAGCACAGGGCCACTATTCTAACAAAACTCCTCCTTGTAGGATGGGTTTCTTGAAGTGCATTCATTTCTTCATCCAAAGGATGTTTATTCACCTCCTGTCCTGGGCAAGGTCTCTACAGAGTTGTGATCCCATGGATGGCACAAGGAGAAGTCGGGGAGGTGACAGCTGTCGCCAGTGCGGCTGCTAAATCACAGTAGGCTTTGGAAAACCTTCTCACTATGTATTCTTCTTCTGCCCTTTCTCTCCAAAGGTTATGGTGTGACTGTGAGGTTATTGATGGGGCCGGGGCTTTGTGAATTGCCATTGCAGAGAGGGGTCCAGTCTCTGATCTCTGATTGTACCGTGCAAGAGAAGAGGGCTGTGTGGGCGTCCACCAGCCGGGGAGAAATGCCCAGCACAGGGCCACACTGAGCACCCTCACGCTGCCACGGGCTGCTGGGGGTGTGTCTAAGCCAGTCCCCCAGGGAACCTTGTAACAGTATTTTCTCAGAGCCTCTCCCCTTTATAACAAGAATTTAAATGATTAACCCATGGGACGGGGAGTCAGCCAGAGGATTCAGATGGTCCCTTCGTTTTGTCCTGTGATAGAGCACAGTTTCTGTGCTGGGCACTGGTTGCAACAGTGACCCAGTGACTAGAAGGACTTCCTGTGGTCACTGAATGGCGGTGCCTCCGTTCTTGCAGCTCTGAACCGGGCCTCCTATGACTTCCACTATGGACAATTTCTTAATGCTTACTGTGGACTCAGTTCTCATCTAGCGCTCTTGGTGGCTGTCCCTGGACTTCCAACAGGTTACCACGTGGCCAGAGATGTGTTGGGGCACCCCTCTCCTGAGCTCCAGAGTGGGGATGGCTGAGGCCTGGCCCCCTGGGTCCCAGGTGCCTGTGTTCCCACAGCAGCTCCATCAGGCGGAACTCCCGGTTTGTGTCCGTGTCCAGGCCCGGCCTTCGTGGCCAGGTGAGCGGGTGAGGAACTCCAAAGGCACGTTTAGGCGCTCAGCGTGGATGCACGGCCCTCTTCACAGAGCCCGAGAGGCCCTTCCAGGAAGGCTCCTCTGAGGAGTGGGACTGACACCGTGTTTGTTTATCTAAGACATTTTCACAGCATTTTCTCCTTAAGCTTGACAGCTTGTTTACAATGGGTTTCTGCTGGAGGGCAGTTTCCAAGTGCTGTCAGCTTCTGAATTACGGCTCTTGCCAGGGCAGCTCAGTGCAGCATGTCTCTGGGAAGGAGAGAGTCTACACTCACTGCCTACTGCTGAGCACACTTTTCACAACAGTCGAAGGGCAGAAACCCTTTCTTTTCCTTCCGCTGCTTTGCATTGTACAGAGGGCTGGGGGTTGTGGTGGGAGTTGGGAGAGCAGGGAAGCCACAGGAAGGAAACCAGGATGCCTATGCTAGGTGCTTTGATATACGTTCCCATGTAATCCCACCTAATCCTTACAATAGCCCATTGACCCTGGGGTTATCAATCATTCCCTCCTTTTTTTTTTTTTTTTGCAAAGGGGAAGGATGATCAGAGAGGTTAAGTACCTTGTTTAAAGTTACACAGTTATTAGGATGCTAAATCTTGGGTTTGAGCACATGCACTTTTTCCTATGCTGCCTCCTGGGAATGAAGTACTATATTATCTCTCTCCTGAAGAACCGACTCCTGGTACCTTTCCCACCCAAACCTTCCTTTCATCCAAATGGGAGATCAAACAGGGTCACATCCTCACATCCATATTTCTCTACATAATTCTTTCTTTCGTTTCTTCCTTCCATGCCCCTGCCCCCCATTCTACCTTGTTAGGTAAGTGGATGCTTTACAAAGCTGGTTTTCAAAAAGGCTTCAATTGGTTTGAAAGCCAGTATTCAAATCTACATCTTCATTTTAGGAACTTGTCTAAGAAAAATGGTAGACAAATAGACCTCTAATCATGGTAAACTATTATTTTCCAAAGTATTTCCCCCTGCACACTTCCATTTCAATCTAGTAGCACCACGGGAAGTTGGCAGGGTGGGTGTGACTACCATTTCCACTTTACAGATGGGAACACTGAGGCCCAGAGCAGTGACATGACTTTACACTGAGCTAGCCAGACTATTTAACTCCTTATTTCTAACTCTCTTCCCAGCACAATGTCCGTGTGACTTCTGAGTCAGCTTCATTGCTTGATTCGTAATGAATTAGATACACTTTGGAAGCACAGACTTTCAAAGAAGGCAATACTAGCTTTGTTTGGGAGCTCAATTAGGCTGGGAACAGAGGCTAAATAAATCCGAGGACTCAGTTAAAGTCCGAAGCATCAGAACACTCCCTGTCTACGAAGGCTCAGGTTAGGTCCCTTTCCCTGAGACTGAGCTGTGCTCCCCACTTACTGAAGGAGCACTTGCACCAGGGGGAGGCTGTGTGTGTGGGCGGGGGGGAGGGGGGGGGGTGCAGATGAGCAGGGGTTGGGTCAAGGTGGCAGGAATGGCCGCTGGTGGGCAGGGCTTGGGTGGAAATGGGAGCCATGGAAGCTCCCACACGCTGACGCTAACGCTGACGCTGTGCTGTGGGATATGGGAACTACACTTCAGACAGGAAATGCATATTGAATGACAATGGGACATGCTCAGATTAGAAACCAGCAGGCACAGGAGAGTAACGCCGGGAAGCAGGGGCCCAGTTTCGGAAACGATTCTAGATAGTGACGTTTTCTCTGCAGGCCCCAGAGGGAAGCATGAAGAGAGATCAAATGCTGTACTTTGTGGGTGCTGCCAACTGGTGCCTGAGCAACCAACTTACTCCATAAGTTAAAGAATGAAAATAAAAAAGAGAGATGTTTTAAAATTCTTCCTCATATGCAGAGGGAACACTTACTGGGAAATGGTTTTTCTTTGGTGGCAGCTTCTGAGCCAGATAAATGAGTGTCTTTATGGGCAGCAGAGTCAATATCCCGACACAGAACAATCCCCAGGCGCAGGGCAGCTCCACGCCAGCGGGACTTTACTGTGTCAGGGTGTAAGACAGTAACCAGCAGGAGGATTCATGATCTGTGCGGGCAGCCACAGCAGCAGTGCCAAGCACATCCTTCATCATCTACTATGATCCCCGCAAAAGTGAGGAACATAAACAAGGGAAGGAGAACGCCTCCTAACACATGGAGCCTCGACGGCCGGGGTGAGCAATGTCCAGGTGTGTGTCTCTGACTGATGGGCTCTCAGAAGCTGAGGCTTTTTCTTTACTTGATCTGCTCGTCTCAGCAGCGTGTGCCTGCTCACCACCCCCCCCCCCCCCGCCCCCTCTTGTAGTAACAAACCAAATCACACACTCCAGCTGCCTGAACCGGGCAGGTGAGGTGTGACTCAGATAAGAGGGGAGGCCATGCCAGCTGTGGGCTGCCAGCTGCAGCTGGCCTGGTCCCCGGGGCCTGGCCATACTTACTAGTGTCCAAAAGAGGTAAATAGTGAAGAGTGCGACAGTGAGTGCAATCAGTCCGACAGCCTCGAGCCGACTGCTAAAGTGCAGGTGGTCTACGGCGCCCCGCAGGCAGAGCCAGCCCGAGATGGTGGCCAAGGGCGTTATGAACAAGAAGCACACCATGTCTCCAAACAGAGTCCGCTTCTCATGCTGAGGGCCTGGGTTTCTGAGCCACTGCCAGGGAGAGGGAGAGAAAGACAGGACATGGTTAAACCCCCGGTGGAGTGGAGATGCCCTACTCCGAACTTGTCTTGATCTTCAGAATCTGGAAAAAGGCACTTCTGACTTGTGCTGAGATCATAAGGGAGCATTAGGGCTCATTCCCATGCCTCCACCCCCTGAATAATAATAGTGATTATGATAATAATATAATATGACAATGGTGATGATGGTGATGATGATGATGATGATGATGATCATAATAGTAATAATGTATCCTTACTGCAGATGGCCTGTTTTTGAAAACATTCAATGGTTATTATTAGGTTATTATTATATATCACAATGAGTCTATGTGGAAGGTAGAGGATGTTTTGGGGAGGTAATAGTTGAGGTGCCAGGGTCCTGTCAGGTGGCCAAAGTCTTCCAGTGTCTGGATCCAGGGACTGTGAGCAGGAGAAGGAAAACTCAGCAGGCCTGGATTGCTCCATTCCTACCCCTTCCCAAGGGAGACTGGTTTTCGAGACTGGCTCCTCAGAGATGAGCCCTGAGTCCTTGAACTATTCTGCCTGATGAATGTTTTGTATGCCTGAGGCACCGGGCCACGGAGTACCAGTGTAATCAGAGAGCTGATGCCAACTCTGTGATTTATGCTGAACACCTATGTTTGCCCTGGGGGCTGGAGCCTGAGTAGCCGAGGTTAGTCATGCAGGCGCGGCGTGCCTATGTGACTGACCCCAACAAACACTGTGGACACCAAGGCTGATAATGCTTTGTATGTGTTGCCGCGATTTGTTGCTAAACAAATGCACAGTAACATGTGGCATTACTGGGAGGGGACACCTGGGAGCTCGTGCCCGGTTTCTCCTAGACTTTGCCCATGCATCTTTTCCCTCTGCTGATTTTAATGGGCATCCTTTTGCTGTAATAAGCCGTAATCAGGAGCATAAGAGCTTCTGTGAGTCCTTCCAGTGAATCACTGAGCCCGAGGGTGGTCTTGGGGACCACCACACACAGAGACTCACCTGACTCCATGAACTCAGTAATGCCCCCTCCCTCATGTTTTGGGACCCTGAACCTCCTTCTCAGAACTGTCCTGGACATCTTAATTGTGCTACCATGTTGACTGACCCAACCCCCAAAAGGATGGGGACAATTTTGTGCTTGTTTAAGGACTAGAGCTAAGAATTCCTACAGGGCAGGGTTGTCCTCCCACTTGGGGAATTGCTGAATATCTGCTGAAACGTTTTACATAATCTATTCCAGGAAAAGTCATGCTTACAGGTTGGTGTCAGTGTACACTGGTGAGAAGGCCTGGTGGCTTCTGATTAGTGTTGAAACATGCCCCCAAACAATGTGACATTCTCATAGCACTGTCCCATGTAATAATGAGAGGCCATGGAGTCCAGAGAAGGAGTGGAGTCAAACACAGGTCATGGGGTGCAGGTGGGGAGAGACACTGCGACTCTGTCTTTCTTCTCATCCTACCAACAAATGGGGAGGCCTAGCAGTGCTGTGGGCTGGCCCTCAAATGGGAGCACTGTGGGCTACTGAGCAGATACCCCAAGTGGCCAGGGCAACAATTTCCATAAAACCACTGCTGGGAGGGAAAAAACCGGAACAGGAAAGAAAAGGGAGGGAGGGGCTGACTGGAGAGAGAAGGGAATATCATGCTCAAGGGCCAAGGGCGGAAGGAAGAGACAAAAGAGCCACAAAGAGGGCGAGCAAGTTGAGGAAGAAGCTGTGGAAGGGCCAGTAGAAGACTCAGGGAGCGAGCAGAAGAGATGGGAGGTAAAAGGCACAGAAGGAAGTTTTCGGGTGTGTGTGTGTGTGTGTGTGGGGGGGGGGGGGGGGCCCTTGCTCCAGTGTTTGCCAGAAGCCAATATTAAATGACCTGGAATGCCCAACGTAGCACTTTCCAGTAACAATCCCCCTTAAAATGGGTTGAGATGCTGGCGGAAGTCAACCTCAGCTCAAAAATGGGCCTGAAGAAATGCTTAAAATTAGACAATGGGGAGTTGACTTGTCTGTGAATATAAACACGGCATTAAAAAAATTTAATATAAATACCAAAATGACCAAGTGCAATGTGTTGTAATGCTACCTCAGACATTCAAAAAACTCATATTAATTAATATTGTATTGCTATGAAGAGTACAAATTGGGCATTTTTATGGCAACTTTATGGAGGCTCAGTTAGGTTAACCAATTGCTCCAAGTGACTCAGCAGTCAAACTGAAGAGGATCAGGATATTGCTTATTTTTCTTGTTTTTTTTTTTTTTTTTTTTCTAAAATGAACATGGATTGTTCAGATATCCTATCAGTAAATATTTGAAAGTTATAAGTTGTAAGACATTCAGAAATCCAACTTCTTAAACAGTGGAGCCCAATTTGCAGTGACCTGACTCCTCCTGCAGTTTAGACTGTGTCTAGGAGCGGATCTGGACTATTTTTTCTGTTGGAACATAGTAGGTCCTCAATAAAGTGACATATGTTCACAGACAAGCTGAGCTCAGTGGCTAAGACTTCCTCCAATTTCTTTTGCTTTGGAATTCTGAATATATTTTATTAAAACTAATTTAGCACCTTACTTATCTATGTGGCCCTTGACATTACCCAATGAAATAACTCAGGTATGGCAGGAGGTAATTATGAATCACTACTTAATCTCTGTCTGATGTAAAATAAATTGGAAAGGCAAATTAGAAATTATTTGTTCCAAGTTTTTTTATTTTCTATTATTTTTTAAGTCTATATTTCTGAAAAATTTCTAGGTCATTTTATATGTACACAATTACCCAATACCAAGGTTCTATACCTTATTAACACTATGTATTTTTTTTTTTTCAGCTTAGCTTACTCTTTGTGTTGTTTGCTGCCGAGTCATATTTAGGTATGAAGTTCTTTAAACGAGTACTATTATGTTCGCATCTGGGACTTCTTCAGAACCTCAAGTGTTATTTATTGCCTACACAAAGGCAGCCCCCTAGAGCAAGACCAGTGATAACATCTGTGGTTGAGAAAAAAAATTGCCCCGTGCCATGGTAAGAACCTCTGCGAACATGTCCAAATAGGCTGAGCATAAAGGATATTTATATCGCAGAGTTTATGAGAGAAAAATGTGATTACAGCCCTAACTGGCTTGGCTCAGTGGATAGAGCGTTAGCCTGCGGACTCAGGGGTCCCAGGTTCGATTTCGGTCAAGGCATGTACCTTGGTTGCAGGCACATCCCCAGTAGGGATTGTGCAGGAGGCAGCTGATCGATGTTTCTCTCTCATTGATGTTTCTAACTCTCTATCTGCTCTCCCTTCCTCTCTGTAAAAAAATCAATAAAATATATTTTTAAAAAAATGTGATTATACCTCAAATTTCTAGCAATAGGGGGTGGTCAAAATAAATTATGGATTTACTTAAAATAGAATACCATAGAGTAATTTCAAATGATAATGCACCTTTTATATTTACTGACATGATATACTGCTGAGCAGGAAAAGAAGTCTACTGAACAGAATGTATAGTATGAGCCTATATATGTAACCATATATTTACATATACGTTGACATTTACATAGATATAGTGGATTCACATAGACACAGACCAGGACACTGAGCAAAACTGTGGCTCTTCCTTGCAGCCACTGTGGACAACAGGATGAAGACTTCTCAAAAAATTAAAAATAGAACTGCCTATGACCCAGCAATTCCACTTTTGGGTATTCATCTGAAGAAATCCAAAACACTAATTCGAAAAGATGTATGTGCCCCTATATTCATTGCAGCATTATTTACAATAGCCAAGATATGGAAGCAACCTAAATGTCCATCAGTATATGAATGGATAAAGAAGAGGTACATATGTGTGCTGGAATATTACTTGGCCATAAAAAAGTGAAAATTTGCCATTTGCATCAAAATGGATGGACCTACAGAGTATGGCAAGTGAAATAAGTCAGAAAAAGAAAGATAAATACCATATGATTGCCCTTACATGTGGAATCTAAAAAACAAAACAAAGAAAGAAAACAGAAACTCATAGATAGAGCAAATTGATGTTTGCCAGATGGGAGAAGAGTTGAGGGGGAGTTTGAAAAAGGGGGAGGGATTAAGATGTACAAATTGCCAGTTATAAAAACAGTCACAGAGATGTAAAGGGAATATAATCAATAATATTTAATAACTATGTATGGTGTCAAATGGTACTAGACTTATTGGGGTCATCACTTCATAAGTTATATAAATATGCAATCACTATGTTGAATACCTGAAACTAATATAATATCTATACTAAAATAATATCTATAATAAAAGGGTAATATGATAATTAGACCAGACATCTTCCAGGCATCCTTCTGGATGTCCTTCTGGACAAAGCTATGGTGGCAGGGGCCAAGGCAGAGGCAGTTAGGGGCAACCAGGCAAGCAGGGGAGAGCAGTTAGGGGCAACCAGGCTGGCAGGGGAGGGCAGTTAGGGGCGACCAGGCTGGCAGGCAGAGTGGTTAGGGGCAATCAGGCAGGCAGGCAGGTGAGCGGTTAGGAGACAGTGGTCCCAGATTACGAGAGGGATGTCCGTAATCGGGCCTAAACCAGCAGGGATCGGGCCTAAACTGGCAGGGATAGGGCCTAAACCAGCACAATAGAGAGGGTGCAGGCTGGGCTCAGGGACTCCCCTCCCTGTGCATAAATTTCGTGCACTGGGCCTCTAGTTGTATTATAACAGTAATTGAAAACAAAACAACAACAACAACTAAAAAAATGGTGGCTGTTCTTGGTGGTAGAATTATGAATGATCTTTATTTTTTTCTTTTTGTATTATTTTTCTATAATGAATGGACTCCCTGTATAAATATAAGTTGTATATTAGTTGTGTCTGAAACAGAGAGAGAGAGAGAGAGAGAGAGAGAGAGAGAGAGAGAGAGAGAAGAGAGAGGAGAGGTCCAATGATGTCTGGGTGTTTAATCTCAGCTATATTATCATGCATTTTGGCTTAATTTGTAATAGACAAAGGTTATCTCAATAATTGTTCAATTACATTTCTGCTCATGTATGTCTATGGCCTCTCTTATCAGTTATACTTTATTATACATAGAATGTTATATGCATTCTATAGTAGTACCTTCCTTTCCCAAATATTCAATAAAGAGCAGGCTGACACAGAATGGCTGGTTTGTGTGTCTATCTTCCCGCCTGACCCGAGGAGAAAACTTACCTGTATCACTGGCATCTAGCACACTCAACACTCTCAATGTTGAATGAAGGACAAAGGCTTATGTTTACTCACACCTTACCATATGCCAAACACTGTCTCATAAGCTATATAAAGTAATTGGTTTACTCTTCAATAATCTTTAAAGAGGTAGCATTATCATCACCACCATTTTATAGATAGAGAAACTGAGGTCCAGAGAAGTTAAGTAACTTGTAGAAGATTGGCCTTGACTTTGAGCCATGTAGTCTAGCTCCAAAGACAGTACTCCTAACTACTCTATTATATCATCATTCTTAGAAAACACACACAAAACAAAACAAAACAAAATGGGGGGGGGGGGGGAACGACACTGGGTAGATGAAGGGGATGTGAGTCGTATTGTACCTTAACTGTTTTTTATCAGCACAAGAAGGAATATTTACTTATCATGGTTCCCCTGGAGCAAAATATCCATTAATTTGTCCTGTCACTTGTGGACAGCGTTTGCAGCTAAAATATCATTCTTTTTTTTTTTTTTTTTTTACAAAACCAAAAACTATTTATTTGAAAAGATAAATAAAGAAGACAAATCTTTGGCATTTCTGAGTAAGAAAAAAACCAACACATATACTACACTAAGCATGAGAAAAGGGATGCAATTATAGGAACATAATATAGGAATACTACATAAACAATTATATTTTTAAACTAAAATATCATTCTTGAAGAATCTTTAATTTAACCTTTGTCTTCAGCTTATACTTGGTTAGCTGTATTTTAAAAGCTGAGGTCAATGATTGAGAATACTGGTTTGTATGGCATCTTTCCCTGGTTGGCTCACCCATATTGTTGCCAATGGGCAGCTGAGGGCACCTTTCCTGTAAAGCATACCATATGACCCAGCAATCCCTCTTCTGGGTATCTACCAGAAAAATTTGAAAACGTTTATTCGTGAAGATATATGTACCCCTTGCTCACTGTAGCATTTTTCACAATGTCCAAGACATGAAAACAACCGAAGTGTCCTTTGAAAGATTATTGAATAAAGATGTGGTACACATATAAAATGGCACACTACTCAGCCGTAAGAAAAGATGAAATGCTGCCATTAGCCACAATATGGATGGATCTTGAGAATATCATGCTAAGCAAAACAAGTCAGATGGAAACAGTCAAGAACCATATGATTTCCCTCATGGATGGGTCATAAAACTGAAAGCAACAAATGAACAAATAAGATAAACAAACAAAATAAAAACTCTTAACAGTATGGCGGTTTGGTGGTTACCAAAGAGAAAGGAAATTTAGGGGAAAGCAGAAGAGGGTACGGGGGTTATGAAAAGAGACTTGACTTTGGGTGATGAACACACAATGCAACATACAGATGATTTATACCTGAATTGTACACTTGAATCCTATGTAACTTTGGTAACCAATTTCACCCCAATAAATTCAATAAAAATTTTAAATATTGTAAAAGAAAAATAATAAAGCAGGAGAGATGCCGTTGAAAGCCCTGGCGGTGAACTGCCCATTTTTCTGAGGCGATCTCATTCCAATCACTAACTTGTCCCCGAACCATGAGATGGATCTACTCTTGGAAATAGGTACAAAAACCAACCAAGCAACTAAACACAACAGAAACCCCCACAGTAATCAGCCCTGCAGGGCTGAGACAGCAAAGGGACTGGAGTGTATTCTGCTCCCAGTGACAGGGCATTGTTCACTGGCTGTAAACGCACAGCCGCGGTGAGCCAGGCACTAGCGGTTATTTTCAAGGTGGGTTAACTGCGGATTTGGGTCTAATTACAGTGTCAGTTTGTTGAATCCCTTGCTAGTGGGTAAGGGTGGCGGGGGTGCAGTGCTCGAGGACATTAGATTCTGCCTCCCAGGCTGTGAGTTAATCGGTTTAAATCCCCAAGGTAGACAGGACATTGTGCAGGTCGGTTTGTACTAGAACCAGATTACACTCTGGTGGCTAATAGCTCTGATCAATTACAACTTCCCCATGAATCTCTTTAATGAGAAACCATCATGAAGATGAAAGAAACGGAGAGGAGGAATAACAACTGATAGAACTATAGCAAATTTATGGAGCGGGATGAAAAAAAAAAAAAAGAAAAAGGAGGGCCTGGTCTCACAATGTTTACTCACTTGGGTTTATCTGCCTGAGTGCCTCCTGTTAATCTGACACTTGGCAGCGTTATTAACCAAGCACTCGCCTTTCTTGGGATGGGTCTTATTTTCAAAGCCCAACACAACCAACCCCAACCTGTCTTGCTTGCCTGGGGAGCTGCATGTGAAAGGGACAGCAATGATCAGAAGATATGTGACAGGTCCTTTGCATGATTAACAGTGAAGCTGAAACCTGAAAACCACGCATTTCAGTTAACTTGAAACACAGCAGAGAACAAAAACAAACTCCTACTGGAGCTTTAAATCCCTGAACTCCACAGACTATCACTGCATTTCCAGGACAGCTGCAGTCACACAGAAGGAAACTGCGACTCCAGGGAAGCCAAGGAGACATCTCACCAGGCAGGAAACAGGGCACTGCCAACGAAAACTCGACAGAGGGTTTGCCCGTGACCTTAAAGTGTCAGTCTTCAGCTCTGGTGCCTCGCCAGAGCTCCAGATGTGCGTATTCAACAGCCCACTCCACATCTCCTCGGAGATGACTAACAGACAACTCAAACTTAATCTGTCCGAAACAGAACTCTTGATTTAGCACTTAATCCCGAAACCCTTCCTTTCGCCAAGTCTCCTCCATATCAGTAAATGACACCACCATCCACCCAGCCGCTCAGTCATCCTGTTTCCTTTCTGTGTCTGCCCCACACATCGAGCCCTTCAGTGAGCCCTACTGGCACCCCCTTCAACACGTGTCTGTGCACTTCTCTCCATTTCCACTGCCGCCATCCCTGTTACCCTAGAATCCAGTTCCTGTAAAGCAGCAAGATCACATCGCTTCTCTTGCTTAAAGTTGTTCGATGTCTCCCCATCACACTTAGTCTGATGCAGTGATTTTCAGCCCTTTTCATCTGATGGCACACGTAAACTAATTACTAAAATTCTGTGGTTGAAAATCGCTGATCTAACGCCTTGCCGTGGCCCACACAGCCCAGGTGTTTGTACCCTGGCTCCATAGACCCCAAAGGGGGGCAAGGATAGTGCTCATGAGATTGTTGGGTGGGGGAAATGGCATCTTTATTTTTACAATCTCTAACTGAAATTTAGCAATTCATTGAGTTGCACAGAGAATCTCAGTAGTGTGAGCAGCACCTGTGACATTGTCACTAAGGGAAATCATAGATATTTCATATCACATTACAATGCCTGCAGATATCTTGACATATCACTGCTTTATGGTCTGTTATCATATCTGCCCCCAAATGTGTTAAAGAAGCACTTACACTTTATATCACAACTCTGTCTTATAAATGTTTTGATAGATGAATTATAATGTGATTGGCTTTCTTTGCATCCCTATGTAGTTTACCTACTATAATTGAAAACATGACTCTGAGCAGGGATCCAGAGGCTTGGACAGACTGCCAAAGGGTCCATGATAGGAAAATGTAGGCACCTGGATCTTACGCCTTGGGCCTCTCAAACCATGCATTTTAGCAGTGTTTTGTTCCTGTTTCAGAAATGCTGAACTGTCTGCCTCAGAGCCTTTGCAGTGGCTGTTCCTTCTGCTTGGAACGCTTATTCCCATGGCAGGTTCCTTCTCATTGCTCATACCTCCACTTGAATGTCACCTCTTCAGAGAGGCCTTCACAAAACACCACGCATTCTCTCACTCCAGTCATTCTTTACCACAGCAACCGGTTCCTTTCTTTTTAACTTTGACCACTGCCAGAAATAATCTATGTATTTATTATTTTTAATTGGATTTATTGGGGGTAACATCTACACTAATAAAAGAGAAACATGGTAATTGGCGTACGACCGCTACCCTTTTCATTGGCTAATCAGTGAATATATACAAAGTAACTGTCAGCCAAGATGGCGGCCGGCAGCCAGGCAGCTGATGCGAACAGGGAGGCTTGCTTCCTTCAGTGACAGAGGACTCCAACGTTCCCCGCCGGCCTCTGAGCTTCAGTTGGAAACATAGTAACATTTATAGAAGATAAACAAAAGCCCAGAAACCTCCTGTCAGTCAGCCGGGATCTCAGAGCTGGAGTCGCAACATTGTTTCGAATACAGAAAACAAAGGCCAGAAACCTGCTTTCAGCCGAGCCTCAGAGAGAAAGCCGGCTCTCAGCTCCAGTGACAGCCATAGAAAGTAAATAAATGCCAGAATAAAAAGAAAAGAAAAAAAGGAGAGGTTTGGAGCTTCAGTCGCCCGCCAGCCTGAAAACAGTCCTCAGCCCCTCACCCAGACTGGCCAGGCACCCCAGTGGGGACCCCCACCCTGAAGCAACAAGATGGCGGCTAATTTGCATACTGAAGGCAGGCGGCAGCAGGCAAGGCTGTCTGCGGTCTGGGACCCGGATCTGTGACCCTGCCGGGCGGGATCAGCGGAGCCGCGAGGCCTCCCAGCACCGGGATCAGCGTGACAGGGGGCAGCGCCCCAACCCCCTGATTGCCCTGCGGCTCTGTGTGTGACAGGGTGCGGCGCCCCAGCCCCCCCCCCCCCCGCCCCCCCATGGGCCCTGCTCTATGTGAGACGGGATAGAGCCATACCTCCCCATCGGCCCTGCCCTGAGTGTGACAGTGGCGGCTCCCCAACCTCCTGATCGGCCCTGCTCTGTGTGTGACAGGGTGTGGCGCCCCACCCCCCCCCCCCCCCCCCCCCTGCCCACAGACCCTGCTCTGTGTGTGACAGGTGGCGGTGCCCCAACTCCCCTATTGGCCCTACTCTGCGTGACGGGGGGAGCTCCTCAACCCCCTGATAGGCCCTGCTCTGTGAGTGACAGGGGGCAGCGCCCCAACCCCCTGATCGGCCCTGCTCTGTGCATGACAAGGGGTTGGCGCCGCAACCTCCCCATCGACCCTGCCTTGAGTGTGACAGGGGGCGGTGCCCCAACCCCCCAATCAGCTGTACCCTGAGCGTGACTGAGGGTGGCATCGCAACCTCCCAATCCGCCCTGCTCTGTGCATGACAGGGGGCGGCGCCCCAACTCCCCAATTGGTCCTGCTCTGAGCCCGACCAGGCGCTGCACCTAGGGATTGGGCCTGCCCTCTGCCACCCGGGAGCAGGCCTCAGTCAGCAGGTCGTTATCTCCTGAGGGGTCCCAGACTGCGAGAGGGCACAGGCCGGGCTGAGGGACCCCCTCTCCCCCCCCCCCGCCCCCCGAGTGCACAAATTTTTGTGCACCGGGCCTCTAGTTGGTTAATAAAATCATATTGGTTTCAGGTGTACAGTTCTACAATACATCATCTGTATATTGCTTTGTGTGTTCACCATACCATGTCAAGTCTCCTCCATTTAATCTTTTTATTTATGTACTTGTTTATCCGGTGTCTTTCTCCCTAGCAGATAAGCTCTATTATACAACATTCTTCTGGCTTGTTCACAGTTATTGCCCCACTTCCTATAATATTTAATTTGCACGTAATAAGTATTAGTTGAAGCAATATATATAAATTCTCTCAAACCAGAGGATTGCTTTGAGTAGAAATTAGATGAGTTTAACTGAAATATATACATACATATATCACCCCGACTCTTCTGATCAAACACAGTGAAGTAATTTTTGCCACAGACACACACTTAGCAGTGGCTCTGGCATTTACAGCAGTGATTTGGCAGAAGCACAAGCCATATTCAAGGACACCCTGGAGATTTGTGACGCTCCCTGGAGAACTTAGGCCAATAAGCCAATTAATGGGCTATAATGCTCCATAAATACTATCTCTCTGTCTGGGACATTATAATTCGGCTCTGGCATTATTTAAACAAATGCTACACACATCACACCAATGGTTTGAAATTTTCCAAAGATAAGATTAGCAGCACAGCAGGATTAAATGGCAAAATAATTTTGTATATTCACTTGCAACTTCAGATATAAGCAAAATGGGAATCATTTCCCGCTAATTACTTTAGATCATCACTGTGTAGAAGTGATCACAGCCAACTGGAGATTGCTTATACAACAAACGAGTAGATGCTGCAGAGTTAGGTGGCATATGTGATCAATGTAAAGCCAGAAACATAAGAGGAGATAAACAACCAAGAGAGGATAGAGGGCAAGAATACAGGAATTTCCAGAAGAAATTGATAAATAAGATGGACAGTGCCCAAGATGGAAATGATTTACTTTGGGAGACAATGGAGTCATACTGTGTAGTCACTTATAAACAGGACACAAAGAGCAGCTCCCAGTTCCCTGAGCCCTGCTTCATTCTGGCTCTCATGGGGGCCCTGACCCTCCGGCTGGTTAAGTTGCTGGAGTTTAGCACCCTCTCTGCCCACTGCTGCTGGAGCCCAGGTTTCTGAAACTTTCAATAACTACTACTAGCAGAAGGACAGGATCACGCGGTAAAAGGTGCCAGGACAGTGTACCAAGAAAAATCCCCGAGTGGAACACTAGACAAAAGGTGAGACTATGATGAATAATAGAAATAAGGAAAATAAATCCCTATTTTGACAACTGGGGATGTTTAAAGGAATCGAGAGGGAGAAATCAAAATCAAAACCAGGTCGTCAAAATGGGACCACATTTAAAAATCTGTATCCCTCACTATGTAGTGAGAATGTAAATATAAAAACTACCCAAGCAGCCCAGCTGGTGTTGCTCAATGGTTAAGTGTTGACCCTGAACCAAGAGGTCACCGGATTGATTCCCTGTCAGAGTACATGCCTGGGTTTTGGGCTTGATCCCCAGTAGTGAGCGTGCGGGAGGTAGCTGATCTCATTGATGTTTCTATCTCTCTATCCCTTTCCCTTTCTCTCTCTCAAAAAAAGATCAATAAAAACATATCAAACAAACAAACAAACAAACAAAATATCTAAGCAGAGTGTGGTAGAGGGATTTCAATGAAATGTAAAATAAAGGATAGAACAGACATTCTCCCCAGGGCCACATACTCCCAAAGTAAGCAAGAACGGGAACACAGAGAGAGGGAAAAATTTCTGCTAGATGGAAGAACTGTGAGAACAGAGAAATTTTAGATTCACAGTCACTATAGTTCAATGTTTTGCTGCCCAAAGGACCCCAAGTATGTAGGAGGGCTTGGCTGATCTTGCTGACACTAGACCAGTGATGGTGAACCTATGACACGCGTGTCAGAGGTAACACGCAAACTCATTTTTTTGGTTGATTTTTCTTTGTTAAATGGCATTTAAATATATAAAATAAATATCAAAAATATAAATCTTTGTTTTACTATGGTTAAAAATATCAAAAAATTTCTGTATGTGACACGGCACCAGAGTTAAGTTAGGGTTTTTCAAAATGCTGACACGCCGAGCTCAAAAGGTTCGTCATCACTGCACTAGACGTATCCCGGCAATGAATGGATTTGGAATCTCTCAAGGCTCCACTTGAGACAATGGCTTAAGTTCATGAGCCATAGTAGTATTAGGTGGTACCTCTTCCCATCCTCAAATTTCAAAGGGATCCCGAGAGTATTCAAGTAATTTGACTTGTGCTATGTCTAAGCTGGTCATGATTATCAAGATTTCAAACAGCCCTGGCCAGTGTGACTCAGTTGGTTGAGCATCACCCCCTGCACTGAAAGGCTGCTGGTTTGATTCCCAGTCAGGGCACATGCCCAGGTTGAGGGTTTGGTCCCAGTTGGGGTGGGTACAGGAGGCAACCAATTGATGTTTCTCTCTCATCTCTCTCTCTCTCTCTTCCTCTCTCTCCCCCTCTCCCTTCTTCTCTCTCTAAAATCAATAAAAACACATTAAAAAAATACAGACTTAAAAAAAGATTTCAAACATTTCAAACTCTTCCCTAACCTCCTCACATCTAAAGGGTCTCCCTCTCTCTGTCCTGGCCAACCCAGCCATCTGTGTGTAGTGCTCCCCAGAGCCTTTTGGATATCCTTCATTAGGTATGGGGCCCAGACTATCAGAATTCCAGGTAAAAATATGCCATCCTATACAATAAAGAGGGAATATGCTAATTGACCATCATGCCCTCACAAGATGGCGGTGTCCACAGCCACAAGATGGTGACGCCCAGTCCCTTCAGCCCCGCCGCTAGCGAATTTTCATGCGACCATTACCTTTTCAAAAAATCTTTACCCAAGGATATGATTATTTCTTTTAGATCATCTGTTCTCAGGAGCAGGCCTAAGCCAGTAGGTGGGCATCCCCCAAGGGCCCCAGACTGTGAGAGGGTGCAGGCCGGGCTGAGGGACCCCCCGTGTGCATGAATTTCCATGCCCTGGGCCTCTAGTAATGTAATAAGAGAGGAGGGCACCATTTTATATTTTGCTGGAGTTATTCTCTTGATTATGTTCAGGCCATTTTGCTACAAATCTTATGAAGCTGTCTTCAGGGAAGACATTCTTAAGGTGTAGGAGCAACAGCTCAAATGACATGGGCCATGGTATCAAGGGCTGGATTTATACAAGGGTGAGCAGGAGAGTGGCTGGATGAACACAGCTCCTGCCTGTGGGAAAGCTCTGCTCCATCTGGGAGACACACATACATTTTAGCTTCAATGATCCTGAGACATGTGCCCCCGATGTGTCCCCAAGGCAGAATCAAGCCAACCATGGAAAAGCCCAAGTTAATAACTAGCCCAGTCCTGCGTATGTGCAGACTGAATCACTAGCTCTCTATTTAAGACTAGCAAATTATATCCATGGTGGTGGCACCCACAGAATTATAGTATGGCCTCCTTACAGAGGAGGGAATTTGCAGTGAAGTGTTGAAAAGCTTCCCTTACTTTTCATGCTTAAAAACACGTTAAGGGTGCAGGAGACATTTTTGGAAAATCTACATACTTTGTAATTTATGTAACTATTTTCCTAGATCAAGGGTCCCTGACCTAGGCTGTAGGGCTTCAGAAAACCTGTGACTCTTTTGAAACTGGATGTCTGTGCATTTCAGGGGAGAGAGTTCAAGCCTTTTTTTTTTTTCCTTTCAATGATAAGTTGTTTTTTAATGGATATGTTTGACATATAACATTGTGTAAATTTAAGGTGTACAATGTTAATTTTATACATTTAATACTGTATGATTGTCATTGTAGAGACATCTAGCAACTCCATCACATTATATACTTATGCTTTCTTTTAGCAGCTGGAATAATTAAGTTTTAGTCTCTTAGTAGGTTTGATGAGTATAGTTCAATATAGTGGTTTATATTCATTATAATGAGTTCAAGCTTTTCTCAGGTTCTCAAGCACATCTGAGGGGAAGAAGCACTGTTCCAGAGCATTTATGTAAAATGTCCCAAGACACTCCTTGGTCTAGTCCAACTTTCTGAGATTTGATGAATTTAAGAATATGGGCAGTAGGGTCTCATCGTTGGGACAAAGTTCACCGTTCCCACATACAGTGCTCAGCATTTACCCAGGGCTGGGAGCTAGGCAATAGCTTTTGAATTGGAACACCCATGTGTGGACAAATTAAATTCATTAGCACCAGAGTCCCACTCGTTTTACTGGGAGAAATTCAGGGTCAGCCAGCAGCTAGAGCGGTAGAGAAAAGAGGCCCTCGCCAGCGTGCTGGAGGGCTGAGGGGACCCCTGGCCTATGCAGTGCAGCGTGCTCAGATAGTAGTTAGTCCTTAGCTGGTGTCCTTGGCGTCTACTCTGTCTTTGTTACAAGGTCTTAGCCATTTACAGAACTCTCCCTTCTTTCCTTCCACCTGTCATCTTTGCTTCTGAAATAAGAACCATTTGTGTAACACCAATACTTAACTTTAGAAAGACATGCATTATGTGGTTGTAACCAAACCTGATACTTTCAGATGACCTGCTTACATCTTCAATGTGGAAAAGATTAAGAACAAAACAAATTCACCTACATTTCTGGGCAATCCAGTTGGCTTTTAAATGTAAGAATGGAATTCTAAACACTTAACACATTCAACTATATGGCAAAAAGGAAATCTGTGTATATGGTATTTTGTAGGGCAGCAGAATCAAGAAGGCAACCAAATTAAAAAAAAATCAATGTACAAACGATATTTCCATACAATAAAAGAGTAAAAATAAGAACAGGGTTTCATCACATAAACTGTGACAGGGAGAAGGCAGGACTTCAGGAGGGGGAAAACCATTGGAATCTCTGTGCCAGTTTCCTCATGTCTACAATGGACAGGGTGATACATACAAATAGCAGAACAGTCACGTGCCTATAGCAGCAGCCTGGCGTAAGGACTCAGCAAAGGATAACTACTAGTAGCAGTATATTAAGGTAAATAGGATAATGAGAAGGAATACAAATTAAATAAAACTATGGCAAGGAAGGTTAAGACACATTTTCTATAAACCTGAGACCAGACCTTGCAAACATTATGGTACATGAGGGAAGCCAGTCACATAGGACTGCATACTGTGGGATTCCGTTTGTAGGAAATGTTCAGAACAGGCAAATCCAACATGATATCAAATAGAGCAGTGGGTGCCTAGGGATGAGAGGATTGTAGAGTGAAGGCTGAAGTGTGTGAGGCTTCACTCTAGAGTCTAGGGTGATGAAAATGTTCTAAAATGGACTGTGTTGATGGTCACATAACACTGTGAATATGCTAAGTGTCACTTAATGTGCACTTAAAATGGGTGAACTATATGGTATATAAATTATCTCAATAAAGCTGTTTAAAAAATAAAAGACTGGAAAATCCCCCTGGTAAAAATAAATTGAAGTGTCCTGTAGATTTCCCTAAAAAATTCCTCTATCTTGCATGAATTCTGGTTTTTAGATATTTCCTTTTGCCTTGCCACATCTTCATCTATAGGGTTACTTTTCATATATATATATCGGTCAGGTACCTCTTATTAACAGCTGAAAACATGTATATTTTGATGAATGAATGACTTCTGGGTTTCAACGTTCAAGTCATAGATTTTAAGCAGATGAAGCCAGCGTTTAGAAAAATATTAGAGCCATTTTATTACTTCCATCTCTCAACCCTTTCCCATCATCTCCCAGCCTTAATGCAATGAGCAGGCCTTTGGAAGCAGGAGGCGTTGCATTATTTTTTAGGATAGTGATGGTTTTCCCTTGTCTCCCAATTTTTGCTTTTACTGATTCTTCTCAGATATAATATCCTTAAGGGCCTATAGATTCTGTTTTACAACTTCCTGCTGCTCCTGCTCGCCAGCATTTCCTATGTGCTATATTAGTCATTTCCCTTGGAGCCTTAACAGATCTTGAACCTGACAATTTATTCCAACTTTCTGCTTCTAATAGCATCACTGGAGGTGAAGAAGTGATGAAATAATGTGCAGAAAAGATTTCGTTTTCTTCTTTTCATCTGACCTCAATCTTCACAAACAAATCTACACATTTTCAAAAGTGGCATACCTTTGAGTCAAACCCAGTTTTCAGTATTCTAAACTAAGAGCTTCAAAGCAGGTTTTCCTCTTTCATATTGCACAAGGGCAAACATAACTTCCCTCTCATATATCCATCACCGTGAAAATCTACTCCTCTAACTTTGTAATAATGGATTGCACAGAAACAGCTTTACCCCAGACCACCTCCAGGGTCCCTATCTTTTCAAGAATGAAGGCAGGCAGTGATGAGGCATGGCATAGAAACACACATGCAGCAAATATGGAGGAGAAAAACAAAGCCAAAATACCTGACAGTTTTTTCTTATCTTTTCCCAAGTCTGCTGCACCTGTCATAAAAGGTGCAGCAAATAATTGAGGCACTTATACAAATAATTCAAGAGGAAAACTAGTGTTTTCCTTCATGAGTTGTAAAACCAGGTTTTATCTGAATTACTTGGATGACAGTCTTGAAAGAAATTTAGCTACCAAAAATGGTGTAAGCATAGGATGAGTGATGAACCTTCATAACCATTTGTAAAAGGAGAGAAAGGGCTCTTAAACAATATTGAGTTCAACAGGCTTTCAAATAACATCTCTCCCTTAGGAGTAATCCCAGAAAAAATTGGTGGCACAATAACCCAGAAAAATGAAGGCTCAAATGCAGAGAAAGAGTAACTGGATGAAACGAAAAAAAAAATAAAAATAAAAAATAAGAAAGGGTCTATAAAGTCCCTTGGAAATCGAGAATGACTTTTCTGGCTTCCAAATAGGATGATATACCTGAGAGCTTCGTTTCCCAGCTGGACTAGGGTATAAAGAGGCACAGAGAAGTAATGCCATTCCACTGTCCCAGCACACAATCTGGCACAGCTCACGGTTTTGTTTTTAATAGACTTTATTTTTCGAGCAGTTTTAAGTTCATAGCAAAATCCAGAGGGAAGTACAGAGTTCCCATATATCTTCTGCCTTGCCACTGCATAGCCTCTTCCATTCCAACATCCCTCAGGTAGTGGCACACTTGCTACAATAGATGAACCTACATAGACACAGCATTATCCCCCCAAATCCATCGTTTACATTAGAGTTCACTATGGGATTGTACATTCTATAGGTTTGGATAAATGTATAAAGACCATAATAGTATTGTGCAGAATAGGTTCACTGCCCTAAAAAATCCTCTGTGCTCCACTCTTCATTCCTCCCTCCCCGCTGACAGCGCTGGAGTTAAGAGAGGAATTCGGCATCAAGAGGAAATCAGGACTTTAATCCACATTTTCTTCATTCTCCCCTTTCTGAGTTACATCTAGTCCCTTAAAGAGGCTGGTAAAGAAGTCCTCAGATCTGTGCGTGCTGCACATGTGCACGTCAACGAGCAAGTGACAGAAAGTACTTTGGAGCCAGGAAGGAAGAAGCCAGGTGTCGAAAGAGCAAGGGCTATGGAGCCAGAGACCTGCTTTCTTCTGCTTCCTCCACTTACTAGCCCTGTGGCTGGGATTTTTAAAGCTCTCTCAAGAATGACTTAACATCTCTGAGTCTCACCTTCCTTATCTACAAAATGGAATAATACCCGTTGCAGGGATACCCAAGACACTGAACTAAGATGGCTCCATGTGGTGTCTGGCACGTAATATTTTCCCTTTGCCCATACAACGGTAAGTAACTTAAGAAGGAAAAATGTTGGGGTGTGAGCATCTTAAGGATAAAGGCAGATGGACTCAAAGGGAAATTAATGCCACTGGATGGAAGTGTCATGTCCAGCTCTGTGCCTTTTCTAGAAAATGAACTTCGTAGAACCAACGGGCACAGCAGGGTGTTATTCAGTGAATAAAGGACCAAAGATCTCTCACTGCCTCGCTGAAGCGACTTCTCCACTTCGCTCATTCTAATACAATTGTCCATTAGGCGGCATTTAACCATAATCATGTATTGCTCACAGTATTTCACGCCATTATTTGTTTAAAAAACGTGTATTCTTTCTTTGGAGTTCAGTGTCAGTTGTGGACACAAAACTGAAGAGGCAAAAGGATGGCTGGCAGGAGCCCTCGGCGGGGAGGTTTATGCATATTCTATAACTCTGCATTGGAAATCTGCACCAGGGCAGGGCGTCTGCAATTTATGTCTCTCTCCAGTTCATCCTGGTGCCTCATACGTACCTAGGGCCGTTCCTGGGAGCTAATTGTGCTTTGTGATTTCAGCAAGACTTAGGAGAAAGATGGTTCGAAACTGCAGTCATTCAGTGACACTTCATTGCTTCTCTATCAGCTCCCCTTTACAAAGACACCCTGACCTCCCATCTAATCATTTCTAATTGTCTTCTTTTCAAAGCAGTGGCACTCTTGGAGTCCAACACTAGCTGTACTATTTGTTCCTACATTTGGAATTAGCTCAAAGGTCCAAAATCTTTCAGGATTTTATGTCACGTTTTGTTTACTTTCTCTTGTGCTTGGCCCAGATGTGCTTAAGGAAAACCTGGCTGGATTTTCTCCTATATTTGAGACTACCTGAGGATAAATTAGTGAAGACTACATTTTCTCCCTGGAGTGCTAACATTTGTTAATTCTAGGTAGTAGATACACACCTGATTGCTATCTTATTCTTTATCCTCCTCTGTATTTTTAAAAACAGAATAATTAAAATAAAAAAAGTTGTGTGGCCCTGGCTGGTGTGGCTCAGTTGGTTGGGTGTAGTTCCATGCACGGAAAGATTGATGGCTTTATTCCTGGTCAGGGCACATGCCTGGGTTTCAGGCTTGATCCCTGGTAGGGGGCATGCAGGAGGCAGCGGATGGATGTTTTCCTTTCACATTGATGTTTCTCTCTCTCTCCCTCTTCCTTCCTCTCTCTCTCAAAATAATAATAATAATAATAATAATAATAATAATAAAGTAAAATAATAGGTATGGTCATGTTTTATGCATGGGACTGGATTTTCCCTCCAAATTAATCCTTTACCAGCCACGGATGGGCTAAAGACATAGGCACCAAGCCGTGAGCTCACTTCCATCTGGCACGGCCATGTGAACACTTTGGTTGGCTGGCTTTTTTAATGAAGTGATTTTTAATGAAGCAAGCTGTGAATTTAATAGGTACCTTAAAACAGCTTCTTTGTAACTAAGCTTTAAGTAAGGAAGCAACTGCCAAATTAGCTATCAAGGCCAAGAGAAACATTCAAGCCTGAACAACTAACTGCAGGATCAAGGATTGCTGGACGTCGGTCATCAGGCATGTCATCTCAACAGCTGGCACAAAGGATGGTGACACAGTCCACCGGGAGGTTGGTGTATGGCAAGAGGAAAATAAATATAGCATTTATAGCATTTTACTTGACCTCACCAGGGGTCAAGGAAGTGCTGGGCCAGCACTAGGGCATATAGGCAAGTGCAAGATATTTGAATTGTTATTCTTACCTCTGTTCATGCTAGAATGCTATCTCTTAGCGGTTCCTTTACCTTGTAATTGTGAACCAGTCATTTCAGCTCACTTATAATGTGGGGACAACAGGAGAGATCACAAGGTTCAGTCTTTACTACCCTGAGAGAAAGATATGCTGACAGCAGGCAATGCACATAGCATTAGAGAACTCTTTTAAAGGTGGGAGAAACACCTAACTCTGGAATCTCAGCTGTAAATAGTACATGGGTAACACAAGAGGTTGAAGAGGGCTGGGTGGATGTAAGCAAAAGACAAGGCCCGGGGAAATGGGAGAGTGCATGACCCACTTAAAGGCATTCAAATTCTTAAAAAAAAAAAAAAAAAAAATTTCAAGAGAGCACACCTGTGTGCATGAATGAAGTCACCAGTTTGTGAGGTTTGCTTTATTCAATGGTGAGGAAGCTGATGAAAAGAGAAGAGAAATGCCTTGTCCAGGTTCTCAGTGCAGGTCATGGGACCAGGATGGAACCAGGCTCCCTGCGGCTATCCCAGGGTGTCTGTCTGTATTGCAGTTCTAGACCAGCAGCCCAGTCATGACGTTAGCCCTGCTTGGGAAAGTCACTGGCAAAGGTTTCACTCAGTGTATGTTGCCCATACAATAGACACAAAGTCCCTCACACACTCCCTTCCGGTACTTGGCATTTCCTTTGTCCTTCATGCTACAGCGCCTTTTTCTGCTTTGTGAGGCCTAGCCTCACCTGGATCGGGTAGGAGAGTGGCCTCAGGTACTTGGAGCTGGAAAGGAGGGGCCTACTAAACCTGGTGGCAGAGCAGGAAGAACCTGTGCCAGCCCGCCTGGGAATTCTGTCTGTGGTGGACACGAGAACGGGAAGTGGGAACTCCTTGTGGACTCAACTAAGTCCCTCCCACGTTCCATTTCACAGACGCTGGGTGTGGCCTTGTCTTTCATTTCATCCCTCCAGAACACAGCATGGAGTGGACAGAGAGGCCTGAATGCAGGACCAAGAGACCCTCTTACTTTCTCACTGAGGGATCTTGACCTAACACCCCCGTAAACTTGTTTCTTCATCTACCAAATGGGGTAATAGGATCCCCCTAAACCACCCCCCCCCCCCCCCCCCCCCCCCCGGCTGTGGTGAAGTGTTTGCCTGCACAGTGCTTATGTTCCCGAAAGCTTGACAAATACTAGCTGGGCCTGAATCTTTCTGATTTGGCCCGATCGCCCCATCCCCACCACACTTCTCTCAGGCCTGCCAGGCGCTGCACTGTGAGGGGCTCCTGCCACCTGCCTTTCCTTACAACTGGAGGGAAGACTGATGACTGCGTGGGAGAAAGGACTGTCAGAATCACCACATTGCTGTGTTGCTCAAAGCAGTGTTGCTAGTTTGTATTATATAAAAGCCCTTGTCCAACGGAGTCTGTCTTAAACTGTAAGGGCAAGGGGTCGGTTTCTTTGATTTACAACCATAGGCCAAGAATACGATATATGGCTTGCAATTGGGGGAGGGGAGGTTCTCCATCCATTTATATAATGAGCAAGTGCTTCTTGGTTGCCTGTCACATGCTGTGAAGAGGGGGACTTGCCCGCCTTCCTTCAAGGAATGGAATAGGTGGTCCTCATGCCTGGGAATCGCCTTGAATCAGTTTATACCCCCTATACTGTCATTTCCTAATTACCCCAATGGTACGAGGGCTTGCTGATGAAAATAAATACTCTGAAACCACAAGCTCATATTTTACTTAAATGAATATATTAACTAAAAAAACCCCAAAACCCCACTACAATAAGAGTCGAGCAATGTCGCCACCTGAGTCTGATATGTACGTATTAGGAAGGTTTAAGTGAAGTCTTAAATGTATTAACTAGCAAGTGCCAAGGCGCAAAGTGACTTCTCCACAGCAGTTCAACTCTGCTCCCTGCTGTGTAGCTGGAGATTACACTGAATCCAGGGCACGCTTTAGGACCAGCTTCCTCCCGTGACTTACAAAAATAATCATAAATAAAGCGTTTTAAAAAAATCCCCCATCCTCATCTCCCTAGCTTTACATCCCATTATTCTGAGTAACTGATGTGTGTGAAAACACACCCTTTCAATTCACCTAAACCTCTGATTCACAGGGAACAGCTTTTAAATTGTTCATACAATTCTTATCAGTCAGCGGGGTTTGCGTCAAGGAAACAGAAACACGAAAACCTAATCACTCTGCTTGTGAACAATCACCGAGTCTCCCTGATTGGAGGAAGGACAGGTCCTGGGAAGCCTTTCCTCCAGATTTCCACCACTTCCTGGCTGTTTCATTTTAATCATGACCTTGTGGAGCTGATCTATGACTTCAAGCGTTTGCCAGGCAAGGCTGGGTGTTACTGATACACGTCTTAGGAAAAGCAGTTACTCCCATCACCAGAAACTGATGTTGCAAGCACGCTATTTGCACATAGGAAGATGGACTTCCTTGGCAACCTGCTCAGTCAGATGTGCAATCACGGCCGCAGGCTGGAGTCAAGGCACACGACTTTGGGAAACAAGCCATGGTATTTTTATTGGTTTGCTCTATTTTACCCTTATAAAGGAACGGTATCAGAGTTCAACTCAGAGAAATGAGGAAAACTGAAAATGAGCAGGAAGGAGACTATAAAACCACCCAGGCTGGTCATTCAGGGAATCCTTTTATGGTTAGTGGATATCTGCTGACTGCCTTCTACCAGGTCATTATTCTTGGGGATAATTCATCTCACAAATTGACACATCACCAACAGAAAATATGTAACCTTCACGAGAGGCATGCTAGCTGTGCCAGCTGTGCAGAGAGGAAACACATGGGTTATACCGGCTCTTCCTTCTTGCTATGTACAGTTTGAATGTTTTCCTTCCAAGCTTTACCTGATTGGATGCAGACCTTATGAGATTTATATCAGCTGGACTGTACAGGACATTTACCCATGTCTAGAGAAAACCAGATGATCCAGATGTAGTTCTTGGGTTGAAATTAGCTTTTGTTATACTGGCTTATTTAACAAGAAAATAGGGCAATGAATTTACCAAAAGAGACTAAAAAGATGTAGTCTGGCCATGTAGGTAGGCAGGTAACTAGACACACACTAACACAAACATGCACACACAATCATCTTGAGGTATAAATTATATACCACACAAAGTATCCTTTTTTTGTTTGTTAATTCCTACCCGAGGATGTTTTTTCATTGACTTTTAGAAACAGTGGAAGGGAGGGAGGGAGAGGAGAGAGGGAGAGAGAGAGAGGGAGAGAGAGAGAGAGAAAGATAAAAGAACATTGATGTGAGAGAGACAACAATTGGTTGCCTTCCACACACACCCCGACACCCCGACTGGGGGCTGAGGATTGAACCTGCAACCCAGGTATGTGCCCTTGACTGGGAATCGAACCCAAGACCCTTTGGTGCACGGGACACTATAACCATTGAGCCCACGGGCCAGAGCATACAAGGTAGTCTTTTAAGTGCAGAGCGAATTTTTTTTCCTCAGACCTATAGCCTTGGACCTTCAGCCTTATAGAGCCTTATAGAGATCAAAGATATCAGGGAGAGCTCCTAGCTCATCTTCCTTCATACTTCAGCTCAGAGAAACTGAGCCACCCCACCCAGACGGTCAGTGGTAAAGTGGGGAGGTGATGCTCAGTTTGGACATGCTAATAAAAACCAGCCCATTGCCCTAGCTGGTCTGGCTCAGCAGACAGAGCCTTGGCCCATGGACTGAAGTGTCCTGTGTTCAGTTCTGGTCGATCCCCAGCCCCAGTCAGGGTACATGTGGGAGGCAACCAATTGATGTGTCTCTCTCACATAGTTGTTTCTCTCTCTGTCTCTCCCCTTCCCTTCTACTCCCTCTAAAAATCAATGGAAAAATATCCTTGGGTGAGGATTAACAACAATAACAATAACAACAAAAACCAACTCATTGATTCGGTATTATGAATAGAAACTCACTGTTTTGTGGGGAGGGAGAGGAAAGACTCTATGTAGCAGCCCATGTTTAGGTACCAGGTTCCCAACCTGTTAAAATGAACTTCCAACTGTTGGTTGCAGAGAGTTCAGGAAAGGAAGTGAAGGAGAAGTGTCTTTGGAATAGTGGTGTTAAAGAGGATCAAGGGACAGCGTCAGTGGGGGAGGTAGGAGGGGGAAAGGGGGATAAATGCTGATGGAAGGAGGCTTGACTTGGGGTGGTGAACACACAATACAATATACAGATGATATATTAAAGAACTGTACATCTGAAACCTGTATAATTGTATTAATCAATGTCACCCCAATAAATTCAATAAAAAAATGGAACAAAAAAAGGGGGGGGATAAAGGGCCATGTTGAATGAGGACTGAGTTACTGAAGAGTGGGAGTCTGAGGTGTTAAAGTAATTCCGACCAATGTTAACGTCTGGGTGCTGACAAATAAAATTTATAAATGACTTTTCCAACTGCTTCCTCTAGCAACAGGAGCTGTTATTACCACATCGATTTTAAAATTAACTGTTATGGAATTTTCTTGCTTTAATGAGAAGGCAGACCTGACTGGTAAATAAAGTAATGATTAAAGCAATTAAAAGAGTGAAAATGAGAAACAAAGTAACAACCTTTAATGCTTCACCCAAATTGGCAGGTTTTGATGATTTACTTAACAGATTCATGTTTATCTGGAGGTAAACGTACTGAGAAGCAATGGTCACTATGATAAACCCTTCCTTTGGTGAGGGGGAAAGTCAGTTAGTAATGTCATCTGTTTAAAAATCTCCCTGCACCTGGTTCTCATTTGTCCTCCAGCTGAGAAACCAAAGACAACTTCTTTTTATTACTTGTGGTCAAACAGCAAGTTCATCTCGCCATGGGATGATCAAACGGCCAGCCTCCCCCGGCTTGAGAAGGTTTGCCTTTCACTTTCAACTTGTTCAATCATCATTAACTCTGAAAAACGTCACATTCCATTTGTGCAATGAAAATTTCACCACCCGCGACCGTTTGGGTGAAGTTTTTGTAGGCGAAGCCCTAAATCTTGAAGAGCACCTCACACATTCTCAAGGTCATTTGCCTTGTTTCCTCATTTAATGGCAGTTGCCTAAGATTCTGGAGTCTGTCTGTGTCCCGACAGACATCTGTGTGTGGATAGGTTTCCTTCTCTGGGAGTCAGTGGGTTCCCTGGGTGATACAACACGGGTGTAATATGAGAAAACGAAGTTGTGTGCGTGTGTGTGTACACACACACACACACACACACACACACACACACACACTCCTTTGTTATATAACACCCACAATACCCTGGGTTTTTTCCCAAGCAAAAGCAAAGTCTTTTTTACTGGGAGGTACTAGTAAAGAAGGCCATTGGATGCAGCCCACTGAAGCAGGGTTTTCTTACTGTGGGGAGCCAGCTTGCCCGGGGAAGCTGCCATATCAACTTGGGGAAGTTCCCAAAAGTTTCTAGAGAGGGGAAATAGGCTTCTTTTTAAATTTTGCCATTGGGCTTGAGAAATCTTCATCTCCTTTGTTTATTATTTAATTATATTCCCCCGTCTGCAGAGAAGTTCTGACATGTAAATCCCAGTGAATGTGGCAGAGGGCCAAATCCCTGATGGGCAAGCTATAAATATGAATTTCTGAGAGTGGTTGTCAAGCAGCAAGATGGCTAAATTAAGAGGTCACTTGATCCAGAGTCTTAAAAAAAAGCATAGAGTTTATTGGGGCAAGTCAAATAAATTTGTGCCATTTGGCAAGCAAGCCATAGCTAAAACAGGCCCCAGTTTCAAGGTCCTGATTAAAATTTCAAGGTCAAACCCAAGAGAACACATATGCAGAGCTCTCCAGAGCCTTGAGTGCCAAGGCGCTAACGCACTGTTTTAAATAGTCCTCCAGAAGGGCTTCTTGATTTCAAGCTTTAGTTTAATGCCAAAGTTGTGCTGGGCCAGCTGTTAAAGTAAGGAGAAGGTTACTAGCATGTCTGGATTATAGGCACATTGTCTTGGGCCTCTTTCATAATGTATTAGAATATTTATTGTTGCCAAGATCCAATTTTTAATTGGCTGGTAGAAATCGAGGGTAGGAGAGAGGGCAAAATTAGTCCAATGATATTTTCCAATTCCCCAGCTCATACAAGACCAGACCCTTGGTCTAAAGAAGAATCATGTGGCTCCTAAAACATAAAAGAAAATGTCCCACCATTTTAACCGCTGGCTTGATAACACCACCTTTTAAGAAAAGAGATTCTAATACTAGGTTATTAATTGAAAAAAGCTTGTATAAATTTCCTGGGAGAGATTGAAAAAAAAAAAATTCAAACACTTGTCTACCCAGTATTCTTCTAAGTGCTTTATAAACATTAACTCACTTAATTCTCACAGCACTTCCAAGAGGTGAAGTAACTTACATAGGTCATGGAACTATTCAAACCACTATGCAGCAATACTTTTTCATAAAGACCTTTCAGAATACACCCATTGATTGGTTGCTTCTCCTGTCTCCACCTCAGGGAGGTCAACTTTCTACTACTGCTCCTGAATGAGCTAGTGAGTTCTCTCCGTCTGTGTCACCTACGCACGCACACACTCTCACACACACTCTCATGCAAAGCTATTTCTGTGCTTCAGTGAAGCTGCACAGGGTTTGTGATCTGGGCATAAAAGCAGACATCATTTGCTCATTAGAGCTAAGTTTTCGGGACGTGCCCCAATTACTGACCTCCACTAACGGCCTGGGTTTGCGCTCGACTGCAAACCTGAAGTGGCAGAGTTCACAGTAGCTGGTGTTTGAGGATGACAGCCAGTGCTCCAGGCAGCTCCGATGAATTGTCCCCAAGGTCCCCGTACATTCACATGGAGAGAGCAAGTCCTCTTGGCTGCTGCCTTCGTGGCAGATCCTGCACATTGGCCGGTCATTGAAGGGGCTGCAAGAGAGGAGGGGTACCTACTGGTCACTGGGCTAGAAACCACTGCCACGCGGATGGTCCTCTGGCTCTGTGTCCTTTACCCCTCCCCAGTGGCAGCTGCTCAGAAAAGACAAGTGCTTTAAAACCCCAGATCTAGCCCTAGTTGATTTGGCCCAGTGGATAGAGCATCGGCCCGAGGACTGAAGGGTTCCGGGTCCGATTCCAGTCAAGGGCACGTACCTTGGTTGCAGGCTCGATCCGGGGTGTACGGAAAGCAACCAATCGATGTGTCTCTCTCACATCGATGTTTCTCTGTTTCTCCCCCTCCCTTCTATTCTCTTTAAAAAGAAATGGGTAAGGATTAACAAAAAACAAAACAAAACCCTAGATCTACACTTGTACTTGGCAGTGGGGCCAGTGCCATGGTCCTCGAGCATCTACTTTTGCCAATACAAAGAAATGGGGAGTGGCCCAGGGTAAAAAATGAGTAAAAACAAGCAGCATGCTATTTTTGCCTTGGGTACAGATGTAATCCAGGCAAACACCAATTAAAAAATAAAAACCATCCCTCGCCATTAAGGACAGAAATTGCTTTGAAATGATACCAATTGTAATTTCTGGACAAACTGTGTTTTTAAAACCTGGCCAGGACACTTGAATACGCAGAGGTTCCTTTCATTTCTGCTTTCAATGGGTGTGAGGCTGAGAAGAGGGGAGTAAACTGGCTGCCAACCCAAAACCGCCACACAGAAGGGCGGTCTGAGCCACAGCACAAAGCTGAGTAGCAGGACTTTCGTAGGATGCTCTTCAGGATGTTAAGGACACTAAGCTGAAAGCGAGTAATGAGAGGATACCTTTTACCGAGGTGGCCTCTGTCTAGAGCTCTGCCTTTAACTTAAAAAAAATCACCCCTGCATGGCACCTGATATAGTGGTTTGTGTGGCAGGCTCTGGCCTGGGCTCGAACACCAGCTTGCTACTTAGCAGCTGGCTAGCTTTGGACAAGTAACATCATCTTTCTGTACTTCAGTGTCCTCATCTCTAAAATGGGTACAGAGAATGGTGCCTTCCTCATGTGGTGATTGTGAGGATGAGAAAGGATAATCCAGATGAGAAGCTTAGAATTGGGACCAGCATATAGTAAATGCTGAGTTAATGCTGTTTTCACTCGTAGAAAAATTCAGGTCATGGAAATCAAATAACGGCCAAAAACCAGCAGCCATTGGAAGGGTCAAGCAAAGATGACCTCACTTCTCAGTGGATATGGTGTCCTGTATCCACTAAGAGGACTATCTCTTTCTGATCGACATGTTTTTATATTGCTCAAACTCTCCTTTATTGGGCATTAGATTTTAAAGTATGTCATCACTGTATGTGCCAACCAGAGGACCAAGCTCTTTACCCGCTCTCCCCTGCCTCTTCCTGTCCCCCAAAGATGAGAGTGGCCACCACTCTCTGACACCATCTTTGGTCCAAATGGAAACAGTCATAGACACACTGCCATTTCCGACAGGCCTTTCCAGGGATGATCCTGGGAATGAGTGAAGGCTAAAAGGGGATTAAAAGAGAAAAGGACTTCCTTCTCACTTGCCCAAAAGACTCACTCATGCTCAGGGGCGGGAGGCGGGGGGAGGATGGGGGGTGAATGGGGGGGGGGGGATGAGGACACATTTGTAATTCCTTAACTAATAAAGAATTTAAAGATTAAAAAAAAAGTTTAAAGAGTTGACTTTTTCTCCCTCTTTATCAACAGCCTCCTTCATTCACATTGAGCCACTTGCATGAGCCACTTCTCGTTTACATTACTACGTGATGGGAGAACACATAAAAATTCCACACACACACACATGCACATACACACACCGGGGCTCACAAGTCTCATTTTAGTGCTGTAGCCTGTTGTTCCCTATCAACCGAAGTGTTTGATGCCTGCAAGGGTGACAGGTACACATCAGCTATCTGTCTCAGTTCACAGATGAGCAATGATGCTCACTGCCTCATTGTATTCTGAGCCCTAACAATTGTGTAGAAGCTTCTCAAGAGGTAGAAAAATATATATCGACTTCCTTCCCCTCCATGACTTCCCTTTGCCATAGCAGCACAAATTGAAAGTACATGGACAATGTTTATGACATGCATAGATGTGTGAGTCCATGTCTGGCGGACACCACGTCCAAGGTGAAGGCAATAGAAAATATGGCAGTGGCCCAGTGGTAGTGCTGCAGGCACATGCTCAGATCTGTGGACCTGTATCTACATTGGAGGGGTTGGCTAAATTGCTCAGACCAAGGTATGTGGCCCAGGTGTGAGTGACAGACCCACATTTCAGGGTTAGAAGAGTCAGCGCTGATATCAGGAGGCAAGTCCAGTGCGGATATACATGTTACATCCATAGGTCAAGTCCCACTTACCCATTTTGAAAGAAAGCCGGAGAAGCCAGGGTGTACTTATTGGCCAGGCAGCCTGTAGCTGTCAATCTGTCACTGGGCAGCAATAGCACAAGAAGAGACCTCCAGGGACAAAGTATTGGCCTGAATAAGCCACTTCTGGGCTGTTGAAAGCCTTTAGCTTTGCTTTGGTTCATCACTCAGGGGAGACAAGTGTGGGGGTTTTAACAACAGTAAATATCATAGGGCAGGGTGTGTATGAAGGATCATGGGGGGCCCATGAGGAGCAAAGGAGGGAGCAATAGAAGAGGTCCCCAAGGGGGATGTGCCAGGGAAGAGACATGCCCAGGAAGTGGCCCTGGTAAGTGCTCCTATCAGGCAGTGCTGATTGGCATGCACACCAGGAGCAGCACTTCAAAGGTTTTGCCCACAAATCCAATTACTTTGGCTCAGTCACCTGAAATCAGTGCCTCCTTCATTCTACTCTAACATAGGGTTATCTTTGTCACTGCCTGGAGACAATGAGTGTAATTACTGTTGCAATGTCAAAATAAATGTAAAGCAAGGGACTCTGGCTTGTGGGATCCTTCCCTGCCCGGCTCTCTGCAAGTGTGTCTTTAGGCGAAATTAGTGAATTTTAGCTTATACCCTATTGCTATAGAAACAGAACTTGTGTAGTCTCCCCGCCCCCACCCTCTCCCCTACCACCTCTCACCTGACACAAAGACCTGAGCACTAATTACATTCCCTTTTTTCCCATCTGACAAAGGGTCCTTCGGATCAATTACACGTTCATTTATTTTAATGTTAATTGTGGTACTACCTCTGGGTGGCAAGAGTCCGTACTACTGTTGACAGCAGCTGCCCGTCCTTGGCCGAAACTTGCATGACATACTGTGGCTGCCCATTCACTAGGCTGCCACAATCCTCCACAGTCTTCACCAGGGGCACAGTTGAGCTGGTGCAGTCTGGCAGCACTTCTGGCAGGTGACTGCAGCGGCTGGTTGTCATGGTAACAGACAGCAATTACTCTGCTAATGGCTTCCGCATTCATACAGGATTTCCATCTAAGAGAGATCAGAAAACAGTTTACTTGGGCAGGGTGGTTAATAGGAAATGGAGAATTACAGGCTACCAACATCATCGTGTCATTATTTAATATAAATAACAGGGGTAGCCTAGACGTGGCTCATTATCTTGTTACCATTTAATATGCACGCGCACACACACAGAAGTCACAAGAAACAGTGGAGGTAGCTCTGAACAAGACAGCGAGCATGTCAGCGTACATAAACATTAGGATTCCTGCTCTGGGAGAGAGGAGGGAATGATGGCTCCAAAGCTAGATCGGAAGAGAAGATAAGCAGCTCTCCTGCTCTGCACCAGAGAAGCAGTAAGTTTTTGTTGACACTCTCTAAAAATTACTAGAATCATTATTACTGATCGCAACTATTTTATTCTTGGAAGCAATTTATTCCCCATGCAGTTTCATTCTAAGATACTAAGATTAATAAAAAGAGAGAGAGAGAGAAAAAAAATAAAAAAAAATCTGGCCAACTAACACCTTGTAGGACAATATTTGCCAAACATGAATCATTCAATTAATGTACAACCATTCTGACTTTTGCTATATCTTTGCTTATAATACAACTAGAGGCCCTGTGCATGAAAATCATGCACTGGAGGGGAGGGGCGTCACTCAGCGTGGCCTGCGCCCTCTCGCAGTCCGGGACCCCTCGGGGTATGTCCACCTGCTGGCTTAGGCCCGATCCCTGTTGGCAGTCAGACATCCCTTTCACAGTCTGGGCTCTTGCAGTCCTGGACCCCTCACTCCTTACCACCTGACTATAGCGGAGGCAGGAGAGGCTCCCGCTACTGCCGCTGTGCTCGCGAGCTGGCCCTGTGGGAGCACACTGGCCACCAGGGGCCAGCTCCTGCGTTGAGCGTCTTGCCCCCTGGTGGTCAGTGCGCATCATAGCAACTGGTCGTTCTGTTTGGTCGATTTGCATATTAGGGTTTTATTATATAGGATTATCTACTTATGTCTTCAAAATTAACCTCCCTTAAAAACTTAACCTATTTTCTTTAGTCTTAAGTGAAGTTATTAATAAAATGACTAGTTGGATGATCTTATTACATTTTTTTCCTAATAGACATTACAATAAATACACTAGTATTGAGTTTTGTTTATTTATGTACTACCTAAAATCTATGGACACTGCATTGTCATAAAGGAACACATAGGAGTATGGAAGAAACTGATAAGTGAGATCTCTACTGCCTATTAAAAATAATCCATTCTTGCCCCTAGCCAGTTTGGCTCAGTGGATAGAGCATCAGCCCACAGACTGAAGGGTCCTGGGTTAGATTCCGGTCAAGGGCACATACCTAAGTTAAGGTTCCCCAGCCCTGGTCATGGTGCGTGTAGGAGGCAACCAATCAATATGTCTCTCTCACATTGATGTTTCTGTCTCTCCCTCTCCCTTCCACTCTAAAAATCAATGGAAAAATATCCTCGGGTGAGGATTAACCAAAAAAACAAAAACAAAAACAAAAAACCAAAACCCACAATAATAATCCATTCTTAATGACAGCCTTCGCTCCCTGACACATAGTCTATCATGCAAACTGCTAGGAATTCCGTTTCTGATCTGTGTGGCATGGGCTTGAATTTGACCTCAAGTTCAAGGCAGTGAGGCCCACTGGAGTGAGGAACCCCACTACATACAATATTAAATCTCATGTGATATGTAAGAAATAGAGGGCTTTCTAGTGGAATTATTTATGTCTAAGGGTGAGATGACATAGTTTCCCAGTCCATACAGGCCATTTCTGCTCAGCCTGTTCCCCTCAAGTTTCTGAGCCCGACACGACCTAGATAGAGGCAGGGTTGGTTGGCAGATGGAGTTCATGGTCAATAACCAGTCTGAATGGTCAAGGCCCCAAGTCTAAATGAATCTTCCCCCCGAACCCTAAGAGAATTTTTGAAATTCTTGAAAAGGTTGTTTGCTCCCAGATATATGTCTCTACTTATTACACTTTACTTGACTCCTACAAGTCTGGAAAACAGGATCTTCCCAATTTCTAAAAAAATGTGCACCAAGTGGACATTCTTAGGATGAGAATGTAGTGTTTCCAGATGAACTGAGCTGACACTGTCCCTCCCAACAAGCACGTGTCAAGCAGGCCTGACCACCAAAGACAACGGATGGGAATGGAATCCCTTCCTTGTTGAGGAGGTGTCTGGCTAAGTACGCGCCCTTTCCTGTGCTCCTTGGCTGCCATGAGTCCTCTCAGGGTCTGCGGTCTGGCCTTTCCAGGAGCCTTTTGGCACCTCAACAGGGCTGTGAACACCAACTCTATTCTGAGTCCTGAGATGGGGGAAGCGGCAGGGCTGCCATTGTCATGACTCTGGTGGGCTTCTCAACCACCAGGTACTTACTGAGCATTCAAGGAACATACCTAAACAATCAGCTAGTATAGTTTTGCTTTTTAAATAGGAATTGTTGTTGTTGTTGTTTTAGCATCAGAAAACCAGGAAGTATATGCTATGGAAAGTACAGAAAAGCACAAAGAAAACAATAAAACTAACTCATAACCTCACCACTCAGATAATCACAGTATACTTTTTGGGTGGCTGTCTTTTTAATTTTTGGCAGAATTGGCAGGGTGGAGTGGATTTGCAGCTGGGGCCAGATAATGTGGTTTTTATTTTATTTTAACTGAGTTATGGTAGCTCTCAGGCCACAGAAAAAAAGGATGTTCAAAGACCGTCTTCTTAAACTATGTCTAATCCTACTCCCTTGACTTGCCCTTATAAAACCCCATTGACATGATTTTAAATTCTCATGATGCCTCACAGTCACAGAGTGTAACTTCCTGGCACAGCTCTCTTGCTTCACAAGGCAGCCATAGATTAAGAGCCAGGGGTGTCTTGGCAGGAAAAGCAGACACAGTGACCTTCTTGCAGCATGGAATCATTATGTCTGGGTGCACTTTGAGCGTCTATTTTGGGGTTTTGCATAATTCCAACTCAGAGAGCCAAACGCGTCCTCCCTACACTGGATGGAATCGGAAGAAGGCGGAGGAGGGATGCACAGAGTGAGACCATGAGACCAGGGCTGTCAGTGCTTAGGTCTCTCAGGCGTATAATGCCTCCAAGTTCATTTACTTATAACCTAGACTAAGTCCTCATCAAAGGAAGTGGTTCTAAATGCATAACCTCATTTTGCAATGAAATACCCTTAAAACAATTCTAGAAAGCAGCGTTTCCTTTAATCTTATTTTATATCTGTAATTTGACTTCTGGACGATGTACTTCAGTTCACTTCTCTTCTCAAAGGCATCAGGGCTATTATCAGCCATCTATCTCATCAGTTTATTCCATTCACAGTGGGCGCCAGGCACTGAGTTGGGCAAAAAGGAACACAAGGCTTCTCTACTTTGCCTTCTCCTGCAAGCAAGCCCTGACTCTTTCCTTGTGCATCTCTGCAGAACCCTGAGCCCAACTTAGGACCTGGCTGAAGCGAGACTCCAGTCCAGCGCGCACTGAAGGGCACACCAGCACATCCATTGACCAGTATAACCTTGAGATTCTAAGACTGGCATATTCAATCTCCACACTTCTAAAAAAGCTGTCTTTTCTCTCTCTTTTTTGTTCAACCCCTCTACCCCCTCCCCACAAACAAAACAAAACAAAACAAAACACCCCGTTTCTTGAGTTGCAAATGGAGTGGAAGGAATCACACAGAGCATGAGCACCTTTGATCATGGTCAGAGGGCTGAATTGGTTCCAGCCCCAAAGGAGTGAATCTAATGATTGGCTCAGGTGGAGGAGCATAGAAGGGGACATGTTCTCCCCAATCTCCATCAAAAGGAAGCCCAGAGGCCTCGATCCAGACGTGGGCAGGAGTGGGCCCTGCAGGCTGCATGTACCAACTGGCATGACTATTGCACCTGGGGCAGTGACAAATGGCCCCTGCATTCCCCTGTCTCATTCAGAGCCACCTGGGAAAACAGCAGGCTATTGCCTGGATGCTAAAAAGAGCTGAGCTGTGGGTTTGTAGCCCAGCGCCTGGTCTCTCACGGATCTTTGTGCAAAATTTCAAGCACCATTTGACCACTTTCTTATCACTACTGCTGCTCTTGTGAGAAAATGTCTTTCTTGTCTACCCAAGAATTCTGCTCTCTGGGATTTCTTAGGACAAAAACATGCTGGGAGGGAGTGGTGTCTGTATAAACTTGAAACTTCAAATTGCACTGGTAGGATGGGACCTTTGTTGGCCAGCCTTTACACCTTGATAATTTCTTACTCAGGCTGAGAATAAAACATAATTTGGCACTGGCCAAATTCAGCAGCACACAGTGGAAAAAGGTAGATGAGAGGGAAACAATAAAAAAGGAGGGAGGGCTAAATAAATGAAAGCCTGGTTAGACAATTGTTTTCCCCCCGCCTAAAGACAATTCTTTGTTCTGTATTTTTGTGTGTGTGTGTGTCAATTGTTAAGACAAAAAGGACTGCCTGTTAAACTTGACCCCTTTAAAGGACAGAGTGCAGGTTTTACAAAAGCAAGAACCCAACCAGGCTGCAGATAATCGCTGCTGCATTTCTGAACAGGCTGCCATTGTAAGTGATTTCCATGGGAACATGACTGGCATTATGAGGATGTGTCCAGAGGTCAAAGGGGAAGGGAATGGAAGGGAAGGGAATGGAAGGGAAGGGAAGGGAAGGGAAGGGAAGGGAAGGGAAGGGAAAGGAAGGGAAGGGCAGCCCTTTTGCCTCAGCAGCCCCTGGACCCTCCATAAGGATCACAGAGTTATGGGAAAAAGTGCTGTTATTTTTTTTTTTGTTGTTAATCCTCACTAAAGGATATCTTTTTCATTGATTTTTTTTTTAGGGGGAATGGAAGAGAGAGGGAAAGACAGAGAGAAACATTGATGTGAGAGAAACACATAGATTGATTTGCCTCCTGCACACACCCAACCAGAGCCTGGGCCGGGGAGGAGCCTGCAACCAAGGTATGTGCTCTTAATTGGAATCGAACCGGGACCCTTAGATCTGCAGGCTGTCGCTCTATCCACTGAGCCAAACCGGCTAGGGCTGCTTTTTTTTTTTTTTTTTTTTTTTTTTAAATTTTTATTGATTCCAGACAGGAAGGGGGAGGGAGGGAGAGAGAGAGAGAGAAACATCAGTGATGAGAGAGATTCATTGATTGGCTGCCTCCCCAATGGAGATCGAACCCTCAACCCAGGCATGTGCCTTAAATAGGAATCGAACCATGACCTCCTGCTCATAGGTCGACGCCCAACCACTGACCCATGCCAGTCGAGCAAAAAGCTCTGTTCTTAAAGGTAGGACACCAACCCTGACTCTGGTTCACTACTCTTGAGAGCAAATCACTCTGTCTCTCAGACTTTGCTGAGATTTCTTGCACATTTGAAAATAGGGTACTAATACTTCCTGAGCCACTCATCTGAGGCCTAAAATAACATGATACTTGTGAACGTGCTTTGTAAATTGCAACAAGCCCCACACAGAGAGAGCTGTATTTTATTACTACGTTTAGCTTAATTTCCGCTCTTCTTCTGGCCTGGATGCATCTCGTTTCTGATCCCCATGGCTAGTTGACTCCTACAACACTGCACCTTTTAAAAAAAAAATATATATTTTATTGATTTTTTACAGAGAGGAAGGGAGAGGGATAGAGAGTTAGAAACATCGATGAGAGAGAAACATCAATTCAGCTGCTTCCTGCATACTCCCTACTGGGGAGGTACCTGCAACCAAGGTACATGCCCGAACCTGGGACCCTTCAGTCCGCAGGCCGACACTCTATCCACTGAGCCAAACTGGTTAGGGCAGTGGTCGGCAAACTCATTAGTCAACAGAGCCAAATATCAACAGTACAACAATTGAAATTTCTTTTGAGAGCCAAATTTTTTAAACTTAAACTATATAGGTAAGTACATTGTTATTAACTTAATTAGGGTACTCCTAAGGCTTAGGAAGAGCCACACTCAAGGGGCCAAAGAGCCGCATGTGGCTCGAGAGCCGAAGTTTGCCGAACATGGGGTTAGGGCAACACTGCACCTTTTGGAACACACCTGAGCTCTGCCAATGGGTCACTCCATCTGTCTTAGAGGGGGAGCACAAAGGGAGTCTCTTCCTTGCATACCCACTTCTCCTTTTCCTTAGCCCTGTCTTTTTCATATTCCTGAGCAGATGTTTCAGTCTTCCATGAAAATGTTTAGTAAAGATATATGATGGCCCTAGCTGGTTTTGCTCAGTGGATAGACCGTCGGCCCTTGGGCTAAAGGGTCTTGGGTTTGATTCTGGTCAAGGGCACACACCTCTGTTGCAGGCTTGATCCCTGGCCAAGGTCAGGGCTTGTGTGTGAGGCAACCAATTGTTGTGTCTCTCACATCAATGTTTCTCTCTCTCTCCCTCCCTTCCACTCTCTCTAAAAGTCAATGGAAAAATATCCTCGGGTGAGGATTAACAAAAAAACAAATAAACAAAAAAGATATACGATGAAAAGCTATTAGGTTTAAGATACTTTAGTGTAGTTGTCACAGCAGCTACCATTATCTTAGCTAGTCTAGCGTGTGATAAATACACTAGAAAATAAAACACAAGCCTCTCTCAAGTGCCTCTTCAGGCTTGCTTCTATCAGAACTGTATTTTTAGTGCCAAGTCACCTTTAATCACTTAGATGTAGGATGAGAAGGCTGTGTGCCAGCTGGCACTAACCTGGTCATACGGGCTGCCCAGGCAGTGGCCTAAGCAGGCCCAAGCTTGGATTGGCAGTCTGGAGCAAGATTGTATTTCCAAATGCAACTCTAAATGCCAACTCCAGAGATTTTAAGAAGCGGGCTTCTTAGCTTCCAATATGTCCTGGAAGGGTCCTGTGACACCTCCACCCCCAGAGTTGATCAACAAAGAAAATAAAAGGAGCTAATTTATTTCTTAATTCATTCATCCATTAAAAAATGTTTTTCGAAAACTTACTAGGTTTTCCTGGGAAATGCCTGGTGGTATAGAGTCCATCATTCCAAGTCCTGCTTTACATTTCCCAAGCATAGGCCACTAAATGGTCTGGAGTGTTCCCCAGACCCTCTCGGGACTGCAGAGTTTGAGGACTCCAGCAATCATGTCCTGCTAGTTCAGGGAAAACCACCGGATGCCTTAGATTTGGGGGAATGAAACTGCAGAACCATGGAAGGGTGAGATGTCTTTCTGCTCCATCAAAGCTGTACTTTATTAACACTGGTCCAGGATTCAAAAGCCTGACCTTACTTTTACACAAGTAAATCTGCTTCAAAAAGGATTTCCAAACTATCCCTTAGCCTTCTTCAAGGATTCGCATGCTCAGGGAGCGAGGCCTCCTCTAATGAGACCAGTGAATGGGTGATACAAGTCGGCTGGTGATGGAAATGGGGAAAAAATAGCAATAATGGTCTGTCCAGGAAATTTCCCCTCTGAGTTAGATTTTTAGACTGTGGATTCTAAGAAGAGTCTCTGAGAATAGGAATGCTCTTTGAGGGAACATTTCTTTGGCTTTTCAGGCATGTTATAACCAGACAGTGTGCTGCATGGCTGGTGAACTGACTGAGAGTATTCTGAATGTTCAGAGAAAATGAAGGCAGGCAGGAAATCCCGTACTGACCTTGCTTTCCAATGAAAATGGAGCAAATGACTAATTCCAAAACCATTAACATGTAAAAGTGGCATATTTCTTCCGAGAACAGGGCACAAAGGCTCTCCAAGGAGATTGCCGGGACATGATTGCCAGCAACGTTTAAGTTTTCAAAAACACGCCAAGGAGGCTATTCACTAAGAATGTGTTGCAGCAAAGTAGCTGCTTCATTAAGCTTAAATAGCCGCGGCAGGGCTGTGCTTACAGACCCACGCTACCAAATTATACATTTCTTTTCTGGATGCTTCACTGACCTCATTATGTAGAGCGAAGAATTTGTCATTTCAAATAAAGTGACCATCCACATCTTTATAAACATGACTGTCAGGCGCTTGATGAGTCTGCAAGTGAAACACTGGCTGGCCCAATGAATTAAAAAACAAAAAAAAACAAAACACAACCCACACACAAACTCTGCTCTTTACTGCCTCATTTATCTCTAATACGTGCTCACTGTTACAGAGCAGAATAGGCAGGTGAAATGCCTGCCTGTTTCTGAGCATGACAGAGGTTTTGATTTGGGATAAGGGCCCTTTCTTGAGGAATGTGTAAACACCCATGATGAACTCTGGGAAGAAAAAAAAAAAATCCAGACCAGCACCAGACAAGTTGGATCTGTAGAGAATTACCATAACACATTCCGTGTACTATTTGAAACATATCTAGAGTTATTTATCACTTTTCATCCAGGTCATTAATTCTGATTCTCAGTCACAGAAATATCAAACTAATTCCCCCCCCCCCCCATTTCTAATTACTATATTTTCTTTTCCGCCAGGTACAATCTCTAGTTCTGCTAAAGGCATCAAGTAACAATTATTGTATTTACACATACTTTCCCTCTCAAGCAGTACTCATAAAATTAATTCAGATATTGGAAGCTATCCATTTTTTCATTTAATTTTAATTATATAGATGAAAATGGCAATTAAAAATCCCACAACAACACCGTATGTTCAAAGACACAGTGACAGCTGAATTACACTTGTAAATAACAACTAGCTCCTACACAGAGCCCTGCTGAGCCCGGGAGCTGGTGGGGGAATGGAGCTGCACGGATGAGTTCTGGGAGCTTGGGAACAATCCGGGCAAATCAGAAAAGTTTAAACGTCAAGTTTAAAAAAAACAGAGGAGAGCAGGCAAAATAGAATGAAATGTTCATGGTACAGTACTTGGAGATGAGAAAAAAATGTGTATTCTTCAAATGATATTCAGTGTGTCCAGTGCCAACAGCTACCTGTCCAGCATGGGGAAAGGTGTGGAGGGTATGGCCTGCTGACCAGGGTATCTAATGACACAGGAGAAAAACATGTCAGCTGCAAATGAGAGCTGAACATGTTCTACGAACAAAAGTTCCTAATTCGTGGTTGGGTTCAGACACATTTTCTACCAGCATTTAAGTGAATGTCCCCTAGTAAGGAAGTTGATTTGGGGTCCAGTCCAAGTTGTATCTCACTCTCCTCTGCACAAACAACCCTGTACCAGCAATACAGAATTGCTAATTCTTAACCCCACCTCACACCATACCCTGGAATAAAGCCAGTTGCCGGCTTATCTTAAACCAGGGTTCCTTGCGGCTTTCCCCAACTGCATTTCACCAAGAGCACTCTTTAGGAAGTTGAAGTAGGAAGCTGTAGTCTTGCCCTCTCACAGGGCAGTGTCCAAGCTCTGCCTCCCACCAGGCTGGGGGTAGGGACCCTCCGGAGTGCTTTCAGGCCTGTGATGTCCCAAGAGACGTTTGGGGGCATATGTTACCCTACATGTACTTGCAAGGAAAACCAAAGTTACACACCTTGCCAAGGAATATTAAGGAAATGCAGAGCAAAGTATAAAGCTCTTTGGATTTTGCTTTTCAGCCCCGTCTTTGGCATTACAGACTAGACTCCCAATCATATGTTTCAATTACTGAAATCTGCCAAACCTCATGTTCTTTCACACGTGGTCTGGAGGCCTGTCAGAGTCTCTGGGTGCTTCTGCATTGCCTTTTCACATCTGTGGTTTGGGATTCAGGGGCCCCTTGGGAGCCTTTAGGGGAGAGGAGACACAGCTCTGGTTTCAGATCACAGAGTCCTGGCTTTGAATGGCCACCTGGAGCTTATCCGTAGAACAATTACTTGGCGCGAAGCCTGGTTTCCTCCTGACACCGAGGGCCTGTGGTAGGTATGTGCCTGGCACATGGAGGGCACTTGGTAACCCGCTGTGCTTAAGACTGTAGGGCAGCAGTCATCTCACAACAGCCCGGGCCAGGCTGGGGAAAGAGGCCCCTTCCAGAGCCTACCTCTAGGTCCCCTCACCTAGCCTACCTCTCCACACTCCTCCTTACTACTCTCCTAACTTCCCAGGCCAAAAATCCCTCGGAGGCAGAACTGCTGACATCTGCTTTGACAGTCTTGTATAAACATAGGCAAAAAGCACAGACACAACCCCCTGGAATTACTTTACTCCGTTCTCTACACACACACACACACACACACACACCATAGATTCTTTTTTATTGGTTCCCTAAAATATATCCTTTTAAATAATCAAGAAACAAACAAGCACAAGAAAAAAGTAACCCTTAGTCAAGGACTGAGTTAACTGAGATCACTTTATCTTGAATCTCTTCACCTTTGTATATCCTGGATTCTCGAGGACCATGAAATTGGTGGGGAAAGGCCTCTTTCTTACTTCCTGCTTACCTCAAAACAAAGCACCTATTTAATGCAAAGTGCCTACTAACGCCTTCAAAGGTGCCACTGAGGTGGTATTTTTTCTAAGCACACTCCTCCCTCCTGCACTTGCTCCTTGGGCTGCCTGTCCCAACTCTTGACTCTGGCCCAGTTCCAGCTCAAGGTGCACCTTGACTTTGGCAATTGCATCAGTCCCTCATCTTACATGGCTGCCATCTGTTGGAGTGTTGTTGGCTTTGTCTGGACTTTTTCAGTGGGAGATCCAGCCCACTCTCTTCCCAGTCTTCAGGGAAGCTGAGTGTTCTAGAAATGCCCCAGTGCATCAGCTTACACAGAAGGCTGTCTTCCCACCAGAACTTCCCTTAAGCTCCTCAACCACCTAGAAGAAAGGTCCTGAATCAAATATCTGGTCTATTCATGTCTTTGTATACCCAGCTTTGCCAAAAACAATGGGTGAAGTTCCTTCACCTGGTCCTGCCTGTTTGATAGAACCAAAAATAACTGTACATTGACAATGAATGAAATTATTATCCAACACACACAAAAATATTATACAGAGGTCTACCTTTAAATTTTTGTCTGATGGTTGTTTTCCTTCAAAACAGACAAAAACAATTACAATATATTTTTTAATAGTTGCTTAAACATTTGTATTTTTATTGAACATTTTTTTTTCTTTTAAATTTCTGGCGGGTTACGACAATTAAATAGGAAACCGCAATTAAATAGGAAACTGTGGCATGAAAAATAACACACATCCCATCATCCATCAGGAATGACGCCAAGCCCTTTCCATTTCTTTCTCATTCAAAAGAGTCCGTCACACAAATATCAAATATGAGCACTGTCGTTTTTTTTTGGAAGGAGAAGAACATTAATTCTGGCAGCACGTTACAATTCCAGTAAGTGGTTAAAAATTACTCTATTAATAGCAATAGTGTGAGTGTGTTTTTCTATTTTCACAGCACTATTAATTTTCTATCATCTAAGTGCTTAATAAATACAATGGGTCTTCACTGCCTTCCAGGGTGAAAATAACAGTTATGCCCCCACAGAGCTCACTCATTTGCTTTATGGGCTAAAAATTCTCTAAAATGTCACAAAATAACACAATGTTCCCGCGGACTGTGTTTTATTCTTGAATCTCCAATTTCACTAATAAATGTGAAAAACACATGTAGCCAGATAAGTCCCTGGAGACCAGCCACTGCAGGTGCTGAAGAAAGCAAGTTATTTCAGCTAAGATCGGCATTCGCTTTCACAAATTCTCCTCCAATTGCTTGATGTGTGGCAATGAAACTGGTTTCTAGTGACTACCCCAAAGATCTAACAAAACTAGTTAATTTTTTTAAAATAAAGAGGATATTATCAAAAAAATTAAGGAAAAATATCATAAAATTTTAAATACCCAGATAAAGTGACTTTTTCTAGTCCCAGCTCCAATAGATCTTCACTATCATCTCTGAGAGAGAACTGTTATTTTTTCCTTAATATTTTTATAATAAAACATTTCAAACAGAGAGAAAACTACAGTAAACCCACATATAGTCCCTCATTCCCATCTAATAATCAAAATTTTACCACACTTGTTGCACTCTCTTTTTCTTTCTCTCATCCTATTAAGATTTTTTAAAAAAAATAATTCTTTGTTGTTGAAAGTATTACATATGTCCCCTTTTCCCCCCATTGACCCCCTCAGCCCCCTCCCCTGCCCCTCCTCCTCTACCTTCCCCCGCAGGCCTTCAGCACCCTATTGTCTGTGTCCATGTGTTTTACATATATGCATACAAGGTCTTTGGTTAATTACCTCCCCCGCCTTCCCTCTGAGATTCCGCACTCTGTTCAATGCTTCTATGTCTCTGGAATCCTATTAAGATTTTTAAGCAAGTCCCAGAAATTATGTCATTTTACTTCTATATACTTCAGTATAAATTTCTAAAAACATGGACCTTTCTTATATAACCACAAAGCCATTATCATACCTAATAAACAATAATACCTTGTTATCATTTAATACCCAAACTGTAGTCAAATTTCTCCAACTTGAAAAATCATTTATAGTTGGTTTGTTTAAATGATCCAAATAGGGTACAAGAGTTGGATGTTCTGTCTCTGAAGTCCCTCTCACTTGCCCGCAGCCACTCCCCCCCCCCCCCCATGCCATTGTCTTGCTGAATATACTTTTATAGGGTTCCTCATGGGGCCCTTCTCAATAGCCACTTTCATAATTTGTCTTCTTTTGGTATCATTTAACTTGTTCTTATAGCCCCTGTATTTTCTGGAAACTTATTGATTGGTTTGATTAAGTTCAAGTTTAACTCTTAAGCTACAATACCTCAGAGGTGGCATTGTGTCCTTTTCATTCATTGGGTACTTTTCATTACATCACGTCGGCAGGCACCTAATGTGTGGCCATCCCACCTTTAGTGGGTTTGGCAGCCTGATTTCTCCGTTGTGAAGTTCCCTATTAACATTTCTAATGGTACAATCATTGAATCCATTGGTGATAGTGGTTTGACTCAATTATTTCATTTGGAGCTACAAAGTTATGCTTTTCTAGTTCTAATTTCCCTTCCACATTTAGTGGCTGGAATTCTCATGTGAAGAACATTCCTTCATTAACCAGTGCAATCTGGCTTTCCTCAAATACAATATGCACAGAAAAGGCAGGACTCATTCTTTCCTTTGCCAATTTTCAAGAGTAAGGAACTGGTGTCTTAGTTTTATCCTATAGTGACTGAGTTGTCTTTGTTGTTTATATTATTCTTAAAGGTCCACTTGTCTTTACGTAAATAAAAAATGTTTGCCCCATTAATAATCCTTCTTCTTGAGCACAGAGAGCTGGATTTGTGATTTAAAGGGGCACACAGCAAGTCCAGGGCAGTGATGGCGAACCTTTTGAGCTCGGCATGTCAGCATTTTGAAAAACCCTAACTTAACTCTGGTGCCGTGTCACATATAGAAATTTTTTTGATATTTGCAACCACAGTAAAACAAAGATTTATATTTTTGATATTTATGTTATATATTTAAATGCCATTTAACAAAAAAAAATCAACCAAAAACATGAGTTCGCATGTCTGACACGTGTGTCATAGGTTCGCCATCACTGGTCCAGGGCATGGTCCCTGCTATCTTGCAGCACTCTCAGTAGAAAAGACAGGTGCTGTTTCCCTCACTTGTTTTGGTATCTGACTCTCATCTTTATGATTGATACAGTCTTTCGTTAGGCTCAACACTCCTGCATTTACTGATCCCTTAGGAAAATGAGAACAATTCTAAAATATCCTCTTTTGCTTATTGTGGCTGAGCAGTGGTGTCATGTGGTGTCACTTGGCCCTGTAGACTTCCACTTTCATACTATTTGTTAGATACATCTGAAGGCACCTCAAGCATGTGTAAGCAGGTGAGCAGAACTACTCCCTTCAGAATGACTAGTTGAGACCACCTGAGCTGTATCAGCTTGAGCTTTGTCCGTGACTCATCAGTGAAGTTGCAGGTGCCATCTGGCATGGCCACACCCTGCTCCAGGCTTGCAATGGTGACACATTAACACACTGGGCAAGCTCCCACTGGGGGAAGAATCTGCACTGTGGGTAAAGTCTGCACATGTATGAGAAACAGCTCCCTTTTTTTCTTCTCACTAATAAGAGTGAGAATGTTTGGGCCATTCATAGGTATTCCCCACAGAGGCACTTATAAGTCTTCTTTAACAATGGCTGACAAGTGTCTCTGAGACCCATAGGAATCCAGGGTCTTTCCTTTTTTTGCTCTCCTAAGAGCAGAGACATTTTCTGCCCATTATCACCTTGTTTTACTGACAGGCAGCTGTCAGTTAGACATTAAAAAAGAGTGATCACGGGAAGATAATATGCAGCCTCTATCCACACACTTTAAGAGAGAGGTACTCATGAAAAATGTGTATTTTGGGAAACCTAGATGCTCATGTGCCCATCTGCATTCCTAGTTAGCTTGAAATTCAGTGAAAAATCACAAAACAGTGAGAAGAAAAATAACAGCGGGATGGAATCAGAGGAGATTCCTAAATGGCCCTGTAGACACCAGTGTGGGGGGTCACTGCTGTACGCAGGAGGGAAATGGGCTGAGAAATGCATGCCAAACGCATGAGCAGGATGGAAGCAGCTCTTTTCTGGCTTCCCTGGAACTCACCGAGAGCTGCTGAACCCAGGAACAGGTGGGAAATAACTCTATGACTCTATAATGGAGGACTTTCACACATTCAGATACTCTCTTTTGAAACAAAGGTGAAAAGGGAAGTGCACACTTTAAATAAACTAATAAAAGCAATTCAGCGCCCACTGAGAATCCTTCTAGCAAATAGTTCTCTGTCAGAAGTAATAGTGTTACTCAGATAGCTGGACCTCTAGTTATATTTTCAGGTCCTGACCTCTTGGTTAATGAAAATAAAAGCATATCTTTACACACACACACACACACACACACACACACACACCCTATACCAGTGATGGCGAACCTATGACACGCATGTCAGAGGTGACACGCGAACTCATTTTTTTGGTTGATTTTCCTTTGTTAAATGGCATTTAAATATATAAAATAAATATGAAAAATATAAACCTTTGTTTTACTATGGTTGCAAATATCAAAAAATTTCTATATGACATGGCACCAGAGTTAAGTTAGGCTTTTTCAAAATGCTGACACGCCGAGCTCAAAAGGTTTGCCATCACTGCCCTATACAATGCCATCTTTTATTTTCAATTCAATAAAACTTCAACTTATTCAACAAATCTAATCTAATAAAAGAGAAACATGCAAATTGACAGTACCTTTGCTACACCCAAGCCATGCCCACCAGCCAATCAGACTATATGCAAATTAACCCAATCAAGATGGCGGCCGGCAGACACGGAGCTGGAGCAAGCAGGAGGCTTGGTTGCCCCGGCAATGGAGGAAGCCAAGCTTCCCACCTGCCCTGGCCGCTGTGGCCTCCGCTAAAGGCAACAAAGTTTCAATTATAGAAGATAAATAAATCCCAGATACCTGCTTCCAGCCAGCCTCCACTGGAAGCTTGGGTGGCTGGGGGCCGTGGCCAGCCTAGAAACAGTCATCAGCCCCTCACCCAGGCTGGCCAGGCACCCCAGTGGGACCCCCACCCTGATCCGGGACACCCTTCAGGGCAAACCAGCCAGCCTCCACCCATGCACCAGGCCTCTATCCTATATAATAAAAGGGTAATATGCAAATTGACCCTAACAGCAGAACGACTGGGAATGACTGGTCACTATGACACACACTGACCACCAGGGGGCAGACGCTCAATGTAGGAGCTGCCCCCTGGTGGTCAGTGCGCTCCCACAGGGGGAGCTCTGCTCAGCCACAAGCCAGGCTGATGGCTGCCAGCACAGCGGTGGTAGTGGGAGCCTCTCCCGCCTTCTCAGCAGCACTAAGGATGTCCGACTGCAGCTTAGGCCTACTCCCCGCTGGCAAGTGGACATCCCCTGAGGCTCCTGGGCTGCCAGAGGGATGTCTGATGGCCAGCTTAGGCCCGCTCCCCCAGGGAGCGGGCCTAAGCCAGCAGGTGGTCATCCCCCAAGGGGTCCCAGACGGCGAGAGGGCACAGGCCGGACTGAGGGACCCCCCGAGTGCACAAATTTTTGTGCACTGGGCCTCTAGTGATTATAATATAATGCCATCTATATGCTAACAATTCGCCATAATTCTTACCATTCTGGACTCAGTCACAGAGCTTAGGGCTACTGAAGTATAATCCAGACTGAAACTTCTAATATGAGCACAATAGGGAAGAAAATACATGCTACCATAACCAGTGGTAATAATCAGCTTGACTACCGATAGAAGCCAGAAGTCACTAGCCTCACCAGTGAAAAGTGTTAAAATTTTCTTTTTAAAAAACGAAGTAGGGGAATGCTATTTACTGCAGTGGTTCAGCATGTGAGTCATGGAATTAACATCTTTGGTTTGAAACCCAGCTTTTCCATCTATCAGTTATGTCTCATCAAGTTGGGGATAAAATGGTGCCCAACCTCCTATTTTAGGATTAAATGAAATGACTTATGTAACGCTAGCACAGACCTTCCTTGGCACACAGCAAACACTGCTAGCTGCCATTATTGTGTGAGGGCCACAGCAACTTCAAATATCACAAGGGTATACTATTGCTTTTGATACTTCTGTCTAAGCCAAAAGGCATTTACCACAAAACTGACACTAATATAGGAGAAAACACAGTATTTTGAGAAGCAGAGTGGAGGAGCAGAAAAAAACATGAGCTTGGGAATCAGGTACATGGCTTTGAATACTGGCTTTTGCCACCAGTTACTCCTGTGCAATCTTGGATAACTAACTTACGTTAATTTGCCCATCTGTAAAAAAGGCAAGTGCCTCCCATATAGAATCATTGTGCAAATTAGCCCAAGTGTCTCGTCCAGTGGGTGCCCATTCAGTGGTATCTCTCATTATTATTAAAATATTATATATGGCTCTGGAGAGGGACAGAGGTGGGCCTGATGAATCCAGCCACTGGATGCTATGATCCTGAACTGGGGCAGAAGGGCCAGCACTTACTGGAAAAACATTGAGGTGAGACTGAACACAAATACCAGGCACACCTAAAACAATTAAGTGTGACTGTAAGGTGCAGTGTGCAGAGAATATTACCTTAAAACACAGCATCAATACAATAGAGAACAGAATATTGTCTCCCTTTGTTTTTGCTAGAGGGCTAATATGAGGCTCTGAGGAGCCAGGTCGGCCACTATACCTCTGTAACTTTCCCTTTATCCTCCCTGGGTTTGCCTAAGGGCCAGGTACCATTTTAGCCCCAGAATGAGGTAGCGACTCAGAAGCAGGATAGATACAGACGAATGAATGGTGGCCTTCTTTTCTGGGGAGGATGTCAAGATAGTGAATTCATATATTTGTTCAACGAGTCAACAAATATTTTTAAGTGCTAATTATATGCCAGGTACTTGTGAAAAAGCAATGGTCTTAATAACATTGTGGGGCTTTTTCTGAATAGAGGGCTAGAAGGTAGAAGAAGGAAAGTCTATAAAGTATACCTTTTAATGGAGTTTTCCCAATGACTGCATTGCCATTAAAGAAGATTGCTCATGTAAAGAAACTGTGTATGGTTTTGTAGTTAAAAAATAATACAGTTTATTGAAGCAGATTGGAGCTTTATTCCTTGAAACTAATAAAAGAGGCTTATGGGAGCTGGAAAGAAATAAAGACAACGAGTTTACAATCATCTGTAGATATACAAGTATCTAAAAAGATGGCCTTTTTACTCGTTTTAATGAAAATATCTGAAAACCTCCACAGTAATGGGTAATTTGCCTAGGAACTCATCTTCATTATTTGTGTAACTTTTAATCTGCCTGCTTTTCGTTTCCTGTACATCAAAACCACTTAAGGGCTCTAAAAAGATACTGAGGAGAATGCCATGGTTAGAGCAGGAAGTTCTGTTATTGAATTTACCACAGTGATCATCATTTGTAAATCTAAGAAATGAGTCCAATTTATGGACAGACCAAGCTAGAGAAGTCAGCATGTCTTGTTTGCATACATACACGCTGTCATCATGGATTAATTTTAGTTGCATTTTCTCTTCCAGCAGGCAGGACACATTTTATATCACCTAGAAAAGAGAACTTAATAAAAATCATGATGCAGTGTATTCCGGCTTCTTTCTAGTGTTCGGATCCTTATGACCCAGATACCCAAAATGTTGTAAATTTCCCCTCCCACATGTTCCTGTTTTATTAAAAGAACATGCATTTCTCCCTAAGCTACCTGGTAAACATTTAAGTGGGCCCTGGGCTGAGTGCTGTGTAAACAAGATAAAGAGAGTGCATGGTTCTGGGAATGTTGACATCAACCGATGCAGGTGGAATTACAAACTCAGCTTGGTTTTCCCCTGCAAAGAACCATGCCCACAACCAAGGTACATACCCTTGACCGGAATCGAACCTGGGACCTTTCAGTCCGCAGACTGATGCTCTATCCACTGAGCCAGACAGGTTGGGGCAAAACAGATTATTCTTTTTTTTTTTTTTAATATATTTTATTGATTTTTTACAGATCGGAAGGGAGAGAGACAGAGAGCTAGAAACATCGATGAGAGAGAAACATCGATCAGCTGCCTCCTGCACATCTCCTACTGGGGATATGCCCGCAACCAAGGTACATGCTCTTGACCAGAATCGAACCTGGGACCCTTCAGTCCGCAGGCCGACGCTCTATCCACTGAGCCAAACCAGTTTCGGCGATTATTCTTAATGTGGGAGGGCCTCATCCAATCAATTGAAGGCAAAAGGCAGACTCTCTCCTGAAGAAGAGGGAATTCCTCCTGCCTGACAGCCATTCAACTGGGACATCAGTATTTCAGATTCAAACGGAAACATTGGCTTTCCTTTGGCCTCAAACCTGCCGGCCTATGGCCAGGAATGTAGACCATCAGCTCTCCTGAGTCTCCAGCTTGCCAACTCACCCTGCAGATCTTGGAACTTGTCAGCCTCTATTATCACATAAGCCAATTCCTTACAATAAATATCATTCTATCTATCTATCTATCTATCTATCTATCTATCTATCTATTATCTATTTCTCTGAAGACTGCTGACTAATACAGCAGAAACAACCGAAAAGCTGATAATCTAAAAAAGTATATAAATATATACATATACATATACATCTTTGAAAAATCCATCAAGTAAAACTTAAGCAAATTCTCAATTACCTTCTTGGTGATGCTCAGGCTATGTATGATCCCTGATCACACATTAGGAGCGTGGATGCCTGGGGTGTGCTAGGTGGAGGTGACACAGGCTGTTCTCAGCCTGGGTGATGAGCCCTCACACATACTGAAAAGCAATCTGGTGGTACGTACTAAAAGCTTCAAAATGGTTGTGCCTTTCCTTTTAGGGAACTATTTTTAGGATATAATGTTTGAGCCTTTCCTTCAAGGAATATATTTTAGGGACATAATCAGAAATGCAGTGTTTTTTTTCTAGTAGCACAAAACAATTGTCCAACAGTTGGGAAAAGGTTAGAGTACATCCATAAAATGGATTATAACATTACTTTTATAATAGATGTTTAACAGCACTGGAAAATAAAATATAAAGTGATGTAAAAAGAAGTAGGATATACGAGTATTTATATCTATAATTTCAACTACCAAAGAGAAAGATGGTGTACCCACATGTAAGTAGTGGTTCTCTCTGGGTAATAAGTGATTCTTATTTTACTTTTATTGTTTATGTTTTTAGTATTTTTAAAATTTTTGAAAATGAAAATATTTTTATCATATCTGGAAAAAAAGAACAATAAACATTGTATAAACCTCAAGAGGGAAAGCATATTAAATCACCTCCTTAGACAACCAAACCAAACCAAACCAGAGCAAGCCTACCAAAATTCAAAAAAGCACACCTCATCATCATAAACAATTCAAACAAGTAACCAAGAGGACTTCCTTTATCCAACAGATTCAGACATGACATTACAGATATCCAGGGAAGGAAGTCAGCAAACCCTCTCCAAGCACCTGCTCCAGGGAGGAGCTGGTTTTGTGGGAAGACCCAGGTTAGTGACTGGATCCTCCGGCCGCTTCTCCACACACAGATGGCGGCCACAGATGTCAATGTGGAGAGACAAAATGACCCAGCTGGAATACTCCTCTCTCTCTCTTTTCCCCCATATAAATATAATGTGCCTAAATTAACATTTGACTGGCTTTTTTCTTTTTAAGCAGGAACATACTAATTTCCATTAAAAATCCATATACTTAATGTGAATCATATCCTTGCTACAAGACAAGTCTATAAACAGGAGCTGTAATCATCAGCCTGTTTGGGATTTATATAACCAAATTGCCTGGCTCTCAACTGTACATTTAACCATGTGACCTTACGAGAATGGGTGAATATTTTCACTTCTGTTTCATAAATGAGAAAATCAAAGGAAAGGAATCTTATGATTTTCTCAGCACCCTCAAGTCAGTGGAAGAACCTGATAACTGCATTTTTTGACTCGAATTGCTGTGCCTTGCTACCACTTTTATTATTAATACTGATTAAGTGCACATATGATGCAAGATGCCGTTAGTCATTCTAATTGGGGTGAAGTGAGGTGAGACAGAAGAGTAGGGCAAGGGGAATAAAAAGTGAAAACCTTTCTCCCCCAAAGTTACCTAAGTAGGTGATTTCTCCAGTTCTGACAAGTATACTCCCCAAAACTCCCGAGTTTCCTAATAATGCAGAGTAGAATTGAAAGCTTAAAGAAAAAGCACATATTCTGTTGATAAGACTCAAGTTTTGAAACAGGAAGAATTCTTGGTATCGAATTATTTGGTAAGACATTGTAATAGCTGCAAGATTTCATGGTTAAATTCCACAATATATAGTTTCAGCAGCTCTCACTGACATTGATGAGTACTTTAGATTTTTTCAATCCACATTTTACTAATTTAGAGGAGAGCAGAACATACTTCTCAGCTCTGTTGATCTGATTCTTAGAATTTAATCACCTTCCTTAGTATTTCTAAAGTCTCACGCTGTGGGTGAAACTTCTCTTCATATGTGTGAGTCATCACACGTTTTTCTAGGCATCACAACTCCTCTACTCCCCATCCTGTGCAATGATTTAATTTTTCCCCATGGCACTTCAGAAATGTAGGCAATAAAGTTCTGTGAGCTGTCCTACTGAATTACAGGAAATTAGAATCTGGTTTGAGGGAAATAACTTCACATGTGCATTACAATAAAGAAAATGCAATATTTTCTCAGTTTTGCAGAGGCTAAAATAAATAATGTTCCTTATTTCTTACAAACAACAAGAAAAACCATACAGTGACCAGGTATTTTGGGAGTGGGGAAGTTGATTGTCCTTTCACTGAAAGGAAGTGAATTTTGTGTATATACTAGTCACTATAGTTGCAAATAACTTTTTCTAAGAAAACCAGCCTTAGAAAGGTTGCCAGAAGTTTCTTCCTTTTTGGATAGTGTCTAATAACAACACATGCACAAATCCCTGTTAGTATCCAATTCTACAACAAATATAACCTTATGCTAGCATTAATGAAAGCAGATGACCCTCAACTTAAACACTATTTTTATTATTTCTTCTTTGACAGCTCCATACCCTTGGGTATGCCTTCCCTGTAAGAAAAGGTTAGGATCAGCGTCTCACCCACATAATCTCCTACTGCACGCCCTTTTCTCCTCATGTGAAAGGAAGGCTTCGCTAAGTGGTAAAAACTGTTTGGTCAGGGTAGATGAAAGTTCTCAGGAGTGGCTGGAATGGGAGAACACTTATTAACACTCCCCTGGCTGCAATCCATTCTGTATTTCCTTCTTATCCCCTACCCTTCCCTATATCATCTATGCTGGGTGATCAACCTTCAGTATGATTCCTTCTGGAACATGGTACGGCGTTAATAAAGAAAATAGAGAACTGTAATTATATTGGGAGAACTGGAAGAAATTCCTATTGGTGCTTTGAAAATAATTGTAATTATGAAAAATACCGTAGTGGTAATTTTAACAGGCAGAGATGCTTCTGGACTAAATGTATTTAAGACACAAATCTCAGACTTGAATAGAAAGGCAATCCAAATACAGTTGATTCTTGTTATCTGAGGTGGTTATGTTCTATAAATTGCCGTGAACACTGAGTTAGGGAATTCTGAACCATCGCTCCTACGGTAAATATAGGGTTAGGTTCTTGCAAGCCTCTGGTCACATTTTCATCAAATAATCAATACATAACCTTGTTTTATGTGTGTTTCTGTTTAGAGATACCTTATTTAATGTGTAGTTGATTCACTAACATTGAACTCAGGGCCAACAATTCTATAACTTACGCCTGATTGAAACACATCTAACAATTTCTTATACAAGGTAGATAATGAAATTTATCTAACTTATATTTTCTCCATAAGGCACATCACAGCCTTCTGTGCTTAGGAACACTAAACAGCACGTCAGCACTATGCTTGGGGTCATTTTAAAGAGCAAAATTACCAACACTACCCACAAAAATAGATTGTGGAAAAGACACTGGTTTACATCATGAGAGTGAAGCAAGGAGGTAGAGCATCGCCTTTGGCCTGCGCTGGAAATGTGTGTGTTGGGAGACTGAAATTTTTCACACTCTGTGCATGTCTGCATATTACCATGAAAGTACCACAGGTATTGATTTTCGATTTACAAATAAATTTCAGCAAGTACTTGAATTCTCAGATATGGAATCCACAAATAATAAGGACTGAGCGTAGAAATTCTATCTCTTATCCAATAGCAGATTGTGCTTTATCTCCTTTTCTCTTAAACATTGATATGGCCTCAATGAAAGTAATCTCCCATGCTAAACAGTGAGACATGTTTTTATGCTAGGCAGTCACTGCAATTGTAGTGCAGCTGTGTATTATTTATTTTGCTTGTGTGTGTGTGTGTGTGTGTAAGTAAATGGGTGTTAAAAGCTTTGATTTTAAAAAATAAATGAATGTTACTAAGGTTGGTGGAAAATGTTAAACTACAAGTTCACAAAATCTCCTCCAATTATTTGTTTTAGAAAGGAAATAGAGAAAATGTTGTGAACAGATGCAGAAGTTAATTTTTATAATTCCGGTAAAACTTCCATTAGTGCACTTTACTCCCCCTGGTTCAGAAAAGGTATGTTTGGAATTTGGTAGAAGAACGATGAACAATTACTAAGTTCTCTGGAAAGGGAGAGATGCTGAGCTGAATATGTGAAAATAAGAGGCCTCTGTCTCCTTAAGCCCTTTTGTGCTGAACTGCATTTCAGGAGCTTTCTAACCACTGCAGGTAAGATTAGAAGTTCAAACCTATTTTTTACAAGTTGTTGTCATCTCTAAAATGTAGAGAAAAATCTTGACACCATCTATCTAACGAGGCGGTGTAATAAGTAGGGAAAAAACCTAGGCGGGAAAATTCACACTTGTTAGAAACAGTTTTCTGATCATACTTAGGTTTTCAAAACTTAAGCCAAGGCATGTGTTACATGTGGTAACAGAGTCCCATGGAGTAGAACCTGAATAAGACAGGACTGAGCTGCATCTAGGTCTAGGATAACATTAAAGTAAGACTCTGGCAGAGTCACGGTTTGCATTTGGGCCCTGACCCCAGGAAAGCACATCTGTAGATTCAAACAACTGCAGATAGGAAATATTTATCTTTCTCTATAAAACCCTAATATGCAAATAGACCGAACGGTGGAACAACAGAACAACCAACCAACCAAATAACCGGTCGCTATGACGTGTGCTGACCACCAGGGGCATGCATGGAACATGGCAGGCGTCAGAAGCAGGTGGCAGAGTGCGGAACATGGTGGGCATTGGCTGTGGTGGGATGGTGGAGCAGGTGAGCGGGTGCCAGACCAAGGCGGGGTGTCAGTTGCTGTGATCGGGGCAAGCGTCTGGTGGTTACTGAAAATTCTTTGCTCCCACGTGCTGTGGTCCTGCCGGGAGCTCGCACCCGCTGCTGGCACTCACCCCGCTCACACCCGCTGCTGGCACCAGAGCCACCGCTCGCACCCGCTGCCAGTGCTCAGCGCTGGCCCCCATCACTTGGCGCTGTCAGCAGGTGCCAGTGGCAGCTGCTGGCCCGATCGCCCCTCAGGGCTTCTCCACCTCCCCCTGCTCCTTAGGGGCAATTGGGGCAGTAGCTGTCACTTGCATCCACTGACAGTGCCGGTTCCACTCACATCTGCTGCTGGCACTGGCCCCAATCACTCCATGCCATCAGCAGGTGCGAGCGGGGCTGGCGCTATCAGTGTGTGGGAGAGGCGGTGGTGGGAGTGGGGCTGCCGGCAGACAGGGGACCAGGGGCCGCAGCGGGAGGGGCCGGGCAGGGGTGCAGAGGATGGGCTGAGACCCGCCCCTGTACCCACCACAACCTCACAGCCCACAGTTCCTTTCAAGGTGCACGAATTCATGCACTGGGCCCCTAGTATATACATAAAAAGTTATGTTGTTGCCCTAGCTGGTTTGGCTCAGTGGATAGAGTGTAAGCCTGTGAACTGAAGGGTCCCAGATTCCATTCCAGTCAAGGGCACATGCCTGGGTTGTGGGCTCGATCTCCAGTGGGGGGTGTGCAGGAGGCAGCCGATGATTCATCAATGATTCTCATCATTGATGTTTCAATCCCTCTCTCCCTCTCCCTTCCTCTCTGAAATCAATAAAAGTATAAAAAAAAGTTATGTTGTTGCTGACAATTACGATGTAGTTAGGCCTTATGATGGTTGCATCTGTACTGAACATGACAGAATTTTTTGTCATTATTGCCTAAAAAATTAGTATAACAACTATTTATATAGCATTTATATTGTATAAGGTATAAGTAATCTAAAGATGATTTAAAGTACACAGGAGGAAGTGCAAAGGTTATATGCAAATACTACTCCATTTTATATAACAGACTTGAGCATTGTGTATTTTAGCATCTTAGGAGGTCCTGGACCCAATCCCCCAAGGACACAGAAGGACAACTATACTAAAGGTTCTTGCCATTAATGGCTCTGTCGCTCACCTGGTATTATTTTCCCAAGATACTATGTTCCATGTGCACCTAGGTACACAACATTCATGAGGCCTGGAAAGTCTCCACCCTTTCCTGCACCATTACCCTCCCTACTCTAATTCCTGCATATGTCCCAATATCTGCTTTCACACCCTGAATATATATGTTAATATGCAAGCAATGTGAATAGAAAAGGAATGTGGGGCTAGATTTCAGGAAACCGTGGTTCTAGTTCAGGTGTGAACTCTGTGACCCTGTAAAGATCACTTCACCTCTGGGAGACACAGTTTCTTCATCTACTAAAAAAATTTATCCTTATAACATTTTTACAAAAATGATCAAATGATACAATGTATGTGGAAGCATTTTATAATCTAAAAGGAAGGGTGATTGTAGGTGATTATTTTTATTACACACAGCCTTTAACCTTTCCTTTCCAATTCTTTCCTTACTCATTGTGAAGAAAGCAACATGTTTGATAACCTTCATATTTCTCAGAATACCAGGCCCTTTTCTTGCCTGCCACTTCCTTCCTTTTTTTTTTTATTCACTGAGGAGATAGATATACAATGGCCAGCAAGACAAAGATGATCCTTCCCCTTCCCCCGACCAGAGAAGATAAGAGAGAAACCCACTGGTATGCTAGAGCCAGCCTGTACCATCTCGTCGATTTCTTTCCAACTTCATGTTCAGTGAAGCCATATCGATGGCTTGATATTGGCAACAGTTGGAAGTACTTCACAAAACTACAAGTCACTCCTCCCCACCTCCCCTTTTCCTCAGAGAACTGGTGGTTGAACATTTACCAGCACACTTTTGGCTACAGAAGCAAAATGATTAAATGGCACAGGTGCTAGAATGGAGATAGAAAGGACTAGTCTGGGAGCATATAGGGAGGCACTTAGCCTGGTTGTGGGGAGTGGGCAGAGGCATTCAGAGAAGGTGTCCTGGAGAAATGAGTTTAAGCTGAGACCGAAATAATGAGAGGAGCTAGCCAGGCTGGGGGGAGGGAGAAGAGAGTTCCTGAAAGAGGTCACAACATGTGCAAAGACTCAGGGTGTTAGAGCATCTGAAGGAAGTTCCTTCAAGGCTGCAGGCAAAGTGGGAGGGAGGAGAGAAGAAAGAAGCTGGAGAGGTAAGAGGTGTAACTTGACCCTGGCAGCAATGGGTGGCTACCAGTGGGTTTTGAGCAGGCAGGGTCAGGGTTATGAGTGTGGGGTTCAGAGTCAGAGGTGGCATTTGAATTCTGGCTCTGCCAGCTGGGGACCTCCGACAAGCTTCTTACTTCAGCTGAGTCTCATCTATAAAAAAAAGGGTTGTTATAGTACGCAGACCTTCTGGGGTGGTCGTGCAGCTGCAGGTAACATGCTCAGAGTTGCTTGGTGGCAACTAACCACGGAGCAGATGCACACCTCCTATGGGAGAAGGGCTGTTTCTGCAGCCTCTTCCCATCTTAGAACAGCACTATTTTGCTAGTTTTTCACACTCTGAGTAGTGATGCATTACAGTGGTCGGCAAACTGCGGCTTGGCAAACCGTGGCTCGAGAGCCACATGCGGCTTTTTGGCCCCTTGAGTGTGGCTCTTCCACAAAATACCGACTTCTGCACATGGGCCACGAAGTTTCAATCACACTGTACGTGCGCGCCCGCACGTGGTATTTTGTGGAAGAGCCACGCTCAAGGGGCCAAAGAGCCGCATGTGGCTCGTGAGCCGCGGTTTGCCTACCATGGCATTAGTAGGTTGTGAAATCAATTTAGTAAGTCTTGAGTAGCACTAAAAAATAACAATTAAAAAAGGGAAAATAAAAAGATATAGAATTCAATGGAACCGGATTAAAAAATCCCCAGCATCACAGTCCATTGTACGTTGCCAGGTAAGTTTTGTTTTGGGTTTGTGTGTACGGGATGGCCATGTAAAATTTATTCCTGAAGGCTGAAGTTAAAAGTGTGAAATCCCCTGCTTCAGCTTCAAGGGGAAACTTCCTGTGAACTTTGGGGGCTGCAAGAATGGGGAGGGGACCAGCGTTGATGTCTCCTACTTCAGGAGGGGGAAATGTCTCCGTTACGGATTTATTCCCCTGGTTCCCAAGGCTATTTAGCTTCTAATAAACAATGATGCTCCTTGGGCCTGGTAGGATCCTAGCCTTTATCTGTTGTCTAGCAGCCAGGGTAATGGACAGTCCATGAAAGTGACCAAGAGCCAAAGGCCAGGAAGGAGAGTGTCTCTTCTAAGTAGTGGTGGGTGTGTGACTGGGAGGGCAGGGGTACGAAGGACCTTCAACTGCCCTGTTGTTACTAAGCTCAGTTCTGACTACGAGTCAAACTCGGTAACTAAAACTGTCCAAGGCAAATCGCTGCCCAGTCAGTGACTTGGTGCACGAGGGAGCCGAGTAGTAATTGACATTTAGTTTGGTGTATCCCAGAAAGGTAATTGTATATGTGAATACATTTTAGAATAATTTATTTTCAACATATGTCAAAACATATCCAATTTGCCCTTTGGAGTTGCAAAAACTATTTGGCATTTCCTTTTCCTTTGAAAGTAAAAAGAAAAAGAAAAAAAAGGAAAGCAATGGCAGATGCCTGGTCAGTGTTTGGGAGAAAAAAAAAAACAAGCACCACATCACGTGATGATTGTTTCCTTAAGTCTCCACAGGCTCATTCCCCAGGCATATGAAATTGGCACTAGATTATCTGCCGACATTTATTGACAAAGAAATTAATCTTCCTCAATGATGTTTTTAAAAGCCCATTCTTTACAGGAAGTTGCAGCAGAACATCAGGGCTCATTCACTTTCCCTTTTCCTCCTTTCCCTCCTGACAAAAGTGGCTAAAAAAGAACCTCTTAAGCCCTTGATTCCACTGAGAAGGTGAGGGATCAAAAGAATAAAAGAACATCCTCTCCCCTGTGCAGGTTATCACATGCTCAGGTCAGGCAGTCACTGAAATCACAGCCACTAGGAGACCACCTATCATGTGGGTTTGGGAGTGTGTGTGTGTGTGTGTGTGTGGAGGGTGGGGGAGGCAGCCAGTGTGAGAACAGATACCCTAAACATGACAACTGTGTATGTGGTCAGAGAAGACATCCCTATCAATGACCTGCAGTTACCCACTGTTTGGCCTAACTGCATTTTCCTTTCATTCTCACTCATCAAAATAATTTTTAGTGGAGGGAGAAAGCGATAAACACTTCCTACATTGGTAAGACAGTGCCAAGCCAGGAACAGCCCACTTTCATTCCCCAAACACAACTGAGAGCCCCTCTCCCCTGACCCTGGGTAAGCCCCTGCAAGGCTCTGCCACTGTCTTCAATGGAACTGCCCAGTTTCTCACCCAATCTAGTAATAATTGAGCATCCAATGTGTGCACCAGACTAGTGCCCGTGCAGAAACACACCAAGGAATAGAGAAAATGTTGCCCCTGATGACCTCCATGCTCCTCGAAGAAACAATACGTTGGATAAAAGAACGCACGAGAGAATGAAGAGTTGAAAGCAGCCTAAAGTTGTGCCTCTGGAGCTTTTCTGTGACCTGGAATCTGCCTAGTGAGTTTTGGGCTAGTTCAATGGGGGTTATTTCTTAAGTGTACCTGGATATTATCTTGTCTGTGTCACCTGAGACACAGGCCAGCAGCCTGGACCTTGGTGACTGGTATGAAGAGACGCAGGCACACAAAGGGATATAGAGACTAAAGGGAACTCAGAAATGTGGAGGGAGCCTCTGTGTGTCAGTGCTGATGTGGTGGTGATACCCTTGTCTGGTCAGAGCAGGCGGAGGAAGGTGTCGTGGTGCGGGCAGCCTTCTTGGACAGGCAGCATTTGTGGCAGGCTTCTTGGACAGGCAGCATTTGTCGAAGTGTTTCTGCGTGTGTGAGCCTTTGTTGGTTTGCAGACATGGAGTTTGGAAGGCGTACAAGAGGGAGTGTGGAGAGAGGAGGGAGGACTTCCCCCACCATGAAGAAAAATCTTCCTTGGTAACCAGCAAAGCTTATAATACCAGCATCAAACAGTTCTTCCTTTTGAATGAAATTTTGGCTTGATTAAAAGGAAATCCCAGTGGACCTTAAAAGACAATGTTTAGGAGGCAAACCCAGTTATAAATGCATTCAAATCTAAATGTCAACTTTTTCATGTACATATGTTAAAGAAAACAAGGCACCAAACAGCTAATAAATGATATGAAATCTCAATTTAATCCTCTCTGAATGTTTTAATTATCCTGACTTAATTATCCAAAGTGGACATGCAGACGGCCAAGCGACATATGAAAAAATGCTCAAAGTCACTGATCATCAGAGAGATGCAAATTAAAATGACAATGAGGTATCACCTCACATCTGTCAGGATGGCTACCATCAACAAATCAACTTATGACAAGTGCTGGTGAGGATGTGGAGAAAAGAGAACTCTGCTGGTGCACTGCTGGTGGGAATGCAGACTGGTGTAGCCATTATGGAAAACAGTATGGAGTTTCCTCAAAAAATTAAATATGGAACTGCTATTTGACTCACTGATTCCCCTTTTAGGAATATATCCTAGGAAACCCCAAACGCCAGTCAGGAAGAATGTATGCACTTGTATGTTCAGAGCATAACAGTTTACAATAGCTAAGATCTGGAACAGCCCGACTACCCATCAGTAATGAGTGGATAAAAAAGCTGTGGTACATTTATACCATGGAATACAATGCAGCAATAAAAAAGAAAGATCTCCTACCCGTTGAGACAGCATGGAAGGACCTGGAGAATATTATGCTAAGTGAAATAAGCCAGTCAGAGAAAGACAAGTATCACATGATCTCACTCATATGTGGAATCTAGTGCACAAAATAAACTGATGAACAAAATAGATCCAGAGACATAGAAGCATGGAACAGACTTTCGAATCTCAGAGGGAAGGTGGGGAAGGGTGGGTGTGTGGGAAGAGCTCAACCAAAGAACTTATATGCATCTATGCATAACCCATGGACACAGACAATAGGATAGTGAAGGCCTTGGGTGGGAGATGGGTGAGAGTTAGAAGAGGTCAATGGGGGGAAAAGAGGGACATATGTAATACTTTCAACAATAAAGATTTAAAAAACAACAAAAACAAACATAACAAAAAACAAAACAGAAAACTATATTTAAATATTATACTCCACTTGGTAAATTTGTTTTTCTATAGAGTTATAGGTTAGTAATTGTTTTATGTGTATTAAATTTGTGCCATAAGGTACATATTCCAAGATCATTTTGTTCACACAATGCTGTGTCTGAAATCTATCCATGTTGATAGATATGGATCTAGTTTACAGGGTGGGGCAAAAGTAGGTTTACAGATGTGAGTACACAAAACAGTTTATTCTTGTATTATCATTTATTAATTGTTATATTGTTTTTCATAAAAACAACTGTAGATCTACTTTTGCCCCACCCTGTATTCATTTTTAGCTGCTGCAAGTGTTCCTCCACATCAAAAAAAAATAAAATAAAATTCCTAGGTATTTTATTCTTTTTTGATGTATTATTCATTTAATAAATATTTATGTGCACCAACAATGTACTGGTTGGTGCCTGGGAACATAGCAATGAAGAAAACAAAACATGAACATAGTGTAAGTTATCTGTTCTTCATTCACAGACATTAGGTTTTGCCATAATAAAGAATGCTGTGGTGAATGTCCTTGTACAAGGCATCTGCTGCAATGGCTTCTCTAGAATATGTCTAGGGAATATTTCTAGGGGTAAAACTGCTTCTCCCTAGATCACATTTACAACTTTACCAGGTTGTTGCCAACTTGCTTTCCAAAGTGGTGCATAGACTGCATGCCCAGGAAGCTGGGAAAATTCTCCGTTCCATTCATCTTGCCCAACATTTGAACAGTCTTACTTTATTTTTGCCATTCTGATGGGTGAGGAATGGTACCTCTGTTTTACTAAGTATTTCTCCTAATTATTAGTAAGGCTTAGCATCTCTTCCTATATTTATTGGTCTTTTAAATCTCCTTTGCTTACTGCCTGAAGGTAGTACGCTTTGCTGCTCATTTTTGTAGTCAGTTGTTTGTCTTTTTCATACTGATTTGTAAGGATTCTCCAACTATATAGTTTGGAAACATATTTGCTGTTTCATGTGTTGAAAATATATTTTTTCCAATCCAGGGTCTTAACTTTATAGTGGATTTTGCATAAAAGAGTTTTACAGTTTTATTTCTTAATGTAATCTTTCCTTTTATGAACTGTCCTTTTTGTGTACTGAGAAATAATCTGTCCCCTGCAGACACAAAAATATTCTCCTGTACTTCCTTCTGATAATTTTAAAGGCTTATTTTACACACTCAGGCCCTTAATCCATCTAAAATTATCCATCTGTATGAAGTGAGGCATTAATCTATTTTTTTTTCAAAATGAGAGCTAAATCATTTATTAAATAACTCTTCCTCTTCTCACTTATTTTTAGTCTTGCCTACCCTCTGCCAAATTCCTGCATATATCTTGGATATTGTTTCTGGGGTTCCTATGTTGTTACAATGCGTACATCTGAAATTTTAGTCAGATTCTTTCTTAAAACCATTCTCTTTTGGTCCCTAAATTTCCTATCTTTCTCCCAATCTCACAACTTCTCCTGTCTTCACTTCCACTGACCATATTTTTAAACCTGTCTCTTTGTTTACAGATGAAGAAACAAAGATGCAGAGATCTTATACCTCCTGGTCAAGTTCAGAAGACAATTAGCAATCTTGGAAAAGGTGTTATTTCATTGTGGTTTTGATTTGTATTTCCCTGATGATTAAGTGATATTGAACAACTTTCTTGTACCTGTTGACCATCCGTATGTCCTCTTTGGGAAAATGTTATTCAGATTCTCTGTCTATTTTAAAATCAAATTGTTTTTTGCTATTGAGTTGTATGAGTTCTTTATATATTTTGCATATTAATCCCTTATCAGATATATGATTTGCAAATATTTTCTCCCATCAGGTTTTAAAATTTATTTTGTTGATGATTTCCTTTGCTGCATAAACCTTTTTAGTTTGATGTTGACCCACATGTTTATTTTTACTTCTGTTGCGTTTGCTTTTAGAGTCAGATCCAAAAAATCATCACCAAGACAGCTTGCTGCCTATGTTTTCTTCTAGGAGTTTATGGTTTCAGATCTTACATTCAAGTCACTTTTTTGTCTGTTAGAATTTATTTACTTTAATTTAATTATTTTGACATCCAATATTATTTTATTTTAGTTTCAGCTGTATGCATAGTGGTTAGACATTTATATAATTTATGAAGTGATCCCCTGATAAGTCCAGACCCACTAGGCACCATACATAGTTATTAGAATATTATTGACTATATTCCCTATGCTGTACTGTACATCCCTGTGACTATTTTGTAACTACCAATTTGTACTTCTTAATCCCTTTAAATCTTTAATTCATTTTTAGTTAATTTCTGTGTCTAAGATAGTAGTCTAGTTTCATTCTTTTGCCTATGGCTAGCTAGTTTTCTCCACATCATTTATTGAAGGACTGTCCTTTACTTATTGTGAATTCTTGCCTCTTTTGTTGTAAATTAATTGGCCCAAAATGTATGGGTTTATTTTTGGGCTCTCTCTTCTGTTCCATTGATCTATGGATCTGTTTTTTATGCCAATACCATACCGTTTTGATTACTATAGCTTTGTAATGTAGTTTGAAATCAGAGAGTTTGATGCCTCCAGCTTTGTTCTTTTTTTTCCTCAAGACTGCTTTGGCTATTGGGCGTCTTTTGTGGTTCTATATGAATTTTAGGATTGGTTGTTCTATAAATGCTGTTCTATATCTTTTACCTCCTTGGTTAAATTTATTCCTAGGTATTTTATTCTTTTTGATGTAATTATAAATGGCATTGTTTTCCTAATTTCTCTTTTTTAAATTAAGATTATTGGGGCAACATTAGCAAACAAAATCATACAGGTTTCAAGTGTACACTTCAATAAAACATCATCTGCATAATGCATTGTGCGCCCATCACCCAAAGTAAAGTCTCCTTCTGTCCCCATTTATACCCTCTTTGCCCTCTCCCATCACCCCCCACCCCTTTTCCCTCTGGCTATCACCATACTGTTGTCTGTGTCTGACATACATATACATACACATGCGTGTATATGTACACGTATACGTATACACATACACACATACATATATATATACATACACACACATATATTTTTTGCTTAATTCCTTCACCTTTTTTTACCCAGGCCCCCTAAACCTTCTCCCCTCTGACAGCTGACAGTCTGTTCTATGTATCTATGCTTCTATTTCCATTCTGTTTATTAAATTATTTTGTTCATTAGATTCCACATATAAGTGAGATCGTATGGTATTTGTCTTTCTCTGACTGGCTTATTTCACTTAGCATAATATTCTCCAGGTCCATTCATGGTGTTGCAAAAGGTAAGATTTCCTTCTTTTTTATGGCCAAGTAGTATTCCATTGTGTAAATGTACCACATCTTTTTTATCCACTCATCTACTGATGGGCACTTGGGCTGTTTTCAGATCTTGACTATTGTAAATAATACTGTAATGAACACAAGGATGCATATTTTTTTTGAATTAGTGTTTTAGGTTGAATTTCTCTTTCTGATAGTTTGTTGTTAGTATATAGAAATGCAACAGATTTTTGTATATATAATTGTAACCTGCAACTTTACTGAGTTTGTTTATTATTTCTAACAGTTTTTTGGCAGAGTTTTTAGGGTTTTCTATATATAAAATCATGTTTGCCATAAATAGTAATAATTTTACTTCTTCCTTTTAATTTGGTTGCTTTTTATTTCTTTTTCTTGCCTAATTGCTCTGGCTAGGACTTCTAATACTATCTATCTTTATAAAAGCCTAAGCAACCAGCTGACCAGCTGACCGTTCTACCATCCAACTGGTAGCTATGACATGTACTGACCACCAGGGGGCAGACGCTCAATGCAGGAGCTGCCGAGCTATGGTGACTTGGCAGCTGTGATTCTTGGGTGACGCACCCGGAACCAGAGAGGAAGGAGCCCAATTCCGGGTGCGTTCACTTGAGAACCACCCTCTTGCAATCTGGGACCGCTCAGGGGATGTCCGAGAGCTGGTTTTGGCCTGATCCCTGCAGGCCAGGCCAAGGGACCCCATTGGTGCACAAATCCATGCACAGGGTCTCTGGTGTTGAATAAAAGTTGTGAGAGAGGACATCTTTGTCTTATTCTTGGTCTTAGAGGAAAAGCTTTCAACTTTTCATTGTTGAATTTGATGAAAAACTTTCAATTTTTCACTGTTGAATAAGCTGTTGGTTTATCATATGTGGCCTTTATTACGTTGAGATATAGTCCCTCTATACCCATACCTCTTATTAAGAGTTTTTATTATAAGTGGATGCTGAATTTTGTCAAATGCTTTTTCTGCATCTATTGAGATGATCATATGATTTTTATCTTTCATTTTATTAATGTGGCATATCACTTTGTTTAATTTGTGAATGTTGAACCATTCTTGTATTCTTGGAATAAATCCCACTTGATTATGGTGTATGGTCCTTTTAATGTATGGCTGTATTTGGGTTGCTAATATGCTGTTGAAGATTTTTGCATGTATGTTCATCAGAGATATTGGACTATAATTTTCTTTTCTTGTGGTGCCCTTGTTTGGTTTTGGTATGAGTAATACTGGCCTTGTAAAATGAGTTTGAAAGCATTCTCTTCTATTCAATTTTTAGGAAGAGTTTGAGAAAGATTCTTATTAATTCTTTGAATGTTTGGTAGAATTCACCAGTGAAGCCATCTGGTACTGGACTTTTCTTTGTTGGGAGGTTTTTTTTTTTATTACTGGTTCAATCTCCTTACTAGCAATCAGTTTAATGAGATTTTCTATTTCTTCATGATTCAATCTTAGAAGGTTGTATGTTTCTAGAAATTTATTCATTTCTTATAGGTTGCCCAATTTGCTAAGATGTTAATACGAGAAGCTAAGTGGGAGGTATATGGGAACTTTCTGTACTATCTTTGCAATTTTTCTGTAATTATAAAACTGCTTTAAAAATAAAGTTTATTTAAAAAATAATTACACTTTATGTAAATAAATGATAATTCCTACATGTTCTTAAAGCTGCAGTTATTAAACCACCATGGAAAACAACTCAGTAATTAACAGATAGCTAGCCCTGCTTGGTATTCCAACCAGCATTAATTCCTGGACTAATTACCAATGAGCCTTTGTCTCCTGGGTTATTGCTTACTTATAGGTCCACAGAGGGTACTAAGTTATATTCTAAAGCTCCTCTGAGAAAAGAGCAAGAACAAATGGATATAAACTATAGCAGGAGGGTCTTGAGTTGTGCTATGAAGTCAAACTATGTGATATTCCTTGTTAATCATATTTTAAAGGATGAGTTGACCATACATCGGTTTCAGCCCATCTTGGAGTAAATCAGGCAAGAGAATTGATTTCTATAGTTTCTAGAAGGTCCTAAAAGATTTTATATCCTAAGTAGAAAATTTCCATAAACTAAAGGGAATAAGTGGTATCAATCACATAGAACTTGCTCATTAAATTGTCTACAGTTTCTGCCATTCTCTCCATCAACACATGATTTACTAATTTTGTTCCAAAGATTTGGGTTCAGGCAGCATAAATCATGAATAAAGATTAGTTTAACAGTCATAATACCGCATGGGACAATGTTTCAAGTGAAGAAAACTCAAAATTGTCACAATGTGAAAATAATGTGACAGTTGTATCAATATTTGGAAATTGAAATGATATTCAATACCCTTCCAGAGGCAGAGTATAAGTCTTATTTCTGCTTATTTTATGCATATTCTAAAGCTTTTCTTTTTTAAAATTTTATTAATATTTTCCCTTGTGAAAATCTTTTGAAAAGCAAATCTAAGATCATCCTGATCTGCCTCCAGCTATTAAGCAACACTAGACATTGACCTCCTGCTACTGCTTTGATGACTTAAATACTTTAGAAAAACAATAAACTACCAGGCCCCTGAGCCATTTACAGCAATGATATTCTGCCATTTTTTGTGCATTAAAAAAAGGGAGGACTGTCTGTCCATTGGCACATACCGGTTTTAATATTTGAAATTATATCACCTTGTTTCCACTGGTTTATTCCACCTTAGTTTTTAATCTTGATGAAATTCTAATTGTTTATGTACTCAAAAACATAAATGTGATTTAGAAAAATGACCAGACAATAAATATTCTCGTTAGAAGTTAAGTACTCACCAGAATGAATTAAATGTGGCTAGGGTTAAGGAGAAATGGCTCGTTATTTAGGTAACTCAATTTTCTATTATATTATTCTCATGTAGCTGATAGCATAATTAGTATAGACAAATAAGATGTGTCAGAGGTAATTCCAGCTATGACTTCATACATTCTATGACATCTCTTGTTATAAACATTTATTCCAATTGTCTGAATTCTGGGTGTGTTGAATGAAGAAAAGGGAGAAATACAGCAAGCAGAATGGAGCAAATCAAAGTCCTTCACACTATATCCCCTCTTCATTTCACTAACAATATTTTGTTGGAAAGGTTTCAATACATTTTCTTTGTCAGAAATGAAGAACATTGATCTACATGCAGGGTTTGCATAGAGGTTATCAAAATAAAATTTTAGAGCAGCGGTTCTCAACCTGTGGATCACGACCCCTTTGGGGGTCAAACGACCCTTTCACAGGGGTCGCCTAAGTCCATCAGAAAACACATATATAATTACATATTGTTTTTGTGATTAATCACTATGCTTTAATTATGTTCAATTTGTAACAATGAAAATACATCCTGCATATCAGATATTTACATTACAAATCATAACAGTAGCAAAATTACAGTTATGAAGTAGCAACAAAAATAATTTTATGGTTGGGGGTCACCACAAAATGAGGAACTGTATTAAAGGGCTGCGGGCATTAGGAAGGTTGAGAACCACTGTTTTAGAGAATATGAAGGGGCTAAATTCAGTATGTTAAATGTCTAATCAGAAATGCCAAGATTCAGAATCAGACATCTGTCTTTTAGAAGCAACCACCTTAAGGCTGACGAAAGAAGGTTCATGGAAAGGTAAAATGAAATAATGCCAAAAGTTATGTTTACTATTGTAAAAAATATTTTTGGTAAGCAATATAATTTGTTCCTTTTTTGTCCTACATTGTTCCCTCTTCATTTGTGTAACTACAGTTGAATTTATTTCATTAACTAGTATTGGGGAATGAACGAAACTTAATTAAAATTCAAATCATAATTCCATCATGATGTATTCTACCCTAGTATTCTCTGGATCTAATAAGAAATTATGCCTCATCAAACATATATAATTTGACTTGAAGTGGTAATAGTAGGAAGTCAAATTTATGGTTATAATAAAGTTGTCTATGCTGGATATTTTCATTTCAGAGTACAATATGCATTGGGTAACCTAGGTTCCCAGGCAATCATTTAGTCATTCGAACTCACCTTGGGTGGAGCTTGTTTATATCCTATAATCACACCTGGAACAGTCACTGCTAAATATAAACCCAAGGAAGGATATTAATGATTGTTTCCCAACTTCAGTGATACCACTACACAATAATATTGACAGGCTCGAAATTCACAACATTAAAGCTACCATGGTTACTTTTTCACAACGTAAGCAAACAGGCATCTGAAAAACTTAACAGAAATAGCCATCACTTGGTCCTACAGAGCTAGGAAGGCAGCACCCTGTGAAGAAACAAGGATGGTGCTATGCCATGAACATGGGTAGTATAATATGATAACTAACTCAGGGAAGGAAGCCATAGATAAATTGCCAATGTTTGAGAAACCTGTGTTCACAGGAGGTACACAGTGTACATCTACTGATTGATTATGAAATTCAATGACCTGGCTGAGTCCCTGTGGGCTAGTCATTTCACTTCCATGGACCTTGACTTCTTTGTTTGGAAAATGAGGGTATTGGATGTTCCACGGCAATTCCCTTCCAGTCTCAGGTTATGTAACAATAATCACTTATGGCATATATATGATAACTACATACTTCCCCTTCCTCTAAAAGTCAATAAGCATGTCCTGGGGTGAGGATTAAAAAAAAAAGATAACTTCTACCTCCCTCCCCTCATCCACTCTGCTATGCCTCGTCCATTCTTGACCTGCAGTTGAAACTAATGCCATAAGGGCAAAGGGCACAGCACACATACAGGCAAGGGTAACGAGATTTGCCTTTATGTGGTATTCAAATGAATGGTCACTTGCCGTCATTATGCTAGTTCAACCTGAGCTTCCCTGGTTGCTCTATTTGCTAGATATATATAAACACATTACATTTCTTAATTAACTTACTTATTGGTACGATCCATTCACCTCCTGACAGACATCAGCATCTCCAGATTTGGGAACTAGGGAAGATGGAATACTGGCTACTCCCTAACGGCCCTAAGCGAGGGTGCAAAGAGAAACAGTAACCAACTGGTCTTTAAATTGAAAGTGTGAGACTAGGGAATTTACCTTCCTTATGGTTCATGTCTTTGGAAAATAAGACTTAAAAAAAAGATTTTCTGTAATTTTAAGATGTGAGTCCAGTGAGTTTTTTCTTATTGTCCTATTATGGTTGAGGCTGGGGTCCACATAGCATATGCATCTTTTTTTAAAAATTGTTTTATTGCTTAAAGTATTACAAAGGGTATTACATATGTCTCCTTTTTCCCCCCGCCCTTGACAATCCCCTGGCGTCCCCTACCCCCCAGTGTCTTATGTCCATTGGTTATAGCATATGCATTTTAATTGCTCAGCCCATGGGCTTGTTTGTCAGTTTCTTGAGCATGTGGAGCTTAAGGGTGAGTTATGGAAGGAAGCAGGATGTTTTAGCATGAGATTAGCTGAAATAGCTGAGGCTTCTGAGCAAGTGAGCTAGACTGAAACCTGTTGAGAGAAGAGTCATACCTTCTAAGGTAGCCCCAGCAGGAGTGAAGGGCGGGAAGTGAATGACCTTGAGGAGGATGGGGCTTATTGGAAGCAAATGAAATTGAAGTCTTCCTGACCTTCAAGCAGAGAGAGAGAACATGCTCCTGGTCAAAGCAAGGAGGAGAGGGAATTTACATTCTAGAACACAGCCCTATTTTCCTTCTGATGACTTCTTGCTTCAATTACATTGGGACACATCTTTCTTAAAGCTTCCATTTATTGAGCAATAAATATAGACCAGGAACATTGCCAAAAGCTTTACATACATGAGATCATTGTGTTCAGAACAATCATATGAGCTATGTTTAATTATGCCTCCTACCCCCCAAGATTATACATGAGGAAACCAAGGCTTTATTTGTTAAAGAATGGGTCCATGGAGAGAAGCCAAAATTCTCTTGCTGGTCTGACAACCTCTTTATCACTAAACGTACTTCTTCTCTTTCATGAACAGAGACACTGGCTTCCACACAAAGTCTACATTCCAAAGAGTAAACCACAAAAATTGCTAAGACATTGAACGGTCAAGGCTTCAATAATAGTCACTGCCTACTCATTAGAAAGGGACATAAATAAACACTGTTCTAGGAACAGTTTTTAGTTATCGGTGTAGGAAAGAAATATTTTGTGGTAAAAATTTGTTTTAATAACAGTATATTATATATTAATTATATAACTGATGAACAGTATATTAACAATAATTAATATTAATGCTAGTTGAAGCCTAAAATGGTTTGAAACAGTATCAGGAAAGGTTTGCATAAATACAAGGTGAAGCTCCTTAAGCGTAGATAAAACAATGAGCCAGTGAGAGATTAAACCATTCAGAGAGAGAGAGCATTTCCTCTTTACTAATTTGTAAGTCAAGGTTTTGGGCTTAACTGGCATTCTCACGTATTGCTAGTGGGAGTATAAAATGGTGAAACTACTTGGGAAAAGGGTTTGGCAGTTCCTTATAAAGTTAAATATGTATTTAACATATGGCCCAATATTGGGTATTTATCCAAGAGAAATGAAAACATATGTCTATAAAAAGACTTGTGCATTTTTATTTATAACTAGAGGCCTGGTGCACAAAAATTTGTGCACTTGGGGGAGGGGGGGGGGGTCCCTCAGCCCGGCCTGTGCCTTCGCGCAGTCTGGGACCCCTTGGTGGATGTCTACTTGCTGGCTTAGGACCGCTCCCTGGGGGATCAGGCCTAAAATGGCAGTCAGACATCCCTCTGGCAGCCCAGGAGCCTCAGGGGATGTCCACTTGCCAGCGGGGAATGGGCCTAAGCTGCAGTCGGACATCCTTAGCGCTGCTGAGGAGGCGGGAAAGGCTCCGGTCACCACTGCTGTACTAGCAGCCGTCAGCCTAGCTTGTGGCTGAGCAGAGGTCCCCCTGTGGGAGTGCACTGACCACCAGGGGGCAGATGCTCAATGCAGTATATGCCCTCTGGTGGTCAGTGTGTGTCATAGTGACCAGTCATTCCCAGTTGTTCTGCTGTTAGGGCCAATTTGCATATTACCCTTTTATTATATAGGATAGAGGCCTGGTGCACGGATGGAGGCCAGCTGGTTTGCCCTGAAGGGTGTCCCAGATCAGGGTGGGGGTCCCACTGGGGTGCCTGGTCAGCCTGGGTGAGGGGCTAAGGGCCGTTTTCAGGCTGGCCATGCCCCCTGGTGACCCAAGCTCCCAGCCTCTCCTTTTTTTCTTTTTTCCCAGGGCGGCCTGGAAGCACGTATCTGGGATTTATTTATCTTCTATAATTGAAACTTTGTAGCCTTGAGTGGAGCCCAGGGCAGGCCAGGGAAGGTGGGAAGCTTGGCTTCCTCCATTGCTGGGAGCAACCCAAGCCTCCTGCAAGCTCTGTGGCTGCTACCATCTTATTTGGGTTAATTTGCATACCGGCTCTTGATTGGCTGGTGGGCGTGGCTTGTGGGTGTAGCAGAGTGATGGTTAATTTGCATCTTTCTCTTTTATTAGTGTAGATAGCCCCAAACAGAAAGCAACAGGTGAATGGATAAATAATTTTTGGTATATTCATATAATGAATGCTAATCAGCAATAAAATGATATAAACTACTAATAACAAGCAGCAACATGGACACTGGACCCAAGAATATACACACACAGTGAGTCTGTTCACATGAAATTCTAAAGGCAATGCTAATCAATAGTGACAGAAATCACATGAGTGGTTTCCTGAAACAAGACAGGTGTTGGGGTGTGGGGACTGACTGCAAAGGGGTACAGAATTCTGGGGAGGTGGAAACATACTTTATATTGATTGGGATGGTAGTTATACAGGTGTGTGCATACATTTGTCAAAAAACATTTAACTGATATGCTTAAAATATTATTTGTAAATATTACTTTAAAAAAGTTGACTTTAAAAAAAGACAATTGGTTAAAAAGAGATTATGCATTAAAAAAATAAACATTCCTCCATCTCTGTTTCCCTGTCCCCCAAAATGTTTTCTTTATCTAATGCTTGTTTCAGGAAGTTTCTATCCTATTTCTTTAGTTGGAAAGTAGATTTTTGTTTATAAAATCTAAGTGGAAAAAAATTAGAAGATTTTAAAGTAAAGCTATTAAAAGTTTTTTAATTATCTTAACTGGATAAGCAGATTTTCTTGATATTTGAGGTTTTACCACTCGGACCATTCTTTTTTGTTGTTGTTAATCTTCATTGAGAATATTTTTTCCATGGATTTTAAAAAAAATAGAGGATGGAAGGGAGAGAGGGAAGGGGAGAGCGAGAGCACACCAGAAAGACACATCAATTGGTTGGGTCCTGCCCAGGGCTGGGGATCAAACCTGCAACCCAGGTACAACGTGCCCTTGACAGGGAATCCAATGACCCTTCGGTCCGAGGACTGATGCTCTAACCACTGAGACACTGGCCAGAACTCAGAAAATTCTTAAAATGCTATTTTTAAAATGAGTGTTTACTTCTACATTCCTTAAATAACATTTACTGAACACAATTCACTCCTCCCTGAATGCCTCCAGATCTTTATTATTAATCTCAAAAGTTGTACTATTTTGTAATATAATGATGATTTCAGTTTCTAATAGCACACAGGACTGTTTGCTTCTATGCCAAGTGTCCTCAGAATACTGAGCTTTTTAAAAAAGATTTTTAATTGATTTTTAGAGAAACAGGAAGGGGAGGGAGGGAGAGAAACATCGATGTGAAAGCAAAACATTGATCAGCTGCCTCTTGCACACTCCCATACTGGGAATCGAGCCCACAAACTCTGGCACATACCCTGACTAGGAATCGAACCTGCAACCTCATGGTGTGCAGGAGGATGCCGAAACAGCTGAGCTACACCAACCAGAGCTGAGCTTTTTAAGTGTTCATATTTGCATTTCATTATTTTCTGTCTTTCTTGTTGGGCTATAAACAACTTTCTCCCCTCTTATCTAACCCTCTAACAGAGTTAAATTAAGAGAGCTATACACAGAGCATTGGTGTCCAACTTTAGATGTTCAAACCAGTAATTGATTAGTTTCAAAAGAATCACCTGGAAACTTATCAAAACTACATGTGCCTAGGCCCCATCCTTGGGAATTCTCATATCTAATTTAGTATGCATCATACATGATGTTTTTATTATGGAAATATATTTGTATGTTTGAAGACATACAAAAGTAGAAAAAAATATTATAAGGAACCACCAAATACCCATCATCCATTTCAACAATTATTGTCATTTGGTCTATCTTTATCATGTATCTGCCACTCCCCACTTTTCACACTAGAAGTGGAATAGGCCAACTATGGCCCTGCAGGCCAAATCCAACTTGTTGCCTTTAAAAAAAAAAGTCAGCTGCAATTGTATTCCATAAAATAACCCTCTTAAGTGTACAATTTAGTTGTTTCTGTATTTCAAAGTTGTGCAACAATCACCACAATTTAATTCCAGAGCATTATCATCACCCAAGAGAAAACCAACAACCATTCACAGTCACTCATTCTCCAATTCTTCCAGCCCCTTACAACCACTAATCTACTTTCTATCTCGATGGTTTTGCCTATTCTGGAGATTTATATAAATTGAATCTTACAATATGTGTTTTTTTGTGTGTGTGGCTTCTTTCACTTAGCTTAATGTTTTCAAGGTTCATCCAAGTCATAGCATTCATCAATAGTTTATTCCTCTCTTTGAGTGAATAATATCCCATTTCACAAATATACCATATTTTATTTATCCATTCATCAGTTGATGGGCATTTGGGTTCCCACTTTTTGGCTCTTATGAACAGGCTGCTATGAACATTCATATGTAAGTTTTTATGTCTTCAATTCTATTGGGTATAAATCTAGTAGTGGAATTGCTGGGTCATATAATAATTCTATTTTTAACTTTTTGAGAAACTACTAGATTTCCAAAGTGGCTGCAGCATTTTACATTCCCATATGCAGTGTAAGGGTTCCAATTTCTCCAGATCCAACACATTACTGTCCATATATTTGATTCTAGCCATCCTAGTGTGAAGTGGCATCTCATTATGGTTTCGATTTGTATTTCCATAATGGTGAATGATGTTGAGTATATTTTTGTGTGCTTATTGGCCATGTGTATATCTTCTTTGAAGAAACATCTATTCAAATATTTTGGCCATTTCAAAATTGGGTTATTATTATTATTTTTTTACTATTGAGTTGTAAGAAGTTTTTGAAAATATATATAGATTCTGAATGCTAAATTTTTCAGATATATTATTTACAAATATAGGGTGTCTCAAAAAATGTATACACACTGAATAATTATTAATTCCAATGGGTTAAATCTGAAAAGAAAGAAACATCAATTGAGCTATTAGAAAAACAGCACACATTTTTTTGGGACACCCTGTATTTTCTACTATTCTGCAGGCTGTCTTTTCACTATCTTGCCAGTATACTTTGAAGCACAAAAAATGTCAATATTAATTATCTGTTTTCTGCATTGGTTGCCTGTGTTTTAGGTGCCATAACTGAGAAACCATTGCCTAATTCAAGATCATGAAGATTTACACATACATTTTCTTCTAAGAGTTTTATAGTTTCAACTCTCATGCTTAGGTTTTGCAAATCTGAATTTTTAAAAAGCTTCTCATGCAATTTTGAGCCACAACTAGTTTTGTAAAGTAAAAGTAAATAGATTTTTGTCTCCTCCAAGAATTTTTTTTTTAAAGGAGCTTTGGTGCACAGGTTTCTCAATGTATATGTTGAATATTGGCAGGTCTTTTTTGTCTAGTTTCTGTTTTTTCTCTATATTGCAAATGGCTGAGTTGTTCAGAGAGCTGATTCAGGAAAAGTGTGTATTACTGTTTTGGTATGTGGTACCAATAACCTAAAAACAGTTCAATCACATTTAGGAGGAGTTCCTTACAGTTCTAAATTTAAAAACAAAACTGTCATCTCAGTTAATTTTAATGTATGGTAACCCATAATTTTGATCCAGGTATTGGGAAATGTTGTGGAGGGGGAAAAAAAAGCAAAATCAGCAGCTGAGATTTCAAACCAAAAGAGGATATAGCATGATGGTCACACTTCTTTCATCTGCAGAGAGAAAGACATCCAGGCAACACTAAGCACCATCAATTGTTAGTTAACAGTTTGTTCCAGAGACCCTGAGGCCAGTGGTTCTCAAAGTTGAGTGACATCAGAATCCCTAGAAGAGGTTGTAAAAACCCAGATTCCTGGGTTCTACCCTCAGAAATGCTGCTACAGTAGGCTGGGGTAGGGCCATAAATTTGCCTTTCTCACATGCTACCAGATTATGCTGATGGTGCTGGCCCTAGGACCACATTTGAGGATAAAGGGGCTGCCCATCCTGCCCTATTGCTTACTGAACATCGATTGAGCAAGCATTAAGCCAGGAGACTCAGCTGGTGTTCCTCCTTGGTCATGAATATGCTAATAGTATACTAAGGAAGTCACAAGGCCATAAATATAGATTTCAAATTTGGTTAAAATTCTTAATCACTATAGAGTCTCATATCAGGTTCCAGGAGTATGGTCATTTGTCCAAACACCATTTGGTCACTTAGTAAAGTACCTTTACCGTTATTTTTTATTTTTATTTTTTTAAAAAAAATATTTTTATTGATTTCAGAGAGGAAGGAAAAGGGAAAGATAGAAACATCAATGATGAGAGAATCATGGATTGGCTGCCTCCTGCATGCCCCACACTGAGGATCAAGCCGGTAACCCGGGCATGGGTCCTGACCGGGAATCGAACCGTGGCCTCTTGATTCATAGGTTGACCCTCAACCATTGAGCCATGCCAGCCAGAAGAAAAGTACCTTGATTTTAATAAAATGAGCAGGAATTATATAAATTCCTTTGTTTTTCTGGTATTTTTTGGTATTTGGTGCATAGGGACATCCACTGTGTTAAGAATGCTATTCAGGAACGTCACTGTGTTTGTGATAATAAATTTGACCTGTAGCCAAATGGTACTCTTGAGAGATGTGGTTGTGACTTTGACAGATTGAGCCAAAGTTAAATTCTGATGAACTGGAAAAGAATTTTATCAGTCCCAAGATGTTTGCCAGCTGAGTTGGGCAAAAGAGTGGCATTCCAAAATGTCCTGAGCAATCCACATTTATTCTGTCACCTCTACTTCCAGTTTTCTCAAATGTCAGCTAAAATCTTCATTTTCCTACTTCCTGTCATTTCCAGGACCACAAGCTTACACCTGAGAACCAAAAGTTGAGCTGTGTTTCTGCCTCAGCAGCAGAGGGAGTTTACAGTTCTGCTGATGGCACAGAGACAGAAGGGGACCTCAGCTTGCTTGGCTGTTCACTAGAGAAGAAAAGAAGAAAATGTTTCTGTTGGAAAATTGAGCAGATTCAGGAACACAGAGAAATCTGACAGGCTGGCCACAAGAAGACATTTTACATTTAGGTTCTTATAGCTAATTGTTTTTTGAGAGAAGTGGAACATTTGCTTTGAGAAGGAGAAACAGAAGCTCTATGCTAACCCTGTCTGTGACATCCCTGCAACAGGCCCCGCTCTGCTCTACCTTCACTTGCAGACCCTTGAGCCCTCTGCCTCCCAGACCACCCACAGGAAGGATTTGTCCCTCAACAGCCCTCACCGTGCTCCAAGGAGGAAGGAAGCATTTTTTTTTTAAAGTAGATGGCAACCCAATTCAAAGGAAAGCCAGTTACCTTAGTATTTATATGTCCACAAGAGGAAAGGTTGCACATAGCATTTTAATTCCTGGGAGTGATATTAGTCACTAGGCTTCTAAGAGATTTGACTGTTATTCTTCTCCTGCTTCTCTAAATTACAATGGCAATTACTGCATTTGCACAGAAATCACCCTAACTGGCTAGCTACTTCATTACATTATCACATGGTTCCTATTTTATGGGTTCAAAATAGTTGATGTCAGTGAATTGGCAACTGAGAAACTTAGGAGGTAAATTAGAGCAATTACTAATAAATTATACATGTGGTAACTAACAATTTGTCTATCACCTGGAAATATGAGGAAAAACGCCAGCCTCCATGGCCATGCAATTCTAAGCAGGTCTTTTCATTTTCCCTTTCCAAGACCAAAAGCTTCCATTATCCACACCAGTTCCATCGTTACTGTTGCTGCTTTCCCAGAGACCAGCATTTATAATACAAAGTTAGAAAGATAATGGGTGGGATTTTCACTTCCCTTGTAACAGAGGGTGTGACGACTTAAAATTAAAGGACAACAACAACAACAAAAGCCCAACTCATCAAAATCAAGAAGTGAGTTTCCCTAAATAAGGTCAGAGAGGAAATAATGGCCAGAGATAGGGGCAAAGTATGTCCTCATTCATAATCACTATCCATCGTATCTCTACTGTGCATCGTTTCTGGGCGAGGCATTTGATGAAATTAAAGGAAGTTCTGTGTTATAAATCATCAGTAGTTCTGGGGGCGGTGAGATTAAGTCAATTAACAAGATATGATCTTTCTCTTCTTTACTGCTTGTCTCACCGAGACCTGCCATTCAACAGGACAGGCGTTGACGTCATTCAGTAATTGAAGGCCAGATTCCTCCATCAACATATTCCTCCCACCTGGTACAGCCTTACCACCATCCACTCACATGCCCAGCAGGTTTCATCTTCTGTGGCTGCTGTCACAAGGTAAGTGGAGGGAGAGAGTGGCTTTTACAACTGCATGCTCAAATTTATTATCCCTGGTCTCTTGTCCCACTGAGAACGATCTTGAGGAAAGGATGTAACAAACAGCTCTGAAAAACCCCTGCAAACTCAAGAGGATTTACATACCAATTCCAAATACCTTCTGGCAATGGGGAAAATTTGTTTTCTGCATAATTTATATACCGCATTTCCCCTCATACTCAGCACAAATTAGATACCGATTTCTTTATATCACTTGATATCATGTCAGTTTTAAAAATATTTTCTCTCTATCTACATGGAATATAAATGATACCTTTGAAATCTCATATTTGCATATTTTACCTTTGCTTATAATTTCAGTAATTTTTATACTGAAATGCACAGGATTTTTTATGTAGTTATTTTTGCCATATACCTGGTTGGTTACAAGATCTAATTCCATGTCTCCAGGTCCCCTGTAGAATCACATGGCAAATATCTCCCTTGGGAAGTCCTGATGTTAGGGAGAATAAAGAGCAATCACACTCATTGTTTTCTACTGGTGAAATGAGTAGAGTTTAAAACAAAACTAACCTCCCCGTGAATTCCAACACCTTTCTAAATAACTATGGGTGCTGTTTCACAACCTGACCTGCATATTTCCTCCAGGCTGCCATGGGAGTTGTGATTACCCTGTGCCCACATGTTTGTGTGCTAGGTCACACTAACTGAGTAAACAAATTCTGCATTAGTATGTTCTTTGTGGGTGCCTCAGTGAGTACAACCCAGTGAAATTCCACCTGTTGGTGCTCCTGCCAGGTGCAGTAAACCAGAGGAAGTAAGGCTTCCACCTACGGGGGATGCACTTGCAAATCTGGCTGCCCGAGGTCATGCCTTCCTGATTCGTGTGGTATCTCAGCCTCTCAACTAGTGAGAGGCTAAAGCAGCCATCTCAGGAGTACAGAAGGTGGCAGAGATAGTTTGGGGGAACAATCCTCAACTCTCACATACCTTTTGCCTAAAATGCATTGTAATGACTCCACCCGGGCCAGTAGTGGTAGAAAAAATATGTTTGAGTGTGGACTACTGCTTCTGTTGCAGTTAGAAAGGAGTAAGTTGTCTCTACTAGTCAGAACACATCATATACATCTTTGCAGTTCATGTAGTATACAAAAATTGCCTAAGGGGATGGCAGAAAAGAGCATTATTTTAAAAAAATTATTAATTTGGAGTCTGAGGATGTCTTAGAGGAATATATATCTCGTATCCATATTAACCAAAAACTATTTTACAAGGTGGGGCCCAGAATGAAGAGAAGATGAATGGGAAAACCTTCTTCTTCCAACAGGGCTGATTGCTGGGATTGATGGTCCCACCTTCCTTTGCCAAGGCTACACCCAATTGAGGGAAAAAACCCTGGAGATTACCACCTACTTCAGAATTCTGTTCATTTGGCCCAAACAGCCCCTACTTTCCTCCCTATTTTGGCATTATTGTTCTCCGGTTAATCATAAGCAGAGGGAACAATAAGTAACCTTTGTATAATACCCTTGCCCTTGTATTTTGTTCAAACCGCTGTTACCAAGGAAATGATTAAGAATCTTACATGGGGGTTTCAAATCAAAATCATTACATTGATCAAAGGTGGTGTCTTTTTAACAGTGCTTATCTCATAAACTCATTTTAAAACAGATTTCAGAGAATCTTAACCAAGATTTCAGATTACCACATTAAATTGATGAAAACTGTGGCTATTGAGAAAATAAGAAAATAGGTCTCTTAATATAACCTATGCACCATTTATTAACTTTTCACATATTCCATCACATCTGAGCATTACTTTATTCTAATAAATTAATTTTAAAATATTTTTTTATTGTCTAAAGTTTTACATATGTCTCCTTTTCCCCCAATTGGCCTCCCCCCGCCCCCCCCCCCCCCCAGCCATTCCCACAGTGAGCAAGCCCCCACTGCCCCAATGTCTGTCCATTGGTTATGCTAATATGTATGCATACGGGTCCTTTGGTTGCTCTCTACCGCCCCGCCCCCCTCGCCTGCCATTTGTCTCTGGATCTATTCTTATTCATCAAATTATGTTGATTATATCCCACATATGAGTGAGATCATGTGATATTTATCTTTCTCTGACTGGCTTATTTCGCTTAGCATAATGCTCTCCAGTTCCATCCATGCTGTTGCAAATGGTAAAAGTTCCTTCTTTTTTATAGCGGCATAATATTCCATTGTGTAGATGTTTTTTAATCCACTCATCTGCTGATGGGCACTTAGGTTGTTTCCAAATCTTAGCTATGGTAAATTGTGCTGCTATGAACATAGGGGTACATATATCCTTTCTGATTGGTGTTTTTGATTTCTTGTGATATAGTCCTAAAAGTGGGATTACTGGGTCAAATGGGAGTTCCATTTTTAACTTTTTGAGGAAACTCCATACTGTTTTCCACAGTGTCTACACCAGTCTGCATTCCCACCAGCAGTGCAGGAGGGTTCCTTTTTCTCCACATCCTCGCCAGCACTTGTTGATTTGTTGATGATAGCCATTCTGACAGGTTGAGATGGTATCTCATTGTTTTGATTTTCAACTCTCGGATGATTAGTGACTTTGAGCATGTTTTCATATGTCTCTTGGCCTTCTTTATGTCCTCTTTTGAAAAGTGTCTATTTAGATCCTTTGCCCATTTTTTGATTGGATCGTTTATCTTCCTTTTGTTAAGTTGTATGAGTTCTCTGTAAATTTTGGAGATTAAACCCTTATCGGAAATATCATTGGCAAATATGTTTTCCTGCAGTGAGCTTTCTTGTTGTCTTGTTGATGGTTTCTTTTGCTGTGCAGAAGCTTTTTATTTTGATGTAGTCCCATTTGTTTATTTTTCTCCTTAGTCTCCATTGCCCTAGGAGCTGTGTCTGTAAATATATTGCTACGACATATGTCTGCTATTTTGCTGCCTAAGGAGTTTTGTAGGATTTTTATGGTTTCCCGTCTTACATTTAAGTCCTTTAGCCATTTTGAGTTTGTTTTTGTGTATGGTGTAAGTTGGTGGTCTAGTTTCATTTTTTTTGCACGTATCTGACCAAATTTCCCAGCACCATTTATTGAAGAGACTGTCTTGACTCCACTGTATGCTCTTGCCTCCTTTGTCAAATATTAATGGAGCATAATGGCTTGGGTCGATTTCTGGGTTCTCTGTTCTGTTCCATTGGTCTATATGTCTGTTCTTGTGCCAGTACCAGGCAGTTTTGAGAACCATGGCTTGGTAATATATCTTGACATCTGGTATTGTGATCCCTCCTACTTTGTTCTTCTTTCTCAAGATTGCTGTGGCTATTCAGGGTCTTTTTTTTTTATTCCAGATGAATTTTTGGAGAGTTTGTTCTAGAATCTAGATCTTTGAAATATGCCGTTGGTATTTTAATGGGGATTGCATTGAATCGGTAGATTGCTTTGGGTAGTATGGACATTTTAATGATGTTGATTCTACCAATCCATGAACATGGTATGTTCTTCCATTTGTTTATGTCTTCCTCTACCTCTTTTTTCAATGTCCTGTAGTTTTCTGAGTACAGGTTTTTTACCTCCTTAGTTATCTTAATTTTTTTGGTGCATTGGTAAATGGGATTTTTTTGTTTTGTTTCTCTTTCTGTGAGTTCATTATTGGTGTATAAAAAGGCCATAGATTTCTGGGTATTAATTTTGTATCCTGCTACATTGCTGAATTCATTTATTAGGTCTAGTAGTTTTTTGATGGAGTCTTTGGGGTTTTCTATGTATCTAATACATTAATTTTTGCCTGACTTACAAGTCTTAATGAGAAGCTATTTAAGTTACACATGACAGCTGAAGTCATCTAGCTAACATTCATTCTTAAATCTATTCTAGATTCTAACACTGAAAGTTTACTATTACATTTTTGTGTTTCCCCATATGTAAGTTCAAATTATGTTTTAACTTGTATAATATTCTGGTAAAATTGTACTGGAATGATACCAGAACCTAAGCTGGGGTCATATTTCCTCATCAGTTACATTCCTTAATGCAATAAGCCAGACACCTCGGGAAGCTCTTATTACCAACCTGGAGAGATGCAGAACATGGGGATGAGAAAGCCGTTCTCCCAGGTATAGCAGCAAAAGTAGTCTAATAGTAGACTGATGTGAAGGGCAAGTAGGCTTTTAAATAGTGGATCTGGGTCTAAGTGAGTAAAGTTAAAACCCAGAACATCTATTCTGGCTAAAACTCATGATGATTCAAAACTCAAACCTTCATGGATGCACCTAAGGAATGTAATTGATCAAACTTCTCTAAATGGAAAATGTACCTCCTTTCCTCCCCGTGCCATACTATCTTCCCAATAGGCCTGTCCCAATAGTTTCTTTTACTCCCTTTGGAGCTGCCTGCTGTTCTTACAACCCTCTCTTTTGTGGCTTCCAAGGCTGATACGCAAAAAAAACCCCTCCTTCAATCAGGTTTCCACTATCTTTTTACCCCCCTCTCTTTTTCTACCCCTTGGTTAACTTTCCCTTACTGTCTTTTACTTTGCCATCCAGGGAATGACAAAGGAAGATATTTCCCCTTCTATATTCATGGGCTGTTCTTTACTCCCTCTCCTCCGCCCTCCCCTGCTCATGATACATTCTCACTAAGTCCTCAACAGGACGTGACTGGATGTCCATATCACACTGTGGGTACCTTGTGGGTAAAATTATCCACAGCTTAGTGGGGCTTGGGGGACAAAAATCTATGTGACTCAATCACTTCTGTTTTATATTCTGTCAGCCCTGACCCTTGGAGTCTCTCTCTTTCTTGCCATTTGCCCTGCTGTCAAATGCAGGTCCCAGTCCAGCTCTCTCTTATAGCGCCTCCATTGCTTGGTGTCCAGTTTTACTCCTCCTGCTTTGGGTCAGAGTTTCCTTGCAGAACCATCTGCCCCTCTGCCGTGGGACTCAGTCCCTTGGTGATTTATGCAAAGCTGACTCTCCTTTCTCTCTGTCTAGACCTCGTCACATCCTCCACCTGCTCTCTGCCAGCTCCACACCTGTGGTGGCTGATTTGCCCAGTCTCCCCACCCAGCTCAGCTTACTCAGCTCACTCCTATCTCTTTCTCCAAGATCCAGAGCTGCAGTGCCTCAGACCACTTCGGGAGTCCATTCTTTGGCATCTTCAATTTGCACAGGTGGCCCCTAGCCCCTGGCTCCGTTTGGAGATCCTTGTCCCCAGCCCTGGGCAGCCTGGAAAGCATATCCATTTGGCCCTCTGCCTGCTCATCAAGCAGGCAGCCCACACGTCCTACCTGGGAATGCCCCTTCAGGACTGTTTTCCTGACCTGGCTTACAGACACTGGCCTGGATTTGCTTCCAGTCCCATCCCCCAAGGTCATTCTCAGAAGCTTTTAGGAGAAAGGAAGGTCTGTGTGTTCAAGTGACGATGCCTGCTCTGAACGCCCTGCTATCTATCTGGCCACATGAGGAGGCAAGGGTTGGTTTATCAGTCTTGGCCAGGCTGCTCACCACCTGACATAATCAGCACATGTGCGCCTAAAGACAGGCCTCTGCTCTTGGGCAACATGTTTTTGGTAAAAAAAAAAGGGGGGGGGGGCAGATAAAGGGATGCTATGGGGCTCACATGAAGTCACAGTGCTGAAGACACTGTCTCACTGTACAATGTCCTGTATATGAGACCACCATGGCTTTGTTTTCAGTCATGGATCCCATATTGGATCAGTTTCCCCTCTTTGCACTGGCTGCTGGAAAGCTTAGTGCCAAACCTGAGGGTTGCCTGGGGATAGAATGAATCTGCATGGATTTTTATAACCTTACTCACCAGTCCATTTTATGTCTTCATCTCTATTTTCCACTTTCCTTTCCTATCTACTTCTAATTCACATTTTCTTACCTGCCATCTTAAACCCTTCCCAAATCAAGGTGGGACATAAATAAACAAACATATAAAATGAGGTAATTTCATGAAAAACTGAAACAGAATCTCTTTTATACAGTTGGTTAAAAGATAAATTTCTGGACAGCAATATCTACTGAATGTTATAATGCACATATTTATGACACAGAAACATCAATTCCAGGAATGTATCCTACAGACATAGTCACACAAGTGTGTAATAGTTTGATTGCAGCATTGTTTGTAATAGAAAAAAAAGCAAATGTCCAGGAATGGCTAAATACATCATATTGCATGTATACAATGGCACACGTCACAGCTGTTCAAAATGAGAGATGAGTTTACATGTTCTAACACCAAGGATGCCTCTAATGTATTAAGTGAAGAAGAAAGAAATTTGTGGTTGGTGCGGGGGAGGAGAGGAGTATATATTTGCTATTTAAACTTCAACCCCACTACAAATAACATGAATACTAAGGAGAGCTTGCTGCTTGTTGCACGGTATAAACAAAATCATCCTCCTCAGCACAGAAGCTTTCTCATAATTCAAGGCAATATTAAATAACCACAACGAGGAAGCAGAATTGCAGGAGTGTCGGGAGCTACATTCCCTGAATTAGCACAAGCTACAAGATGAGAAGAGAGGTGTGTGTGGGGGGGGGGGGGGGAGGGGGGTAAAGTAGAGGGAAGATGAGGGGGCTAGCCTGTGGAAAAGCTTTGGCAGTTGAGGGTTGTCTAATGGGAATTTTGATGTGAAATGCAGTGAATTTTGTTTTCATTCTGTCTCCCAAAGCCTCAGTAAAACCTACCTTTTTCCCAATACTTTGCAGTTGGATTTGTTTTGGAGGGAACATAATGAAGTGTTGCATCCAACCTAAGGGGCAGAGGTGGCCCAGAGTGATGAGCCCCATCTGAGTCACCAGCCGATAATCAGGTCCCATGTGCAATTGGTTCTGTGTACATTGGGAACTTCAGGTTGATGAGACTAGGAAAAGACTAGAATACAGGGAAAAGCACAATAAACCACAGCAACCCTGTGCAAAAGCAACGGTCTGGCTAATACATACTGAAATCAGCTTCCATATCCAGGAAGACAAATCACAATTTAGGGGGGAGAAAAAGGTGAAAAGATCACAGGCGAGAAGATAATTCCAGAACTTAACATGTGCCAGAGTAGCCACTATTATATACATGACATATATACAATGCTAGCTCTGACTACATTAGTTCTTATAGGAATATCTTCTTTATCTAAAAAATATAAAGAGATGTTGTCTTCATTAAAATTCCCCTTACTGCCCACTTCACCTCTGTACACTTCAGCCCCTCACACAGAACTGCCCTAACGTTCCTATGGATGGCTCTGGGTCTTCCAGAACCACCTCCTCTACAATCACTGCTTCCACATCCTGTGTGACCAACCCAGTGAGGATCTATTGGAGCAGGCCCCATGGATGGGCATCAGTGGCTCCCAAATCCCCAGGATGTTATGCAATCTATTGTGTGTGTACACTTCTCTGGGAAGGAGGTCATGGCTCTGACTCAAATAGCAGTGGGATGATCCCCTAAATGCCCAGGACCTCAGATTTAGAAGCCTGGTATGAAATTACTAAAAAAAAAAAAAAATCTCGTATTTCCAAGGCCTAGCACAAAGTGTGGTGAACAGGTTGTACTTAATAAAAAAATAGATAAAAGCTTACAATGACTGAGTATTCAAAGTACACCAGAGACTGAGGTGTTTATTATTATTATTATTATTCTTGTTTTACAGTCGGGAAAAAGGAAGTGCCAAGTGCATATCCATGTTTGTAAAACTCTAAACTCTTGATGTTAACCACTCTCTATAGATGTTGTTAAGTGAACAAATGCTAAATGAGGTGACAGGTGGTGGCTACTAACTTCCACCTGCAGGTAAGAAAACTGGTATCCTCATGGGGGGAGGGGAGTTGAGTAAAAAATAAGGTTACCCATCTTCCATTTAAGTGTGCTTTTCCTTATACTTCTCCAACTTTGTTTGAAATAGTCTTTATTCCTTATTAGACACGAAAGTGAAATCCTAAATGGAACTCATTTGACCTGTTTCTGCATTCAGGACTCTGGCATGTATATGATAATATTGTTTATTAGTAGATCAAATTTCATACCAATAGGGACTGTGTCACCATGACATCTGAAGAAAGCAAAATCTTTCCTTTTCTGGGATCCTTCTCTTGTTGGGGGGGTTGATGTGTGTGTGTGACTAGTAGGTTATGAAAGTGATATGAGTGGGCTAGTGGGAACAAGGGCCATCAGGACAGGAGCCAAATCCAGCCTGAGGACAGACCTGCCCATTGCCTCAGTCCATCAGGATCACTTGAGAATGTGGGCCCAGGATGACTAGATCTTCAGAATTGTGAGAGAAACCAGAAACATAGATCTTATGTTGAATTTCCTGAGGTTTAGATGTTGACAACTTATTCAAATACTTTTTAGAAATACAGTACAGGCCAAATGAAACACATCTTCTATGGCTGGGTGGACCTGTGAGCCATCAGTTTGTAAACTCAGTTTTCATTTGGGGAACATCCAAAATCCTCTTCTGGCCCCGTCAGGCAGATAAAGGATATGGAGGAGAGGTGAAATTAGTATTTTCAGTTTTGTTGCTTGTTAGCATCTTCACGGAAAGGTTTGGTGAGGGAAGTGGTTAAATCGTTTTTAGACTATCAGTGGATTTGAAATAAGCTATCCACGACCTGGAACTGAAAATCAAGAGCGGGCAGTAACAGTTGCATGTGCCTTTCTCCCTTAAGCGACTAGTTGACCTTTCTGTGGCACAAAGAATCGTTCTGGTGTGCACTGATACATGACTTCAGCATTCTTTAAGCTGGCTGTTAGCAGGCAGTGCTCTGTGCTGACTCAGCAGAAAGATCCACAACCCACATGTCTTCTTGCATTGCACGTGCTTCTGCAGGGCAGCAAACCAGCTCCAGAAGTGAACACACGACTGTTTGCAGAACATCTTTGGATAGTTGCTATCCAGTGAGGAAGAGCTTCTCAGGAGAACAGAACCTCTCCTAATAGGGGGACTCTACCTCGCCGATTACTCTATCAAGGCTGTGCAGAACACTGAATAAATCTGGATTTATTCAGGGATCAGCTACTCTGGCACTCCAGCCTCGAGGGCCCTCAGCCTGCTTCCTGCACAGCACTGCCTCTGAGGCATTGATGGAGGAAGCCATGTGAAATCTTAACTTAGACAATGAGACTGAGGCCTTTAAGAACTAGTTCCCAGTTCAGATCTAAGAACGGTACTTGGAGAAAACTTCCTCCAGCCTTCTTTTCTTTAAATACATTAGTGAAATGGATGCAGAATATTACTGTATTTTGGGAAATAATGCTAAACAATGTTCTCTTCAAACTGAAGGTGTTGCATACAAGTTTAGATTGAAGAGAGATCTATGTTTGTGCATGAACAGAATTTCCCTACCTCACCAGCAAATTGAGGATTTTCCAGCCTTTTTTCTTTCAACAACATAAGATACCTAAGCCAACAGTAACAGAGTACTGAAGTATGGACAATACCAAATGTTATGTCTGGAGTGAAGCTGAGTTCTTCATTGGCTGCCAGACAAGCTCATCTTAACTTTATAAGGAGAACACATTACCTGACTACTATAGTATTTAGCATCTCTAAACTGAAGTATGCCCAAATGTTTTTCATGAAACATTTAAGTCCATTTTCAAACAGCACCTTCTAATTTTGTTAATCCTTTCCTTTCAAATTAACTTGATAGACTGTGCCTTTCTAAGTTTCAGGTTATCTCATATTTTTCAATACCCAGTTCCAACGTGTTCTAAGGACAACCCAATGACCACTGTCCAAACATTTGCGTCACTGTCCAAACACCTGTACTTTTCAGGTTTAAAAATGGTGGACCAAGATAAAATTCACATTTTAGTGTAAATCCCAAAGGAAGAATCCGTGTTTCATCTTTCCTTTTCTTTCCCACTTTTTCAGTTCCTAAATATATAAGAACCCATATGTTAAACAGGACCCAAGTAAGAATGGTTCTCACAGGGAACATACAAGGCAGTAAAGAATCAAGGGCCTTTTCTCTCCTGCAAACAAATGTGGTTCTTTAAATAGAGAATTTAATTATATGTTAAACTGCTCTTCCAACACCTACTTCACACGTTTTTGTTTCTTGCACTGAAAATTAAGGTAAAAGATGAAGGGGAGCTGAAGAGAAAGGTGTGTTTAGTCTGCATAAGGAGCCAAGCTGCCCACGTATACCCGAGTTAAAGGTTGGATAGAATTCATTTTTGGTTTGGACTTTATTTTCAGTTAGCCAAATAATGACAATTTATATTTTGCTCAAATTGAGATATAATTCACGTACCATAAAATTCACCTACTTAAGTGAGTTTTAGCATATTCACAGAGCTGGGCAATCAACGCTATAATCAATTTAGAACATTTGCATCACCCCCAAAAGAAATGCCATGTCGATTAGCAGTCACTCCCCACTCTTTTCTTCCCCAGCCCCTGGAAACCAGTAATCTACTTTCTGTCTCTATGGATTTGCCTATTGTAGACACTCCACCTAAATGGTATCATACACATGTGGCCTTTTGTCTGTTTTTTTTTCCCCACTTAGCATAATGTTTCCAAGATGTACACACGCACAAGAGTATTATCTGAATGCTCCAAAAGAACCTGGGTGCACTGTTCTTGCTATTTGCTTTCGCACCTTCTTCAGAAAGTCTGCATCACATCTTAATGCATTTGGGAAACTGAGCAAGTCCTTTTGTCTCTCATCAGCAGTTTTCACTTGCCAGTGGACATCTCCACAGCAAGTTCTTATAACACCTCAGACTCAGCATGCACAGTTTCTCTCTCCAAACACAATATTACTTTTCACGTACTCCTTTTTGTTAAGGATAAAACCCCTGCCCACGCTAACTTTAAAACCTAGTCATCTTTACTTCATTAAAAATCTAATTCATCCATCACTGTGCTAGACTCTCCTATGCCCCAGATCTTCTCCTGCCTGCCGGCCTCTGCACCCTCCAGTGACATTCCCTGGCCCAGACCCACATCACAGCCTGCCTGCTCAGCTCAGTCACCTACTGCTCCAGTCTTTCCTGCACTGTGGCTGAGCCCTCAGCTGAATGAACTGCAGGGAACAACTCCATCTGGAGGGCAGGGATGGGGAAAGAAGAGCAGGTGATTTTGCTCGGAGCCATGCTGGGCCCTGGGATGACAGTGAGGCAAGCTATACTCTCAGTGCTAGAGGGGAAACTGGGTGCTTGTCAGCTCTTCCCTAGTGCTCTTCTCTGGGCCCCACCCATAGAGGTTCTGACTTACTCATTTTCAAAGTCCCCAGAAGACTCTAATGTGCAGTTCCGGGATCTAAGAGCCTGCCACAATAGCATGGGGTTAGTAGGACAAGCAAGGACAGAAGACCTGGGTGCCAACCTTGAATACCAAGGATAGCTGTGATACCTGGGACATGTTAACTAACTCTCTACCCTTGATTTTGTCATATGTAGCCTGGGCTAAGTGTACCTTCTTCATGAAAATGCTCTGAGTATTAATTAAATTTGACATGAAGTAAAAAGTACCTGGCACAAAGAAGGCCCTGGGAAAGTGGAGGGTGGAGTGGGATACATCTGCCTTGTTCTGCATTGCTTTTGTCACACTGCTAAAACTGGGTGACGACTCAGAACCATTTTGTCTGTTTCCCACAAGGCCTCACATTAGGGTGACTCCTTTGATGCAAGGCAAAATGACTCAGCTGGCTGAGGGCACTGTGGACCTTACAACTCATCCGGACAGGTGCACAGCCAGGTCCCAACATTTTGTGCTGCTTTAGTTTCTTACAATGTGGGAAGGAGCGGTGGTACATGAAAGCAGTATGGTTTGTGGAGGGACGCTGGATTAGAAGTCAGGAAAGCTCAATGTGCTATGTGACAGGAGGAAAATGCCATTGTAACATATGAGTTTAGGTTGTTGTTAACACCCTATTCACATATGCAACTGATCATATATTTTCTCCTCCCACAGCCCCATTAGATAGATTAAGCTGAGATACCTGGTAGCAGTAGGCTCTGAAATACTTTGCAAAGTCATTGATGATTCTTAACTGTGCAAAAGGCTTCTTGTGGAGTCAGCAGTGCATGCCTTCATTATCTTTCTTCTGCAGGAGGAGTGCTAGATTAAGAAACACGTGGAGGAATCCGGTATCTGGATGGTACACATACCCTCTCTCTGTCTGATCAGTGCACCTGGCACATCCCAGAGCCACTGCCTTCCTTAATGAGTGACACATTCCCTTCCCATGGAATCACATCCCTCAAAGGACCAGTAGCATCCTTGTGCCCTGAGGAATCCTGGCACTGTCTTCCCTCCAAGGAAGAGCTGGGGGGAAAAAAGAAGAATAAAAAAAAATTCCACACTAACATTAGAACCTCCCAGATGGCTTTGGTTTCCTAAGAGAGCTACTTATTTTTCAGTAATGAAGGGACCGATGATCCCTTCTGCAAGTGGCCTCAGAATAGGAGGGAAGGAGTGTACAAGAATCTGGCCTCAGAATAGGAGGGAAGGGGTGTACAAGAATCTGGCAGGGCCCTGGTGTCCTGGTCCCTATCTGAGAACAGGAACTAGCCCACTGCCAATGACCAGGCTTTCCTGAGTCATGAGGCCACAGGCTGGTCACTTCTTCAGCTCTGGATTGTGTATTGGAAACAGCAATGCAGCAGCTCAGAACAGACTTTCAGCAGGGATCTAAATAAGGGCTTGAATTCTCTCGTTTGTATATCAGCAAAGGCTATCGGAGGAAGTGTCAGCAGGCTCAGAATGTAGACCTCGTGGCAAGCTAACTTTGGACTGGAATAGCAGTTTACTCAGGGCCCCAAATCCACCCTCACTGCCAACTTGATTTATGATGCTGGGGTCAGTCCACTGGGGCTCATATGGCCGAAGAGCCAGATCCCTCAGCTTACTTTCCAGCTGTGCCCCCTCCGCATTGTAGACACTTTCGGGCAGCAAGTCAGAAGGAGCACGGGATGCAAGGGGTTCTCCTAGATGAGGCCCAAACCAAAAGAAAGCACTGGAAGTCTATGTCCTCTTATCTTTTTCTTATCTTTTATCTATGCCCAACTTCTTTTACGTTTTTCATATCTGATCAGGGTTGGCTATTGTTTTTCCAATACTAAAATTGAAAAATTAGCCAGAAATGTAGAAGACAGAGAGAGAGAAAGAGAGAGAGAGAGAGAGAGAGAGAGAGAGAGAGAGAGAGAAAGAGAGAGAGATTATTAAAGTGAGGCTGAAGCAAGGTAAAACCTGCTCATGAACTGAAGCTGACTGTAATAATAGGACTGGAGGGAGGGGGGGAGGTGGGTATTCTAAGTTAGTGTGGAATCTGGCAGTTTTAGGGGTTTGGAGGGAAGACAGTGCCAGGATTCCTCAGGGCACAAGGATGCTACTGGTCCTTTGAGGGATGCGATTCCATGGGAAGGGAATGTGTCACTCATGAAGGAAGGCAGTGGCTCTGGGATGTGCCAGGTGCACTGATCAGACAGAGAGGGTAGAGAAAAACTTCCGGTGACCCTCTATATTCAGTATAGAAACTCTAGGATAAACCACACCGGAGTAAAGGTGCTTAGAAAATTAGGACAGGAATACCTTCTACGCCAGGACGGGGATGTGAAAAGGAGTAAGGAAAGCCAAGCAGTGGTTAGGTGCAGCCAAGGGCAGCACACGGAGAGAGCGTGCAGGGTAGGTGAAGCCCAGCAGCTCGGGGGAGGTGGACAGAAGAACCAGACAGGAAACAGGCTGCTGCTCAGGGTCTGCAGATCAATGCCAGAGCCCAGCCCAGACCTCAAGTGAAAAGTGAAGGTGGTGGAAGCAAAGGGCTTCTGAGAGCCAGTCATGCTTCTTGACATTCCCGGGTCATAGGTCCCTTTTAAGACAACCAGAGAGCCACTCCAGAGAAAATGCATTTGTGTTCACATTATTCCACCTTTCCCTTCTGGGGAGTCACAGGTCCCAAAAGCCAAGGCACAGACTCGAGGTTAGGAACACAAGACCCAGAGGATGCTCCTCTGCTCTGAAATATGAGAAGTGATAACAGGAAATGTGTACTTAAAGGACTGTTTAATCCTTTAAACCTCTGGCAACCAAAGCGGAATAATATGAGACCTGGCCTGAGACAGTTCTGAATAATATACATCATTTGCAACAAAGATTGGTTAGGCATTTAAAGCTGCCAGTCTGTGCATGCGTCCAGTGGAAAGGCTGGGGCTGGGAGAGCAGGAGGGAGGTCTCAGGGGCAGAGCTGGGGGAAAAAGAGGAATAAAGAAAAACTGGGAAAAGAGTATTTGGGAAGAAAACTGTCCCCCCTATCCACTACCAGGTAGCGGTGGGAGAAAGTTAATTCAAATAATGATGGGGCCTCACTTTAGGGGACTATTCTTAGCTTTTTGTCATGTATGTTTCATACTAAATTAAGACACATGGTATTTCTTTAAAAAAAGAAAAGTGAGTCAGTACTATTTTTAACAAAACATCATTACTTTTCATTTACTTCTTTAATTAAACCACAATTTGATTTTTGACAAGATGTGGAGATATGGGAGGGAAAGGATTGCAGCTCTGTTTGCTATTAGTAAATATGTGATAGGTTTAATTTGATGTTTATGTATGGATGAGTTTTTCGTGGTGGTAAGGAGGCTCTGGTTTTGAAAATACACGGTGGTTTCTGATTCATAAACACACTTTTGCCGGGAGACAGAGCCTGACATTAAGAGCATTTTTCATGCATGACTCTATTTGGTCCCTGGGTACGGAAGAAGCAAGGACACAGTAGGGTGGATTGACTGTCCAAGGAAACCTAACTTCTTATAAAAGAAACAGATAGTTTAGATCATTAGCACAATCCATGAGTGTGAGTCCATCGCAAGCATATCTAACCGTACTAGGATTTATAGAAGAGTGCTCATTGTCTATGTTCCCCAGATGATATACAGCATATGAAAACATATGCATAATTAAGATACAGAATTAGGAGTCAGAAGATCTGGAATCAAGCAGATTCAGAAGCTGTAAGGTACATGACCTCGGCAAATGATGTACCACTTCAGACAAAGCCCAAGTGTCCTACCAAGTGTTCTAAAAATGCCTGCTTACTTCCCAACCCCACAAGTAGCATCAAATGTGAGCAGTGAATGAAATACCAGAAATTAAAGCATTTGAAATCTCTACAGTACCATATTAAGTTATACCATTGTTATACAAAGCTACAGAATTTTTGGAAAACGTAAGCATATTTTAAAAAAAATTTGAGTGCCTGCTTTGGATAAAGCACTATTCTAGGTATTGTGAATTACACACGTGAATAAGCCCTCGAAAAAGCTTTGTTTATGACTTTAAAAATTAAAATAAGAAAGTTAAAGTTCAGATTGTAAAGCTTAAAATTCATATTTTGAAGATTTTTCAAAGTTGTATGGACTTATATCCAAGCAAATAGGAGAATAATTTCATTTAGATAGATCAAATAAAATGATTAGTTGAAAAATTCTAAGTAAGTACAATGCAATAGATACTTAAGCATCAACATTGATAAATCTGTCTAGAGTAATATGTAAAGCAAATACATCTGAGCTGAATCACATGATTCTTTTTTTTTTTTTTAATCTCAAAATGAATGCTGACCTCTGTTGACACACCAATGCTTAGGAGAGGCACTTGCATGAGCAATCAGGTTCTCTGTAACAAATAAACTGTGTTTTCTTCTTGTAGAATATGGTGGAATGAGTACAAGCAATTGTCTCCCTAGAATCTAATAAAATGATACTGAAAGAGGGAGGTACATAACAGTGAAAGGAATGAGAAAGGGACATCAGGGGAAGAAGACAGATTTTGACAAAGTTTTGGAGGTCAAGGACAGGATGGCAGAGAACAGAGTAGATGATGATTAATATTATGTGTCAACGTGGGTAGGCTATGGTGTCCCTCCGTTTGAACAAACACTAGTCTAGATGTTGCTGTGAAGGTATTCTGTAGATGTGATTAACATTTAAGATTTTTGACTTTAAATAAAAGAGGTTACCCTCCTTAATTTGGGTGGATGGGGGTGGGAGGCGCGGTATGAAGGCTCATCTAATCAGTTGAAGGTTTTAAGAGCAAAAACCAAGGTTTCCCAGAGAAGAAGATATAGGAGAAAACTTTGGAAAAGTGGGAGGGCGGGCATGAGCTGCTTGGCAATGTACCAGTAAACCAGTAAGACCCAAGGCTCACTGGGCAGCAGCAACAGAGACTGAGATTTTGAAAGAGAGTGTAAAAGAGAGAGGTTCATGGAAGCCTGCCTAAGGTATACTGGGCCTGGGAGTGCCCTTCATTCTTTTCCTTATCCCCTGCCTTATGTCCATGTACTGTGCCAAAATTTTACTTGTGGGTAAATTATTGGGGACTCTTTATCTATTAAAAATTTTTAAACTGCCTGGAAATTATACTATATGTAAGACACTAACATTAGGAAAAGCTGGGTAAGGGATATACAGAAACACTCTATTATTTTGGGAACTTTTCTCTAGGTCTGAAATTAGTTTAAATAAAAAGTTAAAAAAAAAAAAATAACAACCCCCACCCCCCCCAAAAAAACAACAACAAATAACTGTCTGGAGAGAACCAGAAAGGCTAGAAAATGTTCCAACACTCTAGAGCAGTGGTTCTCAACCTTCCTAATGCCGCGACCCTCTAATACAGTTCCTCATGTTGTGGTAACCCCCAACCATAAAATTATTTTCATTGCTACTTCATAACTGTAATTTTGCTACTGTTATGAATCGTAATGTAAATATCTGATATGCAGGATGTATTTTCATTGTTACAAATTGAACATAATTAAAACATAGTGATTAATCACAAAAACAATATGTAATTACATATGTGTTTTCTGACAGTCTTAGGCGACCCCTGTGAAAGGTTCGTTCGACCCCCAAAGGGGTCGTGGCCCACAGGTTGGCGACCCACAGGTTGAGAACCGCTGCTCTAGAGTAAATCCCTCCACTTAGGCATTTGGAGCCCCCACCCCATCCCCCACAGCCACAGAAACTCCCTTCTCAGTGTTGATCCTAACGTGAAACTACCAGGAGACAAGCCCCCCACAGCACCAATGGCCCATGCAGCCTTCCAATTCAGGGACAGCACAGAGCAGGAAATCAGACACGTGATCATACACAGCAGCAGGGAAAACCCACACCAAGTATTAAGAAAAATCAACTCAGCCCTTTGTTCTTAAATATCGGTGGATAACCAAAGTTCATCACTCCTCTTTAAAAACAAATTAGAAGCCCTACAAAGAAAAGCCAAGTAATTTAAACATGATACCTGACTCCTGAAGAAACAAATCATTCAGGAAACATAAGAAAATTTTTAAAGTGAACTCAAGCTTTGTTTCCACTGGGATTATTAATATTTTCAACTAACAGAATGGAGAGTCAAGATGTACTATATAAATAGATGGAACAATAAATAGAGGTTTAAAACTATTATTTTTAAAGTACAAAGATTAGCAATAGAATAATTAAAAGTAGCCATCAATTTGGGAAGGGAGAAGGGTAATGGAAGTGAACAAATAGAAAAGGTCAACAGATAATTGACACAATGAATAAAAAAAAAATAGCAATGTAAAGATCAAGCAAGGAATCACCTGAGCATCCATTACCAGAGAGCAGTGTTGTCTTGGGAAGGGGGCGAAGGGGGGTGGGAGGAAAGCATACATGGCATTTGTGTGGTATTTTATTTTTATTTATATGTGTATCATTTTCACAAAAGCTGAAAAGGAGGTAAAGAAAAAAAGTTTCAAAAATATTCTTTCAGAAATGAGATTTTTTAAAAAAATGTAGGCAACTTCCACTGACATCACCAACACACTTCACTGAAGAAGAAGAAAACCTATAATAATAGGACTAAAGGGAAACAATTTCAAATTTGGTAGAGGGTCAAGCAGCAAGACAATTTGGAAATTTCTGAATTGTTTCCTTTGTCAGAAAGCAAAGAAAGTTTTTAAAAAACACTTTAGTAACCTCTCCCCGTCCCCCATACACTGTGGATCTTGTCAGTATGTGAGTGGCAGTCCACTGTAAATCTAAGTGTAAAAATAGACCACATGCTTCGTGAGCTGGGGCCTTTCCCTGGCTGGGGAGTGAGATTTGTGGAGTGTTCCAGTACTATTGTGAGCTAGCAAACCATAAATTGTAACACACGTAGAGGAAAGGAATGTGTTACTGATAGCACCAGTATGAAGATACTAATTACAACACTTAGAGCACATCAATGATAATTATGAACAGCTTCCTATTATATTATGCTCTGATCCTTAGTGTCTTCTGCAATAACAGCAACTTGCCTTTTTAAGAATGAAGTTTAGCAGCATGATGACTTCTATTATTATGTTTTCTTCTCCCTACATTCATTTTTACTGTAATGTTTTCCTTGGCAAATGTATTCCTTGTCCTGATAAAATGTCTAGCTTTGTGAACTTGCCATATGCCTAACAAGCAAGGGTCCCAAAGATATTTCCATGTACTCACTGCCTCTAGGATTTGAAATAGGGTCTGCCAACTGGGTCTTCCTTGGGCCACATGAAATATATGAAGTTGAGCAATTTACTGGAGCTGCAAACACTGGCAGCTTTAGGGAAACAATTTACCAGACTGTAAAAGAGAAAGCCATCCTGTGGGTTTAGTGAATGCCGAGTGAACAGTACAGCCCCAGGGTATACAGTACAATCAAAACGTGTGATTATCCCCCCACACCACCACCCCAACTTTTCTTATGTTCTTACATTCTGATAGCTCAGTCTAAAAAGTTCACCTGCCATCAAATCTGCAGCTGGAAACAAAACACACCTCTTCCTCTTGATACCACAGGTATCGTGTCTATTGGCCTTTACTAATCTGTCCAAATTGGCATCATAAGAAGAATGTCAAATCAGCCTGAAACACAAGACCCCTGTCCCCGCCCCGCAAATCCCTAATGATATTGCAAAGCCTTCCATAACACCTCCGAGGACTCGAGCTCAGGGAAGGAAGAAAGGGGAGCTTGTAGCTCTGTGGCTGATAGGCAGGCACTGAATGGACATTTCCCTGAAGGAAAATCAGACAGAAAATAATCATTTTCTATTTGCTTTCCCATCTCCTTTCTATTTTATTAAAGTGGAGTTGTGAGTGAAATACGAAAACCCCATTCAGTTCAGTGCCCTTGGCTGAAAGTTTTCCTTAGTCAGGATCATTCAGTTAGTTTGTACTTGAATACTGCGAGTAACCGGTTCCTGAAGGTTACTGGCCGAATTTCCAGGTCAGGGTGCAGATATGGTTACCACAGAACTCTGAAGGTTACCAAAGGGCATTAGAGGGCCACACATCATATAATAGTTTTTTTCCTTCCTGTTTTTGTTACCCAGGTGATTCTAAGGCAGACCACCATGACTCATGAGGCCATCAGAGGACAAGGCCACCAACCTAAACAGCCTTTGAACTGATCTTCCCTGTTGAGTATAAAGGTGCTAATTGCAGCAATAGTCATAGGGCACAGCCACATCTCTCCTAAATTAGGGCTGAGGTTCCAAAGCCAGGTAGGTGTAGAGGACAAATCCATAATCTCCTATTTCAACCATAGGGAATCAAGATGACAAGAAGCCTATGAGTAAAGTATCTCCAGTGATCAGAATTTGAAAGCATTTAAAAGAAATAAGTTATTAGGCAACTGAGAATATGAATAAAACTTAGAAATATCACCCTTAAAAGATGTGCTATCTTCAGGTTCCCAATATTTGATATTATCAGATGCCATCAGCACCACAACACATGACTGCCTGAATGGCCTGGGGAATGACTTTGTGGCCCAGTAGATTGCTGAGCTTATCTGCAAAGCTGCCATAATCTCCCCTGAATATCAGGGCAGAGTCTTGCCAAACAGCTACACACTCACTTTAATCATTTCAGGCAGAAAAAGAGTTCTGTATATAAACAAAAAGTTTAACCCATTGAGATAGGGTCTGCATCCCTATTCCACGCCTCTCCCTTGCGTTCAATGCACCCATAGGCTGTTGAAATGATTGAAAATGGTGTAGATATAACCTTAATCTTAGACCTTTCTCAGTTAATATTACAGGAATGCAAAACAAAACAGTCCCTTTGAAAATGGTTTGGCAGTTTCTTTATAAGAACTAAACACAAACCTGTCTTTTAATCCAGCAATCTGACACTTAGGTATTTATGTAAGAAAAATGGAAACATGTTCACAAAAATGGTATGTGAATATTAATGTGACTTTATTCATAATAGCCAAAATCTGGAAACAACTGAAATGTGCTTCAACTGGTGAAGAGAAACTCTGGTACATCACATAATGGAGCAATAAAAAGGAACTAACTACTGATACATGGTACAACACAGACGGCTCTCAAATGCATTATGCTATGTGAAAGGAACCAGACTCAAAAAAATACATAGCACATGAATATATAAATGTTATGCCCAGATTTCAGGATCCCCAAGAAACCAACAGGGAGCCAGCCAGTCCGATGCAAAAGCATAAGAGTCTTTATTTCAAGCTAGCTTGAGCTCCCCGTCCACCAGACTCACCAACACAACAGCAAGCCAAGTGGCCAAGAGACAGAACCCTGCGTAGAGATGGGTTTTATAAGGGGGGGGGGGGGGGGTTGGAGTAAGGGGAGGAGAAAGGACTGTGCTCTGCCGATTGGCCAGTAGCAAGTCGGTGTCTTGTTCCTGGGTGTGGCTAGCAGAGGCTTAGACCTCCGGGAAGAAGCTCCTTGCCAAACACGTGGCTGCCCCAAAATGGAGGACACAGGATAAGATGGAGGGCATAGTCCTCGCCCTTTCAATATATATATAAAACATCCTGGAAAAGGCAAAGCTATAGAGCTGGAAAACAGGTCAGCAGTAGCCAGGGGCTGGGAGTGGAAGGAAAAGTTGACTTCGAAAGGGCATGAGATAATTTTAGGGGGGTGATAACACTGTGCTATATCTTGATTGTGATAGTAGTTACACAACTTTATGATTTGGTAAACTGCATAGTACTGTACACACACAAAAAGTGAATTTTACTGTATGTAAGTTATAAAAATAAACCTAACTTGAGCACAAAATCTCAGCATAAAATGCTCAATAATTAAGAAAGGCAAACTTCAAAAGAGCTGATGAACTTCCTTCCAACACCAACATTGGCAGGCCTTCTCCCAAGCTGGGTGTTGTAGCACTCAGAAGCCAGGCACTCAGTTACTCTTGGACATGTAGTTTAAAGAAAGCAACTAATACATAGGTCAATAGATGTTTTCAAGCCTATACTTCATGAGAGAGCTTCTGACACTTTGGCATCAAGGTGCTATTTATTTTGCAGGGTTTCTGCATGTGTTCTTACCTTGCTTTGCCTGGAGTTCCAATTGCCCGGATGCCACTGCTTTCACAATCACAAGAGTTAAGAAATTGTTTCAGACTGAGAATTCAAGCCTGCCCTGTGTTTGTTTTCTATAATGAAGCAAATTAATCTTTATTACTCCAACTGGACATAACACAGAGAAAAGAGTCTTCCATAATTCAGTGATACTTTTCTAGATGACCTGTACAGAATTATTTTTGGCAGAAAAATATTTGTGTCCTGGACATCCAATGGTTGTTAATTTTCCACTGGATGCCATGACAATAATATACCATTTTAACGGCTGTGATTTGACTCGAGGCTTCATTTTGCCCTATCCTTCTCCCAATAAAAACATTCATTGGGAATCCACTATATGGAAGTAAATGCTAAGGACAAACAGAATGAGAAACTCAAAGGCCTAGACTTTCAGCAGCCTCCTACAGCTACTCACATACCTCCAATGGAAGGCAGAGTGTGGTGTGTGGTAAACAGAGGTATAAATACAGTGCTAAGGCAGCAGGGGGAGGGGAAATTGAAATAGTTTGGGAAGCTGGAATGGAAGCTGAGCCTTGGAAGGATGAGGAAGATGCAGAGCTGCAGCTATTCTAGGCTGAGGAACCAGTTGGCACAAAGGTTCCTTGTGAACACAGATTTGTTTAAATTAGTTATCATAGGCTGGCCTCCTGGAGCCTGAAAACCTGGGTACTTACCATTTTTATTTTTGAATTTCAATGTCTTCAGGCCTCAAGCCTCTAACATATTTAGGTTATCTGCCTTGTCCATAAAGGCATTTCAGTGGTGACCCCGGTTTAAGTGGATTGCTTATGGTCAAAGAGTTATAGAGAGTCAAGTTCGAAAAAAAACACACAACAACAACAAGAAAGGGAGAAGAGGGCACACTGGTGGGAAGCTTTTGTTCCTCTCTAGTGGATATGGATCCAGGATCTTTAATCCCCTCAGGAAATGGCATTAACACAGAACACTAAAAACCAATGCAGGAGAACCTTTATTGCAGCATTATCATTACTATTAAGAAAATGGAAATCATATAAATATTCATCAACAGGGCACTGCTTAAATCAATAATTGATTATTTACACAATGGGATACTACAGAGCCAGTAAGGGAAAAACAAATAAACAACAGTGTGAAGAAATGGGAAGATCTCTAGGAGAAATTACTTAAGTTAATTAAAAATCAGGGAGCAGAAGAGTATGTATAGTAGGCTCCCATTTACGTTCGTATATGCATACAAACTTCAGGATACATAAAAATTGTTAACATTGGTTACATCTGGGGAGTGAAAAAAGAGGAGAAAGGGAAAAATTTATTTTCAACTCATACCCTCCTGTAACTGAGTTTATTTTTAACCACTTGTGCATATAATGATGATGATCATCATCACATAAAGCAGTGGTTCTCAACCTTCCTAATGCCGCGACCCTTTAATACAGTTCCTCATGTTGTGATGACCCCCAACCATAAAATTATTTTCGTTGCTACTTCATAACTGTAATTTTTCTACTGCTATGAATCGTAATGTAAATATCTGATATGCAGGATGTATTTTCATTGTTCATGACCCACAGGTTGAGAACTACTGAAGGAATACTTATAATACTTCCTGGGGCTGACCTGCAATGTACTATGAGGACCAATGGCTAATACTGTAAAAGGTACTAGAAGTTTAATTTAACAAGTATTAAGCATTTTAAATTAATAAGTGGTTACTGGATATGTTATTGTTGCAAGCCTTAAACAGCTAACAATAGAGTGCAGTAGCACGTTAAGACAAAGAAAAGACAACAGAAATGCGGAGGGGGGGAGCAGGAGGGAGGAGCCAGGCAGAGAAGACTTCCTGGTGGAAGCAAGGCTTAGGGCTTGGAGTAGTGAAGCAGAAGCACAGAAAGGACAACAGAATGAGAAAACAAGAAAACAATATGATGAGCCGCTCACTTGACAAAAAGACATTTGCTACTCTCAATTCTGTTTCAGAACTGATTAGTACTAGAAGCAAAAAAGCGTTCTAAAATCTGAAAATCCTAATCCCTCTCAGTCACAAAGGGCTTCCCTTTCCATCAAAGACTTTAAGACTAAAGCAACTTGGACCAAGACCCATGAACTAGACCTGGGTCTCTTCTTTAACGCTTGAAGAACAATGAAAAAACACTAGGAATCTCTCCACTCCCATCCATGTGCATGCCTGAGTGTGTACACATGCACATTAAAACAAATTCTGATCCCTTTTTCTTTGTCAGAGGTAAAATGCTTTGCCATATCTATCTACACTAATAAAAGAGAAACATGGTAATTGGCGCACGACCGCTACCCTTCCCATTGGCTAATCAGTGAATATATACAAAATAACTGTCAGCCAAGATGGCGGCCGGCAGCCAGGCAGCTGATGCGAACAGGGAGGCTTGCTTCCTTCAGTGACAGAGGACTCCAATGTTCCCCGCCGGCCTCTGAGCTTCAGTTGGAAACATAGTAACATTTATAGAAGATAAACAAAAGCCCAGAAACCTCCTGTCAGTCAGCCGGGATCTCAGAGCTGGAGTCCCAACATTGTTTCGAATACAGAAAACAAAGGCCAGAAACCTGCTTTCAGCCGAGCCTCAGAGAGAAAGCCGGCTCTCAGCTCCAGTGACAGCCATAGAAGGTAAATAAATGCCAGAATAAAAAGAAAAGAAAAAAAGGAGAGGTTTGGAGCTCCAGTCGCCCGCCAGCCTGAAAACGGCCCTCAGCCCCTCACCCAGACTGGCCAGGCACCCCAGTGGGGACCCCCACCCTGAAGCAACAAGATGGCGGCTAACTTGCATACTGAAGGCAGGCGGCAGCAGGCAAGGCTGTCTGCGGTCTGGGACCCGGATCTGTGACCCTGCCGGGCGGGATCAGCGGAGCCGCGAGGCCTCCCGGCACCGGGATCAGCGTGACAGGGGGCAGCGCCCAAACCCCCTGATTGCCCTGCGGCTCTGTGTGTGACAGTGGCGGCGCCCCAACCCCCCCTCACGGGCCCTGCTCTATGTGAGACGAGGTAGAGCCATACCTCCCCATCGGCCCTGCCCTGAGTGTGACAGTGGCGGCTCCCCAACCTCCTGATCGGCCCTGCTCTGTGTGTGACAGGGGGGAGCTCCTCAACCCCCTGATAGGCCCTGTTCTGTGCATGACAGGGGGGAGCTCCTCAACCCCCTGATCGGCCCTGCTCTGTGTGTGACAGGGGGGAGCTCCCCAAACCCCTGATGGTCCCTGCTCTGTGTGTGACAGGGGGCAGCACCCCAACCCCCTGATCGGCCCTGCTCTGTGCGTGGCAGGGTGTGGCGCCGCAACCTCCCCATCGACCCTGCCTTGAGTGTGACGGGGCGGTGCCCCAACCCCCCAATCGGCCCTACCCTGAACGTGACTAGGGGTGGCATCGCAACCTCCCAATCCACCCTGCTCTGTGCATGACAGGGGGCGGCGCCCCAACTCCCCAATTGGCCCTGCTCTGAGCCTGACCAGGCGCTGCACCTAGGGATTGGGCCTGCCCTCTGCCACCCGGGAGCAGGCCTAAGCCAGCATGTCGTTATCTCCTGAGGGGTCCCAGACTGCGAGAGGGCACAGGCCGGGCTGAGGGACCCCCTCTCCCCCCCCACCCCCCCGAGTGCACAAATTTTTGTGCACCGGGCCTCTAGTATATATATAAAAGCCTAAGTGACCATTATGACCGAACAACTGGTTGACCAGTCACTATGATGTGCACTGACCACCAGGGGGCAGACACTCAATGCAGGAGCTGCCCCCTGGTGGTTAGTGCACTCCCACAGCCAACCTCCCACAGCCAGCTAACCTCTCCTGGTCCCTCCCCCATGGCCGGCAAACCTCCCGCAGTCCCTACCCCCAATCCAGCAGGCCCTGTCCAGCAGGCTCCGGCTGGCCTGGCCCTGATTGGGACTGGGAAAGACTGCCCTGATAGGCCCTGATCGCTGGGCAGATCTAAGGACCCTACCTGTGCATGAGTTTCACGCACGGGGCCTCTCATATTTGAGTAATATTTGATTAGAGCAACCAGCCTCCCTTTTAAAGGAGGCTTCTGGCTGAGTGGTGCTCCCCCTGTGGGAGCGCACTGACCACCAGGGGGCAGCTCCTGCATTGAGCATCTGCCCCCTGGTGGTCAATGTGCATAATAGCAACCAGTCGTTTCACCATTTGGTTGATTTGCATATTAGCCTTTTATTATATAGGACTAGAGGCCCAGCGTGCACGAAATCGTACACGAGTAGCTCGCTTCCACTTGCCGCAGCTGGCCACCCTGCCCATCGCCACTTGCACCCTGCCCTCTGCCGCTCGTAGTTCTCCACTGCTAGTAGCTTGCGCCCCACCCTCCGCTGCTTGTAGGTCTCCGCTGCTAGGCTAGTAGCTTGTGCCCCGCCCTCTGCCACTCGTAGCTCTCTGCCACTAGTAGCTCTCCACCATGAGTAGCTGGCGCCCTGCCCCACCCACTGCGAGAGCTGCTGCCCGTTTGGTTGTGACGCTGTTACAACCACAGGCCTTTTATGATATAGATTTGCTTAGTGCTCTATCCCAAAAGAACCCACTTGATAAACACTGTCCTTTTTTTGCAAGATTAGGAATAAGAGGAGATTCCCCTCCCCAATCAATAGGCTTGCTATCTCTTGCCATCACTGGTACCCAATGTGAAAGCACCAAGGGCAATCTTTCCTATGGATTCAGATCCTGTTTCTAATAGCAACAGTAGAATAAGCTATTTAATTTATTTTTCTGAATACCAGTTTACTAGATACCTTATTTTTTGGTAAGATTATCCTTTTTTCATACTTCCTCCCTCTCTCTTGAGGAACTATGTTAGATCAGCAGTAATTCTCTGTGTCCATTTAGTACATCTGGCCAACTTCGCCTTGTCTGCTACTATTCTTAGGGAATTGACCACAGTCGGTTATTTTAGAAAATGATCGTAATCAATAATCTGCTGATTGTTTATTGCTAGGGGAAAATATTGAAGCACTGTTATTACAGAAACCCATTGGAGACTATTGGTAATCTAAGAACTGAGGAAATATTAAGAGAGTAAAAAAGAATATTATTCTATTTCTCAAAACTCTCCTGACTAGAATCATAAAATGACTTCGTCAATGGCAGGAAATATCTCCTTACACCAGAAATCTTAGGTCCAGGTGGGTTGTTTTTCCTTTTATTTTGTGTAGGTCACAAAGTAAATAAAGAAACTTCTTGTGCAAGGGGAAAGGAGGACCATGGAAATACTAAAGCAGCAGCTTCCAAGTGGTCCACATGGCAGCCAATGAGCTGCATAACCAGAAGTTAACCAGGCCTGGCTGCTGATCAGAAAGTGCTGACTTACGGGGAACCAGAATTCTGCTCTAGAGGCTAAGAATAAAGCATAGAGTTCCTGCTCCTTTTTCAAGCCACTCCTCGGCTTCCCTTAACTTGGAGAATGCATACAGCTTGGATCGGGGGTGAAACTGGAGCAGCTACACTAGATGGGCACTTGGCCTCTGACCAACATGCTTGTCTCCTGACTTTGCTCTCAGCAAACCCAGTGCAAACATTCAGCATTCCATGGCTGAGGCCACATACGGAAACTATCAGGTGGAGATGGCCACAAATGTACTTTCTCACACTGGGGAGAACAGATGAGGAGATGAGGTTGGGTGGGGGGGAGGTGGAGGTGGGGATAAAGGAGCCTCATGAATGCCTTAAAATCCATGCCAGGAGGACAACTAAGAGATATTCCTGTGGATGTCAACCTGAGAAAAGCCATCTTTTAAACAAAAGTCTCATTTATTCCCCTGCACCACTCCTTCCTTGCCAATCCCCAGGCTACGCCAAAACAAACTGAAAAGCTATAAAGATTTGTGGTTAAAAGAACAAGCTCCAAAATATTTGTGGATATTGCCTAAAGGGGCCTCAAAGTGATGGACTGACGTAAAACTAAGAACTGGAAAAAATATTACCGCATGTCACAAGACATCAGGAAGAAAGTATACATGGCGAAAACTAGAGAGCCTCCTAGAAAGTTCTTTTTAAGCAACACTTTTCAAGGAGAACTAGCATATTGAACTTTCCACATAATTGCTTTTCAGGTCTGTCTCCCAAATAATCCCTCAGTGAATATCTAAGTCAGCAAAACAACAGGAATTTTTATATTGATTCTACAATACTGGCATGTCTGTGAGCTATAAGTCTCAGTTGGAGTAAACACATAAAATATTGCCAATAAGGATAAGACGTTTTTACCTAATATAGATGATGCAGAAAATGGGTCCATTTTCTTCCTTTTTTCCCCCCAGATGGCAGACTTATACAATGCTCATTTTTAGGGCAATAATGTCCAGACCAGCATTCAATGAGCCCATTAGAATCAGCCAGTCCAGCATAACTTCCTGGTCCCCCTGCACCTTGGGGACATGGAGTCTATTTACAAGGCAAAGTCCTCAATGACTTGACCTAAATCTTGGGCCTCTAAGCTCCAAACTCCTTATAGGCTCCTCTCTTACAGGCTACTCTCTCACTGACTTTCAGATTTGACCCTCACTGTTCTATTCCCAGGCATAAATTTACCTCACTGCCATTACAGTTTCTGCCCGTCCAGCCACCTTGCAGTAATGTCTCCCAGCTGATTCAGCCCCTGATCCTCTGGCACCTGGCCACTTCAGGGGGAAAGCACCCTCCTCCATGCTAAAGAGAAATAATCACTAAAAGAAACTCCTTCTAACTATGAAATGAGTGTTCCAAAATGCTCTCCCAGTGAATGGCATTATATTTTAATATTTCATAGAAGATACTAGCATTCCAGAAACTAGGTTCAAGTTTATTTTCAAAACATCCAAATGGTCAACTTCTCTATACATCAAATATATAATCTAACCTATTTGGTCAACAAACATACCAAATACCTATTATTGTACGACTGCTATGTTGAAGGTACAACAAATAAGGCACTGCCCTCACCCTCAAAGAACTTAGCCATTACTAACGTACCACAATGCATAGAAATCAGCCCACTCCATTGAAGCCATATCATGAAACCAAAGCAAAATACTAACAATGCCTTAGTCATTCTAAACTTTATAGTTTTCAAAAGGTTATTACATATATTTTAATGTTAATTAATGATCTCAAGTTAATTTCTCACTAGTAAATTGATAGAGATCCTTAACATCATTTAGCCAACTTTATTTGTGCTATTGCCCTCCCTTTTAGCATACATCCTTCATTAATCTCCCTTTCCCCAAAACTTAGGAGGCATCATGCTTCCATACCATTCCTTTTCCCACATTTCAGTTCATTATCAAGTCCCGTTTGTTCTGACACTTCTCTCCATCCCCACTGCCATCACTTTACCCAAGCCATCATCAGATCTCACCTGAAGTACTGCAGTAACCTCCTAATCAGTTGCCTTGCTTCCACTTTTATTCATTACAATCTATTCTCCAGGCAATAGCCGGTGCTCAGTGTACCCATAGCATGCAAGTAAGTCAAGGTGAATTAGGTCCCAGCAACTTTGATCAGAACTAGAACACTGGGCAGTGATATAACATGCAGGATGATGAGGAATAATTTGGATTTGGCAGTGCCAGTGACCTCATAGCATCACTCCTCTTTGGAAAGGCAAGAATGAATTACTTTATAGAAGACCCTAGGGAGACAGCTGTAATCATTTGGATGCATGCCACTTAGAGACACACTACAGAATGGACACTACATAGTGACACATTCCAGAGGGTATGGAATGAGAAACAGAGGAAGACCAAGAATGAATTGAGTAGACTTAGTGAAGAATGACATGGCACAAAAGGATTTAAAGAATGAAGCTGGGAAGCCAATGATACCCAGCCACCAGAAAGACATTAACCCTATCACAAGTGATGAAACCAGTTAAGAATTCCATCCACACAGCTATCTCAGCCCTGATACCATTTGTCTGGTGATTACCAGAAGACTGAGCAATAGAGACAGGGGTTATATTTAAAATGTGTATTAGTTTTCAAGTTCCTCCCTCACCTCTTGTTTTAAGTCTGGCCTATATACAACTGGCTGTGAAAGATGTATTGCGTGTCACTATTCTTAGTGTCTCTTTCATTGAAAATAAACTGATGTTGTATTTGGATGGGCAGAGGGATTTATAAGTATAAAAGTTCTAAAGGGAAGAGATGGCTCCAGAGATGGTGGAAAACAGTTTTGAGAGCCGAAAACTGGAGTCAACTGCTACTATGCATAGTCAGGGTTGGCTTGTTTGCCTCCTTTCTGTACTGACTTTAAAACAGTTATTTTAATTCCAATGCTGCATCGGCACTAAGACCACCACATCAGAGTGGAAACTGTCAACAGGCCATTTCCCAGAAACTAGACAACTATGCCCTCAGGTGAAACAACATTACTACAGTATGTTTAGGAGGTGGCTAGGCCCAGTAGCATGCGTCTGGAATTTTTAACACAAACAGAATCCAACCCCGTATGTCATATTTCAGGATGGGTGATTTCCTTGCTATAAGAACAGTTCCTTTTATAAATTAGATGTTACTGGTGGGGTGGGGGAGGAGTTAAGACAAAATTCATTTCTAACGAACCAATGTTTAGCTATTACTACAATGGAGTATGCTGGCAGGAAACTCTGCCTGGAGGGAGAGAGAAGAGGACAGAGCACAGACCGCAAGTCCCACTGGACTGAGCAACTTGAAGATGGAGATTCTGTCTTATTTCTCTTTAGCTCCAGAACCTTGCAGGTGCCCAGCACTCAATAAATGCTTGTTGCATTGAACTGACAGTTGTAGAAAAGAAAAGAAAAAGAACTGAGAGTGGAAGTTTGGTGAGTGGGATGGAAAGAAACCAGAAAATAAGGGTTTGGGTGTATTAGAGGAGTAAATAACATTGGTAGGAAATGAGTGGAGAGAGAAAAAAATGACAAAAATTTACCAAAAAATAAATGGAGAACCAAATGTCAAAAGAGGATCCCACAAAAACATTCCATTCATACGAAAATGTGCACATGTACCCACAAACACACAGGCACAGGAGCCTGGTCAATACTCGTGGGGGAACTAGAACGCTCACTGAAGGGCAGAAGGGGTCTGGGAGGTGTCCTGTTTGTTTTAGCCCCTGCTCCCACGACAGGAGGCAGCTGAGGAAGGCTGGGGGCAGCTGGTGGGGTGAGCACCAACTGGAGGAGGCACTCAACCTGGAAGCATGTCCACGGGCAACACAGCCACAGACACTGGACTGCATGGAACACAATGGATGAGCCCTCTTCACTAATTCTGAAGGAGATCCCTTTAGTCCTGTTCCTAATATAAACCAAAATTTACCTGACAATTCACCTTGTTTGTATCATCTATATAAAGCAACGAACAAGCCGCACTCTATAAATAGGTTTGCAAACTGGGCTGTGCCTTTTGCAAACATTAAAGTGGAAATGGTCCTGACACAGATCAATAATGCTTGCCTATTTCCCTGTGCTGTTCTGTTTATTTTTAGTCTCTACACAGAGCTCAATACCTGTAAGAAAAACTCTATATCACCTTCCAGAACATTACCAACTAATGACCAAGGCAGAAACAAATTTTTGCATTTATTTTCTTCTTATCCATTTGTGTGTGTGTGTGTGTGTTTTTTTTTTTTTAAAAAAAAGGAATAAATTCAGACCCGGCAAAAATTTGTTGTATTACCTCATTACATAGATTCAGGCTTTGGGGAAGAAATCATGAAGCTTATAAAATTCCATACCTCCTTTATTACTCCCTGTTTTCTTCTATTTGCCAATTTATCTAAGAGTTCAGTTCTCTATTCCATAGGCAAAGAAGTGCATATTAGTGTACATAAACACAAAGAGCTTGGGTTGCTTAGAAACAGGAAAAAGTATGACCCCCTGCCTCACCTCCCTTTACATCATTTAGCACATGAAGGAAACAGCTGCACACCCCAATGAGGATCATCACGAGCTTCAGGAATATAAAAGGTGTATTAGAAAAAACACTGGAAGCTGAAACAATTGGGACTTGATTCTCTACAAGGGCATTTCTTATGGAGTTCAGCATAATACCCTCATGCAGTTGGTGTCATTTAATGATGGCCAAATAAACAAGTTTCTCCTAAACATAAATCATATTGTGATTATTTGTTGCACACTGGAATCCCCAATGAATGTATGAATTCCTTGGGGGCCCAGATAGAGTTCCATCTTCATGTTTTTGTCCTCAGCAACCAGACCAAAGTCTGGAATGACAGATGATTAGGAAGTACTGATTGAAAGATCAGACTATGTCACTGTGTGATGCTGGGTATGTCCTTACCTAGGGGGTTTAATGAAGTCCATGGCAATAGCCATCAGTGGGCATGTGACCACCCTGAATTTCTGGGCAAAATTTTATTTGCTGGAACGTGTGCATAATTTTTCTGAGAAGAGGACACATATCTTTTATTGTATCAAAGAATCTGTGGCTATTAACCTGACCCCAAAAGTTTACGAATCTGTGGCAGCAGTCTCCAACATTATTGGATCATGAATCCCAATACTAAAAAGCTTTGAGCCTGGACAGTGTGGCTCACTGTTTGAGCGTTGATCTATAAACCTGAAGGTCACGGTTCGATTCTCCGTCAGGGCACATGCCCGGGTTATGGGCTCGATCCCTGGTGTGGGGTGTACAGGAGGCAGCCAATCAATGATTCTCTCTCATCACTGATGTTTCTCTCTCTCTCTCTCCCTCTCCCTCTCTCCTTTCCTCTCTGAAATCAATAAAAATATATATATTTTAAAAAGCTTTGAACAGCCGAAACCGGTTTGGCTCAGTGGATAGTGCGTTGGCCTGCGGACTGAAGGGTCCTGGGTTCGATTCCGGTCAAGGGCATGTACCTGGGTTGGGGGCACATCCTCAGTGGGGGATGTGCAGGAGGCAGCTAATCGATGTTTCTCTCTCATCGATGTTTCTGACTCTCTGTCTCTCTCCCTTCCTCTCTGTAAAAAAAAAAATCAATAAAATATATTAAAAAAAAAAAAAAGCTTTGAACATGCACACCATGCTCATGTACTAGATATGTACCCATGTACTATATAAGGTACATGACACAACAAACATCAAAATGACAAAAGTACAAGGTAAATTGAAATAAACAATATTTATTTTAAAAATTTTATTGAATTTATTAGAGTAACATTGGTTAATAAAATTATATAGGTTTCAGGTGTACAATTCTATAATACAACATCTGTACACTGTATTGTGTGTTCACCACCCAAGTCAAGTCTCCTTCCATAACCATTTATTCTCCCTTTGCCCTCTTCTACCTCCCCCTATTCCCCTTTCTCTCTCATACTGTAGTCTGTGTCTGAGGTTTTTTTCTTTGCTTAATCCCTTTACCTTTTTCATCTAGCCCCCCCCCAAAACCCCTCCTCTGTGACAGCTCTCAGTCTGTTCTCTGTATCTAAGAGTCTGTTTCTATTTTGTTTGTTTATTTTGTTCATTATATTCCACATATAAGTGAAATCCTATGGTACTTGTCTTTCTCTGACTAGCTTATTTCACTCAGCATAATGCTCTCCAGGTCCACCCATGCTGTCGCAAAAGGTAAGATTTCCTTCCTTTTTTTTACGGCTGAGTAGTATTCCATGTACCACAGCTTTTTTATCCACTTAAACACTTATTTTATTTAAATATATTTAATAGTACAAACCCATTTTATTTACTAAATAGTCATTATTTTATTAAGAGCAATGTGATTGAATATGGGTCATGTCTGAAAATTTAGATTTAATTATTTATGATTTGTTAATTTTAAGGTCAGATTCTAAGTTCAGTTTATTTTACATAGCTGGGTTTTAATGGTTGTCATAATGCTAAGCAATAAAATCACAATATGATCTAAAAATTTCCAAATACCTTTCCACAACATTCTCTCTAAATTTTAATTTCTTTAAAATTCAGTTATTTTCGTACTTATTCTTGGAAGGACAAATTAATGACGCTTTCTTCTTTCTTTTAAATGATCTGTAGGTAGCACACTACTGAAGTTGCTTATTATCACAGAAACAATTAACGAAATGTAGAAGCCTTTCCTCTTTATAAAGAGAAAAATGAATATAATTTATCTGTAAGTTTAGAACTCTCAAGTAATTTTCAACAGGATAAACAGCAAAAGTGTGTGGGATACAAAAGAGTTTCATGGTCCCTTCTCAATTTAAAATGTATTAAGTGAGTTTTCTACCATGCTGTATATTAAAGGTCTGTTTTTATAAAATTAACTAAAAGAAACATCCTGCAGTATTTTGTATATCTCTGGCTTCAACATCTTGGTTGCACTAGCTTGATATGAATGATATAGTGAATGAATTTATCTCTTCTAACATTACCCTAGAATCGAACAGCTGCTTCTTAAGAGGAAACACTACTCGATGTTTTTCATAAAACATTTTCATAAAGATTGTGAATAAATCTCATCTAGTAGTGGCTTACCAAAAAGAAGCACTTAGTGTATTTCATTGGTGAAACAGAAATGAACAAATACAATAGGTTAGATCTAACAACTTACACATTTAAAACAAGTGTTTTGCCCTCCATAACGTGCTTTAACACAGTATTTGTTTCTTCAAGATTTCAGTAATATCTTTAATAATACTTTCAACAGCATTTTCTGGCAAAAAAAAACTCATTTTAGATAGTTTTCAACATATTATATTATCTGGTCTTGTATTAGGTGAAAGAACATGTATTTCCTCAAGATGTGTGCTTTTAACTTTTACATACAAGTTAGAAAACTTCACAAGAGGCTTCACAACACTATTTAGTTTAGTGAAATTTTATAAAGATTAGAAGGTAAATTTTAACCTTGAATTTAAAAAATTGCAGAGGTTATTCTCCAGGTTTTTAAAAATCATTCATTATTTTAAACTCATAATCATTCATTATTTCTATGACAAAATTTCTCAAGGCAAAGTATACATTTCCTTCCAATATGTGCATTCTTAATGACAATAGATATAAATCCTTATTTCAGTTAGCTGTCTTGATAATTTTGAGATTTGGGGGCTAACTTTTGGTCAAAACTGACTGTATTCGTAGTTTTTTTAACTCATGACTAACAAAAATTTGTCCTAAAAGGACATAACTCCTTCATTTCATACTGTTCCCTTGTGCTTGCTTGTAAAATTAGTGATATCTTCAATCCACATTTTGTTTTTGTCTTTGCCAGAATCTTTTAAAGCTACTTCTTTTGTTTATTTTGTTGTTGTTGGGGGCTAGCTTAAATGAAACAAATTAATATTCTGCAAAAATAAACTTAACTGGACACATACAAATGCAATGCAACATGCTATAGATAAGTGAGGGGCCAGTCACTTATCTGTTTTTTGAGGGTAACCTACTGCTCTCTCAGAACCCAGGGCCTTCTGACATAAAGAACAGGAGAGGGAGCAAATGTCAACTCATATATAGTAATAAAACTTAATTTTTCTTATTTTGGGGGTATTAAAAATAAGTAAAAGTTCTAGTATTTTCTCCTCACATCCCAGTAGTTTATCTTGCAAACTCCACTTTAAAAATCTTTAGTGCTATTTCCAAATCAAAAATTAAAAATTATGGATGGTCTGCTAGACTGGCACTGGCTCTCATTGTTTGACTGCTCAACGAGTTCCTGGATAATCCCTGAATTTCTGTTCGCTGATAACTCCGGAGACACCCTCCATCCAAAAGCCCACTGAGTGAGGAATGAAGGCAGGTTACCGGGGTGGGTTTTCTCCTGCCATCACCTAGAACAGTGGTTCTCAACCTTCTGGCCCTTTAAATACAGTTCCTCATGTTGTGACCCCCAACCATAAAATTATTTTCGTTGCTACTTTATAACTGTAATTTTGCTACTGTTATGACTCGTAATGTAAATATCTGATATGCCGGATGGTCTTAGGCGACCCCTGTGAAAGGGTCGTTCGACCGCCAAAGGGGTTTCGACCCACAGGTTGAGAACCCCTGACCTAGAAGGTAGTCTGATTGACTTCACCAAGAATAATTGGATACAGTTCGCAAGTCTCTGTCTCCATGTTAGACTATATTCACCCCTCAAACGGACTGGCAGTTTTCAGTCTCAACAGACTTCACAACATGTGATTGTGAGGTGTTGCAAAATTATTCAGCACACATGCACTTCGCTTAGAAGCAATGACAGCTGCAAGTGGGAGGGAAGTGACGGGGTCATGTGTTTTCACGGTTGTTCTTCTGGACAGCTCTATTTTGTGTGGGAAGAAGAAACAAATTGTATCTCTTATATGGAAGGGAAAAGTTTTCTAAATTTAGAGTCTTTTATCACCTGGATTATTTCCTTTGAACATGTTTTTCTACAATTGCCACGCTGAAGGCAGGGGCTCAGGGAGTCTCGTGTGCTCGAATGCAGCCAGCGGTAACAAAGTCATATGCCAGGCAACTGGCCAGACAACCCAGTTCAGTGACCAAAGCCTATTTCAAGGGTCTGAAAGGACAGTCATAAACATCTAGAAGAAATTATTTGTCACAAGATCTTGGTTACCTATAGGTAAAGTCTCTTAAAGCACTAGCAACAACATAGGTAAGTTTTAAAATTAAGACAGGGCCAAAAGATGAATTTGTCCTAATTTCCTCCATGAAAACACTAGCTTCTCTCCTATTCTTCAAGAACTCTTAAAAAGGAGATTCTAAAGCTTCTAATTCCTTTTATTTTTATTATTTTTTTAAATCCTCACTCAAGGATATTTTTCCATTGATTTTTAGAGAGAGTGGAAGAGAGAGGGAAAGACAGAGAGAAACATCGATGAGGGAGAAACATATTGATTGGTTGCCTCCTGCATGCACCCTGACCAGGGCCCGGGCCGGGTAGGAGCCAGCAACCCAACCAAGGTATGTGCCCTTGACTGAAATCGAACACGGAGCGCTTCAGTCCACAGGCCGACGCTCTATCCACTGAGCCAAACTGACTAGGGCTCTAATTCCTAGTGAGGGTACACTCTCACAACCAGACTCTTTCAAAGGCTACGGATTACTCACCCTTAGGAAGTTAACTTGATTAGCTCTGTCTGTGTTTGAGGAAAGGGAGGTGTAGAGAATATAGATGCCATTCAGTATCTCTTTCTTTGGGGGAAAAAAAAGTCTTGTTAACAAAAAGAAAAACAACAAGAAAAATGATCCAATCTAGGTTGTTTTCAGTATTTCAGAGATTCCACCATTATCTGTCATCAGAGAGACTAAAGATAATAAGAGATTATTTGTATTTACCTCAGTTAAAAGTATACCATTTTCATTAGGTCTTTTAGAAAGTGACAAGATGGCCCTTACAAATGAAGTTTTTATTTGTGCTACTTCCTTGCCCACAGATTTATAAGCGCTGGTATTGTGTTTCCTATATGAAGGGACAGAGGTTATTAACTGTGGATCCTGACTGGATTCCTGTTACATGTTTGCATACTGAATTCCCTGTCTTTATTTTCCCATGAAACTAGATCCTCCATGCCCCACCAATCCCAACCACTCTACCCTATTGCCCCTCAAAAGTCTTGCTTCTTCTTACATGCAACTTGTTGGCTACTCTTGCTTGGAATTTGTGATTAAACTATATTTGAACTCTTCCATATAAATAGGTAAAAAAAAAAATCAGCCAAAATAGCAACATAAGCAGCCAACTAGTAATCTGGCGAGTATTGCCCTTAAGATTAAAAGTTATCAACTAGAAAATTTTTACATCTTTTTCCCTACAAATGGAAAAATAGACAAACAGGCTTGAAAGATGAATAGAATCATATAGTGTTAACACTGGAGCAAATCCATAAAAATGATCCAGTTTTCTGTTCCTTTCCCAGAAGAGGAACATAAGGCCCAGAAAGGAGCCTTGTGACTCACTCCACTTCCACCTGTAGTCAGAGGCAGAGCCGGGACCAGGCTCAGGGTTCTGACTGAGGTCGAAGCAGAATGAGGGACCTGGCCATCTGGTTATTTACACTGAAATCTAAGAGAAATCTCATAGCAGTAACTGAAATTAGATAACCAATTTCATAAGGTGGTAAAGAGTTCCAAAGGCATACAACATTTAAACTATTTATTAGTTATTCATACATTTTTGAAACTAGAAAAGGGATCTTTAAAAGATTTCAAAGCAAAAATCTATTTCAGACACCCTAAATATTTTCCAGCAGGTTCCCACCAGCCTCTGTCGCTGACATTCTTGGACAGAGGCCTAGGAAATGAGCTAGGCCAACCAACTCGCTTCATGATGGGTGAGAACCAGGCACAACTAGGCCCGATTGCCACATCACATATATTTTCTCCATTCAGGACCCAACAGACTTCTAACTGCCAATTAAAAACCACTCCCAGTATTTTCATCCCAGATGATTATCTGTGACAGTTGTGCTTCCAACCCCCTTTCCAACATCCTGTCCTTGGATCAGGCATAACATCTAAGCTCTGTGTTTAAGCTAGAGAAGGAATAAAGACTAAAAGCACTGCCAAAATACTCTTTGCTGTGAGTCTCCACACCACTTCCTTTCTTAAAAGTTATAACCTGCATGAAATAATCCTAGTTCAAAGTAGAGTGTTTTAACCTACATTAGTGACCTCTGAAAATCTGAGCCTAGAAAGGCCTCTGAGGTTCAAGCGATAAAACTATCCACACAGAATACATGGGTTCCATAAGCCAGGGTACTTTTCTGAAGGACTCCGTGCTGGAAGTGAATGAAATAATCGACGCTCTAATGACAGATTCAAATTTAATCATCTCGGCATGCCTCCATCTACTCATCCAAATAACTGCTGGCTCTTTGGGCTTGTGTTCAACTGCTTAATGTAGTGTGTGGGGAATGGCTTCTCTCAGAATCCAAGGCTCTCTCTTGGTCTGGCCCCCCAAAGTAAGGTCTTATCTCTCATTGGGGCAGACACAGGAGAATGCTTCCCCCCTTTTATTGAAAAAGAAAATGTTGTAGATTTTATTTTATTTAAGAAAAATTTTTATTGAATTTATTGGGGTGACATTAGTTAATAAACTTATATAGGTTTCAAGTTTACAGTTCTATAATACATCATCTGTACACTGTATTCTGTGTTCACCACCCAAAGGCAGGTCTCCTTCCATCACCATTTGCCCCCCTTTACCCTCTTCTACCTCCCCCCACCCCTCTCTGGTAATCACCACACTGTTGTCTGTGTCTATGAGGTTTTTGTTTTTTTTCTTAATCCCTTCACCTTTTTCACCCAGCCCCCTCAAACCCCCTCCCCTCTGACAGCTGTCAGTCTGTTCTGTCAGATAGATGAGATTTTAAGAGAATTCATTTTTGACTGGTTCCTTATTCCTTGTTAGTGATTTCAAACACCAGGTAAATCTATAGCTATAACTGTATGTAGCTGATTACTGCTTCCCATTTATACTTTTAGAATGTAAAGGCTGCCATTTTAATTGGTATTCAGAGGTCTGCCAATGTGCAAACCCAAGCAGTTCAGTTAATTTACCCATTGGAAAAGTGAGTTATCTAGAAACAAAAGGGAATGACAGATTAAAAGGCTATCTTTGCTAATACTTTTGAATTGGGCTAAAGTTAGTTATACCCTGTTGAGTCCTTTCACTTCTTAGGATGAACAATGTAGCAAGCATGGCGAGACATATTGCTTGGGCCTCTAATCTTAGCTGTAACATTTCCTGTCTCCTGTTCTACCATCAATAGTGACCTACTTGCTACACCATGTGATTTTCCAACTGGAGCTTTTGATGCTCACACATGGGAAACACAATTACTTTTATATTTAGCACAAAGTGTAGCCATGAAACATTTCAAATGATTTCCAGTTCAAGATATCCACATTAATCTTATTTTGAGGTAACTTATTTTGCTTTGTCATTTAGAGACATAATAGTTGTAACTCATTAAAAACAAAGCTTTCACTTTAAAAAATAAAAAAGCCACCTGTGAAAAATGCTACATTGTGTCAGTATCTAATAAATTGAAAACTAACTGGCAAAAAGTAAAATAATCATGTCCTAGTTACTTATCTTGTTTGAGGAAATGGACAAATAAGACTCTTGTTGAAAGTGATAGGGAACAACACTGCGGGTATTACTTAGGTTTGCAATCCTTAGAAAAGTGAAAACAACTTATTAATGAGGATAGAACAGTAGACAAAAACTAACACTTAGAAAAACAAACAAACAAAAAAACTAACACTCAGAAATGGAATAGAGGTGTACAAAAGGAGAAAACAACAGGATGTGTTCGGTAAAACTATGGGTAAAATTAAAACTCACTAAAGAAGAATGCATAATAAGATTATGAGTACCTAGCAAGAAACCCTTACAATAAAACAAAAAAACTGAGAGTAACTCAGGAAAGTTGATTTACCAGGCAAAGTAAAACTGTCATACACAGTTTTCAAAATTAAGAAGAAAGTCATTATTGCAAACTCATGTATGTATGTAACATAGCAAATGACTATTCAAAATGTTGTCTTTTCTGGTTAGCTTTGATCCACAAACCTTAAAGGGTCTAACACTCTAATGAAGAATACTTGTTCCATGTCACTTGTGAATAAGCAAATTCCCCTCACTCAACCAAATCTCCAAAACAGATGTCAGGAGACTGCAATGCCCCTATTTAAGTGAATTTCCAAAACTCTGTGCTACACCAGCTCAAAAGCAGCTGCTTTTGTGAATCATAAAGAACCTTTCAAAGCATAGTATTCACACATGGAAAAGCACATGTTCTCCTTTGCCTCCGCCAAAGAAACCTCACTGCCACCCCCTCACCCAAGTACTTGGGAAATATTCCAGCCATGTGTGAGTGCCCATTATGGATTCTTTCTCCTTGCTACTGCTTTTACTATACATTTTCTATAACCTCATGCTGTTTCCTACCCACACAGCTTAGCAAGAAAGGGGGGAAAAAAGGCCTTTTTTTTTTTTTTTATCAATTAAAGGGCCAATCCACTGTATACGAAAACTACCCTGTCAAACAGGCTCTCAAGAGCTTACATAGACCAGGCACCTGCCTAACTTAAACAATGATGATACGCTGACCCAGCCCTTTAATTACCGATCTCATTGTTACCTAGATCTTGATGGATTCTAACCCAGTCATACACCCATGTCTAACCAGGTTATAAAGTGAGGAAGAAAGAGGTCCCCACCACGATACTCAGGAAGAAAGTACAATGTGAACAGCAAAACACCCTTTTCCCTTTCTTCCCCCTTGTCTGATGCAAACCAGAAAAACAATCTGGAAGGAGCCAGATTAAAAATTACTCTCAAATATGATGTATTCTACTCACCATAAAATTTCTATCTGTTTTTGGAAATCTGATACAGGGAGTTTAGCTGAGAAATATATTTCATAGTAAGTGACTCTAACAGGTTTTTGTGAGTGGGAACCCCAGAAGGCAGAACACTGTCAGCTGGGTTTAGGCTGATAATCTGCACAGCGAAATACCCTATAGGTTGCAAGGTCACCTGGGAAAAGATCCAGGACAGATGGGCAGGTAGGAGGGAAATGTGAGGTTCTCGTCAAAGTTGAAATGACGATTTATTTAGTTGAGTGGTAAAGTCACACAGCAAACCTCAGAAAATAATGGCTCACAACATATTTAGCAAATGACCAAGCAACACTCAGAATGACAGGGAAAGAAAAAACATTAAGGCACGTACTTTGGTGGAAAAGGGCCTAAGCTGAATGTGAAAGAAAAGGGATCTCGGAGGGGGCACTCGGCTTCACTTCTGTCAGTCCCTTCCAAATTAATATGTGAGGTAAAGCTAGTTTTCAATTTTCACCTTTATAATTTCCTCAACTAATTAAGTTCTAAGAATAAAATTTATTAGATACGAGTTCAAATGAAAAATTATGTGTAAGCAGAGAATACAATTTTATTTAAGTGAATTTGCTACTGCAAGTTATCATGTCATTATAATTCTCCCAATTTACATTTATCCTTATATGTATACCTTCATATTTAAAGGTTTGTACCCAATTAAAGGAGTTGGCATCCTTATAACTATAATCAACATAAAACCTAAAGTTAAAAGTATTATTCAAATTTTCCTCTTGTATTCATGTAATTCTGCTGTAGTAATAAGTCTATCTTTTCTCTAGAGAAAGAGAGGAGAGAGAAAGAAAAACAAGTTTTGTTAAGTTTTCAAATTTTATAGGAAAAAAGCTAAGGTGCATATACTCAGCTCAAATGACAATCAGCATCCCACTTTATTCCTACTAGAAAAGAAAAAGACTGTCTATGAATTATTAGATATCAAAACTTCTAAATATTCATCTTTTCATCAACTTATGCACTTGCTTGCTCATTCATTTTATAGGGTCTCTGCCCTCATGGAACTTACATTCTAGTTGGGAAGACAGACAAAACCAAGTACACAAAACAAGGTTGTGGCAAGTATCATAAAAGAAACAAAAATAGGGAAGAAACAGAGAATTGGGGTGTGGGTGTGGGCCTCAGATTAGATGGAATAGTGCTGAGAGGTGCCTGTGAAGAGGAGCCCTTAATGGAACGGATGTAGCGGGACAAACCTAAGATGTGTGATCCAAGCAGACAGAACAGGATCAGAGGTGGTAATGGGACTGGCTTATCAGACAAACAGGAAGCTAATGTGATTAGAAAACTGAATTAGGCAAGAGGGTAAGTAATGAGGTCACAGAAATGGGCAGGGCTCATCACTTAGGCCTTGCCATAGTCTTGGGACTATCTTCCAAGGCAAAGGAAAGCCATGGAGAGCAGAAAAGGGACATGAGTAAATGAACCTGAGTCTAAATGCTAGCTTATCCACTCAGCAGTTATGTGACCTAAGCAAATTACTAGTTCCTCTTGGATGCTCAATTCCTACTTTATAAGAGTACTCAATAAATAATGGCCAATTACAATCATCAATAATTATCATTATTGTTAATGCTATGATATGTAAAGAAAGTTAATAAAAATGTTTACATTCAAATAGACCTATACTGCAAAATAACATATCAGAAATTTAGAATTATTGTGAAATAAGCAAATTATTTTAATATTTTTTATTCAGTAAAAATCATCTACTTAAAGAGTACAAATAGACATAAATTAGTACATTCAAAATTATTAGGGTTTATTGTGGTTCTAATCAGAATAATTATTGATCCTGGTTCATTTCTCTGTCCTTAATTAGTCTTCATTGTGGCTTTTTTCTCCCTGTTAACCCAGCCTTGCCATTTTGTGTCCAGGAATGTGTAGCTCATGCAGTTCATGGTATCTACCAAACGATACAGCAGTCATAAAGGGAATTTTATAGTTACTTTCCAAGCCCGCCAATATCTATTGCCCCCTCATTTCCACACACATACTTTTTTTTTTACTAACAGAATCCTGATTTTGTTCAAATTCACCTCCTCTCTTCCTTAGGCAGTGATGATTGATCTTCTCACTAGTGACCAATTTACAGGTGAGAATATGATCCCATTCTGATCAATGAGATGAGAAGAGAGGTCTTCTTAGATTCTTCTTTGTAATGTTTTCAAAAAGAGACCCTGGAACCAGGCCAGTGTTGCTCAGTGGTTGAGCCTCAACCTCTGAACCAGGAGGTCACAGTTCGATTCCCGGTCAGGGCACATGCCAGGGTTTCAGGCTTGATTCCCAGTAGGGAGGCAGTAGATCAATGATTCTCTCTCATCATTGATGTTTCTATATCTCACTCCCTTTCTCTTCCTCTCTGAAATCAATAAAAAAAACATATCTTTTTTTAAAAAAGAGACCCTGGCCCTAGCCGGTTTGGCTCAGTTAGAGCATTGACCTGCAGACCAAAGGATCCTGGGTTCAATTCTGGTCAAGGGCACGTATCTCAGTTGCAGGCTTCTGCCTGGCCCAGGCCCTGGTTGGGGTACAGGAGGCAACCAATCGATGTGTTTCTCCCACTTCGATATTTCTGTCTTTCCCTCTCTCTTCCACTCTCTCTAAAAATCAATGGAAAAATATCATCGGGTGAGGATTTTTTTTTTTAAAGAGAAACTGTGGAAGAAGGTATCCATTTTCTGTGCTCTAGATATTGACATGCTTGCAAATGATATCTGAACAACTATAGCCATCTTGTAAAGAACCAGTCTTAGGATGAACTGGTGTGAGGACAACAGAGGCAGAGACATGAAAGAACCTGTATCCCTGATGATACCACTGTCACTGAATCAACCAATCCTTCCACCAGCCCTACTTCTCACATGGATACTACACTTCCCTTACTGTTAAAGTTAACTTGAGTTGGAGTCTTGTGTTTTGTCCAGAAGGTCTCCTAGCAGAACATTTCCATTCAGCAACATCACTAATTTCTTTGTCTCTGGGATGGTCTAGGAATGTAACTAGGACTTCTGATTCTTGCTCAGTGAACTCCAGAAACCTGGGTATGGGAAGATACAGAATTTTAACTGGTCATCCAGAAAAGCCTGGGAGAAAACAACCCTAGAAATCATAAGAAGATGGTACTATGGCATGGGTAGCTGGTACTAAATGACCCCTCTCTGTCTTTGACTTTCTCGGTTTGTTTAAAAGCTTTGACATGCACCTGGCTGGCATGGCTCAGTGGTTGAGTGTTGGCCTTTGAACCAGGATGTCATGGTTTGATTCCCAGGGCATATGCCTGGGTTGTGGACTCAATCCCCAGTGTAGGGCATGCAGGAGGCAGCGATGATTTTCTCTCATCATTGATGTTTTTCTCTCTCCCTCTCCCTCTCCCTTCCTCTCTGAAATCAATGAAAATATATTTTTAAAAAACAACTTTGACTTTTACCTCCCACCTGCCCAGACACCTGTTTTCTCCCCAAGACCTAAATGAAGTGCATAAGGCTACCGATTGTGAGCCCTTATCCAATTACAAGAATTTCAGTAGAGACCACGTAGGACTAGCACAGATCCCAGGCACAAGGCAGATGTTAAGGAAGGAGAAGCAGCTTCACATTCCACTGGGATAAGAGGATTAAGGGGCAGAAACACTCCAGAGAAGAGGTGCAACATTATGGTTTGTAGTCAGGAGGCAGACATGCCTGAAAAAGAAGGGGGAAATACCATGATCATCAAAGGACAATGGCTGATTTTTCTTTTTTCAGCTATGTAGAATTATCTTAAAGTTGGAAATATTTGGGCCCAGTAAAAGAAAATATCCATCAAGAAAAAAAAAAAGCATAGAGCATGGAAAGAAGGGATGGAGTGGGATTATTGCTTGGGGAGCTGCTGTGAGGGTTGGGAATGAAGAAAAAGAAAAGATCACTTTAATGTCTAAAGGTTCATAATAAGCAAAAAAGCCGTATGGTTTGAAACCAAATTAACCATTCCAGTCTTATAAGCATTTTCCTACAAGAAAATTATAGAATTATAAATTTAGCACATACTAGAGAGCAGAAAATGTAATGCACACAGATTTCATAATTCAGTGCCATATTTGAAAAACATTACTTAGAAAATGGAGTGAACATTATAACAAGGGAAGATTCCCTAAGAGACCATAATTAAAACAGGATATAAATGGTGTCTTAGCTCTTGAAAGGGTCACTATCAAAATTCCATTTAGTGTCTTAATTACTAATTTGTAGCAAAAATGGAAATACATTCAATGTGAGGATGGTATCTAACTGTGACATGTTGTCTGGGTCAGGAAAGTGGTAGGAGAATATCTGGAGAGGTTAGAAACAACCCAACTTAAGGAGGTAGATCAGGAAAAGAAACCTGAAACCCCCCAAATAAAAATTAAATTAAATAACTGAAGGAGAGAAAACTAAAACATACTGGAAATAATTTGTAAGGGAAAGAAAAAAGTGACAATAGCTACAAGGCAATAACCCAGCCTCTCTGGAGACATAGGCCATGCATGATTAGTTAGAACAACAAAGTAAGAATTTATCAAGAAAGGGTGCACCAATCCACATGTTCTGCTATTAAAGATATCAGGGTAGCCCTACCTTTCTTTTCCCTATTCTGTGGGTACCTGTTTTGGTTTTTGTAGAAAGCTTCCTCTCCTTGGTTGTAATGAATATGTCTTGCTAGTCGAGACTTGTGATCTTGTTTCTTAATGATTAAAAAGCACACAGGAGGTGGTAAGAGTGATTAGGAGGATAAGGGAGGTGTCACTGGCAAGCATGGGTAAGGCTGGTAAAAACTGAGGTTTTGTGAGACTAATTACTTTTACACTCTGTAAGGTTGTCAGAACATGTAATATCTTGCATTAGTGTGATCTTTTTCTTAGCATCAGAAAAATACACTGGAATGCTATAGAAAAGTCCTTTGAAAATGTTCAAAAATGCAGTTACTCCCAAAGGGATAAGATTCATGGTAATACTGATTATAATAGAGCTTTTATAAAGTAGAGTTCTTACCTGAACAGAAGGGAAGGAGAATGTCAAAAAAAAAGGAAAACACTGGAGGGTGGGGCTAAACGAAGGAGAAAAGTTGGAATTGGGGAAACTTAGAAGGTTACGGATGAGAACATTCTGTGAGAATCTCTGTTTGTGTAACATATTTGCAAAGTAGAAGAGGAAGATTTGGTATTTGAGACACCTGAAAGCAGACATGAGAAATTACCAAAGCAAGACTCCACAGAGAGAACCTCCACTGGTGGCAGGGAAGGGGCTGAACAATGTGTTCTATAGACGTTTGCCACTACCCCTCACCTGAGCCTTCCTCAAGGCCTCCCAGCCCCAGCTCCTACGTGAAAGCAGAAGCCCTGGGATGTGCAGGGGCAGGTGCTCCTGACTTACAAGATCCAAAAGAAACCAGAATTTGAGTCCCTGACCTAATCTAGAGTTGCTCATCTTCTCTGTTACTTTGAACACCTACTAGTAAATAACTTTATATGTAATCACTCAGTTTTCTAATGATATTTTCTTGGCAGGTCTGAGAAGAAAGCACCTATGTTAAGTAAGGCTTAATGTCCCAGATGATATAGTCATTTAGAGTCTGTGAAGACCTAACGAAAAAGGGCTATCCTAATGGCCCTGACCTCAGGCAGTGAGGCTTAATTCAGCTGATCCATAATCTGCACATGGATACATGATCAGTACATGACCTCAGTAACCCAGCTCCGAGGTAAGAACCATGCCATAAAAATGACTATCTATGGGGCACTTCCCGAACAAAAGAGATTTATAAATGAAAAATATTATGAAAGTTAGTCTCTAAAATCAAAACTACTGTTTTTTTAAAAAAGCTTCTCATAACAAATGTCAAGTTTCCCCATTATGCTGAGCTTTGGATGTCAGCAGCCTCTAGGCCCAGCACCACATTGTTCCTCCAAAGCCCCCAAACCTCCCATGGCCAAACCTAGCTGGTCACCCCCACTAGGTGGTGAAAGGAACCAAGCCATCTGAGACTTCAAAAGATAGAGTGAGAAAAACAAACAAAAAGTCAAAAAGAAAGAAAAAAAGGTATGAGAGTGAGGACGTCCCAAGTCTCAAAAGGGGGCCCATGGGTTAGCTGCCTTTTCAAAATATGACAAGGGGTATGGGAACAAAAATAGAACGAGGGGAGATGGCCTAGGCTAGGGGGAGAGTTGGAGATATTCATGAATAAGACACAACAGGGAGGTGGTGAGAGAAAGGCAAGGCAGGAATGAAGAGGAGGGACTTTGAGGATGGGAGGGGGCGGGAATAGGTGATACTTAGATGAAATGCCGAGGCTGGTGCTAACGTCGAAAGCCTGGCACTTGGATTGCTATTGCTAACATTCATACTATTGGTGAATATCTTTGTCATATCCTTTCCAGGCCTTGTAAGTGTTCACTTGAAATTCTTTGTAGCCTCTAGTAGTGCACCTAGCAACTATTTATTGAATACCCCTTCTTGAGAAGCTACAAGATGAGAGGTGTGGTCCCTGCCCTCAAGGGGATCTCTATCCAGAGGGGCTGATTACAGGAAATAAGGGCCCTGCTGACTGTATACAAGCAGGCCAAAGAAGGACATGGAAAAGCTTCCCATAGTAGGTGCTAATACTTGAATTGCTCTTTGAGTTAGCTAACAGAGAAGAGGTGCTACCCATGATAGATACTCTATTACTATTTGTTAATTAAATTAAGTCTATTCTAATTTGTAATGATTGCCTGGTAGATACTAGTAGTTCAAGGATTAGGAGCTAGTTCTTATCACTAAAATTATCTTATCAATTAAAAAGATAAATCTATCCATTTTAATGTCTAGACCTAGGGGCATAATCTAAAACACACACACACACACACACACACACACACACACACACCCTTATCTTTGGATGAGGTGGAGAGTGCAATCATAATTTTTCTAATTATGAGGCATCTTCTTGTTCTCCTAATTTCATAGTAAAAAGTTTTAAAAGCTTTTGAAAAAAATCACATTTTGCTCACTTAAAATATGTGTGTGTATTTTAGCATAAAATATATTTGGCAGCTGCTAACATAATTTGATGGCTGTGCCCTGCAAAAACTTGATTTCTTTTTAATCAAATTTTTAGAACCATACTGGGTTTCTTGCCAGTGCTGCGATAGTGAGCAATATATACATCATTAGATTAATGGTGGTCTGATGATGGATTGCTCAAAAGATAGTTCTAGCCAAGAAGAATAAGCCCAGAAGTGTCATTGTGCAGAGATTAATAAAATATTGTTTAAAACATAGATATTGAGTTAATACAACAGGGAAGAAAACATTGCAAAATAGAAAGGAACAGCCCTGGGTTTATAATGTAGCATAGTAATATTGATCATGGACTTTCCTGAGTACTCTAGAGCAGCCACACTATTATATATGCCTCTGATTAGACCCAGAGATGAGAAGGAAAAAGTTATAAAAAAAGAAACTAACCAGAGGAAGGCCTGCTGCTGTAATAAATTATTTAAAGCAAGCAGGGCAAGCGGGTTGTGAAGACAATATAAAACAGAATCAATGCCCCCAAGAAACCCCAAACCATCAGCACCTCTATAAATTTCTTACCATCCTGTCTGGCATTTTACTGGAGGTATTTTTTTCTCACCACTCTCCCCATCCCATCCCACCACGACCCTTCACTTTTTGCCAGCTCTTTTCTCAGTGCTTAACATTTGTTTTTCTTCTGTAACCCAGGATGCTGTCTTCAGTTCTATTTCTCAGGCTGTATCAGAAGAGTGTCTGTATGGCCACAGATGAGTGCATCTGTCACTTCATTCATAAATTTCCCACGGAAACTATAAGCTGGGATTATCTAATGTGATACACTTATCAACATAACTTTAATATTATACCTATTTTTATTTTTTCTTACTATTGTTACAGTTAAATCCACAAAATTAAAACTAGTGTAAAACTTCTATATCGCACTACCTGTTCTATATTAGAAGATGTTACTGGACTCAAAAAAACAACAACAAAAAAACCACCACCACAAAGTGAAGGCAGGAGTTTAAGGAGAATTTTGGAGGAGAATTATGGCTAAAATTTTAGTATTAGGAACTGTTACAAGGGCAAATTGTGTGGCTCAGTTGGTTGGGCATCATCCTGTGCACCAAAAGGTTACCAGTTTCGATTCCTGGTTAGGGTACATGTTTCCCATGTACTTTGATCCCCAGTAGGGGGCATGCAACTGATCGATGCTCCTTGATGTTCCATTCTCCCATATCGATGTTTCTCTCTGTCCCTTTCCCTTCCTCTCTCTCTAAAAATCAATAAATATATAAAAAAAAAACAAAAAACAACCAACAACAAACAAACCAACAAACAAGGGCAGGTTGATTTGAAAAGTGATTTTTTCATAAGTAGATTTTTCCATGGGCATAAGGTTATATGGAAAGAAAGGTCAAAACTTGAAAAAAATTTGTCAAATTCTTTTTGCCACAGGTATCCCATGGCAGAAAAAAAAGAACCCTCACCAAAACAACAAAACAAAACAAAACCCCCCAAACTCCAAAACAAAACCAAAACAAAACCAGAATTGCAAAATTGTTGCTTAGAAGCTTACAATGACCTATGACCCAGTTTCAAGAAAAGTAGCATTCTACTATTGTTTTTAACTAGCACAAATCAGTCCCATTGCATCATCAGGGGCTGAAATTATACCTTAGGCTTTAAAAATTTTTAGGTCCATCCAATCATTCAGAAACTGGTCAAGTGAAATATAAGCAACTGTATCCTGCCAGCCTAAAAACATTATTAGCAGCATGACTCAACAGGCAAACACGACAGGTCTAAAATATTAGTGGAAAAAAAATTCAACATATAGTCTTTACTGCCATTGTGCTCTGTGACCTTTAGCAAATTATTTGCCATGGTGGGTCAAGGCTGGCTGGTTAAGGTCAGGTTCATTGAACCAATGATCATATATGGTGGTTAGTTTTATAAAGAAAACTGTTCAAAAAAAAGAAAAAGAAAAGAAAACTGTCCCAAGGTCATGTTCAATATTTAAAAAATGCAAAGGAAGGTAAAAAATAAAAACTATAGATGATATAAATGACTAAGCAGAACTTTATTATCTCACTACGATGCTAAATAACAACAATTCAAAACATAAGGCCAACTTCTCAGTTATTGGTGTCATCTTTGTGAAAAACAGGATCTAAATATTATTATCTTTTGGTGGTTGCTGTTTGCTCATCTGTAACAAAGTTAGGGGAAAGATCATGGTACTCAAAGGATGAAGGTAAAAGACCTATAAACATGCCTGTCAAGTGCTCCTTAAAACAGAAATTGCTCTGTAAAAGTTCCTGTAATGATGCAGGGGCCTGGAACAATCCAAGATCAGTTTCCCAGCCTACCCACATCCTTTTGTCCTCAGGGAAGTAAATATTCTGGGCACTGCTGACTTCTGAGAAGTCATTTGGTTTTTTAGGTACTTGGATGGTAGAAAGAGGAAAGGGCAACAACTTCTCATAGATCCTTTCTCTGTTAAACCTTTTCTAGGAGCCTTAAATTGAGAATTACGCCAGTCTGAAATGGGAGAACTGAATTTAAACATTGGTATCAAACCATACATTAAAAAACACGAATTGGCAGTAATTAATAAATCGAAATTTACACTGATTTGTAAGGTGAGATGGCAATCAATTCTCAACTCATCACTCTGTGATGCTGAGAAAATCTATGTACCCAATTAGATGGGACAGCTCAAAGTACTTCTAAGATGACTTTCTGAAAATAAGATCCCCTGTGTCTCTGGGTGGTTGGCTTGGGACACTCCTGACAGGGAAGCAAGCCAGCTACAGCTTCCCAAGATCCTTGACCTTGGATAAGTTGATACTAGCCCTGCTGAGGTTCTAGCCCCCAACCTGGAACAACTTTAAAGTATCAAAGGTGGCTCCCAAGGGCTAGGATTCATCTAACCTCCAAGGAGAAATTCCCAGGAATGTAAATTAGGACTGGAAAGTCATCCTGGAGACCCCAGAGATCCACTGGACTTGGCAGTAGAGAATGAAAGGACTAAGACTGGGGCAGGGTCTTAAATTACCTTGCTTCCCCAGACAGACTTCCTTAGAATTGGGGCTAACCTGGAACAGGGATAGCTGAGGTTTCCCAAACAGTTCTGAACACAGGAAAAAAGCTGCCACTGTTGAAAACAGAGAATTAAAGTGTTACCTATAAATTTCACAAGGCCAGTAAATGTCACCTGGAAATTTTGAAACAAATATTTGTTAAATCAAGTTATAGAGGATATTGTTTTTTTATATCAAGAATCACTCGGGGGTGCTTGTTAAAAAGCAGATTCCTAAGCCCCACCCCAGACTCGAATCCCAGAGATTGGAGTCCAGCCTATAAAATGAATTTCTAAGGAACAACCCAATTGACTCAGATGACTCATATCAAGGCATGACAGTTATTACGTCCATGTAGTCCATCAGCAATTTAAAGACAGATTAGGGATTTGCACATTTCCCCCCGAAATATTTAAGTACCATAAAAATGAAAACAATACTTCTCATGATGAGTTCATAAGAACCATTGCCGTTTATTCTGCAACATATAATGAACACCATTATTAAAATATAATTATGAGCATAAAATTATTGGGAAAGTATCAACTATGCTTCACAAAAATATTGCCTTTATTTTGTCGCCAAAAAATAATTATGCTATTAAAGGAATTTATAGTTTTTTTAAGTATCAGTCATTTGGCTGCAGGAATTTATTAAGCTGCTAAGCCCCTCCCATATCCTTTTACTCATCAGAATTTTTGTGATAAAGGTTTTTATTATTTTTTAAACTACAAATTGTAAACCATTGCAACTAGTGATTAGGCTGACTATGAATTTATATGCAAGTTATAAATTCCTAAAAACACATTGCATTAGAATTAGTAAGGCAGTCTTAACTCTAACAGATTAAGTAGCCTCTGCAATAAAGCTCTGTTTACTTCTATTAATGATTTTTTTTGGGTGCAAAATGATTCGGTTGTAATGCATTCTCTTAAGAAGCAAAAGAACACAGTTTCTAAAATACATGCTACTGCAAAGCAGTAAACCAGTGTTGCATGGTGATGTGACAAGAACCACATTTCTTTCCTAGAGGAATTTTTTTTTTCTCCTATAAACTCCCCCTCCCCAAATCATGGCTATAATTATTTCACAAAATGCGGTTTGCCATTTCTGAAGAGTCAAACACTCTTTTTCTTCCTCACCCAAATCACAAGTTCAGGCTGAATACTGAATGAAAATAGAACTTGAGAGGCAGGCTTTGTTTGTAGCATGTTTCTACTAAGGGTTGCCCCCTACCCACGCTCCATCCTAGGGCCCCCACTGAAGTGTACATGTTATGTTTTAACAGATGGGCCGGCTGGCGGCTGCAGGGCTGTAAAATAGGAACGTGGAATCTGCACCGAATGGTACTGAACTGAATGCTCATAAAGTTCATGGACATATACTGACCCAGACAGACTAGGCAGATCCAGACATGCTTACACTCATTGTACACCCCACAGATGAGAGGGTCCATCTCTCCACCCAGGGGAAGTTCAAGGTTGCTTCCCTCTGCATATCTCTACTTCATTCACCTGTCAATTTTATACGCACACATATATGTACACACACATATATGCACATCTACATATGCAAACACACACATGGATAGCTAGCTATGTATCTCCACCTTTTTATATATTTTCAAAGACCAAAATATTCCCCAATTCGGATCCCAAGTCTCCAGACCAAGTACTCTCAATAAGCTCTCTTTCACATCAAATAAGAATTACAAGAAAATATTGTATTCAATTCTATTGAGTCCACACATAATATAAAATACATGTATGTAACTGCCCTCAGAAAAACCAGCTGCTTTTACTCCTTATCATTAAGATTAAAAAAAAAAAAGTCTATCCCAGACTGAGTCACAAATGAAGTGTCAGGTTTAACCTTAAATCCTGTTGTCAGTTCCTGTCACAACTTCATCACTTAAGCACAGGTGCTCAGGCAAACGCCACTCGACCAGCCTGGTGGTTCATTTCACGGTCTGGTCCAGTGCTCCCGGGGGCTCCGGGCACCGGGACAGACAGGGGCTCCCCCCGGTGCTGACGACGCCTTTGGACACACCTGGCAGCGACGTGGAGGTCCGAGCACCCCGCGAGGGATGCGGATTCCAGTGCTGGTAGAAAGTCATTACTTCCCAAAGTTTAATATCCGTGCTGTCATTTCCTCCCAATAACTGCAAAAACACCGAAGCCCCAGCTACAGAACCTGGCTGGTTACTTAAGTTCTCTGACGGTTGAAGACCCACCCGAACCCCAAGATCGCTGGCTCGGGCTCCAGATCAGACGCGGACTCGGGGTGATCGCAATTTCCAGGAACCCGTGCGCAAGCCATCGAGGAACCGCGGCGCAGAGGCCGACCCAGCGGGCGTGCCGCGGCCGCAGAGAGCCAGGGGCCACATCCCTGGGCAACCCGGGGTGGCCCTAACCACACGCCAAGTTCGCGTGCACGCAGAGTCGCGTCCCGGGCCGTTGCGACGCTCTGAAACAAGAAGTTCAGGAGTCGGGAATCCGGCGAGGAGTACATCCCTCCCAGCCCTGGCTCCCCACAGCGGCCGCCCTCGGACAGGCGCGCCGACGCGCCCCAGGACGCGTCCAGTCCCCCGGCTCGCGGAACAGCTCCGAGAGGCGCCGCCAGCCTGCGCGCCGAGCACTCACCCTGGTCGCCAAGTCCCGATCGCAAACCAACGCCTCTGCTGCGGGTCCTGAATCCCAAGTTGCCCCGAAGCAGCGACGGCTCTCGCCCTAGCGGAGCGGGGCGGATCGGCTCGGGCAGGCACCTCCGAGAGAGCACGACCAGCCCGCGGCCGCCGCGGCTCAGCAGCCGCCCGGAGAGCTCTGACAATTCAGGGACCGGCTCAGCGAATGAGGCGGACCTCCCGGCTGAGGAGACCTGGCTCCGGAGGGAGGCGGGGCCGGGAGGCGGGAGGGGCGGGGCCAGCCTCGGGTCGCCCCCGCAGGGTGGGTGCCCCAACCCGTGACTGGTGGATCCGACAGCCAATAGTAGTGGCGCTAGGGCCAGGGGAAGCCGGGGGCGGGGCCGAGCGCCCGACTCCGCCCCGTCGCCTGGGCCCAATAGCCGCCTCGGAGGGTTGAGGGGGACGCGCCGGCGGCCGGCGCGACGGCTGTGGTGAGGCGCCCGGCTGGTGGGTGCGGCTGCGGAGGGACCCGGGCGCCTCCGGGGGGAAGTGGGACCCCGAAAGGCTGAGAAAGGCTGGAGCCCCCGAGAATCTTTTCGGTGTTGAGCGAGAAACCCCACCGCAGCGCGGGCCGAGGCCGGGCAGACAACACCCATACCCGGCGCCCGTAGGAGGCGCGGAATTTGGCTGCTTCCAAGCAGCCCCAGGAGTCGGGGGAAGCCAACACCCGAAGAGGGGGAGCCCCGCGCGGGGTCGCCCAGCCTCCTGTGGAGGCCCGGCCTGGAACTGAGAACTCTGGGCTCCCCGGAAAACGTTCTGATTGTGGTCTGTGGATACCCCCGAAACAAAACTCTGACACCTCCAACCTCTCGGCAAGTTCACCACCCGGCCCCTCCGCACCTCCGCCCGCCACACCACCGGCAGCGGGGACGCACCTGGCGCCCAGGGCCTCTGCTCCAGCCTCGAGGCCCTGGCCCTGTCGTCCCTCAGGGCGGAAAGGGGGCGCGGGCATCGACGGCGCCGGAACGCGCCTGGATTGCGTTTCAAACTGTCTCCTCAGCGCCCGTCTCAGTGGGGAAAGGTTCCTAAAGAAGGCGGGCTGTCAAGAGGTCGAGGAAACCAGGGTCCGGACAGTTCTTAGTAGGCCCTGGAAACGGATTCGTGCTGCAGAAGTTGCGCCAATGGAAACCCGCGGGGCCGGCTGGGTCAGCTGTCTCCTGGGTCCGCCAGACGGGCCAGAACTGCCATCTTCGAAGGCGCGAAGGCCACCGAGCGAGCGAGCATCTGCCCCACTGCACGTTCGCGCTCCCTTCCCCTTGGAAAGTCCCCGGACCTCGCTCAGAGACCTCCGAGGGCCGGGCAAGGGGCAGCCTGAGCTCGCTGGGTCCGCCCACGAGTAGCCCCGGAAGAAGGCTTTGTGGGCCCAGCCCTTCCGCTGGTTTTTAGGCCTTACCTGGGCTGCAGCACACACAGGGAGCTGTGGGCCTAGTAGTCAGAAAGCAAAGGGTTGGCTGTTGCTTTCTGGTCCAAAGCCTAGAATGTTAGTAGTCCCTGAACTGCAAGCTGTGGATGGGTAGTGGCCTCTGTGTGCCTGGAGCTGCAGCTTCCCTAGGTAAGACACCCCAGGAATGTTAGTGAAATGAAGGTATGCATGGCAGCAAAGGGGCCAAGCTTCCCGGTGCCCGGACACACACCTTCAGCGCGGACAGCTGTTCAGGATGCCATGTGTGAGGGAGTGTGGACCCCCACAAGTGTTTATCTCAGTGGTTGCCTGGCCCCCCATAGGGACCTGCAGCATAGCTCACTTTTCAAATGCAGGTTCTGGTGAGGGTCACTGGCAAGAAAAAAGACAAAGGGGATGTGGCTAAAAAGGAGCGACACGGTTCCCTCCAACAGGGAAGGCTGCAGCTCGCAGGTGAGCTCTGGCCTGGATTGAGTTTCAAATTGTGTCTCCTCAGCTCCCTGTCTCAGTGGGGAAAGGTCCATAGATAAGGCAGGCTGTCAAAAGATCAAGAAAGCTAGAATCTGGACAGGTCTTAGTAGGCCCTGAAAAAATTGATTAGTGCTGTAGAAATTGGGAAAATTTAAACTCTCACCCAGTGAACCAAATGACTGGTACACATAAGGGAGATCGTTCAGTTCCAACAGTCGCTTAGCTGCCAAGAGGCCTGGGAGCATGGCCTTTGTCGACAAAGGAATTAGATGTAGACCACATGAATGGTATATATACCAAGTCTGGGTTGGGGGTTAAGGGGAAAAATACATTTTCTTGGCTTTTTTCCTCTACTCCTGGATATAACTAGAGGAAAAGTTTGCCAACTGTGTTTATCATAGTAACAGTCTGTGAAGGTTTTCTACCGATGCCAATGATTATTGTAATAATCACCTTGGTAATAGGATCCAAACACTGGATGTTCAATGTGCTTGCTGTAGTACAGTATTTATGTTAGATGATGAAAAAAGAAATAGGAAAAATTTTTTAAATGTATTGATTTGAGAGAGAGGAAAGGAGAGAGAAACACTGATTTGTTCTATTTATGCATTCTTGTACATGCCCTGCCTGGGGATCGAACCCTCAACCTTGGCATATTGGGACAATATGCTCTAACCAACTGAGTTATCCAGCCAGGGTGGACATTTCTGTTCATTAAAAAAGTTAGAACTAAACAAATAACTTCCATGTCTCGATTTCCAAGGTTTTCCATCTGTTTGTTCCATATAGACACAACCATGCCTGGGTTCTTGGATAAGTAACTGGTCTCATTTTCCCTTATAGAATGGAGGAGACAGAGCACATCTAGACTGAGTTCATATTTCCACACCATCTTCTGTTATAATTGGTGTTTGACAAGAGCTTATCACTCAGACACAGACCTATTCCTTTGGTTGCCAGGCCTTCCAACAATCTCTTGAGTTTGGGCCATCCCCATATTCTACAAGGGTAAATGAGATCTGCTATTTATCTGAGAGCTCATTATAATCCTATCTGTGTGAAATAAAGAGAAAACCATGGAAATCTGGATATAAAAGTCATATTTAGTTCTACCTATTTCCCTAAAGGAAATTAGTAGTCCTTAAGGAATGAGGAATTTTTGTGGAATGGCTTAGGAATGAGAAGATTGAGGAGGGACCATGGAAGCAGGGCTGGTCCCTTTGTATATGGTGAGCACCTTGCCTTCAGGCACTGCCACCCATCTCTGACACTGGAACAAAATTTTGAAACCTAGATTTCAGTAGGGTGTGACTGATAGGAGCCCTGGGTTCTTACCTGAGCAGCCCCCAAGGTGAATGCTTTCTTGTCCATAAAACAGCAGTGGCAGAATAGGTCCACCGGGTTTATCTGCTTAAGGAGGACACCGTGACAATAGTTCAAAGCACTTCAAGGGCATGACTTTTACAGCAGTACTGACTGATGAAAAGAGCAAAATGATGTTGAAATTGGAAAATAGTGCGATCTGAACAATTCCTCTTTATGCTTGCAATTTCTATTTATTTTCATCTCATTGGGTTATTGTCCTTTCATTCTATAATGGAAATGAGGGAAAAGGGCCCTCACAGTACTTACTCTTTGATTACCAAACGTCTTGGAGGCTTTACTTAACTGAATAGTACTTTTCCCTTTCCCATTTCCACCACCTCTCTCAGCATATATTCACTTTGAAAATTATTCAGAATTTGAACAAATGCAATCAGAAAAAGCAGATTCTATTACCAGCTATGCTATGTGTTCATTCTAAGACCTTGGGCAAGCCATTAACCTTCCTTTATCTTAGTTTCCCATCTGTGAAACTGCAGTGATACTTCTGGTTAACTTCACAGAGATAGGAGAGGAAACTCATGATAAGGTGCTTTGAAATACTAATTACTGTATAGATTACGAAATACCATGTGGGTATTTTTGGCAAATTAAAATGTGGTGTTAGTTTGTACACAACTAGAAGATATTTTTGTAAGAGAGATTACTCTGACACAATATCTGCAACCAGGGTGATACCACTCACAAAACAATGACATCTCATTGCATTTGGATGACAGTGCAACAGCCCAATATGAGAGTTATATTGTCCCAGGCTCAACTAAATAAAAATGTGATAACAAAAATGGATGGGGAAGGGAAGCTTCCATTCCACAAAAATGTGGGATTTTTCTCATACATGCTCCAGAAGAAAAACTATAAGAAAAACTAAACTATAAGTACATTGAACTTCTTAAAAATGAATGCCATTATGTGAGGACAAGTCTGATGAAAGACTAGAATGATCTTGGAGAAATGACCTGATATAAAATTAGACAAATTAGGAATCCACCAGAAGAGATAAAAAAAAAATGCTCTTAATTCCTAACAAAATCAGTAACACTAAGAAATTAGATAGCCATTTGGAAAGTGAAGATCAAGTGCTCAGGGAGGAAAAATGGACTCCAAACCTAAGTTAAAAATAAGAACAGTAGGGCAATCTAAGAAACAGGACAAAAAATATAGACTCCAGAAATATTATAGACCAAGGGTCGGACTTTCTTTCTAATGCTTCCTAAATTCAAAACTTTGAATAAGTTGCTTAGCTTCTCCAAGCCAAATAAATGGGTTGGGAAGTAGAGGGTGATCAGATTTTTCTCCTTGGCTTGTTAGGAATCTCAAAGGAGAAGCTGTAGGTAACTCCTAGCACAGAGTCAGGCTCATAATGGACCTTCTACTAAAAATAACAACCCCTAACAGTTATTGAGCACTTACTGTGTGCTGCGCACTATTCTAAGCCTTTTCATCTAATGACTCACTTAATCCTATGACCATCCTATGATGTTGCTGCTATCTCTTCTTCCTCAGAGTTTCTGTCTCTGTAGAAGGACTATTCTTTGGTACTGGAGATATTCCAAGAAAATGAATATTTTATAGACAACCTCTTTTTTGAACATATTAAGAAAGAAAATAGCATTTAAAACTAGCATTGCCTTGCTTCCATGAGGGAAAGTTAATCTAATTTGTCTTGGTACCTAGGAAATTAGGGTGCAGTGAGCACTTGGTAGCACATACATTACAGCAAATGAGGGATTCAGAGTTTGGGAAAAAAGGGCCATAGAAAATGTTATGTCCAGATTTCAGGATCCCCAAGAAACCACACCAGGGAGCCAGTTGTGTCCGATGCAAAAGCAAAAGTCTTTATTTGAGCTAGCTCAGCTCCCCCACCTCACCAACGCAGGGGCAGGAAGCAGAGAGAGAGAGAACTCTGTGTGGAGAAGGGTTTTATAAGGGGGTTGGAGTAAGGGGAGGAGAAAGGACTGTTGGCCCTGCTGATTGGCCAGGTGCAAGTCGGTGTCTTGTTACACAGGATGTGGTCATATCTATGGCGACTTCCCTTGATTGTCATTGGTTAGTTTAAAGAAATCCTGGGTGTGACTAGCAGAGGCTTGGGCTTCCCGGAAGAAGCCTTGCCGAGCACATGGCCAAGGTAAGATGGAGGGCGTAGCCCTTACCCTGGGGCAAGATGAAGGGGGTAGCCCCAATCCACTTTCCAGGTTTCAGATTATAAGCCCTAGACCAGTGGTTCTCAACCTTCCTAATGCTGTGACCCTTTAATACAGTTCCTCATGTTGTGGTGACCCCCAACCATAACATTATTTTCGTTGCTCCTTCATAACTATAATTTTGCTACTGTTATGAATCGTAATGTAAATATCTGATATGCAGGATGTATTTTCATTGTTACAAATTGAACATAATTAAAGCATAATGATTAATCACAAAAACAATATGTAATTATATATGTGTTTTCCGATGGTCTTGGGCGACCCCTGTGAAAGGGTCATTCGACCTCCAAAGGGGTTGCAACCCACAGGTTGAGAACCGCTGCCCTAGACGATTTGGCCTCTAAACAAAGTGTGCATCGTCTGGATTTCAGGTTTAATGGAAGTTAGTTCCCTTGAGTCAGCAATATGGGAATGATAACTGGCCAGCCAAAGAAGGAAAACAATGGATTATCCCTTAAAAATGAATTGTATCACTAGTTATTATGAGTAGCCCAAATTATGACAGATTCACATGTAAGTATGCCAAGAAAAGTAGCAGTGAGCTATAATGCACACAATCATTTATTACCCAAGAGAATTTAGGTGCTAATGTGGATGGTATTGCATCTATGAAATTGTGACACCCACAAAGGATTACAAGATATAAAGCCAAATAAAACATAATAAAACAGAGGGAAATGATTTTGGTTATGCAACATTTATACATGGCATTTCATTTTACATTTTCAAATTGCTTTTCAGTCATTGGTTTATTCTTCTCAGCACACCTGGGGAGTACATCCATGCTGTTATCCTCTGTTCACAGCTGAGTCAACTGATATTGAAAGAGGCAAAGTGTTTTGTCCAAGAGCACAACAGGGCAGGGTGAGAAATTGTGCGTTCATTCATTCAGGAGTCTGTTCAGCACCTACTCTTGGCAAGGCACTGCGTACTGTAGTGCACAGACATGGGTTCTGTCTATGTGGCCTCTGCTTTGCAGGAGGTTGCAGTCTGTTGAGGCAATGAGTGGTTAGTGGGTTATATCTCCAGGAGTGCTCTAGACAGCAAGGATCAGGGTTTAGGGCAGTGATGGCGAACCTATGACATGCGTGTCAGAGGTGACACACAAACTCATTTTTTTGGTTGATTTTTCTTTGTTAAATGGCATTGAAATATATAAAATAAATATCACAAATATAAATCTCTGTTTTACTATCGTTGCAAATATAAAAAAATTTCTATATGTGACACGGCACCAGAGTTAAGTTAGGGTTTTTCTTTCTTTTTTAATATATTTTATTGATTTTTTACAGAGAGGAAGGGAGAGAGATAGGGAGTTAGAAACATCGATGAGAGGGAAACATTGACCAGCTGCCTCCTGCACATCTCCTACTGGGGATGTGCTCGCAACCCAGGTACATGCCCTTGACCGGAATCGAACCTGGGACCTTTCAGTCCGCAGGCTGACGCTCTATCCACTGAGCCAAACCGGTCAGGGCAAGTTAGGGTTTTTCAAAATGCTGAAACGCCAAGCTCAAAAGGTTCGCCATCACTGGTTTAGGGGAGGAAAAGGTGGGATTTCCCAAGATTCCAGGAGATAATGGAATTTGAGGCCCTTGAGAGATGAGTAGAATTTTGGCAAATGGATGCCGAAGGTGGTGGCACAGAGACATAAAGGTGGGCAAATTCAATGTATTAGAGAATGTTTGACTACAGCAGAGCAATTGTGGAAAAAGGCGTGGACAGTAGAAAGGAGCAGAGTTTCTAGGACCCTGAATACTCAGCTAAATATACAGATTTTAAACTGTGGGCAGTGGGTACTAGACTCATCTCAGACTTCTCCCATTCACTCATTATTCTAACATGTACCAAGGCTTATGCATAGTCTCTAGGAGTTTTCCCATATGTTCCTTTTTCTAACATTCAGAGCATTCCAATGAGATACATATTATTATCCCTTCTTAAGTGAATGAAAAAAAACTTAGATATTCAGAATTGCCCAGGATCATGTAGCTAAAAACTGATAGATGTGGAATTTGAAGGAGACTCTTGACTTCCTCATGGATACTTATGGGAAGAATAAGGGCAGATTCTGGACAGTGTATTCAGGATGCCCATCTAATAAATGCCCCTCACCCTAGCTCAATGTCTTTCCAGAAATAAAAAGTAAATGAGAAATAAAGTTAATTTCTTAACATGGGAATTATTTTATGTCTAAAGTTGTCAGCCCCAGGTCAAAAAGAAAGACAAAGGGTGTCTTCCCCTGTTTCCTCCATGCAATTAACAATAATTATCTGCATTTTGATAATTTCAGTTTTGTGAGCATTAAAATTTTTAGGTTTCAATTATCATTGGTATACAATATTATATTAGTTTTAGGTGTACAATATAGTGATTAGACATTTATATAACTTATGAGTGATCACCCTAAGTTTAGTACCCATCTGACACCATACAAGTTATATTCCCTCCACTGTACTTTATATTCTCATGACGATTTTTATAACTAGCAATTTGTACATCTTAATCCCTTCCTTTTTACCCTTCCCCTCCCATCTGGCAACCATCAATTTGTTCTCTGTATCTATGAGTTTCTGCTTTATTTTTTTGGTAGATTCCACATATAAGTGAAATCATACGGTATTTGTCTTTATTTTCTGACTTATTTCACCTAATATAATACTCTCTAGGTCAGTGATGGCGAACCTTTTGAGCTCGGCGTGTCAGCATTTTGAAAAACTCTAACTTAACTCTGGTGCCGTGTCACATATAGAAATTTTTTGAGGAAAAATCAAGATGGCGGCATAGGTAAACACCAGAAATTGCTGCCTCACACAACCACTTCAAAAATACAACTAAAAGACAACATGGACATCATCCAAAACCACAGGAAGGCTGGTTGAGTGGAAATTCTACAACTAGAAGGAAAGAGAAAAGCACTGAGACTCAGAGGAGTTACGGAAGTGAAGTGCAGAGGTACGGAGGCGCACCCCGAAAGGGCTGGCAGCTGAGGACGCGGTTGTCTTTTTCAATCGGGAGGGAGTCTCAAGCTCCCGACTGCTCTGAACTCCAGTTCTGGGTGAGTCTCTGGGGACCCAGACTCATACGAGGAGAAACTGGACTGTCTGGCATCAGTCGGAACTCGAGGGCGGCTTTCTCTCAGAGGTGCTTGCAGTGATTACCGGGATACTGAGACGCGGGGCCTCTTAGGGTAGGACTGGGGAGCTGCCATAGCTGCTTGCTCTGCCCTGTTGATCCCCTGAGACCCCGACCCACCCAAGCTGTGCATAGAGGCTTTTGCATATGAAAGGCCTGGCCCTTTGCAACCTGAAAATTATATAATAAACTGCAGCTGAATCAGAGAGACCCAGAACTTCCAAAAGAAGGTCCAAAGCCCCACAGCAGCTTGCATTGCTTCATAGCTGGGCCTCATATGGGCACCTCCAAACCCCAAACAAAGAAGAGGAATCTCTCCATAGCTCCTGCTGGGTAGCCTCAGGCAGAGGCTAAATTAGCACCTCCTTAGAGACCCAAGAGCCAGTGTACCCAGTGGTCAGAGTGGGACAATCCAGATTACAACTCCTCAGATCCATAAGGGACACACTCAGGGGGAAGACTCAGTGAGCACCAAAGCCCCACTGAAGCAAGTCTTGCCCCAGAAGAGTGTCTCCAGCACAGAAGTTCTCCCACTGCAGACACAGCTGATTCTCACAGCCAATTGGCCTGGAGGTCAATTCCTCCCAGTGATACCTACAACAATCAAGACTTAACTACAACAAGACTGTGCACAAAGCCCACAAAGGGGTGCACCAAGAGTGTCCACCTCAGATAATTGGGGAGGCTGAGCCACTGGGCCCTATAGGACACCTAGCACACAAAGCCACTCTATCAACACAAGGAAGAATAAAAAATGCAGAGACAAAGAAACAGGTCACAAATGACAGAAATGGAGGAAAGCAAACTACTGGATATAGAGTTCAAAACCACACTTTCAAGGTTTTTCAGGAATTTTCTAGAAACTGCCAATAAATTTAGTGAGACCCTCAAGAAATCTAGTGAGACCACCGATAAATTTAGTGAGATCCTCAAGAAATCTAGTGAAACCCTCGAGGTTATGAAAAAGGACCAACTAGAAATTAAGCATACACTGACTGAAATAAAGGATAGCATGCAGAGTTCCAACAGCAGACTAGAGGATCGCAAGAATCAAGTCAAAGATTTGAAATACGAAGAAGCAAAAAACACCCAACCAGAAAATCAAAATGAAAAAAGAATCCAAAAATACGAAGATAGCGTAAGGAGCCTCTGAGACAGCTTCAAGCGTACCAACATCCGAATTATAGGGGTGCCAGAAGAAGAGAGAGAGCAAGATATTGAAAACCTATTTGAAGAAATAATGACAGAAAACTTCCCCTACCTGGTGAAAGAAATTGACTTACAAGTCCAGGAAGTGCAGAGAACCCCAAACAAAAGGAATCCAAAGAGGACCACACCAAGACACATCATAATTAAAATGCCAAGAGCAAAAGACAAAGAGAATCTTAAAAGAAGCAAGAGAAAGACAGTCAGTTACCTACAAGGGAGTACCCATATATTCATAGCCCATGAACAAACAATAGTGCAGTGGGCCTGGGGGTGTGAAGTGGAGAGGGTTAATGGGAGAAAAAGGGGACATCTGTAATACTTTCAATAATAAAGATAAATTATAAATAAATAAATAAATAAAATGATAGTTCACTATCACCCAGCAAATAATAATAATAATAATATAATGAACTCAGAGTTTTCAGTGTGTTTCAAATATATTATTTTTAAAACAGTTGGTAAAAAAAATATACAAACATAAATTGTCAAATGGGTATACAAATTCCATTAGGTTTCAGCTGGATTTGAGTTGCACATAATCACTGTAACCAATGAATAAAAAATAATGCAGTAATCACCTGAAAATCACACCTGCCATATATAATGGCAATGCAGAGAATGAAAGACAGGTAGTGATTATTTAAGCCAGTCAGAGAAAGACAAATACCATATGATTTCAAATAAAGCAGAAACTCATAGATACAGAGAACAATTTGATGGTTGCCAGATGGGAGGGGAAGGGTGAAAAAGAAGAAGGGATTAAGATGTACAAATTGCTATTCTTGGGGGGGAAAGGTGTGTGGGGGTGTGGGAAGAGACTGGACAAAAATTGTACACCTATGGATGAGAACAGTGGGTGGCGGGGTAAGGGCAGAGGGTGGGGTGGGAACCGAATGGAGGGGAGCTATGAGGGGAAAAAAGAGGAACAACTGTAATAATCTGAACAATAAAGATTTAATTTTTAAAAAAAGAAATTTTTGCCGAAACCGGTTTGGCTCAGTGGATAGAGCGTTGGCCTGCGGACTGAAAGGTCCCAGGTTCGATTCCGGTCAAGGGCATGTACCTGGGTTGCAGGCACATCCCCAGTGGGGGATGTGCAGGAGGCGGCTGATTGATGTTTCTCTCTCATCGATGTTTCTGACTCTCTATCTCTCTCTCCCTTTCTCTCTGTAAAAAATCAATAAAATATATTTTTAAAAAAAAAAAAAAAAAAAAAAAAAAAAGAAATTTTTTGATATTTGCAACCATAGTAAAACAAAGATTTATATTTTTGATATTTACTTTATATTTTTAAATGCCATTTAACAAAGAAAAATCAACCAAAAAAATGAGTTTGCATGTCACCTCTGACATGTGTGTCATAGGTTCGCCATCACTGCTCTAGGTCCATCCATAATGTCACAAATGGCAATATTTCATCCTTTTCATGTCTGAGTAATATTCCATTGTATACATGTAACACATCTTCTTTATCTATTCATCTATTGATGGACACTTAAGTTGTTTCCATATCTTGGCTATTGTGAAAAATGTTTCAGGCCCTAGCTGGTTTAGCTCAGTGGAAAGAGTGTTGGCCTGCGGACTCAAGGGTCCCGGGTTTGATTCTGGTCAAGAGCACATGCCTGGGTTGCAGGCTGGATCCCCAGCAGGGGGCATGCAGGAGGTATCCTAGTCAATGATTCTCAGCATTGATATTTCTATCTCTCTCTCTCTCTCTCTCCCTTCTTCTATGAAATCAATAAAAAAATATATTAAAAAAATGTTTCAGTGAACATGGTGGGGGGAGAGGGAGGGAGGCATATATCTTTTCAAATTAGTGTTTTGAATTTCTTTGGGTAAATGCACCAAAGTGGGATTAATAGGTCATATGGTAGTTGTTTTGAATTTTTTGAGGAAGATCTATACCGTCTTCCATAGTGACTCCACCAATTTGAAATCCCACTAACAGTAAGGTAGCGTTCCTTTTTCTCTACCTCCTCATCAACATTTGTTGTTTGTTGACTTATTGATGATAGCCATTCTGACAGGTGTAAGGTGGTATATCGATCATTGTGACTTTCATTTGCATTTCCCTGATGACTAGTGATGTTGAACAACTTTTCATATATCTATTGGCCATCTGTATGTGCTCTTTGGAGAAATGTTTGTTCAGGTCCTCTGCCCATTTTTATTTTTTATTTTTTTTCTTGTTTTTATTTTTTATTATTTTTTAAATCTTTATTGTTCAGATTATTACAGTTGTTCCTCTCCCCCCCCCCCCCCATAGCTCTCCTCCACCCAGTTCCCATCCCACCCTCTGCCCTTACCCCTCCCACTGTCCTCATCCATAGGTGTACAATTTTTGTCCAGTCTCTTCCTGCACCCCCACACCCCTTTCCCCCCAAGAATTGCCAGTCCACTCCCTTTCCATGCCCCTGGTTCTATTATATTCACCAGTTTACTCTGTTCATCAGATTTTTTATTCACTCGATTTTTAGTTTCACTTGTTGATAGATGTGTATTTGCTGTTCGTAATTTTTATCTTTACCTTTTTCTTCTTCCTCTTCTTAAAGAATACCTTTCAGCATTTCATATAATACTGGTTTGGTGGTGATGAACTCCTTTAGCTTTTTCTTATCTGTGAAGCTCTTTATCTGACCTTCAATTCTGAATGATAGCTTTGCTGGATAAAGTAATCTTGGTTGTAGGTTCTTGCTATTCATCACTTTGAATATTTCTTGCCACTCTCTTCTGGCCTGCATAGTTTCTGTTGAGAAAACAGCTGACAGTCGTATGGGTACTCCCTTGTAGGTAACTGACTGTCTTTCTCTTGCTGCTTTTAAGATTCTCTCTTTGTCTTTTGCTCTTGGCATTTTAATTATGATGTGTCTTGGTATGATCCTCTTTGGATTCCTTTTGTTTGGGGTTCTCTGCGCTTCCTGGACTTGTAATTTTATTTCTTTCACCAGGTAGGGGAAGTTTTTTGTCATTATTTCTTCAAATAGGTTTTCAATATCTTGCCCTCTCTCTTCTTCTGGCACCCCTATAATTTGGATGTTGGTACACTTGAAGTTGTCCCAGAGGCTCCTTAAACTATCTTCATATTTTTGGATTCTTTTTTCATTTTGCTTTTCTGGTTGGGTATTTTTTGTTTCTTCGTATTTCAAATCTTTGACTTGATTCTTGGGATCCTCTTGTCTGCTGTTGGATCTCTGTATATTATTCTTTATTTCAGTCAGTATATGCTTAATTTCTAGTTGGTCTTTTTTCATATCCTCCAGGGTCTCAATAAATTTATCGGCGGTTTCCAGAAAATTCTTGAAAAACCTTATAACCGTGGTTATGAACTCTATATCCAGTCGTTTGCTTTCCTCCATTTCTGTCATTTGTGACCTGTTTCTTTGTCTCTGCATTTTTTATGCTTCCCTGTGTTGGTAGAGTGGCTTTGTGTGCTAGGTGTCCTATAGGTCCCAGTGGCTCAGTCTCCCCAATTACCTGAGGTGGACACTCTTGGTGCACCCCTTTGTGGGCTTTGTGCACAGTCTTGTTGTAGTCTTGTTGTAGTTAAGCCTTGATTGTTGTAGTTATCACTGGGAGGAATTGACCTCCAGGCCAATTGGCTGTGAGCATTAGCTCTGTCTGCAGTGGGAGAACTTCTGTGCTGAAGACACCCTTCTGGGGCAAGACTTGCTTCAGTGGGGCTTTGGTGCTCACTGAGTCTTCCCCCTGAGTGTGTCCCTTATGGATCTGAGGAGTTGTATTCTGGATGGTCCCTCTCTGACCACTGGGTACACTGGCTCTTGGATCTAAGGAGGTGCTAATTTAGCCTCTGCCTGAGGCTACCCAGCAGGAGCTATGAAGAGATCTGCAGATTCCCCTTCCTTTTTTGGGGTTTTGAGGTGCCCTGATGAGGCCTAGCTGTGAAGCAATGCAAGCTGCTGTGGGGCCTTGGGCCTTCTCTTGGAAGTTCTGGGTCTGTCTGGCCCAGCTGCAATTTGTTAGGTAATTTTCAGATTGCAAAGGCCAGGGCATTCATATGCAAAAGCCTCTGCCACAGCCTGGGTGGGGCGGGGTCTCAGGGAATCAACAGGGCGGAGCAAGCAGCTATCACTGATCCTCAGCCCTGCCCTAAGGGGTCCCGAGTCTCAGTGTCCCGGTAGAGTCTCAGTGTCCCGGTAATTGTTGCAAGCACCTCTGAGGGAAAGCTGCCCTCAAGTTCTGAGTTCTGCCTGCTGCCAGACAGTCCAGTTTCTTCCCGTATGAGTCCTGGGTCCCGAGAGACTTCCCGGAACTGGAGTTCAGAGCAGTCCGGGGCTTGTGACTCCCTCCCGATTCAAAAAGACAGCCGCGTCCTCAGGTCCAGCCCCTTTCCACACACACTCGAGTCTCTGTACCTCTGCACTTTACTTTCGCAGCTCCTCTGAGTCTCTGTGTGCTTTTCTCTTTCCTTCTAGTTGTAGAATTTCCACTCAGCCAGCCTTCATGTAGTTCTGGATGATGTCTGTTTTGTCTTCGTTGTATTTTTGAAGTTGTTGTGGGAGGCAGCAATTTCCGGTGTTTACCTATGCCGCCATCTTGGTTTCTCCCTCTGCCCATTTTTAAATTGGCTTTTTTTTTTTTTTTTTTTTAGGTTAAGATGTATGAATTCCATATGTATTTTTTATATTAACCCATTATCAGATATATCATTGGTGAATATCTTCTAATCAGCAGATTGTCTTTTCGTTTTTTTGATGGTTTTCTTCCCTATGCAAAAACTCTTTAGATGTAGTCCCATTTGTTTATTTTTTTCTTTTGTTTCCCTTTCATGAAGAGACGTATCAAAAAAAAAAAGTACTAAGGGTAATGTCAAAGAGTTGACTACCTATATTTTCTTAAGAGTTTTATGGTTTGGGGTCTTACATTTAAATTTTTAGTTCATTTTGAGTTTATTCTTGTATATGGTATAAGAAAATGATCCAGTTTCATTATTTTGCATGTGTCTGTCCAGTTTTACTAACACCACCTATTGAAGAGACTGTCTTGCCTCATTTGTCATAGATTAATTGGCCATGTAGGTGTCATATTATTTCTGGGTTCTCTATTCTGTTCTATTGATCTATATGTCTGTTTTTATGCAAGTACCATGTTGTTTTGATTACTATAACCTTATAGTACAGGTGGGTATCAGGTAGTGTGATACCTCCAACTTTGTTCTCCTTTCTCAAGATTGCTGTGGTTATTCTGGGTCTTTTGAAGTTCCATATAAATTTTAGGATTATTTACCTTAGTTCTGTAAAAAATGCTATTGGTATTTTGACAGGAATTCAATTGAATACGTAGATTGCTTTGGGTTATATGGACATTTTAACAATGTGAGCATTTTTAATACACTCTGATCTCAGATTAGTTTTTCCACTAAACCAGAATCTCTCTTAGTCAATTCAATTCCTAATCCCTTTCCCTTATCATGAAACCTAACGCATTTATCTAAGTGACCTATGAAGTTTCCATCTCAGTTTGAATTTTACCCATCAAGAAATAGCTTTTTCTCCCCAAGTACAGACTACTAAGTAGCATTTTTTACTGTTAATCATTAGGACTAAAATACAAGTGAGAGAAGTATTATTGTTAACCCGCCAAATAATATTTAGAAAGTAAACAGTTAACTTCATTTAAAATTTTCTATAAAAAATATAGAGATGCTCTAAGGAGGTAGGTAGATACTTGGGTGACATAAAAATTAAAACAGTGAAAAATTTAACATCTATTAAATAGGGCACTTCTCTGGTTCTGTAGAAGAGGTTTTTTTTGTTTGGTTTTTTTTTAATGCCTATCCAAGATCAGTCAGAGAAATCTTCCTCTAGAGCAAAAAAATATCTACCACAGGGAAAAACAAACAAACAAAAAAACAGGCCACTGTCAACCTTCTGCATGAAGATAAATGGGAAACTACCAAAGTGGGGCATTTCAAAATCCTAAATTCAATATACAGCATTCTCCTTGTCTCTCAAACCTCTAGTGTCTTGTTTGGCTTTGCCCAGATTGTATTTTATGTCCCAGATCATAAAGATCCAAGAGTAAATGGTTGAATGTTTCTTCATTGGGTGTTTTTTTCCTTTTAATTTTAAAAGAGAGTAAAGTTAACATGTAAAGATGCTTAAATTTCATCTGAGATTCTTAAGATACCCTGTGAAAAATATGTATAACAAGCACTAGGCCAGAAAATTGTACCTGATTTCTTCTCTCCCTTAAAATGCCATCTGATTTCAAGGAGAGCATGGGTTGAAATGTGGTGGCCTATGTTTCACAGTGGAAAGCAATGGAACTAATTAATGTTGTCTGTCTTGGCTTTTAGATCTGCAGAACAGGGATACTTACCTTGAAATACAGGGGGGCCTTGACTTACGAGTGTCCCGACTAACGAGTTTTTTGAGATACCAGCTGTCTCTCGGCCGATTTTTTGCATTGAGTTGATAATTTGAGTTAAGGAGCTCCTTAACGAACTCAGTCTCTGAACGAATTAAACTCGTAAGTCAAGGCCCCACTGTATAGAGAAAACAGGACTTTGAAAGACTCAGAGGCCCTAGCCGGTTTGGCTCAGTGGATGGAGTGTTGGCCCGCAGACTGAGGGTCCCGGGTTCGATTCCAGTCAAGGGCACATACCTCAGTTGCAGGCTTGATCCCACCCTGATAGGGGTGCATTCGGTAGCCAACTAATGTTTCTCTCTGTCTCTCCTCCTCCCTTCTATTTTCTCTAAAAATCAATGGAAAAAATATTCTTGGGTGAGGATTAACAAAAAATTTTTTTTTAAATGAGACTCAGAGGAAATTATACAACTTACAGTAACCACTTGTATCTCTCCACAGGAAAAATTCGTAATGCATATTTCTGGGGATTTTCCATATTGATGGGAGAAAATGTTTGGGATACCTAAGTGAATCCATTGAAGGTATGTATTAGCATTAATTTTTCCTTATTATTGAAATGAAGCCAATGTGGCTCTTTCTCCCTTTAGGATGTTCAGCAAAAATGCTTTGACTCTCAAAGATGATTAAGTTTGAAACATGCTGAAATTAATCTTATTTTAAAAAACAATAACTATGCATAATAAATAATTTTCCCAACCAATGAGTCTTCCTTATTGAGGCTCTTTTCAGAGGAGCTTCTGAATTCTGGTGGAGGTCTATAGGATATTGCAGGTAGAAAAACATTGTGTGAGAAGTAAAATACATTTCAGCTTGATTTCTGCTGAAGGCCAGTCTAGGAGTTCCCAGGGAACCTGCATGTCCACTGACCAAACCTTAGGAGTCCCTGTGAGGAGGTTGTTGGTCTTCACCTGACTCAAGAACCCAAGATTATTGAGTTATAGCAATCCTGTAAGCATCTCAAGGAATTCTTGGTAGCCTCCACAGTTAGCATTACAGTATTATTTATAGATGTACTCCATACATATTTGTTTAATAGCATTTAATTGTTAGCAGGTCCTGAGGTTAACTAAAGCAGACAGCTGCCCTTGGGAATACAACCCAAACCCTTTGAAGCACAAAGGGGAAAGAGTATGATCAAGGTCAAGTAGCCCCAGAAAGGTCATGCTTGCTTAGGATGTGTGGCTCAAATCAGCTATGGTGGGTGTGAGGGCATTAATTGCCTTCAGAGTCACAGAAATCATTTAATTGTAAATGAGTTGGAATAAGTAATTGGACCTGGCTCTTGATCCTTTCAAAGCAAAATGGAAAAAAAGGAAAATCCAAGTCTGTCTTCTGACTTTTGTTTCCAAGAAGCTGAAAATATAATGTAAACAAGACCTTGGTTGAGGGTCATCATCCATACAAGACCTGTCTCTGGTTCTGAGGTTGGAGGCTCTTCCTCTGCCTTTCCATTCTCATGCACCCCCAACCTGAGATAGGTCTTAAGGTCTCACTTTGACCATATATTCTTTCAGTCATGTGGGGGAGATGGGAAGAGGTTAATAGCCATGTAAAAACTGTCAGCAAACTAGAAAACAATTGCAGGCTTAATATCAACAGTGAGTATGTAGCATTACCTTAAAGACTTGTGTGAACATGCACAAATGTTTTACAAGAATATTAAAAACAAAGAATATTTTTCAGAAGAGTGTATTTATAGATATAATGTTTAATTGCACTGTGAGTGATAAATGAGGTGAAACTCCATTTCATGGCTGCTTTGTATATTTATTTGCTGCCATCCATTAGCTCTGTTTTCTTTGTGACTGCAGATTATGTCTGTTTATTAGTCTTGGTGCAGAGGGGGACTTGCTGTACTTTGGAGCTGGGAAAGGATCTTTCAGATGACGATGAAGGTTGTGGGAAGGCTTGTTTAATAGTTTATTTTGGTATTTGTTTCATTTTAAAAGGCAGTGACTAGGACTTTATACGTGTCTAATAAGCATGGATATAAATATTTTTGTGTGCTTTACAGTCCTCCATTAATCTCCACAATACCTCTTGAGGAATGGTCAGAATCACCACCTACAGTTTATATTTGAAGAAATTTGAGACATGAAGGAATTATGTGATTGGTACAAGGTCACTCAGCATGCATGCCTAGATAATAAAAGATGACTACAAAATTCTTTCCAAACAAAAAGTGCCTTATATATGTTAGGTAGTATTAGTGGGCATGATCCTAGGATAAGTAAAATGCACTCCAGGAGTAAAGTGCTCAGACATGCTCTATAAAGTTATTTTAACCTCAGGGCAACTTTTGAAATAGGAATTCTTGAACCTGGCTATGCATCAGATGTACCTTTATAGTTTCTGGAACATGTGAGTACCTGGCCGTTTACCCAAGATACACAATCATCATCTGGGAGGTGGGACCTGGGTAATTAGTATCTGGAAAAAGCTCCATGAGGGATTCTGATGCTCAGCCAGGCTTTCGAATCATCACTCTGGACTAGAATAATGACCTCAGTCAAGCCAAGAACAACAACAAGATACTGTGGAGTTAATCTAAGAGAAAAAGTCTGGTGTTTTTGGGGTTTCTGTCCACTCAGTTCACAATTATTATTAGCCAAGGAGCTGCCTCCATGAAATAATCAACGGTAGTACCCTGTGTGCAGGTCCAGAAACTAGTGCAGAGATTAAAGATTATTTAAGAACCACCAGTGTTGGAATTTTATAATTTATTGGGTAAATTTACTGGGTCCACTCTGATGTTTTTATTCTGAGTACTGGTATGATAATTGAAACAATAAGAACCTATAATACCTGTCCATTCATCCATCCATCTGTAAAACACTTACTGAATACTTGTTATGTGGAGGTTACAGAGTGAAAATGATGGTTTCTGTTCATAAAGAGGTTATAATCAAGTGTTAAACACAGGCCAAACAAACAAATAAAAACCCTATAATGCTAAGCCATACTATTAAATGATATTCAAAGTTTATATGAGGCATTATTCATAATTACTAAGAAGCTAAAACAACCTAAATGTTAATCAACTAATAAATGCATAAATAAGATGTGGTATAATCAGACAATGGACTATTACTCAACAATGAAGTGGAATCTGGCACTGATACATGCTACCACATGGTTGAACTTTGAAAAAGTTATGCTAAGTGAAAGAATCCAGTCACAAAGAACCATGTATTATATGACTCCATTTATATGAAATATCCTGAATAGGCAAATCTATAGAGATAAATAAAAGATTAGTGGTTGCCTAGGGTTTGGGAGGCACGGTGGGGAGGGGATTTTGGGGAGGGACTGTTAATGGGTATAGTGTTTTTTTGGGGGATGATTAAAATATTCTAAAATTGTGATAGTTGCACAACTCTGTGACTATTCTAAAAATGTACATTTTAAAGGGGTGAATTGTATATAAATTATATCTTAAAAATATATATATGGTGCTGTATGAAGTTGGAAGAAAGAGTGATTAATTTTCTAGAGGAAATGGTATTTGAGTTGAGTAAAAAAGGGTGATTTTTGTAGACACCAAAGCCATGCTCAAAGGCATGACGGTGATTTCATCCAAGGGGAAGTTATCTGGAATAGATGGAGTTTAGGATACATGGGTGCAGTAGATGGGGGCTAGATACATGGCTTTTACTGCCAGGCTAAATTCAATAGTTTGGTTTTCATTACTGTAGGTTTAGAGAGCCATGATAGTTTGTGAGTGGTCTGATCAGGTGGTGATTTGGAAGGATAATTGGAGGTGGTGATAAGGTAGGTGAGCAGGGACACCATCGAAGAGGCTAGGCTTTTTCAGTGTGTAGGCAAGAGAGGATGAAGCCCTAAACCAGTGGTTCTCAACCTTTCTAATGCCGCGACCCTTTAATACAGTTCCTCATGTTGTGGTGACCCCCAGCCATAAAATTATTTTCGTTGCTACTTCATAACTGTAATGTTGCTACTGTTATGAATCGTAATGTAAATATCTGATATGCGGGATGTATTTAGGCGACCCCTGTGAAAGGGTCGCTCGACCCCCGAAGGGGTCGCAACCCACAGGTTGAGAACCGCTGCCCTAAACTGTGACAACAGCAATGAGTACTGAAACAGAGGCAAATTTGAGAAAATGTAGAAGTAGACTCATAAAACAGCAGCTAGAGAGCTGAGAAGGCATGAGATATATGCAATATTGTATTTTAGACCACAGAAAGACATGGGGTGTTTTTTGTTATTTAGAATCAATGCAAAAACTATTGTTGAAACAACACAGAGCAGCCAAATTGTAGCTATTTAATTACTTGTCAACAAAGGTTTGAGACTATTAACATTAACAAAGGAATGTATATTGTGCTAAAAGGATTGACTGAAAAGAGAAATACTATCTCACCATTTTGTGAGTTCTTTGGAATCAGACCTAACCTTGTAGGAGATGAAACAGTCGTTTAGGGCCTGTTTGAATGACTTAGTATTTACCTCTTGCTCAGACAGCTTCCCTAGAAACATTTCCTTTGGGGTGAACAACTTGATTTACTTCCAGGGCAATATCTCCCATCTCATACCCATGCTGCCTCTTGGCTCAGTCCTCACGGACAGGTGTTCATAAGCTTCTAATAAGAGCACCATGTCTGAAAAGCATAGGGTGAATGTACCACACATTATAACTTTCACTTACAAGCATTCTTGTGGGGAAGATCTGAAACCATGGAAGTCTTAAGGATCAGGAAAACCGAGATTGCCTTTTTTCTAAATCATGCCAAGCCACACCTATGTTCTCCATAAGGAGGGTCAGCCAGATGCTAGGCAAAGTTAAAATTTAGAAACCGTTTCTCCCAGTGTATGACAATATGCTTGCTAGGGATCTGTATGGCCTCCTTTGTGGGTTTTGGAAGGTGTTGCAATGACACTGCCTGCTGCTAGCAGTTTGGGAACAGTGTCCTTGACAAGTGCCTGACATGAGTTTAACCAAGCAGGGAACACCATTTAGATCACCACTTGCTGAGATGTGGCTCTTATCTGTGCCTGTCAGTGAACAATGACTACAACAAACTGTATTCAATCACAGTTGTTAGCAGAGTTAATTACAGCAGTCTGGGGTGGGAGGAATCCCAGTACATGCCTCCAAGGGATTTCTATCACAGGTTGAAACATTGGCTGTGCAGGTAAGCAATGGAAACAGGCCCTTTGGGGGAGCTTTAGACAACAGTTCTACAATTCTGAACATGGATCCATCTTAACTCCACAGTTGGTGAGGGATCAAGTTCAAAAGAGAACCACCAAAGGGAGGAGGAAAGGGATGCTTAAAGCCAGTAGGGTAAATATTCTGGGTCAAAGAGAGAAAAACTGGGTATTATTCCTTGGGCTGTTTTGACTCACTGCATGACCTCATGGAGGTCATTTCCCCTTTCTGAGACTCACTATTCTGGTCTCAAAAATAAGGATAATACAGGGGTTGGCAAAAGTAGGTTTACAGTTGTGAGTACACAAAACACAGTTTATTCTTGTATAATTGTATAGTTGGTAATTATTGTATTATTTATTTGCATTACAACTGTAAACCTACTTCTGCCCACTCCTTAATACTGAAAGAATTACAGTATTTATATCATGGGATTTATATCTTGGGATTACTGAAAGAAGAAAATTTGGGGGGGGGGTGAGGAATACAAAATCCTATATAATTCTGTGTAGTTTAACTGTTATTCCCCTTCTCTTGTTCTACATTTTACTTATAAATGATGAGAGGGAACAAAGAAAAAAAATCAGAGCTGTTGTAGAATCTCAAACTTCATTTTCTGATGCCTCTGAGTGATTCTACGGTTTGCTTATCTTCAGATTTGCCTCTCCTTCCCAGAGCACCAATTCTGGTATAAACTCATCTCCAGTGTGGGGTGGAGAAGACCCTAGGAATCTGAAGAGGCAGGCCCTGTACCCATCTAGTCTCGTATCTTCAGATTACCTGCTACATACAAGGTCCTGAAGGCCTCCTCTCTCCCCGCCCTGGAACACCTGATTTGGGAGAATATCAGCCTTGAATGAGTCCCAGAGTCAAACTGGACTTTATGGGATGCCTCTAGGACAGAACCAAACAGAATTTGCAATGTGTGCGGAACATGTCTTAGTGTGGGTCCCTAACCACATTCTTGTTCATGCTAAAAGTCACAACATACTTCTAACCAAGCAAGGCACGTCTATGTATCTGATGGTGCTGTCAGTGATAGAAAAGGATCATGTTATGGATTTGACAGGGAGGAAAAAGAAGATTTATTTCCAAGGTTGAAGATTTATCTTTTCCAGATATGCAAAACCAGTCAGAGCATTAAGAAATATCAGCAAAAAGTGATCATGTTTTGTGAGCAGGAGGAATCATTCTTGACTTCAAAATAATAAGGAAGATTTATAAGGATCCCAAATCCATGGTTTAAAAAAATGATTTGACAATAGGATGCCAGTGAGACTATCAAACTTTTAACTGTCCCGTATGGTGAGGTGACGGCTTCAGTTTTAAATGAATGCCTTACATTGAATGCTTAAATCTCTCCCTTTTTCTTTTCTCCTCCCCATCATTTAGATTTTTTTTTCAATGTTCAGCATAACTAAAACGTCTAAGTAGGGAATTACACATAATTATAGGCTCTGCACCATTGGCAAATGATGCTTCTTCCTAATCATTTATAATCATTTGTTCCACTCTTCCTTCTCCTGGAAAATCTACTTAGAATGACAGCAGTGTCCTTTATTTCTTTTGAAGGCATCCTTTGGTTCCACTTTGTGTAGAGGTTATACAACATGTCAAGAAATGCAACATTGTATTCTCCCCATAGTCACACATATACAAATAGAAAACATGACTTTAAATGAATACAGCAAAATTGAAATAACTAAATTATGTTTTATCTATTAAAGCTATTTGGTAAGGTAAATAAATTTTGAAAAATATTTCTATAACTCAAAGGCCATGATCACTCTGAATGTGTAGCCTGCACCTGCTGGCTGGGAGGTTGTTTTGTGCTGTTAGGTCAGAACTCAGTGCCATCCTTGTTTGCCTCATCAACCTTTTCTTTATTGCTGGCTTAGAGAAATGTGACATTGCTAAAAACTCTAACTTGAAAATGCTTCACAGAGCAGGTTCCCTGCCAAATTCAGGAATCTTGCTGGTTTGGAAGACGAGTGCTGTCATGCAGAACCAAAGGCTGATACTAGAAGTCGGCATTCACAATGGGAATAAATCCCACAATCAGAATGTGGTTTCTGAATGTCTTAATCTCCTCCAACTTTAAAGGAGTGATGCTGGCCTTACTTTCAGGATAACTTTACAAAGAAAATTTAGGGGCAGGTGGAGTTCAATCCTAAAACTTAGTTCTTTCCCAAGTTCTAATGCTTCCATTATTACTGGCAGTTCTTCCCTAACTTCTAAAGCTTCCTTTATTACCCAGATTATTAAGAGACGCCCATTTTCTCCTCTTAGTATTAAATTCCGGAGAAAGAACATACAACATCTTCCTTACCTGGACAAGGAATAAGTTGTCCTGAATAAAGGAGCTTCCCAGCTGATAGTGAAACTAGTCCCCTGATGCAATTGTGTTTTAACCCAGTTTTGAGGGAAGTGGTTTCTACAGTTTGTTTCCCTTTCTATTGCCTTAGTGGGCAGGGCATGGGTTGGCTGTATTGGGAGGACTCAGGGTCATTACTGGGGTCTTTTGTACAATGCTACAGTAAGGCCATCAGGATTTCTAAAGGGAGTTGGATCATATTGGTGCATTGTGAGTAGCACAATGAGGCCATAGGTTGAACTTGTCTTTAACTTGCATCCTTTCTATTTCTTGGTGCTTCTGATTCATTAAGAAAAGTTCCAATTAATATTAGGCCTACCCTCTTTCTGAAAGTAGAAAGCTTTCCATCAAGAATAGTTTAAACCTAACATTTGGCATGAGGAAGGTACATCTTTGACATTGTGGGCTTATGACTGAATTCTTCTTAATTTTGTCTAATTTATTGGCTAGCACTGTGCCTATGAAATGTTCTTCTCCATTTTTTGTATTTTAATCCATTATTTTAATACTTGCCCTTTCCCAAAGCTTTATGCCCTTCTAGACTTTAGAATTCAGAAGTAGATTGACATTGGTAGTCACTCGCTTTTTTTTTTTTTAGCTTTTTAAAATTTTTATTTATTGATTTGAGAGAGAGAGAAAGAGAGAAACATCGATCAATTGTTCTACCCATTTATGCATTCATAGTTTGCTTCTTGTATGTGCCCCCCTGGCTCAACCAACTCTGTCTGAGCTATTCAAATTCTTTCTTTCTTTCTTTCTCCCTTCCTTCCTTCCTCCCTTCCTTCCTCCCTTCCTCCCTCCCTCCCTCCCTCCCTCCCTCCCTCCCTTCCTTCCTTCCTTCCTTCCTTCCTTCCTTCCTTCCTTCCTCCCTTCCTCCCTCCCTCCCTCCCTCCCTCTCTCTCTCTCTTTCTTTCTCTCTCTCTCTCTCTCTTTCTCTTTCTCTCTTTCTCTCTTTCCCTCTTTCTTTCTCTCTTTCTTTCTTTCTTTCTTTCTTTCTTTCTTTCTTTCTTTCTTTCTTCTTCTTTCTTTCTTTCTTTCTTTCTTTCTTTCTTTCTTTCGTTCTTTCTTTCCTTCTTTTAGTTTACATCTTCTTCCCTCCCCCCTGCCAAAATTGTTCTCAATAAGGTCAAGTCACCATCTGTATTAATTCCCTATTGCTGCTGTAACAAATTACCAAAACTTTGTGGCTTAAAAACAACACAAGATTAATTTCTTACTATTCTGTAGGCCAAAAATCTAAAGTCAAGATGTTGGAAGGGCTTGTTCCTTCTGAAGGCTTTAAGGAACATTGTTGTTTTTTGTTTTTTCTTTTCTATTTTCTGGAGGCCACTTGCATTTCTTGGCTCATGATGCCTTTCATAAATTACTCCAACCTCTTGCTTCCATTGTCACATCTGCTTTCTCTCTCTCTCTCTCTCTCTCTCTCTCTCTCTCTCTCTCTCTCATGTTTTTATTGATTTCAGAGAGAGGAAAGGAGAGTGAGAGAAGGATAGAAACATCAATAATGAGAGTCATTGATTGGCTACCTCCTATATGCCCCCTACTGGGGATCAAGCCCACAACCTGGGCATGTGCTCTGACCAAGAATCGAATCCTGACTTCCTGGTTCATGGGTCAACGCTCAACCACTGAGCCACATCAGCCATGCCTGCTTTCTCTTCTGTAATCAAATTTTCCTCTTATAAGGACATTTGTGATTATATTTAGGACCTACCTGGATAATCCACAATAATTTCTCCATCTCAAGATTCTTGACTGCATCTGCAAAGTTTTGTGTTTTTTTTGCATATAAAGTAACATTCACAGGTTCCAGTGATTAGAAACTGGTGCTATAAAACAAAAGGCATCAAATAATAAAATTGCATGAACTTTTCCCACTGCTAGTTCTATATCCTTTCATTCCCATTTCCTTCACTGGCCCTTCTTCTACCCAGGTGGTCAAGATTGGTATTTCTCAGGGCTCAGTCCTAGTCTCCTTGTCTCCATGCCAGATGGATGCAGTTCCAGCCATATTCTGCACCTTACACCCAGACCTCTGATTTGAACTTCCAACTTTAATCTTTACTTAGATGTTCCACAAGCATGGCAGATTTCCCATGTCCCATCTTTCCCATCTACCAAACACAACCAAAAATTAACTTTCCCTTCCTATCATGCTCTCTGTCTCAAATAGTAAGTACTAGGACTTACCCAATAGACACAGCAAGACTGGGATTCATCCCGGGCTCCATGCTTTCTCTCTACTCACTCTTCCCTCACCCCCTCCAGTCAGTAATGAAGTTTTGTTAACCTTACTCCCAAATATCTCTTGATATTTCTTTCTAACTCCCATTTTCCTAGTTCAAGTCCTCATTACTCTCATGAATAGGATATAAATGAACTTTTGAACATGGTAGAATGACATGCTCTTACAACTTTTTGGATGTTTGCCAGAGCTACTGATTATTGCCAACCATGCTTTTAATCTCTGTTGAGTGGGCAGTGACTATGATTTGCATACCAAATGATCTTGGTCCCCATAGTTGATTGGGCCAGGGATGGGCACCGGACCCAGTGGTAACTCTTTCTGTAAGTTTGATTAGCTAATACACGACTTGGGTGGCTGGCTGTAAAAGCTAGATGAGCAAAATTCCTCTTTTGAGATTTCAGAATAGAGAAGCTGAGAGTCTCAGACCATTCATGTACAGAAGGGTCAGCAGGAATGATGGGCAAGAACATGCTGCAGTTCTGAGAAAGCAGATACTCTGAGTAAGCAGGGGAGGTTGTGAGCCTGGAGAGAAGATGAAAAGAAAGAAGCTGAGGCACAGTGAGAAGGGTTCTGCTTTGATTTCTATGGTTCCTTCAGAATACTTCCCTGAGGCCCGGCCCTACTGTGATTCCTACTGTCAGACTTCTACGAGTTGCTGCATTATTATAAACAAACAGAACAACCCTACCCTGAGCAAACCTCTGCTTCCTGTGATAAATTGGCCAAAGAGTTACTGCGAATGATCTGGTGAAACATCTGGAAGACAGCAGCACTGTAATTAAGATCAGCAATATGCAGTCCCAAATTCAGTGTTTGTTCCACTCCTTTTTAAAGTATCAGCTTAGGAAAAAAAGGGAAGGAAAGGTTATATCAATATTTCATTTGGGAGCAGAAGAATATTATGATGAGCTTCTTGTGTCAAAAACAGTCTTTATATGAAAACAACATATGTAATAACTTAATCAATAAAGAAATTAAAAAACAAATTGATCTTTGCAAATATAATTTATGAAAGAAAAAGTAACTGCTGCTACAAATATCATATGAAAATGACTATACTAAGTGACATGACATTGTCTTATGCTTATCAACAGTGGTGTAATCAAACCACCTTCTAGAATCTATGCTGTGTTTCTAGATAGCTGCCTTTTGATTTGCCAGCTGTTGGGACCAAAGGGATTGATGAAAATCTCCAGGATTCTTAGTCACATGCCCACATTACTCTCTCAAATAAGAATTAATAAAGTAAATTTATGAATATTTATAGGTAAGAAATAACATTAGGCACATGTAATTCATATGTACTCTGAATATAGAATACAATCAGATAGCATCTTTATTTATGTCTCCCAGTATGTACTGAGTGGGGAATTTCCTACTCTGTTTAGGACAAAATTAAAACCAGGTAGTGTAAGGACTCTTAGCATTCTCAAGCAATAGAAAGTCCCATGGTCACTTCAAATTGGGTTATTGCATCTATTCCTAAGTCATAATAAAAACTTAGACCTTGGTTTAAACTTATGTCTCACCCTTAGCCCGTGAGAAGCCATGTGCAGGTAGGAAGGTGTGGAAGGGGAGGTCTTTCTCTCCTTGCTCCTGGAAACTTCTGATTCTTCCAGGGTTGGGATGGGAGAAGGTAGGAGACATGGGGAGAAGCAGGAATACTGTCTGGTGAAGTGGTAAGATGGCCTTCAGCTTTCTGGGCCTGGTAAACATTTAGCAGACTACATTTCAAAGGGGCTTTTGCAGGTTCTTGGGAGATTGCATTTACAGCTGGTGATGTCTCAGCTGCAGTTCCCTGGATTCAGGCAAATGTGCTCTCCATTTAAGCCGCCACTTACTTCCTCAGCCCCTAGGAACCTAGTATTTTCCTTCTGCTCCCACTCTTCTAAGGCTTGGCTGCACCTAAGGCTTCCCAAAGCCAGCCCTTGCTCATGACTGACCCAGATCTGATCCCCAAAGGAACACACACACACACACACACACACACACACATACACACACATACATCCTTCCTCTGGACATACTCGCAGCAACAGCAGCTCCCTTTCAATCTGTACCCAACGTGGCTTGTAGCTTATCTTTCACATGATTTCCCAGAAGGGAACTGGACCACTGTGTTCTTCCTACCCAGAGACATATATTAAGCTATCTGTCCCTTTCTCTTGACATTAGGTGACCCCAACCTTTTACTTTGGTAGGAACTAAGAACACACCTTTAAAAATAAAATTCCACCAATAAAAAAATAAATATAAAAATATCCTCTCTCCAATCTCCAACAATCCTATGTGATCTAGTACTTCCTATGGAATGTAACACCTATTGTTTTTTGGTGCCTCAGCCAACACCGTAATTTTAAGACCCTTAGTATAATGGGTTTTTGTTTACTTGTTAAAAATCCTAAGGTCAGAAATTTGTTGTTTGGATGAAGTCCTCACACTCCCTATACACCTCCATTATACTCAGGCAAGAAATTCCCCAAAAGAACAAACTCCAGGCTCTCTGGCCAGCCCCGCTTTCTGAATGGAACCCATGGATTCCCTGTCTCATACCTTAGCAGGTTTTGAAACTCTTGGAACTTTTCCAACTGATGGCCCAGAAGGACCGGCACCCTGGGAAATGGGTCACATAGCCTCATACTGCCTGTAGTAAGAAGGAGGAGCACAGGGTGCCCAGCCACACAGGAATCAGGAGCCAGAGGGATGAGGCCAGGAAGCAAGGGAAGGACCACTTCAGGGAAAAAGCCACACATTTCATGAGGTCCTTGACAAGGTGGACCCTCATCAGTCTTGTCAGTCTCATCTCATTCATCCTTTCCCCTTCACTATAGCCACTCAAAACTACCTGCCATTTTCTAAATATGCCATGCCCTTCCACTTTTACCTTTTCCACCTGCTACTCATTCAGGATGGAATACCCTCCTCACTCTCAATCCCTCTCTCATTGCTTCTATTCAACGAGCAAGACCTAGTTTAAGTCTCTGGTTTTCTGTGAAGCCTTCTGCCACTTTCCCATCTGGCTGCTGTACCACTTTTTACATGTCTCAGTTGCAGCTCTCATGTCATTACATTGTAGTGCTTTATTAACTTGCTCTCTGCTCCCCAAGAGATAGTATCTTGAAGACAAGGACAGTACCTTATTTTTGTAATCCCACCACCTAAGATTGTGCTTCAGTGTTGTAGGGACTTCTATTGCTGTGTAAACACACATTTATTATTTCATAGTTTCTGAAGGTCAGAAGTCTAGGCATGGCGTGGTTAGATTCTGAGCTGAAATCAAGGTGTTAGCCAGGGCTGTGATTCTCACTGGAGCTCAGGATCCTCTTCTAGACTCACTGATTGTTGACAGAATTAATTTGCTTGCTTTGAAGCTGTAGGACTGATGTCCCCATTTTTCTGCTAGCTGTTGGCCAAGAACTGCTCTCAACTCCTAGAGGCTGCCCACAGTTTCTTGCCATGTGGCCCCATTAGACAGTTCACAGGACTGATGTTTACTCCCTTCCAAGCTAGCTGGAACATGTTTCTTTGATTTCCTCATCTATAATCAGCCAGAGAGAATTCTCTGCTTTTAAAGGGCTCACCTGATTAGGTAAGGCCCAACCAGGATTATCTACTTTTGCCATACAATGTAACATAATCACAGCAGTAATATTTCATCATATTCTTGAGTTCCACCCACACTTCAAGGGGAGGGAATACAGAATGAGGGTTAATTGGGGTCATTTTTGCCTATCACAGAGCTCAATTAATATTTATAAAATCAAATAATATGTGTTCCAGAAATATATAAATTATAAACATTGCTACTCAATTGTAGTATTTTTTCTCTTATCTTGGAGGGCTTTTTAAGTTACTTCTTAATGTGTTGGATCCAGAATGGTTGAGTTTACTCTATTTGAAATAACATGATACCCATGCCGTGAGCCGTAATTTAGAGTGGGTGGCAAGACCTGGTCTGACAGCTGACTGTGTGTCCTCAAGTTGTCCCTGAAACTCTCTGAATGTCAGATTACTCCTCATATATGACATTTTTAAAAAAAGTTTTTATTGATTTCAGAAAGAGGAAGGGAGAGGGAAAGAGAGATAGAAACATCAATGATGAGAATCATTAATCGGCTGCCTCCTGCATGCCCCCTTTTGGGGATTGAGACCACAATCCAGCATGAGCCCTGACTGGGAATCCAACCATGATGCCCTGGTTCATAGGTCGATGCTCAACCACTGAGCAACACCAGCCTGGCCATACTGGTCAAATTTAAATCTAGCCAAGGAACTCACAATATTCAAATTCATCAAGATAGTTCATAGAAGAATTTCATTATTGATAAAATTGCAATGATATGATTTTAAGAGGAAAAGGCAGTTTTGTTTTTAAATGAACCCACTCCTATACTGGCCAAACCTGACTAAATATAAATAAGAGTACACAACTACATTTTTAATACTTCACATAAAATGGCAAAGAACATTTTGTTTTTAGATGACATATCTGTCCAGTTATGGTCACAAGTGAATTTTCCCTAAGATATTAAAACCTGATAAAACCACTGTTTCATAATAAGCTTAATTAACTCAATTGACGGTAACTGAAAAACTAACAAAGGCAGTACTCAAATATTACAAATCAACTCACTGACTACATGCAAAACATGTTGAGATCCTTATATACATTTTGGGAGCTTATATCTTTCTTTTGTTTTTCTTAAATGAAGCTTTCTTTGGCTCAGATAATTATTCTCTCCTACCCAGAAAAATAAGCTCTAATTTTAAACAGGTATTATTAAGTTCCACCGAAACAGGCTTATGCAGATGTATCTGTTAAAACATCCCTTTATTGACTGTGCACAGTTATTAACAATTCACATTTCACTTTATCTACTGAGAGGAAGAGCATTTATTCCTCCATTAAAAAGTTAAACCCTCGGGGCAGCAGCAGGGATATAGAGCCTTCTTCCTATAAATGGCCCTGTCCAATGAATGTGAAATGTTTCCATATTAATACAAATAACAAAAGAGAAAAAGAAATAAAACAAATGGATTTCTCCCACCCTCCCTGCCAACACACTCCTCTTATTTCATAAAATGCCAAAGGTAAACAGTTTTCACATTGGTACTTTCATCATTCAGAAGAGAAATGTCAACATTTATTTGGTACCACTAAGTTCAGACCTTATTAGGGCTGTGTGACAGTTGACAAAAGGAATACAAGGCCCTGGTCTTTTCCTTGGGAAGATGCCTTCTGGACAGCGAGGATGGAAAATCACGAGGGCTTTCATCAGCCTCCAGTACCTTGCTGCTCAAGTTTCTGGAGCTGTTTTTCAAGTTTTGAGATGTTTACTCGATGCATCATCAGAAACTCGCCATTCAAATGAAAGACGGGGATGTCAAATTTATACCTCTCATACCAAACAGAGTTTTCTGGAAGTGTGATGTCCACCTCCTGTAAAATAAACTGAAACAGAGACAGACTAGAGCTCTATATTTTTGAGAACATGGAATGATGCAATAACTTTAGTGACAAACTGATCCTGAGACTGGTTCTAACACTCAGAGGTTTTTGTTATTGTTGTTTGTTTGTGTGAAGTCCAAAGTAATCTAATGTCCCTGATTTCCACCACTAGGTTGATTTCATTATATTCCATAACTCCAGATTTTGCTACTTTTCTGTTATACCTGTCACATTCAGCATCCAGGCACTACTCCATTCCCAATGAAATAAAATATGTCCTCACAGGGAAACTTCCTGAGAATCAGGAAAGACATGTTTTGGTTTTAAAAAATGTCATGCTTTACTACAGGTGAACCATGGAAATGACAAAATAAGAGAAAAGGAATAGGGACAAAAGTTTTGAAAAAGCATGAATACAGCACCTGATATTTAACTTTGACTCACATTAAGAGTTAGGAAACAGCCCTAACCGGTTTGGCTCAGTGGATAGAGCGTCGGCCTGCGGACTGAAGGGTCCCGGGTTCGATTCCGGTCAAGGGCATGTACCTTGGTTGTGGGCATATCCTCAGTAGGGGGTGTGCAGGAGGCAGCTGATTGATGTTTCTCTCTCATCGATGTTTCTAACTCTCTATCCCTCTCCCTTCCTCTCTGTAAAAAATCAATAAAATATATTTTTTAAAAAGATTAAGGAAACAAGTACTGCTCAGAGAAACACCTAGGGGTAGTTATTTTTATGGAAATTAGCACTAACATCTCTCTCTCTGAAAATCAGAAAGAAAATGTAAGTGAAAAATCATTTACTCTCTTTTCCTAAAGAAAGGATCCAGATAGTTATATCCATTCCGTATACATAAAGCCACACTGTACTACATTACCCTGTTTTTATAAGGCTCCAGCACTTCCTTAGCTTCATCACAAAGGGGACATGGATCCTGCAGGAAGGAAAAATAAAGCCATGAAACCCAAGAATGGCAGCAACCTGACAAAAACCACAGAAGCAGATTATACGTATTTTATCAGGTTGTTTTCTACACTTTTATTTCCAAAATAAAACACTGTCACAGAATCTTATAAATAGCTAATATTTCATAGTAAATGGGCTTTCAGCATTTTTCAGTTGTTTGATTTGTCTCCATAAATCAATCTACCTACCTAATAAATTTAGATGTTTACATTTGTTACACATACGTATGTGTATATACACATAACATATATGTACATAACAAATGTATCTATTTATTAGGTATGTATTACAGGTAGATATATAGATACATATGTACATATACACATACACAATACATTTAGATGCTTACATTTTTTTTTTTTTTGTCACTGGCTTCATCTAACTGATAGCTGGGAAAATTATTTTTCATTGATCTATACTCCATTGATCTATACACCTTCCTGGCCTGGCTGACATCACCAGAGGGGCTAAAAGTCTATCTTGAATGGGGGACACTGAGCTTTGCCAGCCTATTCCTCCTAATCCACAGGAATAAACCCACTGGAATAGAGTCAGATAATGAGTGTCCCATCTTTAAAAAGGGAAAAATATTTCAGATGTTGAATGTACCAACTCTTTAATGTCTTGTCTCTTCCTCATTATAAGTGTCAGCAATAGGTTTTCCAGATAATTCTCCACCTGAGAAGCAAGCACATTTTAGTGCCTGTTGTTGTTTGTACTCTAACCACATAGTAGAGGAGTCTGTTGAGAATGCTATGGATTGTTGGCAGATTTTAAAGGCTTCTCAGGACTAGATTTCATCAATAGGAACTAGCTATAGGTTCTCTTGCAATGAGCTAAGAATATACTCAACATTATTGTTGCTTATATAAAACTAGACGCCCGGTGCACGAAATTCGTGCACAGGTAGGGTCCCTAGGCCTGGCCAGTGATCAGGGCCAATCTGTGGGGTGACTGGTGGGGCAATCGGGGGGCCCCTATTGGCACCTGCCTTGGCTGACCTGGCACCACCCACTCGCTGGCCTCGCTCTCTACCGCTGGTCGCCTCCCTCTGTGGGGTAACTGGTGGGGTGATCGGGGGGGCCCCACTGGCACCTGCCTTGGCTGGCCTGGGGTCTGTGGGCTGGGGGCAGCTCCTGCATTGAGCGTCTGCCCCCTGGTGGTATGTGTCATAGCGACCGGTTGTTCCACCGGTTGTTCCGTCGTTCGGTCAATTTGCATATTAGGCTTTTATTATATAGGACTAGAGGCCCGGTGCATGAATTCATGCATGGGTGGGGTTCAGCTGGCCAGCCCCAATTGGGGCCAATCAGGCTGGGCCAGCCTGGGGGAGGGACTGCGGGCAGTTGGTGGGCCGGCCCTGCCCCATGGTTGAACTCCTGGTCAAGGGGACAATTTGCATATTAGCCTTTTATTATATAGGATCTGCTTTTTAACATGACAGGAAGAGATAAGCTCTTATGTAAAAGAAAGGCCCTTCCTCCAGCTTAACTCACAGCTTTTTTTTTTAACCAAGATTTAAAGTACATTTATTCCTAACACATGAAACATATAATATAAAGATTTCATACTGAATAAATTATATTCATTAAGCAAAAAAGGAGGAATTTACATCAAGTTTTAGCTAGATTGTTTGACATACAAATATACATACAAATTTTTATCACTGAAAAAATTTCAATTGTGGTTCTTCACCAGGAACTTCAACTGAATGTAGAACTTTTCACACCTCTTTTAGAAAGAAAACAAAAACCCAGAAAAAAACAACAACCTATAAGTTGATTGGCTGCTAAGACAGCAAGGACTTTTTACAGAAACCTGTATAATTCCACCAAGAGGCGTGATATCTGGCAAGAGATTAAATAGCTGGGTCTCACTTTGTGTAGGCCATCACTTGTTAACTCATCATACTATAAAGGGGAAGCTGGGAGGGTGACCAAAATGTGGGGATCCGAGGGTATGTGCAATGACTACAACATCATATATATGCACACATGTCCTAGGGTATGTGCAATGTACGATGCCATATATATATATATATATATATATATATATATATACACACACACACACACACACACACACACACACACACGCGGCAGTACAGTTGCTGCAGCTAAAGGTTAAAACCAGTTCTAAGAGGTGCTCTCAGGGTTGGTTATTCATACAATGAAGGAGAGAAAGAGGTCAGGGTGTTGTAGGTTCACGCATGATACTCTGGGGAAAAGCCGCCCCCCTTTTTTTCTCCTTTATATTTAACTAAAAACATTTTAAAAAGCTTGCTGCTAACCCATGATTTTTCTCGTGTCCATATGAGACATTGTTATTATAGTATGTTTACAGTATCAGGTGCACAGTTCAGTACACAAGGGGGTTTACACTCTTCTGCACAGGCCTCACCAGTGAATAGGGTCTGCCCACACCTGTGAACGTCTCAGTTCCTGCAAGACTGTGAATGTGCAACAATAAACCACACACACTTCGGCAGCCACATATTTTTGTCCTTCAAGGTGTGTTTTTTTTCTCTCTCTTTTTTTTTTTTAACAACCATTAAAGTTATGAAATGTGGTAGCCTATTGATGCAAGGACTATGAAAGTTATTTTTATCTTATATTTCCCCAAACTCACTGTAAATGACAGTAACTTTAGTTAAAATAAAAAAGTCTTCTTTGTAGGCAGAGCTTTGTCTTTTCAAATAGGGTGCAGTCCTGAGACTCACAGCTTATTTCAAAATAAGGACCCACATCATCAAAAGTCAGTTTTCCTTCAGAAGGATCTTTCTGGCCCTAATTTCCTGGTTCAGAGAATTAGGCTCATGCCGTTACTATGAGCATCATCAATAAACAGATTACGAATGGTCTGTGATGTGTTGAGATAATCATGTTGACATTTTTCTGAGAAAGTTTCAAAAAGTCAATAGAAGTTCTTAAAGGAAAAACAAGAACAAGCTAAGTGGCAGAAATACCATATTAGTAACATTTTGCTTTTATAATAAAACACTTTAATAGAGCCTAGATCAGGGTTTTTCTTGTTTTGTTTTTAAAAGCTAGCATCCATAGAAGTTTCTGCAAATTATCGTGTGTGTGTGTGTGTGTGTGTGTGTGTGTGTGTGTGTGTTATGAGAAAAGGTCCATCAGATTTTGAAGAAGTCTATGAACTGAAAAAGGGTAAGACTCAGTGGTCTGGACCATTCAGACATCCTTGTCTAGGATTTTCTATGGCACCAATAGAGCACTTATTTACTCTAGCCCTGAAATGTAACAAACATTTGTTGGGTTGGTTGTCCACCACTCACACCCCTTGTAGCAGGAATGCTGTAATTTTGCCTCACAGGAACTGTTCTCAGCATGTGGTGGACTCCATTCCCGAGAAACAAGGCAATCAGCACATCCTATCCCTTTGGCTAAAATGGAATGGCTCAGGGATTGGGCAGATCAGAGCCAATAGATAGCTATGAGGCTTTTGCTGGAGTTTCTGATACCCAAGCTGTGAGATCTGGGGCTTGGCATCACTGCAGTCATTCATGATAAGAGGCAGAATCAAGACAGATTTAACCCAGAGGATGTGAACTGAAGAGATTGGCAACTGCTTAGTTTCAGAATGAAGCTACCCCTGAAACCAGGTCAAGCCATAAAATCCCTTTTTTGTTTAAGCCACTCTGGGACGTACTTTTTATTATTTATAACTGAAAGAGAGCTAATACTGTGCTTTTTCTTTGGATTGTGAATTCCTGAAGATGAGAGTGATATTATATGCCTAATGACACATATAAAGGGTTCAGAACAAAATTTAAGCTGAATGGAAGATTAGTGTGTGTGTTTTTGCAAATGTTTTCAGCTAACTTGGCTGTTGCTCGAACTGAAAAATAGTGCAGAACTGTTAGGCTGAATGAGCACCATTTGCTTTAGGGATTATTTTATTTTTGTGGTTAATTCTCACATGCATTTCTCATATATAGACACAGATGATGAAATAGTTTTGTTCCATAATTTCTAACAGTGTGGTATATAGTCATGGATATGAAAAGTAGTTTAGAGTAACTATTCTCAATGAGATATTAATTTTTAAAAGTTTTTAAAGCTTTCCTGTTAGATAACCATCAGATATTTTTAAATTGTTAAAATGCCCGAATTATGAAAAATCTATTAAACACAATGCTTTTTTTTGTTTGAATTGCAGTATTATTCACTAAAGTTAATTCTATTGCCCTGCACTTTATTTCTTTTTTTGATTATAAATCACACAAAGTAATGTTAACTAGCAAAAGAAAATCAGCAATGCTTGTATTATAAATATCAGGGGGAAAAGCTCTTAAAATTTTAAACTACTTTTATACTTTAATATTAGTGTGTGTGTGTTTTAAACTACTTTTATACTTTAAAAGTAGTGTCAGGGATAAGAAAACACAGTCGAATGCAGATCGAGAGACCAAGATGGCGGCGTAGGTAAACACCGGAGACCGCTGCCGCAAACAACCATTTCAAAAATACAACTAAAAGACGGAATGGACATCACCCAGAACCACAGGAAGGCTGGCTGAAGAGAGACTCTACAACTAGAAGGAAAGAGAACAGCAAACCGAGGCTCAGAGGAGGCGCAGTGTGGAAAATACAAAGGTACCGAGGTGCGCGCGAAAGCGGGCTGGTGGCTGAGGGCGCGGTTGTCGTTTTCGGTCAGGAGTGAGTCTCAGACTCTGGGCTCCAGATCCAGGCGAGTCTCTAGGGACCCAGACTCAAACGGGAGAAGCGGGATCCGGCATCAGTTGGAACCTGAGGGCAGCTTTCTCTCCGAGGTTTGCAGCGGCTGCCGGGGTTCTGAGAAGCAGAGCCTCTGGGAACGGGACTGAGAGCGGCCATAACTGCTCCCTCCGCCCACCCTGTTGAGCCCGCCCCGCCCAAACCCTGCGCACAGCCATTTGCCGATCGCCTCAGGCAAAGGCTGGATTAGCGCCTCCCCAGAAGGCAGACGTTTTCTACACAGCTGATTCCTACAGCCAGTCGGCCTGGTGGTCAAATCCCTCTAGTGTTAACTACAACAATTAAGGCTTGGCTAGAACAAGACTGCGCACAAAGACCACAAGGGGGTGCACCAAGAAAGCATAAAAGATGCGGAGACAAAAAAACATGACAGAAATGGAGGATATGGAGCTAAGAATCGCAATTTTGAGGGCTTGCTATAAACTTGTGCAGAGCCTCACGAAAACTAATGAGACCCTCGATGCTACGATAAAGAAATTAGAAAGTAAGCATACACGGACTGAAATAAAGAATATTATACCAAATAGCAGACCAGAGGAGCACAAGAATCAAACCAAAGATTTGACAAAAAACACCCAACTGGAAAAGCAAAATGAAAAAAGAATCCGAAAATACGAAGATAGTGTAAGGAGCCTCTGGGACAGCTTCAAGCGCACTAATATCAGAATAATAGGGGTGCCAGAAGATGAGAGACAGCAAGATATTGAAAACCTATTTCAAGAAATAATGGCAGAAAACTTCCCCCACCTGGTGAAAGAAATGGACTTACAGGTCCAAGAAGCGAAGAGAACCCCAAACAAAAGGAATCCAAAGAGGACCACACCAAGACACATCATCATTAAAATGCCAAGAGCAAAAGACAAAGAGAGACTCTTAAAAGCAGCAAGAGAAAGAGACTCAATTACCTACAAGGGAATACCCATACGACTGTCAGCTGATTTCTCAACAGAAACTTTGCAGGCCAGAAGGGAATGGCAAGAAATATTCAAAGTACTGAATACCAAGAACCTACAACCAAGATTACTTTATCCAGCAAAGCTATCATTCAGAATTGAAGGTCAGATAAAGAGCTTCACAGATAAGGAAAAGCTAAAGGACTTCATCACCACTAAACCAGTACTATACGAAATGCTGAAAGGTTTCCTTTAAGAAGAGGAAGAAGAAAAAGGTAAAGATACAAATTGTGAACAACAAACATGCATCTATCAACAAGTGAATCTAAGAATCAAGTGAATAAATAATCTGATGTACAGAATGAACTGGTGATTACAATGAATCAGGGACATAGACGGGGAATGGACTGACTATTCTTCGGTGGGGGGGAGAAAGGGGAATGGAGATGCGGGAAGAGAATGGACAAAAATCGTGCACCTATGGATGAGGACAGTGGGTGGGGAGTGATGGCGGAGGGTGGGGCGGGAACTGGGAGAAGGGGAGTTATGGGAAAAAAAGAGGAACAAATGTAATCAGAACAATAAAGATTTAATTAAAAAAAATAATAATAAAGTAGCTAATGCATCATCCAAAAAAAAAAAGAAAACACAGTCAATCCTCATTATTTGTGGATTCTGTGTTTGTGAGTTCACTTATTCACTAAAACTTATTTGTAACCCCAAGATCAATACTCATGAACCTTTTGTAATCATTCACACATGCATGTGTACAGAACAGAGCACATTTTGAGTTACATTCCAGCTGAGATTGAACAAGATGATGCTCTGCCTCCTTGTTTCAGCTCATATGTGTAAACAAGCGTCCTTCTCGTGATCTGTTTAGTGCCATTTATTTTTTTATTTTTTGTGCTACCTGTTAATAGTGTTGAGGTGCTGTCTAATGCTTCTAAGCACAAGAAGGCTTTGATGTGCCTTATGGAGAAAATATTGTGTTAGATAAGCTTTGTTCAGGCATGAGTTATAGTGCTGTTGGCTGTGAGTTCAATATTAATGAATCAACAACATGTATTAAACAAGGTGTCTTTAAACAGAACAAGGTTATGTACTAATTGGTTGACAAAAATGTCTTTAAAAAACAAGGTTATGTACTGACTGATTGACAAAAATGTTAACAGATGCTCATAGGAATCTAACCCTGTATTTTCCCTAGGAGCAACGGTCCAGCATTTGCTAATTCAGTGTTTTTGGTGACTTTATAGAACATAACTATCATAAATAATAAGAACTAAGTTTCCAAGTGATACATTTATAAACATCATATTATCATCTGATAGTTTTTTCTTTCAATGTAGGATTCTCAGATGACTACTAGATATATTAATTTAACCTCTAATTGTGAGACAATGAGGTATCTGGGGAGAAAATAGAGTTACTACTGCTGATACTGAAACTGAAAAACTGAGGAACAGGTCCGAAGAATGTTTATTCCTTTACTTTCAACGTCTTTCTTCCTTATTTTCTTCACCCAATGATTTGAATACTTTATGTTTTTAAAGCAGTAATTTTATTTTTCACTCTACCTTTGTGAATAAGGTCAGCACAGGCAGAATAGTCCTAGATGCAGAGAGATTTCTCAGGAAGAGTCTAAAGGAGTACTTGGCAAATTGTATGCTATTTCCTTGAAACCAGAGCATCTTGCTTCTGCCAAAAGAAAAACAAACCAATAAATGTAGGTGCTCTACACTTTGCTCTTTATAATATGAACAGTAAGCTGCAAGACTGTGATGGAAGAAGATTTCAGAATTGCTTTTTGAAGTTCAGGAGTGTCAGATGTTTGGCAAATCTCCACCATGCCTGCACACTCACTGTATTCCAAACAAAACCAAATTTAGAATGGGGGGGGGGGGGAATCCATACTTATGGATTGCTGTGTAGCTAATCTCTTGGTTTCTGTAAGCAAACTGCATGGGTTCATTTGAATACAAAATTAAATCTTACCTGCAGATTTTGCCAGCATCCTGATGATCCCCTAAAATGTGGGCTTTCCTGAGATGAATTTTATTCTCTGAGATAGCTTATCTTATTAGTAAGCATTCACCAACACCCAGCCATAAGTAAGCAGCACAAGTCCCCAGCTGAAGGTCATGAGATCTATGCCCCTCTGTGGGGATGGGAAACAGTTGTACAGAGGAACTATAGGGGAGAATTAGATCGAGTTAACTTGTCAGAAACAAAAATTTACTCTCAACTTCTCAAGTACTTTAAAAGAAGATTGCCATCATTTTTGAAAACATACAAATATGCTAGTTTTTCTACTGGAAATATTCCAGGAAGAGCAGTTTGATAATAGCTTCATGTCAAACACTAGGCTGTGAAGCTCCCTCATGCTGCTACTTTGTTTGACATAAGATACCCTACTTATTCCTAGTTATCCTCCATGTTTGTACTTAAAACAACAAATAGGATCATTTCACTTTTAACTGTTGAGTTTATCATTTACCAGTATCCCCAAGATGAATTCATTCTTGGAATATTCATAACTTTGCTTTACTCTTCTCTCTTCAACTTCATCTATCACCTTCCCCTCCTTTATCTTGGCAAGTTGCAGCCACAAAGATTCTCTTTCTGTTCCTTTAATGACCAAAGATAATTACTTCATCAGGATCTCTGCACTTGCTGTCCCTTTGTATGAAAAGCCCTGAAGTAGCTTCTCCTCACTTGGCCTGGGCTCATGCCACCTCCTTAGAGATGCCTTAGTGACTTTCTTACAATTATTATTGGTCAGCCCACTACCCTCTTTCTTCATACTTGCTATAGTTTTTTTTTATACTTTACTATCTAAAATTTTTTCTTTACCTATATGACCCTTATACATAATGTGAGTTCCATAAGAAAGGTACTGTTCACCCAGTATCCCCAAGCATCTACAATTAACCTGGCGCATAGTAGGTGTTCATATATTTCTTTGAATGTTAAAAGTATTGAAGTGAGTCTTTCTCCCCCTCTTTAGTCTCACCTTTAACCCTGATCAGACATTCAGTGTGCACAGAGTCACTATTTGGGCAGATGTCATATCATAACTAAAGGTTAGTGCTCCACAGTGTCCATAAAATTGTGGGTGAGGGTGCTGCGGCTGATTCCAGCCCCTTCACCACCACCTCAAATCTCCCCCTGCACTGCTCCACAGCAAAACCATATTAATTACATGCTAATCCCTATTGGTTACCAGGCTTCTCAGTATAAGATTAGCCTTAAACTCATTTCAGACAGAATGATAAGAGACTTTAAAGAAAAACACCAATCCATATCAAACTAGAATAAAGACCACAAGACAAAAAGATTTGATCCTAATCTGTGAAAACAACAACCTTTCCTTCACTCTTAAACCCTTAGTCTTCTACTTCTCCCTAAATCTCCCTGCTTACTAAATAATCATTATGCATAAACATAGAATGTGATGAGAATTTTGCAAGGATCTGCTACCCAGCATTACGCTAAGGTGGAAAATATATCTAAATAATTTCATGATATGCTGTACCACTTGCAACAAATGTAAAGCCATGATTATACACACTTTCCATAAATTCAGAAGAATCAACAACTCTAAAAGGTGAATGTAATTGGAGACAACAGCTGCTAAACATGGCTTTGTCTACCCAGGATATAAACGAGGGCGAAAGTTGAATGTTAGCCATGTTTATACTAGGTGGAAATGTCTGCATCATTGAGAAGGCCCAATGCCATCAGTATCACATCTTTGTAGGGTATGGAGTTAAGGAAGCTGTACTATTTGGAGGATAAAGGAAATTAACAGTTTTGTTGGAATAAAGGCAGAAAGACAGCCCTTGGAAATAAGAAGAATCAGGCCATCTATGACTGTGACGTGAGACTACAGCTAGGACACTGAACTGCCTGACATGTTTTTGGTGGAGGGATTTAAGATTTATTGATGTCTGGCTGGTAAGGAAAGGAAAATGTATTGCTTTTACCTAGCTGAGTTGAGACTAAGGTGTTAAAGCTTGAAAAAACAATTCACATTCACAATGGAAATCTGCTTCAGTATTTCCAACATGACAAAACACAGCATGTGGTCTTGGTTGTGCCCAAGACAAATAAAGCCTGTCATAGTAAACAGAGTTGCTATTCATTCCAGATTTGCCGGAATATTTGTTCAACCAACCCAGAGTGCTAAGTAAAGTCTTCAGTGATGCTACAACTAGTCTGTTTAAAATGAGTTCTCTTTTGTACTGCTAATCTCCATTTCTACTTTCTGTATATATTTAATCACTTAAACATTGCATATTTATTTGCTGAGCAATACTTTAGCGTTATGTAATTTTTACTATCTGCATGTTTTCCAAATGTCCTAAGGCACATGCATTTTACCATATTGTTAAATTAACTTATTCCTTTATATGATAAAATTATATTAGAGCCTGATATAAAGAAAAAGTTCCATATACCTCTCCTAGGCAGAACTAAGACATTCAGGCTAAAATTCTGAACACTGGAGTCCACTTAGTTCTAGAAATAAAAGGTAAGATGAAAAAATTATACACTCCAACTGAAACTCTATAATATTCTTCTTAGAATATTTTATTAACTTTGTAAACCTAACACCATTGCTGTCAAAGTCACATTCACCTAGTCATGCCTTCTTGAAGTAAAATCTTAATACGGGCTACTCTGTCAATGTGACATTTTCATTAGTTCTATTATTTTTTAACAGTATCTCAGCACTATAAAAATATTCTGAAAGGCAGTCTCTGGCTGTTAGCTCATGACTGTGAGAGGACAACACCTTTTTGATTATGTCATTGAATTTAGTCATGAAGTATGTGTCCTTATTACACAGAGACATAACTTTATCCTTTGTATTTTGTTACATGCCTCTGTGATACGAGCAAAAAGAGCTGTGTTCATAATATCAAAGAATCACAATTGGGTCACCTTTGTCACATAAAAAATAAAGCAAGAGGCATAAGACTGGATTTAGAATGTGCCTAAAACAAATTGCACAGCCGAACAATAAAGATGGTGACTCCTGCTGTTTCAAGTCCACTGCCGCTCAGGGGCACATCACCCTGAAAGAGAAAGGGAATGCTGGCTTTTAACAAAACTGAGGCTGACTTCAGTGGTCTTTATAGCAGAATCAAGTACAACATGGGGGGAGGATTGATTAGACCAATTCAGCCCTCCTTGAAGTAAGATGAAGATAACTTAACTCTCTAGCATTTTCCCTGTGAAGCACTGAAGGCATACCATTAAAGCAACTGATTAGAGTACAGAAAAAAGCCAGGGTCATTTGAGCCTCTATTAAGGATTATTCATTTCTTGCATGAGACGCTGACCAGACTATGGCTGCACATCACTTATATGGGACTCTTGGAGTCTTCAAACACTGTGTGTGTCTGATTAGAAGGGAAATAACATTGTTCTCGCTTGAGTAGAGAAACTGACCTTCACTGACCAGAATTTTTATTCATACAAAGAATCCTTTGGCACACCAAATCTCCAAGCTCACATAATCCCTCATCAGCAAGCCGCAGTGTTCGTTCATGTGCAAAATCAAAAAGTCTATCTAAGCCCAAGTACCACCTTGGTTATTAGCAGGTAATGTTGGAGCTTCTTCACAAGAGTATAATGTAAATTTAATGCTGTACTGACATTAACCAAACACTATTACCGTGGCTCTCACTGAACCTGTTCCATAAAGAGAGGCTCAGGGCTTCCATTTAGCCATTTGTGCCATGTGAGATGTTAAGTGCCCATTTCACATTCATTACCATCTAAGTATAACATTCCTATTTTATCCAGATGACTAGAAACACACACGCACATGCACACGTGTGCGCGCATACACACACACACACACACACACCCCTGTTGGGAACAAAACCTATTACAGGCAGTCCTCGGGTTACGTCAGACTCAACATGTCGTTTTGTGGTTACATCGCAATCTCCCATTTACAGTATTTATAAAAAAAAATGTTCTGTCATTTCAACGTATGTACATATGTGCTTTGTGTTTTTTATTATTTATTTATCACAAGAAAAGGTCAGAAATTGTTATCTTTCTTTTAAATTTTTTTTACTGTTTCAGTTTATTACTGCTGTGTATGTGCTCCATGTGAGTGACGTAGGTGCTTATGTAGGTGGGTTCCGACTTATGGTGAAAATCGAGTTACTCGCGCTGTAGGAAAGGATCTCCAACGTAACCTGAGGACTGCCTGTATTTTAGACTAGAGGCCTGGTGCACAAAATTTGTGCATGGGTAGGGTCCCTAAGCCTGGCCGGCGATCAGGGCTGATCTGTGGGGCGACCGGCGGGGCGATTGGGGTCCCCCCCCCCCTCCGCTGGCGTCTGCCTTGGCTGGCGGCCTGGTACCGTCTGCTCGCTGGCCCTGCCCCCCGCTGACTTGTTGTTCCGCAGGTCGTTCTGCTGTTTGGTCAATTTGCATATTAGGATTTTATATAGATAGATCACTGAAAGTGTATGTAATGATGTGGGGTTGCTCTTAGGGACTCTGGGTCACTGGGTTCTACCTAATCCAGGGAAACAGGGACAAATGCTCCTATGTGCATTTTGGTCAGTCAGCTATGTCCAAACATCCCTCTCCTCAAACAAGTGGCTGCCTAGCCTGGGATCTTGGTTACAAGTTTAGAGCCAAGAGTGACAAGGAGAGGCAGCATGCAAAGCTGAAAACTGAGCAGATACTTTGAGATGTCAATTCCAAGGGACTAAGCAGGGCTAGAATGAATCTACAGAACAGAAACAGGGGGTGGGGGTGGAAGGCCTAACCTGGAGAGGGGCCCTCACCTCAGCCTCAGGAGTCAGGATACCTGGTCAGAGGAACTGCCTAGGAAGTGGAGGCAACTCAGACAAGCTGTTGCAACAAAGACCCTGAGCTAACCACCCACTTGTGGGCCCATTTGTGCATGGCCTCATGTTCAGCTTCATTCTTTCTTCTTCTTTTTTTTTTTTTAATTGAGGTATATTTGACATATAACATTACATTAGTTTCAGCTGTCCAACATAATGATTTGACATTGCAAAATGATCACCCAGCCCTGGGGAGCGAGAAGCAGCCTTTCACACCACACGTCCACCATGCTCCCTGCAGCTTCTACTTCCAGATTTCAGTGCCGGTAGGTTCACCACACAGCGGGCCAGAGAATCCAGTAGGGAACCAGTCCGAGAAAGGAATGAGTGGTCACAGACAAGCCTAGAGACAAAAATCCCTTTGCATTTCCCTTCCAATTATTACCATGACTGTGGGATTTTCAAGTGTCTATTCCTCAGTTTGTACACATCAGGTGCTATGTTAATTTACATTCAACATCCTGCTCTGTGAAAAAGTTCTTTAACTGTTTGAAGTGTGGGCCTTGCCTATCTGGTAGGATTATAGTTTAACTGATGGTATACAGCATTTAGTATATGCACTGTGCCCCCATATCCCACACCCTTCAAATTCTCAGTAAAATTAAGCCATATTTTTTTTTCTTCATCCTGTTTGGTGTTTAGCCCATTTCTTTCCCTCCAAATAAAACTCTCACATGAAGGAATCAACTCCACATACTAGTTACAAACAACAAGAATCGTGGAGAGATGTACTTCATTGGATTCAGTAGAAAAAAGTTAAACTCTTTTTTAAATTAAAAAAAATTTAATTAAATTTATCGGGGTGACCGGGAGTTAAATCTTAACTGAAATAATGTAAATATAGGAGATTACGACAGGGATATCTAATGGGCTACTGTAAATGTTATGAGAAAGGAGGAGAAGAGCACCTGGGCTAAGATTGGAGGTGCTTCCACTAGAGGAGGATCCTAAATCATGGAGGATTTGGATGTAAAAAAAAAAGGGGGAAGCACCCAAAGTTGGGGTTAGACACAAAGGCGCTGAGTAGGAATGCTGAGGTTTGTTTGATGGGAGCCACTGAAGCATTTTGAACAAGAATGTAATGTGATAAAATCAGTTTTGGAAGACTGATCTGGCAGCAGCATGCAGGAAAGATTGCAGAGAAAAGGAGAATGGAGGTGGGAAAGAGTTAGGGGCCAATTATGGCAATTTAGGTGTGGGATGAGAGTCATTCATTTATTCATTCAAGTTATCTGATGTTTCCCATGTATTAGATGCTATTATAGATGCTGGCTTCCGTGGTGAACAAGAAAGCAAAGTATCTTCAACAATAAAGAATTAAAAAAGAAAGCAAAGTATCTGCCCTCATGGGGTCCATATTCTAGTGACACTAAAGAGTCTCTTTAATGCCAGACAGCATCAGATAGTGATAAACAGAGAGAGGGGGGAGGGAGTAAAACAGAGTGATGTGCTATTGATAAGATAGGTCCTTTAATAAGGTACTCTGAGGTGTCATTTTTTGCTGAGACTAAAGGAAGAGGAACATTTGAAGGAGGAGCATTTAGGGTAGTACAAAAGCTCCAAGGTGAGCACTACCTTGGCTTATTAAAAAAATAAAAATGATTGAGTGGCTGAAGCACAATAAACAAGGGGAAGAGTGGCAGGAGACAGGGTTCAAAAACAGTCTCTGGGGATTATATCACTTAAGGCCTTGTGGGCTCTGTTAGGGAACATGGTTTTATTAAATACAATTAGATTTAGAGGAGGGAAGCAACATGATCTCAGATACGTTTTTACAAGATCACTTTAGCAGCAATATGAAGAATAAATTGTTGGGGAACAAGAGTGGAAGTAGGGACTCAGTTAGGGGGCTAGTGCAGTAGCCTGGGTGAGAAGGGTGTGGATGAGGGCAGAAATAGGGCCAACGAGCCTTGACAATGATTTGGATATAAGGAATGAAAAGATGATGGTAAGGACATTGCCAGTTTTTGGCCTTGAGCCTCTGGTGGGGGCTGTGCCATTTACTAAAATGACAACTGAGGCAGGAAGAGGTTGAGAAATGTATGGAACCCAGACCTCAATGAGGGACAAGTGGACAGTGGCATATGCAGGTTTTATAGTCAGGAGAGAAGCCAGAGCTAAAGATAAAATTGAAGACTCCATCAGTTTAGGATTTGTATTTACATGTAGGAAACTAGATGAGATCATTGAAATAATAATATAGAAAAAGACAGGACAGATCTCTGAGGAAATCCAACATTTAGAAGTTGCGTAGAGAGGAGCCAGCAAAGTAGGCAGAATAAAAAGTTGGTGAGGTAGGATGCAAACCAGGAAAGTGTCATCACAGAAACCAAAGGGGGGAAAGTGTTTCCAGAATGAGGGCCCAATGTCAAAAAGAGTGATGAGTGCTCGGACTAGAAAAGGGATAGTGAAAGAATCTGCCACAAGTCAGATATGTCTGCTGCTGCTGCAAATGAATGAAATCTTCTAACCAATGCCTACCCCTAAAATGAAATACCTGTCTGGTTCTTGCCTAATATAACTTATTAACTAAAAATAGATATTTTTGGTGAGGATGTAGGCTGTGCATTGGGGGAGAAGAGTAAAGGCAAAAGGTGATTGAGTGTCTTAAAAAGAGACAATAAAAGTAAAAACATTTGTATAAATTTGAAGCAGAATAGAGAAATAAGGCTTAATATTTTATTACTAAGTAATACTACAAGTAAGGTATTGTTATTAATACTAGTATTAATGATGATGATGGATCTATTGACTGAAATGTGCTTTCAACTGGCCTCAAATGGAAGATTTAAATCACAAGTATAGCAGTCTCAGAAATAGGGAATTACAAAACTGAAAAATATTTCAAACAAATAGTTGAAGATTTAGGATTGTGGACATCACTGAAATACAAATTTCTAAGACAGGCTATCACTAATTAAAGAACCAACATATTTATCTTCTATTAAGGACGTCACTAGGTGATGATTTCATAGAGGTAAACCCCAAAAGACAGGCAACTGCCACTAAGTAGTTCGGAGATGGTAGGCAATTATTCATCTCTTTAAAGCTCAGTTTTATCTTTACTGTAAAATGGAAAGGCTATGCCTCGCTCTGTTCTCTTATTTAACTGAGACCTGGAGAAACTGTGCCCATAGGCTTTGGGAACCAAATGTCCTCCTGATCAGGGAAGGGAAAATCACAAGCAGAAGAAATGCCATGGCAATAATCCAAAACTTCAAAAGGCCCGGAACAAATAATTTGAAGTAGTTTAAAAATGCCAGGGCTTTAAAAAAAATTTATGTACAGATCTAAGCAAAAGTACAAAGGCACTTGCTCATCACAAACTCGCTTTTCTAGCTCCTCAATCATAACTAGAAGCCTTGGCATCAGAAAGGACAGAGTAGGGAAATGAAGGGCTGACATTAGAGTGACCAGGTACTCATCCTGAAGCTGTTTGAGCATCTGTGATGGAAAAGCACCTTTAAAAGGAAAGAATAATGTATTATTCTTTCCTATTATTAGACACAATTATAAGTGATTTTTAAAAATGTTTTAATTTTGCCTGGCTGGTGTGACTCAGTGGTTGAGTGTTGACCTATGAATCAGGAGATCACTGGTCAATTCCTTGTCAGGGCACATGCCTGGGTTGTGAGCTCGATCCCCAGTGTGGGTTGTGCAGGAGGCGGCTGGTCAATGGTTCTCTCTCATCATTGATCTCTCTCTCTCTCTCTCTCTCTCTCTCTCTCCCTCTCCCTCTCCCTTCCTCTCTGAAATCAATAAAGATTTTTTAAAAGTTTTAATTTTATGTATTACAATTGCTTTTGAATTAGGCATCAAAGTAACTTTTCCTAAAGTCAGAGGTGTTGGGATCAGCCCTTCATTAATTATATTTATTTTTAAGTGATACTTAATGGCAGACCATCATCATCTTGTCATTCTCCTCCCTATCCAGAAGCAGTGCTGTTTGCCTAGGCCTAGAGCAAGCTGACACATACCAAGTGGAAGTGGAAGGAATCTTTAGTGTAGGCAAGAGTTTGTTTTAGAATCTTTGGACCTTAGTAGTCACACTTTCCAGATCATTGCTTCAGAGGGGTCTACTCAGTAATGGGGTTAGTGCAAATTACAATGTCAGGGAAGGGTTCCCAGAAAAAAATTCAGCTGAGAAAAATACAGATACCATAAGAACAGTAATGTACTGTTACTATATACTCTCTCTTGCACCCAGAGGTCTAAAGGGGATCCTGGACTAATTCCTGTTAACACACAAGGCTTGCACATATTACACCCTTCCCTTTATCTTCAACCCCAAAGACACTGACTCAGCATCTGGCCTGGAGCCAGAAAGGCATATCCTGAATTCAGTGTGCAACAATGTTCAGTACAATATCCTGTGCAACAATGTTCAGTACGATTATGACATAATGGCTGCAAAGCTGTGTCTGAAAGCCAAGAAAACCTGAATAATGTGGTTGGGCTATATCATACATGAGGGCTTAATAGAGTTTAAAAACCAATTTGAAAATTTCTTCATTCCATAAAGATAGCATTAAGATGAGGGTAAAATCATTCTAGTTCAAGGGATGAGAACAAAGAGCATAAGGAATTATGCAGACTTCTTCCCACATTATCCTTCTTCACCAAAACGACCCATTCCCTTTGCAGATATTTCTGCCACTGAATACTGACCCAGAAAGAAGGCAATTTCCTGAAAACATCTTAGTCTTATTTGTATCCAGCTAGTAATGCCAGTTTCTTTGCTGTTTAAAAAGCACACAATCCTATTTCCAAAAACAACTGTTTGTCATTCAGAATCTGTCCATTCAGGCAATGTCTTCCATTCATCACTGACACTCCATTTCCAACTCATCTTGCCCAAGAGGCAAAGTTATTCTCATGACCACACAAGACCTGAAAGATGCTCCATTTATTTTTAGCCATTTTGTAGCAAATGACTTTGGAACATTTTAATTACTAACTCTAACATTTTCTTGTATGTGTGATACCAACAATACATAGGCCTGTGAAGTACAGTGGTCAATTTGAATGTTGGAAACCAAGCATTCTTGAGGTCAGGCCCTAGCAACCCTCAGTTACATGAATTCTAATCCTCTGAATCCTATTCTGTTACTTAACAGCTAACACTGATAAAATATTTTGGAACTAGGAAGTGACTTTGCTTAATGGATAAAGAAGCTAATGTTTAATCAAAGCCTTCCATACTGCATTTGTTTGTTCATTTCTCTATATTTTCTTCTTGAACAATGACCTATTTTTATATATAATGAGACCAACACACAATTTTCAGAATTAAAAGGGATCTCTAAGTTCACCCCCCTTTCTTTAAAAAAAAAATTCAAAAAGCTTTATATATTAATCCTCAGAGTATACCAATAACAGATACCACATTTGTTTAAGCCTAATTTAAGGAAGGAGAGAGTGAGGAAAATCTCAGCTTTGGATGGCAGAATTTTTTTACTGTAAGAATGAGGTTCTGATCTCTAAGTCTAAAAACATTCAGATTAGCTTTATTTTTGAATCTGGAGAAACAAAGCTAAATTTTGATTTTTTTTCCAGTCTTATGTGCTAAGCTGCTTACTGAATTTCTATTAAATAACAGTATCCTTTCTCTTGGTTGACTGGAAGAACTACATGTTTTTAAAAAATCAAATAATTCAATCTCATGTTCTTCCTCCTGACATTTCCCCATTATTTCATGATTAATATGAAAAGAATAGGAACAATGAGAGGGAGTTCATTTATTTCCAGTAGTAACATTCTGATTTCTGCTGCAATTTTATTGGCAAAAAAGAAGCAACAAATACCACATGCCTGCCCAATTACAACACAAAAAGTTGATTTTGAACTCCTCCAGAATGTTAGTAAAGTAGAAAAGATGACTGTGGCTTTCCTTCAGTGTTATTTGGGCAACCCAGACTTAAAATAGCCACCATATATAGGTCTTCTATCCTTAAGGCAGGACCAAACCAAGATATGAGTGCCCTAGGTAAGCTAATAATTTGGTATATCTTCAAATGGATACTATTCAAATATTCATTCACTCAACAAGTGTTTGGGTGAGGAGTTGAGCATGGCAGGACTGGAGGGAGGGTGGAGACAGGGCTGGTGAAGCCTTTCAGCTTGCATATTCCATTCTAAACAACAATGGCCCTGCAACTGACAGGCCAGATCCCCCTGGAAGGCAGTTTGGTGACCATATGTATGGATTCTCAAATATGCCTTTCCCCATTCCAGGCTGGTTATTAAAGTATTAATGACTGCAGGATTTATAACTGCATCTAGTAACCCCTTCAAGTTATTGTTTGATATTCTTTTCTCTACCTTGCTGCATTCCCAATGATGTTTTCACACTGTCTTTTTATTTCGGTAGCATATAGTGAGTGTCTGCAATTGCCAGGCACTGTGCCAGGTACTAGAAATATAAAAGCGATTAGGATACTTTCCATGCCCTTAAGGAACTCACACCTTGGGCAGGGAAAAGTTTTACAAACAAATAATACAATACCGCAGCGATGAAGTCTATAGCAGCCAAAATGGTTGCTACTATGTTTTACTGGTGAAATGCTCTGAAATCCTTGGAGATGGATACTTCCTTACAATAGAAGGTATTCTGAGTTTTGCTTCTATCTCTGGAAACCTTATTTTGGGAAGGAATTGAAATAAAAAGAGAATAAGTAATGTTTTTATACCTCCAGTTTCCCTGTGGCTATAACTGGGATAGGGAGTTAGAGATATGGGATAATACCTATGAGAAACTTAGCCAAAACCTTTTATTTTGCATATTCTTCCGTAAATGATTTTGTCCCTCAAACATGTTAACTAGGGGAAGAATGAAGTAAGCTCATTAGTCCCTGCTACCTGTGTAGCGACACATCTCAGGATCCAGATGGTTTTTCCCCTTCACAATAATTGCAAACAATATTAAAACTGCATGCAGGGACTATTCCAGCTGGCTTTTGGCTTCCTCTGATGTACACTCCTTGAATAAAGCAGTGGCAAGATTAGATTTAAAATAAGGAACATATAAAGCCTTACTACCTGTACCAGAGCACCAACATGCTAACATGTGGAACCTGGAGCCCTAGCATTAGAGTATAAGCCAGCTAAAGTATGCACACATTATGAAATAAAAACTTTAATAATAAAAAAATAACTTATTTTCTGAAGACATATCTCCACATTGCCTCTGGGTGCTTAAGAGTACAATAGAGTCAGGCATCTGGAATAAAATAGAAATACAGTCCAATAAATTCCTAAGCTGGAAAATCTTCATTTTTATTACCTTACCTGCCATCAGTCCATCTAAATAAAACCACATAGTCACACTTTCCTCTGGTGAAGGAGACAAAAAATATTGATCCTTCCTTGGCAGGAGGCTACTACTGACCACAGGAAGCATGAAGAAAGAAAGCTGAGAGTCTACCTGTCTAAAGTACCTACCCCACCAATCTTAATTTTCACGACAGAACCAATTTTAATTTTCATGACAGGTTCCAGGCAATGCCTTACTCCAATATTGCTATAATCATCCACTATTTCCAGGGTATATACCTCTGTCCCCACATGTTTTAAATCTCAATGTATACAGCTTCAAATATTGGTAGAGAGCTTCATATGCATTTACATAAGCTATTCCTCATATAATTACTAAGTGAGAAGAATGTGGCTCTAAGAGCCACCTCAACTTGCAGTATCATGTACACTGGAGACATGGCTCTAGTGGCTGTGTAGTTATAGATGCCCTGCTTACGTTAGTAAATGTGCTAAAAGGGTTGGGGAATGACAGATCCCAGACACTATTGCTACCCCAAAGAAGCTGAAAACCTTGGGCCATACTGTGAATTTTTTTAAAAGTGCTCTAAAATATGAAGTATTATATAGAACTTTCTATTAAGAAACAAAATTAATAAAGATAAATTTTATAAAAGAAAGAAACAAGAATAAAGATCACCCAGGCCAAAAACTCCTTGTTAAACTCCTGTTTTTGTTAAAGATAGACTTAGAAACAGGCATTTGTCTTTTCATGTTAGTAATAATGTAGATGGAACTTTTCTACTTCTGGACTTATTAAAAAATTGCATGCGCTGGTACCTGTTGGGGGTAACTGACAAGGCTAACTATTTGTTGAGAACTGTACAGTCTCCGATTTATCATCTCACTGCTCAGCACCCAGAGGGCTGCGTTTGCCCAATAAAGCAGAGAGGAGGTCCAGAGAGTATTGGGTTCCCAATGTTCCCAACTGCATCTTTCAACCTTTTCACCCCCAATAAAGGTCGGCATGGCTGCTCAAACATATTTATTTTAATCAAGAGTCATCTTAGCAGCTTGCCCGTGGAGATTATACTGCCATTTCATAGACGTTAATTAAACCGAGGGCGGGTCATCTGTGAATCACTGTAAATAGCACGAAGTTGAAATGTTTCCTGCTTTCTCTTAAAAAGCTGCCTTTTCTCGCCCGGTATTTTGTTCACTTCCCAGAGCGCCAACCCGCGAGAAGACACACACACACACACACACACACACACACACACACACACACACACGTTTACAATCCCTGCACCCCCTCTGGTGGTTCATGGATTTATGGCTCCCGGTTTAATTAAAGTCTCTCCTAAGACGCTGGAAATTGGCCGCGTGCGGCACAGCCAGGGGCTCCTTTGCGCCCCCCTCCCGCCCGCCTCAGGCTTGGTGCAGGGGCCCGCAAGACCCAGCTCCGGGAGGGGGGGCGGGAAGGGGGGGTCACCGAAACCCACCTGCGCCGCCGCTTCCGCCTGCGCCGCCGCTTCCGCCCTGCGCTCCGCACTTCCGCCAGCCAGAGAGACCCAGCGCCAACCGGGCGCTGGGCACTTCCGCCCGGCCCGCCTTCCCACAGGCCGGTGTGTGGATCTCAGATCTGAGCAGATCGCCCCTTTGAAGGGTGGCCGCGCCTGCCTGCCATTATACTTGAAAAGAGAAAGAAAAAAACAAGCCGAACTGTTAATAAATAGGGGTGGGGGTGGGGCGGGGGGACACGGAAAATGACCCAGAGTGTTTGGGGACTACTTAATAACAAAAGTCAGTAGCCAACTTTTTGAGAATGTGCAATCCAATCCATTTTATCCCCTTTCCTGCATTTGTTCATTCGTTCATTCATTCATTCATTCACGCATTCATTCAGTGGTTACTGTCCTCCTCTGGGTCTGGACTGAGCTAGGTTATGAAGGAAACTGGCAGCTGTACCCTCAGCAAACTCTCCACAGTGGATACACAGAAGGCCAAAAAGCATATGAAAAAGTGCTCAAAGTCACTGATCATCCCAGAGATACAAATCAAAACGACAAGGAGGTACCACCTCACACCTGTCAGAATGGCTACCATCAACAAATCAACAAAGGACAAGTGCTGGCGAGGATGCGGAGAAAAGGGAACCCTGGTGCACTGGTGGTGGGAATGCAGACTGGTGCAGCTTCTGTGGAAAACAGTTTGGAGTTTCCTCAAAAAATTAAAAATGAGACTACCATTTGACCCAGTGATCCCACTTCTACAAATATATCTCAAGAAATCAGACACCCATCAGAAAGAATATATGCACTCCTATGTTCATAGCAGCGCAATTTACAACAGCTAAGATTTAGAAACAGCCTAAGTGCCCGTCAGCAGATGAGTAGATTAAAAAACGGTGGCATATCTATACAATGGATTACTATGCTGCTGTAAAAAGAAAGAACTCTTACCATTTGCAACAGCATGGATGGACCTGGAGAGCATTATGCTAAGCAAAATAAGCCAGTCAGAGAAAGATAAGTATCACATGATCTCACTCATATATGGGATATAATGATGAACATAAACTGATGAACAAAAATAGACCCAGAGACATAGAAACATCCAACAGACTGTCAAACCTCAGAGGGAAGGCAGGGGAGGGTGGAGTGTGGAGGCGGGGGGGGGGGGGGGGGGGGGGAGGGGGGGGGTCGCGATCAACCAATGAACTCATATGCTTATATGTATAACCCATAGACACAGACAGTGGGGTGGTGAAGGCTTGGGGGAGAGGGCAATGGGGGGGGGTGTGGAAAAGGGGACATATGTAATACTTTCAACAATAAAGATTTATTTTTTAAAAAGCATTTAAAAATCTGTAGGCAAGTCAGACCTTAGGAAATGATCCTTACAATAGGTTGTGTTCAGTGAACCTAGTACTTTGAAAGGGAAGGAATGTGGACCTATGAAAAAATATGAATGTGACGTACTTAAAGAGTAGCCTTTGGCTAGGGATGTATTGTACCTGGTTAGGCAGGGACAGAGCTCTTCAGGCCTAGGGAAGGCTAGAACTGGAGGGAGTCTGGCCTGGGCAATGCACAGAAGACTAACTAGTATGGCAGCAGCATAGGAGTGGAAAGGAAGTGGAAATAGGCTAAAGAGATTAGGCAGGAGTCAGGTGTTACAGGGCCTTTTGGGTTTTTGCTAAAGGTAGCTGGAGGGATTTTTGTTTTACTCTGTTTATGTTTGTATGTGGGAAGGGGGTTGAACTGATTGCATTTCTGTTAGGGGCAAAAATAGAATATTGGGGACTAGCTATAGGAAACATTAATCATGCTCTGTTTACCATGATTGCCTTGGTCTGGTTAAAGAAAGGACATTCTAACACGGCTGGGAGTTGTACCCACCTGGGACCTGGGAATCAACCTTGGACCTGGAAGTCAACCTTGGAATTTGGTCCATTCTCTATTAAGAACTGCTTATGATCATGGAAAGATTAACAACCTTGTTTTCCAAACACTAGAGCCCAACCCAGCCTGCATTGCCTACTTTCCCATGCCGGTAATTCCTATTTCCCCATGTAGTCTTTGTCCTACCCAATATAAGCAGCTGGCTGATGGGCGGTTGCAGAGCAGATTTTTTGTGGATGACCTGCTCCTCTCACTGCCAGCAGTATTGGAATTAACACTCATATATGATTCAACCCTGTCTCTGCTTAATTGGCTCAAGTAGTGACAGGCACACCGACCCATTGGTTGTCCAGTTACATTTCCACTCTGAAGGATCCTCAACTTTGAGAAGGCAATGGGGTAGGTGAGAGCAGAGTACAAGCAGGGAAGGCAGGAGGTGGCTAAGTAGCCAGGGTGTAGGTGTGGTGGCTTGAATGGTAGTACTGTAAATAGTGAGAAAATGATGAATAATAAGAGTAATATTCAAAGTTAACATTTATTGATTGCTCAGCTTTACATTCATTAACCTGCTAATCTGGAGAACAATTTTATTAAGTATTCTTAGTGCCATTTTACAGATGAAGAAATGGAGGCTTAATAACTTGCCCTGTTCTCAGAGTGAGGAATTGCCAGAGTTGGGATTCCATTTCATGCTGTCTGATGCCAGTATCCATGAGTTTACCACTATACACTCAATATGTTTTCAGTGATGAAAAAAAAAAAAAAAAGACACAAAACGAACCAAGGTCAGAAGTGAATCCCCTAAACAAACCACATTGTTTATGTGACATTGTTAGAGGACACATCTAGAAAGTAGAGTTTTCAAATTCTTACTTTATCACTTTGGCATTTGCTGATAGCAAAAGAGGGGATTTTGTGACCACCAACAGACTACCTGTGGCTATTTTTCAGTTGATACACTCTGATAAGAACTAATCTTTCAGGGGTGGAAAAGGTCAGTCAACTAAGTACACTCCACCTACAGATGCTGATATAATATTTGTAAAGAAGTTATCTTGGGTCTAGTTATAAACATCTTGGTGGCGCATGTATAACTAACATGTTGTGGAGTAACAGAAAGGTGTCCTAGAAATGCAACTCCATGTCAGCTTCCAGATCTCATTGCTTGTTGAAAAACAAAATAAATTGGATTTTGTGAAACCTGATTTCATCCACTGAAGGAGAAGAATGACTTCACCAAAGGCCAACAGTGAAGGCTTTTAGCACTGGTTATGGGTAAATTTCTCTAAGGCGCCAAACATTCACAAATTTTTAGAATTTGAGTTTAATTAGTAAGTTCGGAGATAGCACAAGACTTAGTGTGTCCACATAATAGTTTTACTAGTAGTTGAGGGCTGACGTCCATGAAATGGCCTGGAACTCACTGTAGTCAGTACCCAAGCTCTTTGGTAGTGCTTGGCTGAATGCCAGGAGCCCAGAGGACCAGTTTAGCCTGTAGGTACAGGCTCACGATTCTTGGCATATGAGCTGTGCTTGGGAAGATGTCTTAGAGTCTGAGAAGGAAAAATTATTGTCTCAAAAAAGGCACAAAAAAGAAAAGAAAAAGAAAACTGACAAAGCAGACTTAATAAGCATTTATTAAATGGTCACAAAATATAATACTGAGTCAACTTCATTCATTGCTGGATTTAGTATTCATAACAATTTCATTAAATTTGAAAACAGTTTTTAAATGAGATGCTCTTCTTGAGTGAGAGTTTCTAAATATATATGATGAGTGTTGAGAAATCACAGCATATCTTAAATTAGTTACTTTTTTAAAAATATATTATTGATTTTTTACAGAGAGGAAGGGAGAAGGATAGAGAGTTAGAAACATCAATGAGAGAGAAACATCTATCAGCTGCCTCCTGCACACCCACCACTGGGGATGTGCCCGCAACCAAGGTACATGCCCTTGACCGGAATCGTACCTGGGACCCTTCAGTCTGCAGGCCGACGCTCCATCCACTGAGCCAAACTGGTCAGGGCTTAAATTAGTTACTTTAGTTAAATAATTTTATAAGCAAAATTATAAAGTTCTTTGTTAGCAAAATTATTAAATATGGAATATGTACACATTTTAACATGTAACAAGTGATGTAAAGGTCTTAGTATAGTGATGAGTCTTGCACAGTTTGTTCACTTGAAGCATGCTTGTCATAGGCATTTGACCAGTCCTTTAGGTCTGGACTCCAATCCCAAACTAACCCTGGGAATCTGGACAGGACTGGTGCAAGGATCTCTGTGTTTTGGCATGTCAGTTCAGAACTCACCTGGGTTGAATTTTTCTCTTAGATCGCACGCCCTGCCAGCTCTATGGTCAGTTCTGAGACTGAGACTGTTCTATAGAAAGCCTGCTGGTACACAGTCTGGCCTGAAGCTCCTGAGATAACTCCAAGGGTACCTTAGATGACACACTGCCTGTTCTTCCAGAGGTGACCTGGAGCCAGGCTTCCCCCACCTAAGAGCTAGAGGTGTGTTGTGGAGGGAGGCCTCTTCTCTCCAACCCCCTGGCTTTACTTCTGAGAGAGCAGGAGTAAAGAAATTGCCTTTTTTTTTTTTTTTTTTCTGATGTCAGTGCTTCCCCTTGAGAATACCTTAGAAAAATAATGTGTGTCCTGACAGGTGGTGACTGTCTTGCCAGCTGTATTTTACAGTAACCTGGCTCCAGGCTGCCATTCAAAATATATGCATTCTGAACTTTGACTAGGAGGGACAGTCCCAGTAATTGCCACAATTGGGTGATGTTACCATGGCAATGGAGGTGTTTAGAAACCTGGTAGGTTTTACTCCTGGTCCTTATAGTGAGGTCCTTATGTATTTGTCTCTGAAGTGTCTAATCTCCAGTACTGCAAACTCGCAGGAAATGATCTGTAAAGGGCCAGATATTGTGTTATGTTTAAGGTCATAAAGAATAACAGTGGCAACCTCCCAAAAAAAAGACAGACTTCTGAGTCTGGATGTGTTGGGTCAGCAGGGTCACTGTTGACTCCCCCAGGCCAAGCATTACAGGAAACAGAATTATAAGCCTGTCTAACCAGAGGAGAATGGACTTCAGAAGCCTGATTTCTATATTCCCTTTGACATTTAGAAAACTCCGCTCTTGTGCCAGACATTCAGAGGACAGTAAAGAAAATTTTAAGAGGAGAAAAATGTTTATTTGTATTAAGGCTTCCTCAGTAATCCACTTACGCCATTTATATTAGTTAAAGAACTTTTCATGTAAACATCATCCCATGTAAACACCATTATTTATGTAGTATAAGAGACAAATACAAATGCTATAAAATAAAAGTAATTGTAGAATAAATTAGTATAGCTTGAGTGCACATATATTATACAGACAATGTAGAGTTTTACATTTTATTAAAGGAAGTGGATTTGTGGTTTTCTATTGTTTGAGCTACAAGAAGGAACCAAAAGATATGACAGTTAAAAAATGGACACCAAAACTGTTCAAGTTTAAACCCATACTAGCAATGAAATTACTGTTTTCCCAGGGGCCTTGACTGATACCTTCTTCATATGTCTGTCTTGAAAAGACTATGGGAGGAGATGTGGACTTTCCCAGAAGGTTTTGGGGAGCAGGACCATTACTGTCTACTGCAACACCAGTAGCCTCCAACATCTTCTCAAACTCTGTAACAGAAATTACCTGTTTCCCTGCTAAAGGAAATGAACGGTGTATAGCCTGCCCGGCATAGAGTGGCAAGGACTGAAGTTGTTGAGGAAATATGGCATGGGGATCTTGTAGTAACAATGACAGTAAACATTTGCATCACCTTTTGTAGCATTTCATGGGTTTGTATGTATTTTATTTAATGTGATCTTTCACAATAATTCTATAAGATAGGTAAGACATATTTTTACCAACCCCATTTTACAGACAAGGAAATTAAAGAGTAAGGAGGGCAATCACAATGAAGCAAGGATTGGAAAACATTTCCTAACTCCTACATGTATATTTTTTCCCACTACCACAAACATATTCTTTTTAAGTGTAAATGAAAAGAAACATGGTTTAGTTCATAACTGTTTTGTGCTATGTGGGCTCTTTTAAGAACACTTGAGCACATTTACATCATTTCCTCAGGGAAAGTTGTTTTACCTAGAGAAGCAGCAGATGGAGTTGAAATGGGAAAAGTTATTCATTTTTGTGGATTAAAACCTTCTGTTATGTTCAGTAATCCCAGATCATGGAGGAGGATAGATTTCTCACAGCATGAATAGAAGAGAGAAGAGTAAGAAGTGCCTCCTTGATTCCCTGGTTCAGCTCCACACCCATCCAGGGAGTCCTGTTCAGACAAAACAGGACTTATCAGTCCTGGCTATAGTTGGAAAGAAAAGACACCTCAGTCCTCCAACATGCCCTGGTACACTGACTGGTCTACCACAGTGTTGAAGTTAACACTGACTGCTCAGGAGAATTTTGAGAGATAATTTTTTTACTGATCTGAGCATCTTAAGAAATATGCTTAAATATTTTGCTAGATTATCTCCTACGTCGGCACAATACAAAATAGAGGGAAATTATCTTTTAAAAATGTAAGATGTTTTTATTGATTTCATAGAGAGGAAGGGTAGAGGGAGAGATAGGGAAATCAATGATGAGAATCATTGATCAAGCTGCCTCCTGCACGCCCCCTACTGGGGATTGAACCCCAAACCCAGGCATGTTCCCTGACCAGGAATTGAACTATGACCTCCTCTTCATGGGGCGACACTCAACCACTGAGCCACCCAGCTGGGTGGAAATTATCTTTCATTCATGAATAATGCTTACCGAGTACCTACTATGTGTCATTGCTAGGCACTAGAACTCTGGGATCAAACCAAACAGACATGCCCCTTATTGTAATGGAACTCACAATCAAGTAAAGATGAATCTTAAACAAATGATCACATCAATAAATATTTACTGTAGAAGATCTCTTCTCCAATGAGAACAAGAGTAGTAGCTGAGTAGGTAGTTGTAAAATGCAGTTAAAGTGGGAAATCATTAAAATATGTATTGTATATGTATGTGTGCATACATTTTTATTTTTTATTTAGAACACATAATTAAACATATATATCTGCCAAATGTGATAGGGCCACGGTGCTTTCATTGAGGATCAATTCAGTAACTGGAGTTTTATATCATCTTTCTTGCATAAAACTCACTGAAAATGTATATCATTGGCAATTTCCAGTTTCAGATACTTTAAAGTGGAGGAACTGAAAGACACTTATGAGGTAATTTGAATTCATTTAGATTTTTATTATCTTTTTTCTCCAGTCTTTGACACTTGTCCTGTCTAATTTAAGACCAATTCCTCCCCCCGCTCCCCTCCCCCGCTTTCCAAAGCATTTAACATAGTTTTCATAGAAATAGCAACTCTCTTTTTATGCTCACGTTTAATCAGTTTAGGTGATACTTAATTAAACTACATAATTATAGTAATCAAGTGCCATAAACAGGATTGGGGACAAAAACAACTTCCTCTTAGTAAGGATAGATCTTAGATGGTGGGGGTAGAAGTGATGAAGGTATATGTTAGGTGGCAGAAGCCACAAGCACTTATTATGCTCTGATCTATCAGTCAATCTATTTTACAAATGGATTTGAAAACATCAGTTAATTCCCCGAGGAGCTCAATTAAGAGAGTTTCTATTGTAATTAAAAACTAAGAAACATTTCTAAGGAAAAACAGTGGATGCCATAAAGGTCTGTAATTGGAAGATGTGACTCAGTCCTGGGGCGTCAGAAAAGGTGGCTCAGAGGATTTGACAGTTGAGTTGAGATCAGAGGTTGATTAGGCGTGTGTTCAGAGAGGCGTGGGGGCAGGGATCTGGAGAAAAGAGGTTCAGGCAGCAGAAGCAGCAGAGTCTAGGGCAGAGGGAGTAAGTGTTGAAACTGAGGAACTGAAAGAAGCCAGTGTGGTCAGAGCAAAGGGTGGAAGTGGGAGGGCAGTCCAGGATGAGGCACAGGGAGGGAGAGCCAGTTTATGTGCCAGCTTTGTAGGCTCTGATGAACCTGCAGGCCTTTGTCCCTATTGACAATGGGAAGCTGTCAATGGTTATGAAGCAAGGGTCTGCTTATTTGATCAAGAGCAACAGCTAATTTGTTGAGTTTTGATCCCCAAATCTAACTTGGACACTTGGATGGTTTATTTTAACAATTTGAATACACTCTAGGTAGTTGAGAAAGAATATTTTCTTAACCTCTAGCACCAGAATTCCTCTTAGGGAGGGAACTGTCCTTGTAGGAAAACCCCTTCTTCAGCCACTTGTCAAGGATCCAGGATCTGAGGATTTGAGGATAGGTGCCAAGATATTAGAAGAGATGCTAAAATGCCTCTGCTGAGAAAGTAAGAGGGAGGAGAAAAAAGGTAGGGGGGGGTGGTGGTGCGGGGAGGGGGTGTTTATTAGTTTCCTAGGGCTGCCAACCAAGTACCACAAACTGGGGGCCTAAAATAACAGAAAATTGATTCTCTTACAGTTTTGAACACCAGAAGTCCTAAATGAAGGTGTCTCTCTTTGAGGCTCTGGGTAGAATCTTTCCTTGCTTCTTCCTAGTTTCATGGCAATCCTTGGTGTTCTTTTGATTATAGCTGCATCGGTCCAGTCTCTATACTTGTGGTCATGACATTCTCCCCATGTGTTTCTGTCTGTGCTTCTTCTCCTCTTATAAGGACTCTAGTCATATTGGATTATGTCCCACTCTAATGACTTTATCCTAACTTGGTTATATCTCCAAAGATCCTATTTCTCAACGAGGTCACTCCACAGATGCTAAGGGTTAAATATATCTTTTTGGGGGGCACATACTTCAATCCATAATAAGTATGAATGGAAAGAGGTGAGAGGATCAGGGAGGTTAAATGGCTAGGGTGGCTACAACCAGTAAAGAAATTACTGGAGATGGGATGGCTGAAAGGACTGAAAGGGTTTTCAACTGCTTTTCTTACAGGGTAAGATCTGACAGCCTGTATAACATCTTCCCCATTGTACCCATGCAGTGGCTTCTACCTTTCCAGCAAAAGTTCTGCTAAATGTGTTTGCTGATGCTTTGGTGGTGGAGGTGAGGGGGCAGGTGACAAGTGAAGTTACCAAGAAGGAACTGGGTATCATGTTTGGGTCACTGATATAATGGGTGTGATCACAGAAAACCGCAGAGAGCAACAATTCAATGAAGGCTGGAAAGCTTGCTTATTTATTTATTTATTTATTTATTTATTTATTTATTTATTTATTTATTTATTTTTAAGAAGGAATTCTGTGGCTGTAAGACCCCCCCGCCCCCCCCCCCCCGACTTCTCTTCCCAGTTAGTAAGAGAAATTTTGAATTTCCTCAATATCTAGCATGAGGGTTTGGGTCAACCTTATATTTTGGGCTAGGACCAAGGTTTCAAATACAATTGTTAAAATCCTTCCCCTTCACTTTATTCTGTCAGCATTTTGGGATACAGTGTATGATTTCAGTTAAGAATGTTTGCAAGTTGCTTTTTAAAAATCCTGTATTCTCTATCTCTTGCTCTACCATTTTCTCAATATAAAAATTCCAAGTTGACTACCACTTTGATGGCAGGAGAATGTTTTTTGAAGTTCAGTTTTCATATCTTGTCAATCTCCCTCACCTCATAGAAGACCCTTCCATTTCATTTCTCAGTCTATATCTGAGATGTGGAAGCTCTTCATGCTTTTCACTCAGGTTTGCACCCCAGCTCTCACAATGAAGGAACCAATTTCCCATCGTGAGTCCAGATGTTTGTGTTCGGCATTTCTGCTATTAGCCATCAAGTCTGAGAGTTGTACAAAATTAAATCTGTCCTTGAGGCATGGAAGGGAAGGTGATCTTGGTAATAGTTTAATGTCCTCAGAGTGAAATAGCTGAAATGTGGAAAGAACTACCATCTCCATGAACTATGACCCTACACAGCATTTCTGTTCATTTCTGTTGGTATTTAACACAAATGTGATTTTAAAATACATAAACCATCCTTGAAACCTAAGTAACTGGCAAATGGTTAGAATAATTAATAAAGCTTTATTTTTTCCTATAAACAGCCAGAAGAAAATAAGAAACTTTGGGGTTGGCAAAGATATTGTTTATGGCTAGTATATTGCCTCTGTGGAAGCTTTCACCCCTTATTGCAGTTACTTCATAGCCTGCTCAGGCAAAATGAAGAAAAAAGCAGAGCAATTATTCAGAGACTGTAAACATAAGATGAGGTTATGTTTGGATAGGTAGACAAGAAATCTCTAGGGTCTTCTCCCACTTTATGAATTCTGCTTGGGCTGTTGGTTGGAGTAGCTGGGTAATGCTCTTCTTTACCCCTGAAGCAGTTGGCTAACCCAAGTCTTACCCCACATTATACAGGGAACTTGTGCTCTCTGGCTGCTGAGGAAATAAGGGCCTTCTGGGTGAACCTGGGTCATCCTCTTCAGCCTTTGAGAGCCAGCCAGTCTTCCCCTTCAACCCAAACCATGTCTGCATGCCCCCTGCCTCCTAAAGATGTCCTCATAGAGCAAGCACTCATGGAAAGCCACAAGTCCCTCTGTGGCCCAAAGAATGCTGGAGGAATGGCCTCTGAGGTTCAACCCAAGGCTTACCCCTGCGCCAGGCTCTCTAGTTCTTTTCCATAATTCCTGTGTGGGGTTTCCTTTCCACAATTCCTTCTCTGCCCTCATCAGTCCTCATAACAAACCTTTAAAGAGTAATTCAGCAATGTAAGAGATGCTAGTCTTCTATGACACCTACCTTTTGGCCCTGCCCTAAGTCCAAGGCCATTTTCTCATAGCTCTATACAAACTCCCATTGGCTACCACACATTCAAAGGATCAGTTGATGGGGCAGTGGGGGCTTGCCCTTGGGGGTGAGAATGGCTGGGGGAGGGGTCAATTGGGGGAAAAGGAGACATATGTAAAACTTGAGACAAAAAAAAAAAAAAAGATCAGTTGAGCATCAACCCAGGAACCAAGAGGTCACTGGTACAATTCTCAGTCAGGGTACATGCCCGGGTTGTGGGCTCGATCCCCAGTAGGGGGTGTGCAGGAGGCATACCATTGATGTTGTTCCTTTCTCATGTTTCTATCTCTCTATCCATCTCCCTTCCCCTCTCTCTAAAAATCAATAAAGACATATTTTTTTAAAAAGATTAAAACAGAGAAAAAATATTTCAGCTTGAACAAGCCACGTAACTACCCATTGGTGCTTGTTACCCTGCAGGCATTAACAAAAAAAGGCATTCCTAAGTTTTTAATATTTCATTTTTTTTAATAACAGCAAGTCAAGTTGGCCAGGATTCAGAATAAATGTCTTGGAATGGTAATAAATATAAAAAATTTCTTTATAAAATCAAGAATATTAGCTACTTTCTGGGGAAAAACAGATAGACTGGAGTATAACAATACTTTGGCAAATATCAATATTAGAAAGAAAGTGGGGGTCAGTTATTCCCATTAGTCAAAATAATTGGCATAAGCATGGTAGAATAAGACCTTTAATATAAGAAAAAACTCATTATAAGTACAAGAAAACTTTGGCATTGCCCTTTTGTATTGCCAGTGACAATTTAATTATAGTATAGTCATATTTCTTATTCTGTAATTGTTAATTGGTTAAGGCAGAGAGCATCTTTATGAAATGTCTTTCTTACCAAATGTGTGTGGTATGTGTGTGAGTGTATAAAAATGAAGCAACAGAGACACAGCAGAGTAATATGTTACTAGCTCCATTCATCTGGGGGAAAGCTCACAACCCCCAATTACTCTTTCCTTCCACTATAGTGAGGTCAATGGTCTATTTAAAGACATGTACTCACAGTTTTTTGCCGCCCCCCCTCCATCTAATTCTGGGGTTATTTGTGGTTTCTTGGTTTAGCAGTGGTCTCCTTTCTGGTCATCATTGACTCTCACATAAGTGCAGATGCTGAGGCAGAAAATCTAACCAAGCTTATCTGATTGTATATTACCTCTCATAGCTTTTGTGGATTCCTTTTGAGAGAGAGAGAGAGAGAGAGAGAGAGAGAGAGAGAGAGAGAGATGTTTCAAGTTCTCCATGTAATGTCGCCTGTGCTCCTGCAGGTGATTTACGCACCACATGGTCTCCGCCGCCGTCTGTGTGCTGTAACTCAGTAACTCCTGGTAGCTTGACCTTCAGCAGCTGCTGAGCCTCGTAGTCTCTAACCGGGAGCAGAAGAGACCATTATAAGCAAGGAAACCACACGTGGCTTTCCAAACTGCATGAAATATATCTATTATGACTAGGTGAATTGCATATTCATGAAAACTGAGAAACGGAAGACTACTCCGCTCGCCAAGCACTCACCTTGGCTGAGCGCAAGGCCCAGCAAACAATGGGAAGCTCTGTGTTCTCATTTATTTGCCTTGCCGGTCAACCTGTGCGGCATGATTGCAGGTTTCTACAGCAAGCCATGGCAGAGTTTGCATTTCCAAGGAAATCTGAATTTCATGATGATTGCATTTTTATTTCATATCAACAAGTATTTATTGGGTGCCAGTGTTCTAACATTATCCTAACAAAATTGCAGTTATATTATTAGTAAAGGAATTTACTGCTCACAAGGCCAGTTTCTGCAAGTACTATGAAGATTTCCCTTCCCCCGTTAAATTGACTATCCAGCTAGTGTGTATGAAACCACTCACACTAAGATGATGAGTTTCAATGTTTCTATTTCTTACTAATTCCTGATTTGTTAGCAGAGAATCATGGAAACTCTATTTTACAGGTGGGGGAAGAGTGAAGGCAGAAATGCTAAATGACACCCCCTGCCTCCCCCAGGGGGTAATGTTAGTGGCAGAGCCAGGAAGAGCATTGCTGTCTCCTGCCTCTGCGTTCATATTTACTCCACCAGAATACTGCACACCTGTGGGTTTGACTTTTGTGTTGCAATGTCAGTAATGACAATGCCCAAGAAGACGGTGACATTTCAAATGCTGCCTTTTGGTTCTGTGCGTAGCTCTCAGGGGTGTCATTTCAATGCTGGCTGTGTTCCTACATGCTGATCCTTCTTCCTTTAGTCCTTTCCCTTCTCTGCCCTAAGATCTCTCCAACTTTACATTCTCCACTGCTGAGAACTGAGTTAAATGGCAATAGCAGTGGTGGTTTGCTACTATTCATTCATTCATTCATTCATTCATTCATTTCTTTTCCAGTAAGGATCTAGCAGAACCAACCATTGTGATCTCTAGAAAGCTGCTGATGAGGTATACTCGTTGAGACCACATTACGTTGGCAGCCTCTTGATTCCCAAGCATCCCCAATATGGCAGAGAGGGCAGCTCCCCTTGGGGGTACAATTCTGCAATATTAGTCTAGGATTCTTTCCTCCAGGCTCAGTATAGGGACTGTTCCTCCAGATCTTTCAGTGATTTTGTTAACACCTAATTCTGTATTAAACCACCTGGAGTGGTTTCTTAGATCTGCAACTAAGTCCAGACTCATTTACTGTTCAAAGATCACCTGTGTGCCCCCTGCACCCTGAGTCAACCTTTGTGCTATTATGTCATATTGCATTTAAGTTGTTCTCTCTCCTTGTCTCTCTGTCACCTTCCCGCCACCCTCTAGTCCAGTGGTTTTGAACCTTTTTCACCTCCTGGCACATATAAACTAATTAGTAAAATTCTATGGCACACCAAAAAATATATTTTTTGCTAACCTGACCAAAAAAAAAAAAAAAAAAAAAAAGAGGTATGTTTTTGATTCATTCACACTGGATGGCTATTGTTGTTTTGGCTGTTATCATTGTTTTGTTTGTCAACCTAAGGAAAAAGAGGTCAGTACCTCTGACTAAATAGTCAGGTGTTGCATGTTTTAAAATTCTTGTGGCACACTAGTGTGCCTCTTTGCAGCACACTGGTTGAAACTCGCTATTCTAGTCCACAGACTATAATGTTACTCATCTTTTAGCCTTGCTCTCTGTGAGATAAAGCCTGGCACATAATATTCACTTAAGAGATGTTTGTTTGAATAAATGGGTGGATGACTAAATGCATAGGACCAAATATCCTGTAATGCTTAGTTCATGGGAGAATGAAAAACTTGTTTAAAATGCAATTTTATTTCATACATAAGCCATTAGTGTATTTTATTTAATAAAATGCAAAAAGGCACACACTTTTAGCTTGATATTAATCATTACCTTTTACTTAAACAGTCAAATGGGATTTGCTGCTCAGCAATTAAATAGTTTTCAGTCCCCGGAAGACTAGCAATGTGCATTGATGAATATAAGCCCTGCTTCTTAGCTCCTGCCTCCCACCCATTACTTGTCTTCCTGGGTAAATTCTGAACAGGTGCACCAGATGCCTCATTAACTGCCTGGGGCTATAGAAATCGTGGGTGAGATGATCCCTCCCCAGAAACTAAGCCCAGCGTTCTTTAAACACTGCACTGGACTTGGAGCATTGTGATTCTTTCTGTGTTGCCATCACTGACAGACACTGTCTTAAGGTGCCAAGAGCTTGAATTGATCTTATCTCTTATCTTTCCTCTGATCCTCCCTTCTTGTTGTTAGTCAGTCTGCTCTCTATCATTTATCTATCTGTTTCTTTTCCCCATTAATATTTATTAAGTGCTTACAGGTTGTTTTATACTAATAATATTAAAAATTTTAAGAGGCTTTCACAATTTGTAACTCATTTAATTCTTGTTAAAACTTTCTGAGGTCAGGAGGGTAGGCATTGCTATTGTCATGTTATTGGTAAGCATAGAGAGATGCAGAAAATGTAGTGACCCACTAAGAGTTATATGGCAGAACTGGGTCTGGATGGTACCAGTTGACCTGACTAGGTTCCGGGTTTGTTTTGATCTCCTGTTTTTTTATGATATGAAACAGGATTATGAGACACAAAATAGACGATATCAGGTCTTTAAGACTTCGCACTGTAGATAAGTATAGTACGTATACAAGACACAGAGGGAATGTCTTGATGAGAGTTTGAAAATGCTTCATCTCACTTACAAAAAGTATTTCTATTACCAATGAATATATGTAGTGCATATGCATGAAGAACCCAAATGGAGAGAACACATCAACCTCAGCTGGTGATGACGAATCTCTGGTATTAACGATGCCACTGCAGCAGCAGTCGGAGGAGGTCACACACTCATTGCTCCTGAACTGGTCTGATGACATATGGAATATTGAGCAACATTTCCAAGTAGGAGAACAGCCAAGGGAGGAGAGTCAGGATGGAAAGGCATCCCAGAAACCAAGTCAAATAGGGATTGGTTGAAGGGTGTAGGGAGTAGAGAGAGGGAATGGGAGAGGAGATGGCATGAATCATTTTCTGTGTGACACCAGAGAGCAAAATTCTCCTACATGTGGGTAAAATGATAGGGAGCCAGAAGAAAACATTTTCTGACAATTACAGGATTCCAAAATAAGAGGGGATGACCACCTGCCAAAGCTATGGTCAGGGAACCTCCCTCGTGGGAAGGTTAGATAGTCATCTAGTTGTCAGTCGAAGGCAGCCTGGGAGCTGGTGGAGAAGCAGGCCTAACCTGAAAGTCTGACTCAGAAGCTCTGGGCAGAATCCAGAGAATCTCTGTTGGGAAACCACTGGACCAGATCAGTGGACTCCACAGTGGAAGGCGGAAGAAAAAGGATATCTCCTTAATATTTACATTTTATCTAAAAGTAGAAAAAGGAAGTAAGCTGACTAATATTTGATATCTAGTGACTCATAGGCCTACAGGCAAAGCAGGAGTCCTCCTATAATGAAGGCTGCCACAGTATCTTCATTTGTTTATTCTCATTTGCCTGTTTCCATCTTATTGCAGTTTATTGTGCCCAGCTAAAGAAATTTATGCACCATATCATAACAGAATTGCAAGTAATAGTATCTTTATATTTTGAACAAAATGAGAAGTAACCATGACAATCTTTTGTGTCACAGAGAGGTTTGTGGGTTATGTTGGGTCAAAATAACTAAAGCAGAGTTAAACGTAAAGTTGTGCATTTTTCTTCTACAAAAAAGACATGTGTTCAATTATGCTGACATTCTGTGATGATAAGTAGCTATTGTCAGTAGGACTTTTGGTGGAAATTTCTGAAAAACTAAGCATGCTTAAATGTTTCATTTGTTTAGGGTTTATTATGGGACAGGCATTGTTCTATTTTAAGTGGGTTTAGTCATTGACTCTTCACACAGTCCTAGAAGGTAGGAACTACTAATTCCACTTTTACAGATGAGGAAACTGAGGCATAGAAAGGTGAAGTGACTTTTGCCAAATCACCCAATTAGTGAAAAAATGGGTCCAAATGAAGACTTTCACCAGTCAACTAAACTAATTTCCTCCTCTGAAATGAGATATGTTACTTTTTTTTTGTTTTGTTAATCCTCACCCACAGGTATTTTTCCATTGATTTTTAGAGAGAGTGGAAGGGAGGGGGCGAGACACAGAAAGAGAAACATCGATGTGAGAGAGACACATAGATTGGTTGCCTCCCACGTGTGCCCCTGACCAGGGATCCAGCCTACAATCAACATACATGCCCTTGACCAGAATTGAACCCAGGACCCTTCAGTCCTTGGGCCAACGCTCTATCCACTGAGCCAAACAGGTTAGGGTTATCCGTTACTTCTTGAAAGAAACTCGTGCTATGGAGAAAACCTTTTGAAAATAATGGCTGAAAATGCTCCCATCATTAATGTTATGTTTGCTGCCAAAGCTGTATAAATGTGTAAAATTTTAAAACCATACTTCACAAACTTAGAAAATTTAGAGATATGATTTCAAAATTGATTTTAAAATGAAGCATTTCAGTGTATTTTGACTACTTATTAAATATATGAAAATACAGTAAGTTCCAATTTGTTCAGAAGATCAAATGATAGAGGAAGAAAAATAGAAATTTACTAGCAAATTTCTACAAAAACTTTCATATAGCTGATGGATGAGATTGAAAAGAAGTTTCACAATTTGGTAAGCCCAGCACTTTTCCTCTGATTTAGATGGACATGTATTTAAGAAGTATCTTTTTCAGTGTGGCAGCCAGCAAAGCTGCACCCAATTTTATCACAAAATATTAAACTAAAATTTTTAAAAAATAATGAATTGTATCCCATTGCATTATTCTCAGTAAAGAAATGTTATCCATGGTGACATCTTTTTAGTGAGAGCAAAAATTCTTTGTTCTTTTTAATAAAATACAATAAAACAAAATTATTTTAAACACATTTTATCTTTTTTTATCTTCATGTTATCTTTAAAATACATTTTGTTTTGTATGCTTTGTAATGACTGTAATATATTCATACTATGGTGTATGTATATAACATATAAGTAAATATCTATATATATAAAAGCCTAAGCAACCATCGCAACCGAACGGATAACCAAACAGGCTGCGTGGGGCGACCAGGCTGGCAGGGGGGTTAGTGAGGGGCGACCAAATGACCAAACAGCAGGCTGCGTGGGGTGACCAGGCCCACAGTGGGGGAAGTTGGGGGCGACCAGGCTAGCGGGGGGGGCGGGGGGGGAGGGCAGTGAGGGGCAACCAGGCAGGCAGAGGGGGGCAGTAAGGGGTTACCAGGCTGGTGGGGGAGCAGTTAGGGGTGACCAGGCCAGTTGGGGGGGGCAGTTGGGGGCAACCAGGCTGGCAGGAGGGGCAGTTGGGGGTGACCAGGCCAGCAGGGGGGGCAATTAGGGGTGATCAGGCAAGCAGGCAGGTGAGCAGTTAGGAGCCAGTGGTCCCAAATTGTGAGAGGGATGTCCGACTGCCTGTTTAGGCCTGATCCCCTGTCCCCCGCCCCGCACAAATTTCATGCCCAGGGTCTCTAGTGTAAAAATAAAATGGTATGTGCTCAGTTTACAGGTGGATGTACTCTATCAGCTAAGTGCTGAGACCACAGGATCTGATGTCCTTCAAGGTCCATTCTCTAGTTTAGAGTCTTTGATTCTCAGGTAAATTCTCTGCTCTTATTTGATGGGTGATAAAACCTAAGTGCCAAAAAGATACTTCCTTCCAAGGCAGGCAGCACCTCATTATCCAGCTCACTGCCCAAATCTCATCGGGGGGAAAAAACCGGCTAAAATAAAGACCCACGTTTCTGAGTGAATCAGCTTGATTTAAAACTTGGAGCTGTCTGTGCTTTGTACAACATCTAATGCACTGTTGATGCTCAATAAATAACAAATCATGAGATTAATAATTAAGAATTGATGTTACTGCTTCTGTGAAATGATTTGCCAAAGAATTATTCCCCACTCACTCATAAAGAAAAATGAGAGGTAGGGACAAAGCAATAGCTTTCAAGAAAATCTAGTTCCAGCTACTGTATGTGCATGTGGGTCTTTTCCCCACTCTTTCGTAAATCTGATGTATAACTGAGCAAGGTAGACCCAGAGCGAGCCTAAGCTGCTTCCCCACAGTCCTTTTGTCTTCCTGTCTTTAGGTGGCAATGTCTAGGATGTTTAATTGTATGCTTTAAAGTACTTGACAAACATTAATTAACTGGGGGTTGCTCTTTGTTTGAAGAGAGTTATGTCTAATTGTGAATATATCTCTAATTATCTGCTCTTTTTTGACTATATTATTATCTGAAATGTGCAATGTCTGGTTTGCTTGTACATTTACTTTAATAGGCTTTTTGAAATAGGTGGCAACCATGAAAAAAGGGACATATAGTCACCTTAATGAGAAAAATCATAATTGCCCAAGATTTGTGTTTATGCTCTTGTGTGTGCTATATTACATATATCTACACACACACACACACACACACACACACACACACACACATCCTTCCTTGTATTTATAACCATCCTCCCTTTCAAGCTTTGGATTTTGACAATTGTGATCACCTACATTGAGCTGGACTCCATTCTTTCTGAGCTAGGAGATTGTTGAGATTTGCCTTTAAAAACAAAAATAGGCAAAGCTCCCCAGAAAAGTGAATTATTCTTCCTGCAAAAGTGAGTGTAATTAATCACAAGAGAAAACTGGCCATGCATGTCAACAGAGTCCAGAGAATTGGCTGAGTGTTATTGATTCATTACCCACCGTGAACCCCTCCTCCCACCCCATGCAGGAAGACAGGTGACATGCAGACGGCAGCCATACCTGACACTGGCAGCATGGGCCTGGAGACCAGATGGATTACAAACTGTGAGAGATGCTGGGCTCGTGTTTTGGCATAAGCAGTGCACACTGTTAATTAGGAGCATAGCTTTGAACAATGTCTTAAATAATTAGCCAGGGCAGGTATGTGCCTGTGCAAGGGTGGAATATAGATTTTTCTGTTGCTTAGAGAAATTTTCTATAGTAACAAAGGAACAAAATGTAAATTAATTTACAACTGCAGGATTTACACTTATCATGCATTTTAAAGCAGGCTTCTAAGTAAACCACCTACCAAAACCTTCTAGACAAATCAGTAGCCTGTACATCCTGATCTTTGATGTCACTGTTAGTCTCATCTCTGTACTGCTCATCAGTTTTTAGAGGCAGTGTCATCCCTAGAGTAGAGGTAACAGACTTTCATGTCAATCAGACCCAAATTCAAGTTCTGCCTTTATTATTTACTAGCTATGTTATACACAACAGATCTTAAAATCTGTAAGATAAGAAATCATAGTATCTGTTATGGGATAAATTGTGCCCTCTCCTCAAATCCATATGCTGATGGCCTAATCCTGTACCTTAGAATGTGACTGTTTGGAGGTAGGGCCTTAAAAAGATGATTATGTTAGAATAAGGCTATTTGGATGAGCCCTAATCCCTAATCCAATCTGATCAGTGTCCTTATAAGAAGAGGAAATTGGACACACAAAAGACACTCCAGGGATGCAAATGCACAGAGGGAAGACCATATAAAGAGGCAGCAAGAGGGTGACCATCTGCAGGCCAAGGAGAGAAACCTGGAACAGATCCTTCTATTATGATCCTAAGAGGAAACCAATCCTGCCAGCACTTTCATCTTGGATTTCCAGCCTCTAGACCTGTGAGAAAACACATTTCTATTGTTGAAGCCATCCAGTCTGTGATATTCTTTTATCATAGCCCTACAAACAAATACAGTACCTGTTATAGGGTTATTGCACAGATAAATAATTTTTGCATATAACACGGCATTTGTTCTTAATAAATGACAATGCTATTGTCAGTAAAAGTTATGTTCTTCACTGAAAATGTTGTCATTTCCCAGGATTCCTTAGCCATGACTTTGTGATATCTGTTTGAAATTGGACTTCTTTTCCTTATGTCCAAGAGAATGTTGCCAACATAGCCTCTTCATGGAACAGTCAGCCACCTCTGCCTAAGTGCCCTCCTCATTCCTGTTCTGGTTTCTTCCCTCTGGCTTTTCCCTGTCCCAGCTCAAGGAGACAGTGCCTCAAGTGGGATAGGCTGCCTGAATAGGCAAATCCTCCTTCTTCTGCCCCCTCCAAATCTACAAAGGAAGGGTTGTCTGCCAGTGGTGGGGATGATGAGACAGTGATACTGTCATTGTGATACTGGTGGTGTCCTACATTTCTGCACTTTTTTCACTGACCTGAGGAAGTGTTTGGATACCTATTAGCTCTATATTTTGTTCAAAGTCCAAGTAGATGTCATTTCAAACAAACACAAATGTCTGTGATGTTCCCACTCTGACGTATGGCCTTATAACCAGGTAAATTAGCACAACTCCATGGTCACAGCACTTCCTGCTTCAATTTCAGACAGAAGCAGTTGGTGACTCACAGCCCTACTGACGCTGATGGCCTCAGTCCAGCCCCTTGTCTGGGAAGGCTGTGTGCCACTGACTGCTCTCTTCTTGGGCTGATGGGGGAGGGTCTGTCAGGATGATAGCATGGCACGTGAAACCTGGGCTGAGGTACAGGGGTTGTTTTTAAGCCTTTTAGGAGGTAACGGGTTCTTCAGGCATGGAATTCAGAAGTTTTCTTTTTCCTCAATGGGTTAAGAAGCTTGTCGGTTTCCACTGTGTATGTAATCATTAATTTTTTAAAATTAATTTGACCATCAGTTACTGCATGCCCACCAACTACAAACCACTGAAATGCTGAGAAGCAGAACAACAATAATAATGTTTTATTATGTCGTCAGTAGTGGTCCAGGTCATTTACATATTAGTATTAATATTATTGATAGTACTTGTTGAATGTCAGCTATGTAGCAGTTTTGCTAAGCAGTTTGCTTATGTTCTTTTAGTAATTTCATGAGGGAGGAGGTACTGTTAATCCCATTTCACAGATGGGAAAGCTGAGTTTCAGATGATGCTCAGGTCACATAGCTGGTAAATGCTGAAGTCAGGAGTAAAATTCAGGCTTCTGATCCCAAAGCCAGTTCTTTATTCAGTTGCCCAAAATATAATTGAGAAGGAAACATTCTGTGATAATTGAGACTCTTTGTGTCCTGCACTTGGAAGTCACTTTCAAGAGAAACATTCTTCTTATAAACAATGCTAGCTTTAGCTCATCAAATCATGAGTCTGGTGTGATTCTCAGACTACTACCCCGGGTGCTCGGATCTCCACCTCACACTCTGCAACCAGCTTTTCTTTGACATTCGACATTAGAGGGCTATTCCTTTGGGTTGAGGCTATGTGCCTACTGGGGGGAATGGTTGTTCCACTGTCATTTGCACCTTCATGTGAATGTGTTTATCATGTCATATTCTCTTGGGGGTGGGGGGAGGGAGTTCAGTGTAGATTGATAAGGAGAATCAGGGCCACAGGATATATGAAGGTGTGAAGTGCAGACCCTAGACTGTAGCCTTCTGTGGGCCTTGCTGGTTTGTGTCATTGAGCTGGGATTTCCTGAAGCTCAAGGCTGCTCTTTCCAAATCCATCTCTAACTGAATGATGTTAAGAAGTAGGCAGGTCAGGCTGCTTTGTGAATAAGAAAGAACTCCATTTATCTGAAATTTACATCTAACCATGGTTATGACTACCTCCATGTAGCCTACTTGAATGGAAATATGATTCTTTCTGTTAGGTCTAACTACAATCTAATAATAATAACTAATATTTATATCATGCTGACCATTTACAAAGCACTTTACAGGCATCATCTCATTTGATTATTCCAGCGAATTCTGGGGTGGATAATTTTCCTCTTTTTCCCACTATGGGAACTGAGGCTCACAGTTACATGATCTACCCAGGGTCACAGAGACAAGGAGGGGGGCGTGTGTGAGGAAGCACACCTCATCTTTGGGCAAAGCCAGATGTGATTGGCCACATCAAGCTTCTTCCTTGACTTCACACTCACTCCCCCTTATAGATACCTGAACATGCTGGGCTCCCAAATCACAGACAAGTTAGAATTAACAAAAAGGCTGAACTAAGTCTTTCTACTCTTCCTGGTCATAAATAATCCATCTGAAGCCCTGGTTAGAAAAACACTCCCTCTAATTCGGCTCTCACTGGCCACGACTTCCAAGGACTTGCAGCTGGTTGAGAGCCAGCCCTGAGTGGATGTACTGGGTAATGTCAGTGCTCTGGCCAGATTCCTCACATCCTCTTTACTGTTTGTGTGTGCCAGTGGGTTTGGTGTGATTTGCTTTCAGTGGTCAGTCCTGTGGCTTCTTTTTCTGGGATAACCCTGACTGACAGGTGTGGGAGCACCTCCAGTTAGACAACTATGAGATGTAGCTTCCATCCTGGACCTCCCCAATGGGATCAGTTGAAGTCACTCTCTGTGGGTCACCTTTGCTTGACTTCCTGCCTTTCCTGTTGTTGCTTCCCTCACCCCCAATCGTGTCCTCAGGGAGGACTTCCTTGGTAAGTCACTGGCACATACATCCTTGGCTCCAATTTTGCTTCTAGGGAGCCTGATCCAAGATAAAACATGTCACGAGTTGTTCCAGAATCTCTTGGTTGCCCTAGTTTAATGTTTCTTTTCATATCTTTGATTACGCAGTTTTTAAATGTTTATTAGTTGCTGACGTTACATTATTTTAAATCTCTGAGCCTCTTTTCGCATCTTTAACATGGGGACAATAACACCTGCCTATTAGGGCCATGGTAGGGACTTAATGAGGTAAGTAGGCAAAGCACTAAATATAATATTTATAAGTGATATTCAGATATTATTATCTATTCTAATATTTTGTGTGGAAATTTCTCCAGTAGCATTCTGGAAAACATTGCTGGTAGAATGGGTTAAAGTCACAGAATAATTCTACCACTGTGTAGCCTTGTATCTCTGTGAATTTCATAGACTCAGAAACAAAAGTAGTTTATAGCATATAATCCAAGTGTTTCAGGATTTAGCAGCTGCTACTTGCAAATGCAGTCACGTCATATTAAACCGGAAAGTCAATAGGAACGAGCAAACCCCCATTTGACTGGCTTCTTTTTGACTCAAGGGAGGCCAGTTTTTTACAGAGCCCTCCACAGGGTGCTCACATATGTCTGCAATTATTCCTCACCACTATTTGCTGAGCCCAGACTTACAGCTTTATGCCCCTTTGTGTCCAGAGTTGCTGATCCCAGCCTGCCACTCTTGCTTCTATCGTGGGGCTGCTGCTGCTCCCAGTGGGCATGGAGAGTCCCACACCTAACGTCACTTAAAAAAAAAAAGAGCAAAACTGCTGCACCTCAATGCTTAAAATCCTCACTGTTGTTTTTGTGAGATGGGAGGTGCTTTATTTTTTATTTTTTTGCATTCAGCTGGGACAGGTATGGCAATTCCATGGTAGGGGGCAGCAGGTGGGGAGGTGGAGTGAAATAGAGAGGTGGGGAACCAGGAAAAGTGAAAAGGACCCATAATGAGTTCACCAGAGCCAAAGAGTTTCAGAATTTTAATATATTTTCAATTAACTCACACAACCCTTTGCTCCTCAGGACAAATACATGCTGTCAATCGCCTCAAGTGGCAATGAATTCTGGGACCTCCACCACCTGTAACCATAATCATTCTGCACGTCCAAATTCAAGCCCTGTTGCCTGGTCTTACAGCAGAGACAAACTAATTACGATTTAAAACCACAAGTGACTGCGGCAGCTTTAGACTTACAAGGAAGTAGCATAATTTCTCTCTGGAGTATATAAATTGCCTTTTATTTGGCAAAGATAAGGCCCCCAGGGAATGATTTGGAAGGTGGCATTGAAACAAAGGGATAGCTAAGCCAATCAGCATAAAAAATAAATGAGGATTTTCTGGGGAGGAGAGCAGAGAAAGGAGGAGAAGGGAGCAGGAGAAACAAGGGATTAAACCACAGAGTGGAAGGTCATCAGTCTAGGAACACCACAGATCCCTGGTGCTATCTGTAGCTTCTCTCCACTAGGGCCTGTTTGTCCCTCTAGGAAGTCTCACTGGACAGAACCAAAGCTGACCCCACATTCATTCTTGGTTATGTAGCCCTGCCCTTGGCAAACACTCACCCATTTTTCCCATTGACCAAACCTGAGAGTATAGGCTGCCCCATACCGCCATTTACTTTTTGCTGTATTCATTCACTCAGTAAGTTTAAAGTGAGAGTCAGACACCAGCACGTGTGTTCTCTGCAGTCCTGTTAAATCCTGATCACTAGCTTGAGATGAGTGGCAAGTGTCCCCCCACCCTTCCAAACCCAGGGAACCCAAAGGTTGCATAGCACAGTTCTCTTCAGGGAAAACCCCTTTCCCAGGCCCTCTGAGTCCAGGTGTTTTTATGCCCTCCATACAAATGAAAAGTCTAAGAGAAGTTTCACCAATTCTTGGCACCAACTCTAATGTTTCTAAGTGTAAATAGAAGATTGTAACATGTTGACTTTATGCTTTAGCTCTAATGTTCCCTCGGAAGCCCTATGGCTCCTATTTGTAGTCTTTCACTAGAGCCACCCATTCATCACATTTATGTCTGAATCCCAATAGTGCAATGGTTCTAGTCTTTTTTTTCCTCAGGATAAAATCCCAATGATAATAAGTGAATACAAACGTTAAGGGGAGGAAGGCTATTTCTGTTCTATTTTCCAGAAGGCTCTGAGGTTCGGTGCCTGCCTCACCAAGCCTCCTGTTATAATTAAGAAATGTCCGAAGGGCTCTTCTTTTTTCACTCTTGGAGGAAGGAAGGACGGAATGCTAAAGTGGAGGCATATTAGGATGTTTTTCTCCAGTTGGTTTTTAAAATTTGTTTCTAAGAGTGGTATCATGAACCTCACATGTTAGGATCTAACAGATTTGGAAAATATTTTGAGAAATACCATAAATATACGTAAGATTAGAGCAAGTTAAAAAGTGATTTCCACCTCACTTTCACTCTTCTTGTCATTCTACCCGGAAAATACAAGGCATCCCCAAAAAATGTATACGTACTTAACAGCTGATTCTACTACATTTTGAAAATGAAATGTATTTTAATAAACACTGCCTTTACTAGTAAATTATTCAAAGCGTGCATACTTTTGGGGGGACACCCCATATATTTTGATTCTCATTTGGACTGATCTTCTCTTATACAATCTAGCGACCTTTATTTTGAAGTTTAGAATACAACATGATGCGTGGCCTTAGAAGTTATGTTCTGAAGGATGTGAGAGTTACGTCAAATTACAGATTTATCTTGTGCCATGTGATACTTGGAGATGCGATTGCTGGTAGTAGCTGCCTGCAGCTGAAGAACCACGAGAAGTACACTTAGAAATAGGGCCTGTGGTTTTGACAACAAGTGTCATTGAGATACAGCTCTCCTTACAAATTGGCCTATATTAGGTTGAGATCAAGGAGGAAGGTGTGTGTGTGTGTGTGTGTGTGTGTGTGTGTCTACCATTCACTTACCCACTCACCCAACTATTTTTGGTGAGGTAACACAGAGAAAGCAAAAGAAGTGGCAATGAGGAGAAGAAGTGTGCAATGAGCACAGAAAACCTCCTGTTCCATTCAGCTGTGCTAATTAGTAATGAGCACAATATTCATACAATATTCATTTTTTTTTAAAGGTCAGGCAACACAAAGAAGGGAAAAGAAATGGCCATAAGGGAAAAGAAGTGAACCACGGGCATGGATAACGTCCTGTTCCATTCAGCTGTGCTAATTAGCAATGAGGGTAATATTTCTTTCTTTCTTTCTTTTTTTTTTTTTTTTTAAGGTCAGGCAGGATATTTTAGCACAACAAACAAAACAAAAACTTTTCTGCTGCTTACTTGGAGCCTGAAGCCTTGGTTAGTTTTACCTCCCCTTATTAGCCATATGACCCTACGTAATTTATATCCGCTCTGAGCCTCACGTTTCTGCATCTGTGAACTGGAGATAAACTATCTATTGTGTTGAACTCTCATTTAAAGGACACACTACTTATGAAGTTCTCTGTGAATGGCACAGGGAGACCCTGGTGTAAAGTGCACTGCCAGATGATAGTTGAGATGGCTGCAGATGTGGAGATAGGACACTGGTACTTCAGGGTCTGGATAAGGCTTTCAGTTTCAATTCGAGCATGTACCCACCGGCGGTATTGATACAGCACAAAGCCAAGGGCAGATTTGACAATGATTTGTTTAATTCGATTGGTGTGGACTGCAAAACTGGGCCGTTCAGTCTGCAAAGTGTCTAGCCTGTAATGATCTGATATTGGCTGTCTACATCCATCAAACTAAGTGGATGATTAGCAAAACACCATTTGACTTAGTGATGTAAAGACAGTAACTGCGGCTGTTTCTCAATTAAAAATCTCATTCAAAGTTGTGGCTTTGGTTGTTACATCTGTGTAGACATTTTTCACATTTGTGTGTAACTCCAGCTTTTTTTTTTTCTTAAATACCTTTTTAAAAAAAATAGTCACCAGGTATCTTATATAGTCTCTCCCAGACACATTTTTTTTTTTTCTCCCAAATCCTCCCTCCTGTAGTACACATTTCAGCCAGCCTCAAACTCTCAGGGCTAACTCTGACTCCTCCCTCCCCCACATCTCCCACATTCCATCAAATGCCAGTTTTCTATCAATTCTCTCTATGAAATATCTTGATCTCTTTCTCCTCCTCTCTGATTCTATAGTCCTGTTGTCCTACAACTTCATTGAGGCCCAGCCTGTGATTACAGAAACCCTATAATTGGCCTCCCATTTTGAGTATGGCCTCATTCCAATCCATCCAATACATTAATGCTCTCATCTTGTTTATACTAAGCTCTGAAATGCCTCGCAGGATTCTCACTGCCTAGGGCATGGTGCCCATATTCTTTTTCAGCATGGCAATCCCTGGGTCTAACCTGTCTTTCCAACTTTATCTCCTCCTACTCCCCTCATGCACACTACTGAGCAATCGGTGCCTCATCCCCTACACTGACTCATGCCCTCCCAGATGCTATTCTATGCACACACAAATCCCTTCTTCAGAAGTTTCCTCCCCTCATTTTAGCTCTCTTACCTCCACTCCAAAAGCTACCTAATTAATCTTCAAGAGCCATTCAAATACCACCTTCTCACTGTTCTCCTTTAGGCTCCTGTTTGGAAAGAATCTCTCTCTAGTCTGTACGTTATATGTTAATTAGATCTGCTCTACTTTCTCTCTAGACTGTACATTTCTCCAGGGCAGGATTTGTGCCAGTCATCTCTGTATTCAACAGGGTCCACATATGTTGCATATAATAGCTGGTCCTTAAATAACTGTTGAGTAGGTGAATGTCTGTAAAGGAAGCAACTTTCCAATATATTCGTTGCTTGCTTTCTTGTGTGGGAAGTAACTTCTTATTTGAATATTGTAAACTTATATGCTAGAATATTTTCCTTTGAGAATGCACAAAGAGCTCCTTTGACTTTCTTTTTTCTGAAAATGTGGGTTCTTTATTGGTGGTATGGCATTAATTATAGGGAAAAGAAAAGGAAATTCTGGAAAGTAGTTCACTGAAGGGAAAAATGAACATGAAAATTCCAACTATAAGTGGAATAAATAATATGTTTGCTGAGAAGGACTTCTCGAAAGGTAGTGTCCTCTAGGGCAGTGCTGTTTTTAAAGGAATAATAATAATTTTTAAAAAGGAACATCTTGGAATTTTGTAGGAGAAATTGAATTTGTAAGAACTATAGAATTATTAAATTATTCAGAAATTGGGCCAGACTTTTCCTAGAATTTTGTAGCTCATTGGATTTGACAAGAGAGGTAAAAATGGGTGTTGGATTGGAGAAAAGAACTAATGGAGACAAATTACAGGAATGGTAATGGTTTCATCCTGAGAATATATGGATGGTGTTTAAAAGACCATCATATCATACAGATAGTGAACTGCTGTTGTCACTCCTCGTCACACTGGGGAGCACAATGAAAGAAAATATGGGCAAAGCCAAGCAATGCCTTCTGATACAAAGGATAGGGCAAAGGATGGGGTCAGACTTGCGGATGAAGGCATGATTTCATTTGGGCACATTTCATAGAATAAAATAAAGTGAACATTTAATGGTTTATTTTTAGTTTCATCAAAAGACCCCAAAGTTATTAGATGTCCTATGCCAAGATCTCTCAGGAGAACTAAGAGCTTTCCAATGGTGCTGTGTGATCAGTGACTGAAGGAAATCTTGATAAAGATCAATGCTTGGTGTATTATTTTAGACATAGGACCTGTTAGGTTAAATGCTGTTGGGCTAAAAAAAAAAAAAAGGATTAACTCCTAAATATTCACAAAGGTTCAGATGTAATTCTGCTGAAAGGCAAGAGGATGCGCGCTATGTAGAGTCAGTATATTCATCAGATTTTCCAGAATATCTATGATTTCTAAGTAACTTTGCTATTTTGAATACCTTTGTAAAAATAAAACTAAAGTGTTGTGACAAAGTTCACAGCTCAAAAAAATTTTAAAAGCTTTGTTGGATTTTTGGTAGAGAAAATATGAAGATTGTAATTATGTGGCCTATTGAGGTCCAATCTCTGGGGAATTGTATCTGATTTTATTATCTCACAGATATACTTTGTAAACTAAAATTGGATTTGTTGGCCCTAATAGGGTTTAATTTCAGGGTTTCCCCCTCTATCTTGTGCCCACTTATTAAATACATGGGTTAAGAAGAAAATGAAAAGATCATGGGGAAGATAATATAAAGATCAACATCTCCTTGCCATCCCATTTTCAGTTTCTTTCCAATCTACTGCTCTTGTCAAAGTCACCATTACTTCCAGGTTGTTAGATCCATTGGTCAATTTTCACTCCACGTCTTATTTGTCTTCGTATTTATGTATGTATTTATTTATTTATTTAAATGTATTTTTATTCATTTCAGAGAAGAAGGAAGAGGGAGATAGAAACATCAATGATGAGAGAGAGTTATTGATCGACTACCTCCTGCATGCCCCACACTGGGGATCAAGCCTGCAACCCGGGCATATGCCCTGACTGAAAATTGAACCCTGACCTCCTGGTTCATAGGTCGACGCTCAACCACTGAGCCATGCCAGTGGGCTTATTTGACTTCTTAGTAGTATTCCACACAATTGACATTGAACTGTTTTCCTCATTTATATTTTAGGACGCTTGTTTTCTTCCTGCCTCACTGGCTGATCTTCCTCCATCTCCTTTGCTGGGTCATCCTCTTATCCATAGCCTTGAAATATTAGTGGGTCCTACAGCTGAGGCCTTAGACCCTTTCTCAACTATACACACTCCCATTTCCTTGACTCAAAACCATCTATCTGTTGGCTGATGACTCCAAAATATATATCTCTGGCCTGGCCAGTGTGCCTCAGTGGTTGAGCATTGACCTATGAACCAGGGCATCAGGGTTTCATTCTGGGTTAGCGCACATGCCCAGGTTGCGGGCTTGATCCCTAGTGGAGGCATGCAGGAGGCAGCTGATCAATGTTCTCTCTCATCATTGATGTTTCTATCTCTCTTTCCCTCTCCCTTCCTCTCTGAAATCAATAAAAAATATATATATTTTAAAAAACAAAAAACCCCATTACACCCCTAATATGATATTGTATGTTAATTGTAACTGGAAAATATATATATATTTTTAATATGTTTTATTGATTTTTTACAGAGAGGAAGGGAGAGAGATAGAGAGTTAGAAACATCGATGAGAGAGAAACATCAATTAGCTGCCTCTTGCACATCTCCTACTGGGGATGTGCCCGCAACCCAGGTACATGCCCTTGACCGGAATCGAACCTGGGACCTTTCAGTCCGTAGGCCGACGCTCTATCCACCGAGCCAAACCGGTTTTGGCTGGAAAATATATTTTTAAAGTATCTATCTCCAGCTCTTCCTGAACTCCTGACTAGTATAGGGAACTGACAACCCTTCATCTCCACTTCAATCCTAATACACATACCAAATGTTTCAAGCACAACTCCTAATCCTTCTTCCTAAATCCTCTCCTCTTGTAGACTTCCTCAGGTCAGTGAATAGCAACTCCAATCTTTGAATTGACCAGAGCAAAATCATGAATGTCATATTTGACTCCGTTTTCCCATTCCCATTCCCACTAGTTCCTCAGCAAACACTGTCAGCTTCACCTTCAAAATATATGCAGAATTGAGCATGTTTTACTCCTCTGTCATCATCCAGTGTCTGTCCTTGCTCCTCTACAGCCTTGTCTTACACAGCAGCTATAATTACCCTTTAAAAGGTAAATCAGATCATGTCACTATTCAACTCAAAATCCTCCAGTGGCCTCCATATCACTCGGTATAAAAGCCAAAGTTCCTTACAGCCATGAAAACATGACCAACACAACTGTGGCAATTGGGGGTATCATTGACATGGCCCGACATGGCCCAACATGGCCCGGATCCCCTTTACTCCTCTGGTTTCCACTGTCATTGCTGTTCTCTGCCATTCTGCTCCTCGTATACTCCAGACATGCTCCCTTCCCAGGGCCTTTTTATATGTTTTTTCTTTTGCTTGGAACACTCTTGCCTGAGTGTTCATTCCTTTGGTCAAGTCTTTGTCCCACTGTCACCTTCTCAGGGAGCCCTGCCCTGACCAACCTAATTAAAAGCCCATCTCCATACCCCCAGTACTCTGTGCCTCCTGTCTCTGCTTTATTTTTCTCTGCAACATTTATTGCTATCTGGAATTGTATATATTTAATTTGTTTACCTGTTTATTGCCCATCTCCCCTACCAGCATAGATGCCCAATGGGGATACAAATTTTTGTCTGCTTTGTTCACTCAGTCTGTGTCCTCAGTGCCTAGCACAGTGCCTGGCACATACAAGGCACTCAATCAATATTTATTTAGATGAGGAAATCAATGAACATTTGGAATAGGATAGGGCCCACTTTCCCTGAGGCATTGCTTTGACCTCCAAGGCATTTTGCATAGATTTTAGTTATAGTGAATGCTCTTTAGTCTTTTATTCAAGAAGTAAATACACTACCTCTTGGTTTTTAATCTAGGTCATAAAGATTAAACCTGACAGTATTGGTGGAATGACTAATGAAGAGAAGTACATAATGATGCCTGATAGTTGTGCTTGAAACTATGTTTTCTATAAGTATTAGAAAAGAGGTAAGGATTTCTTTCAAAGATATAACAATGTGACATTCAATAGAAAGACCATGTAGAAAAGTATTCACTCATGTGCCCGTTGTATATCCCCAGAATTCTTTGTCCATATCTCTTAACCCTTAATTATGGGTTTACACATTTGTCTTACCATTTAGACCAATGGTTCCCAACCTTTTTTTGGTCATGCCCAACCTAAGCATCTCTAAAATCCTGATGCCCCCCTGTGATATATAATTTTTATTATTCAAAAAATGAACTTCTGTTCACGTGGAGGAAACCTAAAAGGCCATTAACTTGGTCTAAACAAGTTTCCAAAGAACATGGCATCCACGAAAGGGAAAAATAAAAGAATGAAAGGACAGTTGAAGTACTGAGGAAGAAGTTACTAAAAAATTGTTAAAAAAATAATATGAAGTGATATGAAAAAATAGCAAATAAAGTTTCAAAACATATAATAGAAAACTGAAATGCATAAATATGTCACAATATATATTTATATACTGTATATGAGGCCCCTAAGACCATAAGAAATGCAAAAAAAAAATCACTGTTAATAACTCATTCTCAAATTGCCCCCCTTAAAAATCAAATTGCCCTCCTGTGGGGCATGTGCCCCACATTGGGAACAACTGATTTGGATTATTCAGGGACTGCTGGAATGCTTGATCCACAGCCATGGAATCCCACACAGCATATAGCTGCTGACCAGGAAATACCTTCCCAGTGAAGGAATTATGGGAATGGGCTATTGGCCTTGACCATGGGCTCAACTGGCCGTATCACATACTTTTTAATTCAGAAGGAATTGGCCTCCTAGAACTTGAAAACTGAAGGCCCACTTGAAGTGCCAGCTTGGAAGAAATATTTTGCAAGGAAAAAATACTGCCATTCTAGATGCATTATATACAGCAAATAGGAGACCTTTATATGGCAGTGTGTCCTTAATAGGAAGAATAAATAGATCCTGGGACCAAGGGGTAGAATCAGGAGTGGCTTCACTTATTGTCACTCTCAGTGACTCACCTGGGGGAAACGTTGCTTGTCATCCCCAAATTCTGGACTTCATAGGGTTGGAGGTCTTAAACCCCAAAATAGACACTGTTGCCAGGAGACATAGCAAGGATCCCATTGAGTTACAAACTATGGTTTCTCTTGGCACTTTGAATTCCCTGTGTTTAAAAACCAGGAGACAAGAACGCCACAGTCTTGGCAGGGCAATTGTCCTTAATCAGCAGGTGGAGGAAGGAAGGGATGCAACAATTTTCTTCAGCACCTCTTGGTACTTCCTTGCCCAAATATAACTGTAGATGGACACATGCAGTGACTCTGGCTTAAATGAATATGACCACTAGCTGCTCAGACCCGTCAGGAAAAAAAAGTTTAGGTCCAAGTAAGCCAACAAGACCTGTAGTAGTGATAGCTGATGGTAAGGGAAGGTTAGAATGAAGAGTGGAGGGGGGACATGAGGAGCACCTGTTGTGGCCCCAAGACTAAATGCAGCGACAGCAGCTGTAGTTTTTCCCCATTAACCTCCTTCTTCTAAGTTTCATCTCAGGGAAAGAGGCCATGAGCCCTGGAGGGCTTGCTTTATCTAGTACAGACAGTTATCACAGAGTTTTATTATTGATTTCATTTGTGTGTGTGTGTGTGTGTGTGTGTGTGTGTGTGTGTGTTGCCAATGTCATTGTTAGTTGTTATGGTTTTATTTTCATCTTTAAAATCGATAGCATTTTTCCATATTTTCTCAGAGTTCTTACAGAGTTTTTACTTGCCTTAAAACTTTTAAGATTATAATTAAGCATATGAAAAAGAAGTATATATAGTTATCATAAATACTTTAATGTAGTTTATTAAAGCCAAAAGAGGTGACTTGTTTGACCGTACATGTTGTAGGAATTATAAATCTGATTTTAAAGTAATTAAGTAAATATCAGAAACTAATACTATTCCTTTTTTTATGATTCTATGGCTAACTTTTTAATTTTTAAAAAATTTTAATTTTAATTTTTTACTGAATTCATTGGTTAATAAAATTATATAGGTTTCAGGGGTACAATTCTATAATACATTATCTGTATATTGTATTGTGTGTTCACCAACCCAAGACAAGTCTACTTCCATTACTACTTACCTCCCTTTACCCTCTCCTACCTCCCCCCACCTCCCTTTTCGTCTGGTAATCATCATACTGTTGTCTGTCTGTGAGGTTTTCTTTTCTTCTTAATCTCTTGTCTTTTCACCCAGTCCCCCTCCCCTCTGACAGCTGTCAGTATGTTCTCTGTATCTATGAGTCTGTTTCTATTTTGTTTGTTAGTTTATTTTGTTCATTAGATTCCACATATAAGTGAAATCATATGGTATTTGTCTTTCTCTGACTGGCTTAAATAATCACTACCTGTCTTTCATTCTCTGTATTGACATTATATATGGCAGGTGTGATTTTCAGGTGATTACTGTATGTTTATTTATTCATTGGTTATAGTGATTATGTGAAACTCAAATCCAGCTGAAACCTAATGGAATTTGTATACCCATTTGACAATTCATGTTTGTATATATTTTTTTTGCCAACTGTTTTAAAAATAATATATTATTTGAAACACACTGAAAACTCTGAGTTAATTATGGCAGGTGTTTTTTTCCTGTCAAAAATTGAAGCTAAAGAGACTTGGTGATTTATCCTATGCACACAGCGTAAGTGTTAGAGTTGCCTTTTGAACTCTGGGTCATCTGACTCCAAATTCCATTTGTCTCCCAATACTTTAAGTGACTTTCCTTCAAAATAACAACCATGGCCCTAGCTGGTTTGGCACAGTGGATAGAGTGTTGGTCCCGGGTTCTGTTCTGGTCAGGGTCACATGCCTGGGTTGTGGGCTCAATCCCCAGTAAAGGGCATGCAGGAGGCAGCCGACCAACGATTCTCTCTCATCATTGATGTTTCTATTTTTTCTCTCTCTCTCTTCCTCTCTGAAATCAATAAAAATATATTTTAAAAAAACCCCAAACAGCCATGAAGTTTTCCAGGCGAAACACGCAGTAATGTCATTATGAGAAGGATCAGTTCTTTTGTTTATAATTTTAAGTGATTATCTTTATTATTAAGAAACCTGCACCATGTCCTTGGTGTTTTCTAGGGTAAGCCACCTGCATTCAATGTCTCACCAGTGGCTGTAATGCAGTCACTGTCCATGCTGATGTTTCCTAGCTTTAATAATTACTTTTAATTATCCAAAAGATAAATAAAATGGAAAAAAAGGGAAAGAAGCAAATAACATTAACTTTCAAATCAGCATTCTAAATGAGAAGAATGTTGATTTGAAAGTTAATGTTATTTGGGCTTCTATCCTGTTATAAGCAGCAGACCAGTGTTCAGCTTCATGCTGTTTTTCTGAAGCCCCTTTATTTATTTTTCATTAATCTGTCTCCTTTGTGTGCCTGGTGCTCAGTAATCTGCTCATCTCTGGCATGATCTATACTATAATCTATCGCTTCTTCCTCCATGCATTTTAATGAAGCCATTTTTGCCTCCTTTACATAACTGCTGTCCTGATTTTATACTAAACATCACCATTTATTGTCACATCATTGAAAGCAAATCTTTAAAGGAATACCTCAAAATGGAATAGATACGTATTTTGATTCTTTTTTTTCCCTCAAGAGGGCTTTGGGAACTCAGCAGCATTTTCATCATTTTGTTTTCAGTAGATGTTCAGGTTTGGAAATAGATATCCCCTGGACACAAATCCAAGTGGGAAAACCTTTGGCAGTCAGGATTTGCCTGCCACAGCTGCTGGCTTTTTCTGTCCCTTCATGCCCCATCAGTTGGCTGGGTGATCTGAATTCCTGCCCCGGCCCTGCGCTGCCCTTGTGGGATGGCTTTGGTAGCTGCAGAGCCATAGAAAAACCGTGCAGGAAGTGCTTGCCCATTGTTGCTGTTTGGTGTCTGTCTTCCTGCTAGTGTGTCTCACTCCTCTGTTTCCTGGCCATTGGCCTGAACTTGGACCTTCCACTGTGCTCTGGCCGCACATTCCAGGCTCATGTTTGTCTGCCTGGTTCTGACCCTTGCTCTCTGTGTGAGGTCTGATCCACTGCCTGGCTCTGACTGTGGTGCCCTGGCTACTGTCCCTCTCCTGGCTGTTCTCAGGGAACCAGGGAGCTTCTTGCTCTGGACTTCAGCTTCTACATTTTGCCTCAGCCGGCTCCCTTCTTGGTCTCTTCTTCCCTTCTCAGTCTTGCCTTAGGTTTCTGGTTATTCTTTCTTTCAACAACCAGCTATTAAGAGCCTAATGTGAGTTGTTGATACAAGGATTAAATAAGACATAGGCTCTACCCATACTAACTAGAAGATAAATAGATCCCCCAAAAGAGGCAGATCCAAATTTTGTGGGTTGTGAGACTTATATAAATTTGGGGGCCCTTGTCAATAAAGAGAATGCGAAATTCTGAATACACATTTAGGAAAGGGCCTTTAAAAGGGTTTATGTGAATGAGAGCCCTGGAGCTTCATTAGCTCAACAGTAAATTCAACTATGTGGGAAAAGGATTTTTTAAATGGGTCAAATTCTGGAGTAGAAATATGCAAGGATACCCAGGAGTAGAAATTTGAGGATACCCAGGAAAGGCAACTAACCCACACTGAGGTGGCTTCCTGTTAGTTAGAGGTTTCCTCTAATGAGTTTTTTTTTTTTTTTTAATATATTTTATTGAATCCTTACAGAGAAGAAGGGAGAGGGATGGAGAGCCAGAAACATCGATGAGAGAGAAACATCAATCAGCCGCCTCCTGCACAGCCCCCAGTAGGGATGTGCCCGCAACCCAGGCACATGCCCCCGACCGGAATCGAACCTGGGACCCTTGAGTCCACAGGCCGATGCTCTATCCACTGAGCCAAACCGGTTCGGCCCCTCTAATGAGTTTTAAAGGCTAAGTACTATTTAACTAGACAAAGGAGATGGGGAAGGAGAAAGAGGCAGGTAGGACATTCCAATGAGGGGGTCCAGCATATAGGTGGAGACCACAATAATGAGTCCTGGGCTTCCAGCAGCTCTGTTTTGCTGGAGTGTGAAAGAGGTAACAGGAAGAACGGAACAGTGAGATTGGAGAAGGAAGTCAGGGCTAGAGCCCTGTCTGTGCCACAAAGGACTTCGGATTTTATCAACTGTTGCTTAGATTCTCATATCAGACAAGCCACTCTGGCAGGAAAATATGCAAGTATGGATATCAGTTAGAAGGTGTCAGCATTATGAACTAAAGTCATAGTAGTAGTAACAGAAAAAAGAGATGGGTCAAGAACAATGTAGAAGATGAGCCATCTGGGCTTTCTGAGTTGGGTGAGTGAGTGAATGACAGGACCCTCAAATGAAAATTGGGGTAAAGAAGGAAGATGGTTTAAAGGGACACAATATGTTTAGTTTTAGGGCAACTCCTCAGAGGTGTTCTTTTAGAAAAATGATATCTGAGTCTGAGATTGGGGGAAAAAATGGCACTAGGTGCAGATTAAAGAAATATCAGCATCTAGGTGGTAATTGAAAACAAAGGAATCAATGAGCTAACCCAGGGTGGTGTGAAGAGAAAGGTGTGCAGGAACCAAGGATGAGAACTGGGAAGGGAGCTTGGGAAGGTGTTGGAACAAATCATGGGGAGGTCAGGGGAGGCCATTGTCACAGCAGCCAAAGAGTACAAAACATCAACATCCAGTCTACAGTGAAAAGACTGAAAATGTGCATCATGTTTGCCAACAGGAAGTTACGGGAGATGAGAATGAGAGTAGTCTTGGAAATGAGCCAGATTTCAGATTTCAGTAGGTGGAGGATTGGATGAGCAGTGAGGAAGGAGTGATGAGCATGGCACACTGTAAGGAGATTTTTCGATGAGAAAGGGTTAAAAGGTTTTGGGCTCTGGTCATTAGAATCTAAGGGATTTTTTTATTTTATTTTTTTAGATGGGAGATACTTGGGTGTTTTTCTCTTGAAGATGGGAGGTGCTTGAGCATTTTTATAGCTAGAGAGGTTAAATATTCAGAAGATGGGATGCTTTGTGGGATGGAACAGGTTCTGTTATTTGTGACCCTGCCAGCCGGTTTTCCCTGGAAACTCTAACTCCTGATCCTATAAATCCTTCTAGAAGATGAAATGGAGAGGAGCCTTCTACAGATCTGGCTGATTGGTCTTCACATCTTTTATGTTTTCTGTCAACTCTGACATTCAGTGATTGGTTTATTGATGACCCAAAGAAACATAAATGCATTTGTTGGCCTACAGTGGTCTTGAGTCAGATTACCACGGAATGAGAATGGGAGAAAGGACAAAATGAGGTGGAAAGGACTTATCCTTACCCTCCAACATCCCTTTCTTTTCTGTAATCCTCGTGCCCTCTCTGACTTGCATGACAGAAAGCTATTTGCTTCAAAGGGAATAGCATTCTTTTGGGGAAGAAAAAGATCAGGAAATGGTCAGTTTGCTCTTGCTTCTGGAAACCTGTGATTTTGGCCATTATCAAAACTGCTGATATTAATTCTAGAGGCAAAGGAGATCAAAAGCTACATCCCAGAGGCCACCTCAAAGCCATGAAACTGAGATCACATTTGCTAGCAGCTGAGAGCAGAGAAAAGTTGGGCACTGACAATAAACCTGAAAATGCTTTATAAACCAGAACACACTCTACAAATGCCAGTTATTACCTTCCTTTGTCACAGCTGTTGGCATAAATATTTGCCTGAAGACCCCATAGTACTCAAAATAGAGCAACAGTAATTCAGAGGCAATTGTATTTCTTTTTAAAGCATATGTTTTATTGCAGCATAGGAAACTAAACCTCATTTTCTGCTTAATGCCCACTTGACAGACTTGGTGGAATAAAAAGTATCCTGGCATCTCTGCCGTACTGCTGAAGTGTGTGCTGAAGCAGGCCTCTTATCGAGTAACCACAACACAAAATGAAAAGCACTTCGATGCCATGCCTCCTCAACTGCTGTATCAATAATAAACATCCAATAAAAACCACAGCACCAAACCCCAATTAGCATTAGTGTTAAAAAGATGTTCACCCATTTCAGGGAGAAAAGAATGCTACATAGTTATAATCAGGAATGATGAGCTATGGGCAAATAAAAATTAAGAAAACATTAGGATTCATGGTGGGTAATACATTTACCATTAGTACTCAGAGATGCACTGAAATTAAAACAGGAACATAAAAAAAAAGCAACCAGAAACATTGTCTTGTGTGATCTGAATTTTAGAGACAAGAGAATCCAAACCCAATTATTCTTTCCCAAACCCAATCATCCATGTGTCACTATTGATACCTGAATATGTATGAAGATAACTTCATTTCTCTAATTCAAGGCTTTGCTCCTGGTGACCAGTAAATTCCTGAGAAAGGTAGCATTGAAAATTTCTTATCATTATTCCTAAGAGTGAATAAGTTTCTGGGTTTTTCTGTGAAATAGGAGGGTAGGAGAGGGAGAGAGAGGCGAGGCCCAGGGCAGCCTGTGATTCTCTTCACAGTTTGCTTAGGATCAGGGCAGCCTGAGGTATTACGGCAGAGGTGATGATAATATGCCCATCAGCCATCCTTCTCTGTGGTATCAGAGTCCCAATTTTTGTTTTGGGTAAATGAATCCAGTGAATCTAGTGAATTTCCCTCCATCTCACTTCTTACAGGTAGGGGTGACCAAAAGATAGAGGCAGAAGTTGTTTAACAGACCTTCCTTAAAAAAACAAACAAAAAGGACAGGCCACCCTAGTTGGTTTGGCTCAGTGGATAGAGCCTGAGCCCTCAGACTGAAGGGTCCTGTGTTTGATTCCGGTCAATGGCATGTATTTTGGTACAGGAAGCAACCAATTGATGTATGTGTCTCTCTCACATCAATGTTTCTCTCTCTGTGTCTCTCTCCCTCCCTTCCACTCTCTCTAAAAATCAATGGAAAAATATCCTCAGGTGAGGATTAACAACAACAAGAAAGATAGGCCTTTAAGAAGCATGTTTTCTTGTTGTTGTTTTTTTTGGCCTTCCTACCTCCTTTTACTTCCATTCTGCTAGGAGTGCAGACATGATGGCCTACAAAGGGCTGGTACTCCAGCACCATCTTGTAAATATGAAGATAAGGGGCAGTACTGTCAGAACAGAGAGCTGAAAGGAGCCTGGGTTCCTGGTGACAATAGGGAGTTCCTATACCAGCCCTGTGCTGCACACCTTTGTGTTTCTTGTACACAAGCAAGAAATAAATCTTAGCTAAACCACTCTTTTTTTCAGGTCTCTGCTACTCACAGTTTGACTCTTTCTAACTGATGCAGATGTAGCTTTGTTTTATAGTAAACACACACAACCAAATAAAATTTAAAAATATTGGGCAGAGTTCTGTGTCTACTTCTGGATCCCACAACCAAAGATGGAGTTGAACAACTTCGTAAACTTTCAGAGGAGTCCCCTCTCCCCCACTTCACACACAGATATGCATTGCTTTACCCAAATACATTTATCAGGCATGTGATTACCGGGTATTCCACTGAGTTTCATGATAGAAATATTTCTTGTTTTCAAGTAGTTCATCTGTGATAGATTGCACAGATGCAGGCATGATAAAATATTTGAAAAACAGTAGCTGCAAAGGCAAGTTAAAAAAACAACAACTAGATATATTCGGGGAGACTATAAAAAGTGACATAGAATATCTATCCAAAAGGATTGTTGCACAAAGAATTTTGACCTGGCAGTTCACATATCATGTGAGAACAAAACAAGTAGGAATGATACTGATAAAGAAAGGATATTAAGTGAAATGGGAGTTCAGAGGTGGATTTACTGAGAAGCCAATGATACTTACCCTTCAGGGCCCCTCACTTGCTTGGGCCCCTTCCAAGGTCTCAGGAGATATGCTAGACATATATTCACATCTTCTGTTTTTCTAAAATTTACAAAACTAATACATTTTAACCATAATCAGTTCAGATTACTGGTTCTTTCCAGTTCGACTTTCCTTCCCTGTATCACACTTCCTCTTGTGTTAGATGGTGACAGGATAACTGAGGCATCTCTGGGATCCAAATAAGAGGAAGTTGAGCTAAGGATGCCTTTAGTTTGCATTTAGTGGGGCATAGTTCTGAGGGTGACAATTACTTCCGTGTGTAGCTAAGTTATTTCTAGCCAACTGGTGTAAGAATGGCTTCCAGAAATACATCAGCTGCCCACTGTGGCATCGTGACATGGAGGTGTGGAGCTAGAAGTCACATAGTGATATGAACATGTCCTACAGCTTCCAATACCAGAAGTATTTGAGCAGTAGAGCAGAACCATGTTTTAAATGTGCAGAGCCAGAAGCTACTCTGGAAAATTCTTTCAATCATTTGTATATATTTTTTATTTTTTAATTGTGGAAAAATAGGCAAAACAAAATGTACCATGTTAACCATTTCTAAGTGTACAGTCCAGTGCCATTAAGAACATTCATATTGTGCTATCACCACCATTCGTCTACAGCACTCTTTTCATCATGTAAAACTAAAACTCTATATCCTTTAATCAATAACTTTCTATTCCCTCTCCAATTATCCCCCTAGCAACCACTTTTCACTCTCCATCTCTATGAATGTAACTACTCTAGGTACCTCATAAGTGTAATCAAACAGTATTTGTTCTTTTTGTGACTAGCTTATTTCACTTAGCATAATGTCTTCAAGGTTCATCCATGTTGAGGCATGTGTCAGAATCTCCTTTTTTTTAAAAAAAATCCTCACCAGAGGATATTTTTCCATTGATTTTTTAGAGAGACTGGGAAAGAGAGGAAAAGACAGAGATAAATATTGATATGAGAAAAACACATCGATTGGTTGCCTCCTGCATGCCCCTAGACCAGGGCCCAGGCTGGGGAGGAGCCTGCAACCAAGGTATGTGCCCTTGACCAGAATCGAACACTGCACCCTTTGGTCTGCAGGCTGACTCTCTATCCGCTGAGCCAAACCAGCTAGGGCCCCCTCCTTATTAATGCTGAATAATATTCCTTTGTATGGATATGCCACATTTTGTTTATTCATTCATCCATCAATGGACATTTAGGTTACTTTCACCTTTTGGCTTTGTAAATAATGCTATGAACATGGTGTATAAATAGCTCTTCAAGACCTTGTTTTCATTTCTATTGGGTATATCTATTATGTACAATTTTAAGTAGAGGATTAGGTTCCCATTGATGCCCAGTTAAAATGAAAGATTTCACCTATAAAGAGTATTTTTTAATAATGCAGTATATGTAATTATAAACACACAACATATATAGTCTTTTACTTTTTTGATAGAAATTTCTGTACTTGTAGGTACAAATTTATAGTAGTACTACAAAATATTGATGATGTCCATGTATGAAATCACATTTTTTTTGTTGTTTTTAAAAAATATATTTTTATTGATTTCAGAGAGGAAGGGAGTGGGAGAGACAGAGAGAAACATCATTGATGAGAGAGAATCATTAATCGGCTCCCTCCTGCATGCCCCTTACTGGGGATTGAACCCACAACCCAGGCATGTGCCCTTGACCAGAATCAAACCCACTGAGCAAACTGGCTAGGGCTGAAATCATGTTTTACGCATTCCAGCTATCAAAAAAATGTTTGGTTTTTTTTTTTTATCAACCATACTAGAGGAAAAACTTATTTATCTTTTTATTTCCCTGTAGGAAATGTTATAAAATATTTCCTATGAAGAGGTGATCAAACATTATATAACCAATAAATGTAGAAAATAAATATGATAGAGGTATGTCCAGCAGTTAATGGATAAAACAACTTTTTAAAAAAAATTTGTGGTGTTTGTGCTCTTTTCAGTTAAAAAAAAAGCGTAATGTAACTTTTTATCTCATTCTAAATATATATTCACATTCTTACCTAATTTTGCATGTGTAATGTTGTGTTAATTTTATTAAACAGAAGCCCTCCCCCCAATTGTGTATGGTTTGGGCCCCACAAAACCTGTGGGGATGTCACAGACCCTCTCAGTGCTTGGCTCAGGAGATCTCAGATTCTTTACCTCATTCCCACTAGCTATCCCAGCTTCCTGTATCCTGGTGCATTGTGTAGGGAGTGTCCTCACAGGGTATTCAGGTCCAGATTGAACAGTCCGTGGCACTGATGGGTGCTCAGTCATGAGGTGCTGGGTGCTGACAAAATGGTCTCCTCCTGGCCCAACCACCAGAAGGATCAAGGTAGGAGAGCCTGGGCACAGGTTTGAGAGTTTAGTGCCTAATTGAAGTCTGGGAAGTTGGTGGTAATGACTTGGCTCCCACCAACTCTGTGAACTCCTAGTTACCTTTCAATTCTTGGGCAATAGCCTCAGGATAGGTTCACAGGCTCCTTCACCAACCCCTCTCTCCAAACACCCTGCCCAAGATTCCTGACTTCTTTTTGAGCTTTGGAGGAAATTCCACTGCTTTCTCTGAGTTTTTTTTTTTTATCAGAGGTACTCCCTCTCTTCTGAACATTTTGTCTGTTGTTCTTTAAGTATAGATTTTAATGTCCCCTCAAAAATAGATGCTAGAATCATTAGCAGCCCAAAGTCTAATTCTCCCTTTCTGGGGTGGCAGGAGGGGATGCTAATCTTTAAGTCCTCTCAGGAGACTAATAGAAAACATTTGTATTCTATCGGTTTTTAAAAAAAACACACATGTTTTTATTGATCTTAGAGAGGAAAGGAGAGGGAGAGAGATAGAAACATCAATGATGAGAGAGTCTCATTGATCAGCTGCCTCCTGCATGCTCCCTACTGGGAATGGAGCCCACAACCCGGTCATGTGCCCTTGACTGGAATCAAACCTGGGACCCTTCAGTACACAGGCCAATGCTCTATCCACTGACCAAAACCAGCCAGAGCTGTATTCTATCCTTTTAAAGCAGCAAAGCAAGGGACTACATACCACACAGTTCAGTTGCCATATTAAAAGAGCCTCAGTATTCCTATCCAGGCACATCAAGAATAAGGATTAATAGAAGTTTAGAGTTGTAAGTGAGCTTAGTGATCCTCTTGTCAACCCCTATAACTTTACAGATGAAGTGTGCAAAATCCCTAGAGGGTACGTGAGGCTGCTAAGGTCATGCCCCATGAGCCAGAGCCAGGCCCCCACCAGATCTCGCAGTCCCCAGTCAGTGTTTTCTCCTTGTCACGTTCATGTTAGATGTGGTGAGAAAGTTTCAGATAGAGTTGTTGAATGCAATATTAATACTACTTTATAAAAATCGATTTAGAAATTTTTGCTGGAGGTTTAAAGGGATTGAGGACATTCTCATTTATTTGAGTTGGCTTGAGTCTGGCCTGCCTGGAGGCTTCAGAAAAGGCTCTTGATTAATTTTCAAGATCCTTTTAGCTTGAATAGTGTATGATTTTCATTCATCTATCCTCTTTAGCAAGAATTTCTTGAGGCATATTCTATAAACAGAGCATTAGGTTGTGTACACAGAATAAAATAAAACACGAAGCTCTCAGCTCTGGTGTGGGCAGACCCCTGCCATTCAGGTGCCTAAGTGAAAGGACAGGCTGTCCAAGGTAGGAAATATGCATGGCCAGTAACTGAGTTAAGTCTTTGTTGCCAAAGCTGCTGCTAGAACTGTGTTCTTTGCAGTGGAAGTGTACTAAACACACAAGTACTGTGGGCTTGGTTCAGCTGAAAATGAGGATATGTGGTAGTTGTAGATTCTTGCTCTCATTGTCAAGAACTCCTGCTAATTGGAGCAAGTGCCAGTTGTTATTTCTATTTCCATTGTGTTGGGAAGAGGAGATGTTCAGTTTCCCTGGCCTGTTAATGAACAGCCACACACACACACACACACACACGCACACGCACATGCACACGCACACGCACACGCACGCACACACTCAGGAGCCCTCTGGGAGTTTAATATCCAGTTGGGGAGCAAATACCATCCTCTTGTCCCTCGCCAAAATACAAACAGACACATTTAATAATAGTACATGGCACTTATCAAAATTATGATACAGAGAATTGAATGCCATAGCATCTGTGTGGGGAAAAAAATGCTCAGTGGACCTAATCCTTCTCCTTAAATTGAAATGTGTATTAAGATCATCTTCAGCTATAAGCCATTATTTTGAGTGTTTTTCAAGGTAGGGCACACTTCTACCTCCCCCACCCCCCATGTTTAGATTTGAGTGCATAGGTATGCAGGTGTCCTGGATGGTAATACAGCCCCTTGATGGATATGGGCTGTAAACAGAGAAGCTAATGTAAGGAGATGGCCAGGAGTTGGCCAGGGCTCCAGCTTGGGTAGGAGGTAAGAATCAGGTAAATGTCTAGAAATCAGGTGCATTCTTTTGTTCAGGATTTTATCCACTATATTGGGGGAATAGCATGCACAATTGTGTTATTCTAATCTGTAATCTTCAAAGCAACAAAGCTAAATGAATATATTTTTAGAAATACTCACTGATTTTTCCTATTCCCGTCCCTGCCCTTGCCCCCATTCAAGCCTCTGAGAAGTTCTGGGCAGTTTAGACTCTCCTCAGCTGGGGTTATGTGTGGGTGCTGAGAAGGGTTGGGAGGTGGAGATCGAGGGAAGTTGCTGGGAGAAGAGAGTTTGGTGAATTCCAGAGAAAGGGTCTCTGCACCTGCTTCCTGAGAAGGTGGTAAAAGCCTTGAAAGAGAGGAAGCCATCTGAGATCAGTTTCCTTATAACTCTAAGGGTCCTAAAGAGGTTGAAAGACCAGAGAGGGAATGTCTGCACAGAGTGCAGGCCTTTAGGGTGTGGACAGCTCTGTGGGTTCCTGCAGCTTCCCATGCCCACCGCGAACAGAGAATCACATAATGATTGCAGTACCTTCATGTGTAGCGTGGAAGTAGGAGATAGCGCCGGGTGGGTGGGATCCGGGGATGTCTCAGCCTTCCTGTAGGGACTGCAACCAAAGACCAGATGCTTCCCTTTCCGAAACTTGGCATGACATTGACCTCCTGGAACTTAGACACAACCCTAGGGCAAGGGTCAGGTCTCCAACTGACAAGAAGTCTTCCTGCTGTCTGGGGAGATCACGCCTTCTAAATAGACATGCAGTTTTACTAAAGAAGAATAAAGTTTTATTTCTGGCACCCCTGAATTTATTCACTGACATTTATACCCCCTATAACAGTTTATTTTTCTCCTTAAAGTATGTCTTAAACAATTACTCGCGTTTTTCTTTGAACTGTTGACATTTCATGGGCAGGATTCAGATAAAAATTTACACAATATTCCTAAACCTGTTTGACTCCTTGGGGTTTCCAACTAATTTTCTGGTAACTGTGGAGAGTTTAGAAACTTCAGTCTAAATATTTGATGTGACACTTGGCAGAAATAAAGCCTTTAGCCAAACCTGCCAGAGCCATCCTTCAAATGACTGGACTGCTAAAAACACTGCTGGGCTGGTTGTTGTGGGGCCTGTACATGCTGAGACTCCAGGAATTTACAAAATGTGAAACTGGAAGTTATCAATGAAGTGTAAGCTAAACTCTTACTACTGAAAACAGAACCACCTCCGAAAAAGGCAGAAAATGAAGGGAATCAAACTGTGACTTCCTGGTTCATAGGTCCACACTAATAGAATCTGACCTAGGCAAAGCTCCCCAGCCCCCTATTTGCTGGAGGCAGAAAGGCGGGGGGTGGGTGGGGTGGGGGTTAGTGAGTGAGTGATCAGGCGCTGAGTCCTATAAAACCACCTAAAATTTTATGGCCAGGAAGCTTCTGGATGGCTGGCTTGAGTGGAGAAGCCAAAGATGGGAAAGCCACTTTCTCAAGAGTGCAGATGGAATGCTTTAGAAGCAAAGAAGTAGAGGTCTGTGAACCTGCCTTGGCACTTAAGGAGGTGATTAGAAAAAAAGATGGAAAGAAAGGAAAATCCAGGGTTTCTACCCAGTGTAAGTCTTGCACAGTGACTTGTGACATCCACATAACATAAAATTAACCACTTAAAGCGTACAATTCAGTAGCATTCAGTACATTCACTATGTTGTGCAGCCACTATCTGTATCTTGTTCCAAAATATTGTCATCATTGCCCCGAAAGAAAACCCTGTGCCCATTAAGTGGTTAATTCCCATTCCCCTCTAACTCTAATTCCTGATAACCACCAATCTGCTTTTTTTCTATATGGATATGCATTCTTCTGGATATTTATATAAATTAAACCAGATGTGTGACCTTTTGTATCTGGCTTCTTTTATTTAGTTTAGTATGTTTTTGAGGTTCATCCATGTTGTAGCATGTATCAGCAGTTTACTACTTCTGATGGACCACAGGAAAAGTAAAATGTAATCCTATGTATTTACCATGACTTTGGAAAGTGGAGGCTTAAGGTCCAGTTCATTTCCCAAGTAGACCTCTTTCTCTGCTGGATTCCTTATCTTCTTTTGAAATAGCATTGATTGATTTTGCCTGCCTTGTCTCTGAGCCCCTGGGAACAGCTCCTGATTTGGGGATGGGCACAGTCTCTCCCTTGACTCAGTCTTTGGAATTCAGGTAATATTGATGCAACATCTTCACTCTGGAGTAGGCACTGACCTCAGGCTGTCCAATAAGGTCTTTCATCCCCTTGGGTACAGCTCAAGATGGACTCATATTCCGTTGCCTAGTTCCCTCTTGTAACTACAGAAATGTGTTTTCTTTCTGTTGGACTTGAAGCTAGAAGGTATAAGCCTGCTAGGTGTTTCCATGTGGAGAGCAAGCTAATGGGAGAAAAAGCAGAGGGGAGCCCGACTGGCATGGCTCAGTGGTGAGTGTTGACTTCTATGAACCGGGATGTCATGGTTTGATTCTCGGTCAGGGCACATGCCTAGGTTGTGGGCTTGATCCCCAGTGGGGGGCATACAGGAGGCACCTCATCAATGATTCTCTCTCATCATTGATGTTTCTCTCTCTCTTTCCCTCTCCCTTCTTCTCTAAAAATCAATAAAAATATATTTAAAAATAAAGAAAGAAAGCAGAGGGGAAAGAAGGTGTAAGAGAGCTGAATCCTGGGGACATTGTTGAGCCACTTTGTCTGCCATGTTTAGTTATAACCTTCCCTCTCCCCCTTTTCTTATGGTGGTTTCAGTTGGATCCCTGTCACTTACAACCTGCCACTGCAAGGCATGAACATGACTACACTTATCCAGTGCTCAGGCAATCTGGTTAAGGACATTCTATCCCAATTCTCTGGACAAACCTTAATAATCTTCTTTGAAATGAAGATTCCATATTCGATGTCTTCTCAGCTTGTCTGGGGAGTGTTGTATTCTGTTAACAAGTAGTGGAAAAGTAACATACTTATTTGGAGTTTTGATATTTACCTACCTACCTACCTACCTACCTCTTTATATGTATATCTTTTATTTTGGTGTAAGTTTACATTAAAGGAGGAAAAAATACTAAAGTTTTTTCTCTTTGGTTCCATGACATTTAGATCCTGGATAGAGACACTTTTTTTTGTTCAATAGATTGAAGGATAGAATTTCATTTAATAGAATAGAAAAATGGGGGTCATTTCACCAATAAAAACTTTGAGGAATAACATCCTTTTTACCATCAAAGTCTTTCTGTTGCAAGTTGTCATAAGTACTGAAAACAGAAAAAAAAAAAAAGCCAGCTTTCAAAAATGAGAGTGACTTTTTCCCCCTCACTCTTTTTAGAATCTCATCTTTTACACTAATAAAGATGGGAACATTTCATGGTCCCTTGTAGGGAGCAGCTCTAGGGTCATGCCTTGGGGTGACCTGTGGCAGGGCCACAAGCAAGTCCCAGCCTGGAGAGCAGAGCTCTCCTAGCATAATTAAGCCTGACCTTGTAGCCCTCCCTAATTCTTTCCCAAGTAGCTAATGGGCTGTAGGAGGTGCAGCAAGTGTTGCCAAAACAAGAACATTTATATACATGTTAATCTACCCTTGTTTTAATCAGATTATAAAATAAAGCATCAGAGAAGCAAGATGGCGGCGATATAGGCAGACGCGTCCCAGGTCTTGTCCCGGAGCAAACGGAGTAAGCAGCTGAAACTAATAACACCCACCCCGAACTGGCAAATTTACTCAGCTGGTGAGACGGTTTGCAGCCGGGAAGGGCAGACCTCCCCTGGAAAGGTTAAAAACCAGGGATCTGGGCAGGAAAGTTTGCCAGACCTGAGCCCAGAGGGTCGGAGGGAGACCGCATGGCAGACAGCCGCGTCTCTTGGGACAGACACAGACCCTGACCCGGGTAAGGAGTTCCGCGGGTTTGCTGGCGCCAGGAGATTTGAGATTTGGATTTTGTGATTGCGGAGAACTGAGACTAAAGGGGGCATCCTGAGGAACTGACCGGACCATGCAGTGCCCATAAGAGAGGAGCGTTTCCCAGATCATGCAGTGCTGGTAAGAGAGGAGCGTTTCCCAGACCGCAGATCCAAGCAACAGCAGCCCCCTGATCACCACAGCCTCCTGATCACCACAGCCTCCTGATCACCACACCCTCTGTCTGTGGAACAACAGCTGTACGTGAAGCCTCCCCCCACCAGCCAGAAGAGCCAACACAGCTGTGAACAACACCCACCAGAGGAGCTGCTGCCAACTGGAAAGCAGCTGCTACCGCAACCATCTGAGCAGCAACCACAACCCAAGGAGCCCCTGCCACCCAGGGAGCAGCCACTGAACATCTCAACATCTACATATGTCAGCGAGATCAAACATGGGTAGGCAAAGAAACCCCCAAAGGAAAGAAAAGGAGGACTCGCCAGAAAAGCAGCTAAGTGAGACAGAGATATGCAACATGATGGAAAAAGAATTCAGAATAAGGTTCCTAGAGTACATGCACCGGATGTTCAAGAAGCAAGAAGAAACAGATGAAAAACTCAACTACTTATGCAAGAAGCTAGAAGAAACAGATGAAAAAATCAACAACTTAAGTAAGTCCCAAGAAGAAATGAAGAGCGACATAGCTTCAATAAAAAACTCCATTGAAAGTATCAACAGTAGACTGGGAGAAGCGGAGGACCGAATTAGTGAATTAGAAGACAAGGAAGCAAAACACACTCAAACTGTACGGCAAATGGAGAAAAAAATTAAAAGACAGGAGGAGAGCCTAAGGGAGCTTTGGGACAACATGAAACGAAACAACATACGAATAATAGGGGTGCCAGAACAACAGAAAGATGAACATGGATTAGAAAACCTATTTGAAGAAATAATATCAGAAAACTTCCCTGAGGTGGGGAAGAAAAAAGTCACACAAGCCCAGAGAGTCCCAAACAAGGTGAACCCGAAAAGACCCACACCAAGACACATCATAATTACCATGGCAAATGTTCAGGATAAAGAGAGAATCTTACAGGCTGCAAGAGAGAGACGGAAAGTAACATACAAGGGATCTCCCATTAGATTATCAAATGATTTCTCAACAGAAACACATCAGGCCAGAAAAGAATGGACGGAAATCTACAAAGTGATGCAAAGCAAAGGACTGAATCCAAGAATACTCTATCCAGCAAGGCTATCATTCAAAATTGAAGGGGAAATAAGAAGCTTCACAGACAAAAAAGGGCTAAGGGAGTTTATCACCACCAAGCCAGCCATGCAAGAAATGCTAAAGGGACTGGTGTAAAAAGAAGAAATATCAAGCTCAGAAAGAAAACAGCCACACACACACACACACACACACACAAAAAGAAATGGCTACAAACAAGTACCTTTCAATAATAACTTTAAATGTAAATGGACTAAATGCTCCAACCAAAAGACATCGAGTGGCTGAATGGATAAAAAAACATGACCCATACATCTGCTGTCTACAAGAGACCCACCTCATTAGAAGGGACTCACACAGACTGAAAGTGAAGGGATGGAAAAATGTCTTTCACGCAAATGGAAAGGAAAAGAAAGCTGGGGTAGCAATACTTATATCTGACAAAATACATCTCAAAGTGAAGGCCATAACCAGAGATAAGGAAGGCCACTTCATAATACTAAAGGGATCAATACAACAAGAAGATATAACCCTGGTAAACATATATGCACCCAATGCAGGAGCACCCACATACATAAGAAAACTTCTGGAAGATATCAGGGGAGAGATCGACAACAATACAATCATAGTAGGGGACTTTAATACACCACTGACATCACTGGATAAATCCGCTAGACAAAAACTCAGCAAAGAAACAGCAATCCTAAATGACTCACTAGATCAGATGGACTTAATTGACATCTTCAGAACACTTCACCCCACAGCTGCGGAATATACATTCCTCTCAGGTGCTCATGGGACATATTCAAAAATAGACCACATATTGGGTCACAAGCAAAGTCTCCACAAATTCAAGAAGATTGAGATCATAAAAAGCTTCTTCGCAGACCACGATGGCATAATGTTAGAAATAAACTACAATAAAAACAACCCAAAATACTCAAACACTTGGAAGCTGAATAGCATGTTATTAAATATTGATTGGGTTACCGATGACATCAAAGAAGAAATTAAAAACATCCTGGACACTAATGACAATGAAAACACAACAATCCAAAACCTCTGGGACACAATGAAAGCAGTCCTGAGAGGAAAGTTTATAGCTCTACAGGCCTATCTCAAAAAACAAGAAAAAATGGTAGTCAATCATCTAACTCTACAACTCAAAGAATTAGAAAGAGAGCAACAAGAAAACCCCAGAGTGAGCAGAAGGAAGGAGATAATAAAGATTAGAGCAGAAATCAATGAAATAGAGACCAAAAAAACAATACAGAAAATCAATGAAACCAAGAGCTGGTTCTTTGAAAGGATAAACAAGATTGACAAACCCCTAGCCAGGCTCACCAAGAAGCAAAGAGAGAGGTCCCAAATAAACCAAATCAGAAATGATAGAGGCGAAATAACAACAGACCACACAGAAATACAAATGATTGTTAAACAATACTACGGGCAACTCTACTCCAACAAACTAGACAACCTGGAGGAAATGGACAAATTCCTAGAAAAATACAACATTCCAAAACTCAATCAGGAAGAATCTAAAAACCTCAATAGGCCAATAACTATGGAAGAAATTGAAGCAGTCATCAGAAAGCTTCCAGCAAACAAAAGCCCAGGGCCAGACGGCTTCACGGGAGTTCTACCAAACATTCAAGGAAGAACTAAAACCTACCCTCCTCAGACTACTACAAAAAATTCAAGAGGAAGGAACGCTTCCAAGCTCATTCTATGAAGCCAGCATCACCCTAATACCAAAACCAGGTAAAGACATCACAATGAAAGAGAATTACAGGCCAATATCCCTCATGAACATAGATGCCAAAATCCTCAACAAAATCTTAGCAAATCGGATCCAGCAGTACATCAGAAGGATCATACACCATGACCAAGTAGGATTCATCCCAGAGATGCAAGGATGGTACAACATCCATAAATCAATAAATGTGATACATCACATAAACAAATTGAAAGAAAAAAACCACATGGTCATATCAATTGATGCAGAAAAAGCATTCGACAAAATCCAACACCCATTTTTGATAAAAACTCTCAGAAAGGTGGGAATAGAAGGATCATACCTCAACATAATAAAAGCCATATATGACAGGCCCACAGCCAACATCATACTCAATGGACAAAAACTAACACCATTTCCCCTAAGAACAGGAACAAGACAGGGATGCCCACTCTCACCACTCCTGTTCAACATAGTACTGGAAGTATTAGCCATTGCAATTAGGCAAGAAGAAGAAATAAAAGGCATCCAAATTGGAAAAGAGGAAGTAAAACTGTCCTTATTTGCAGATGACATGATATTATACATACAAAACCCTAGAGACTCCATCAAAAAGCTACTAGACTTAATACATGAATTTGGCAATGTAGCAGGATACAAAATTAACCCCAAGAAATCCGAGGCATTTCTATACACCAATAGTGAACTTTCAGAAAGGGAGATCAGAAAAACAATCCCATTTACCATCGCACCAAAAAATTAAGATACCTAGGAATAAACTTAACTAAAGAGGTTAAAGACCTCTACTCAGAAAACTACAGGACGTTGAAAAAAGAGATAGAGGAAGACATAAACAGATGGAAGAACATACCATGTTCTTGGATTGGTAGAATCAACATCATTAAAATGTCCATACTACCCAAAGCAATCTATACATTCAACGCACTTCCCATTAAAATACCAATGGCCTTCTTCAAAGATCTAGAACGAACTCTCCAAAAATTCATCTGGAATAAAAAAAGACCCCGAATAGCTGCAACGATCCTGAGAAAGAACAAAGTAGGTGGGATCTCAATGCCAGATATCAAGCTGTATTACAAAGCCACTGTTCTCAAAACTGCCTGGTACTGGCACAAGAACAGACATATAGATCAGTGGAATAGAATAGAGAGTCCAGAAATTAGCCCGAACCAATATGCTCAATTAATTTTTGACAAAGGAGGCATGAACATACAATGGAGCCAAGATAGTCTCTTCAATAAATGGTGTTGGGAAAACTGGACAGACATATGCAAGAAAATGAAACTAGACCACCAACTTACACCATACACAAGAATAAACTCAAAATGGATAAAGGACTTAAATGTACGACAGGAAACCATAAAAATTCTAGAAGAATACAAAGGCAACAAAATCTCAGACATATGCCAAAACAATTTCTTCACTGATACAGCTCCTAGGGCAGTTGAAACTAAAGAGAAAATGAACAAATGGGACTACATCAAAATAAAAAGCTTCTGCACAGCAAAAGAAACCATCAACAAAACAACAAGAAAACCCACCTCGTGGGAAAACATATTTGCCAACGTCATATCTGATAAGGGCTTAATCTCCAAAATTTATAGGGAACTCATACAACTTAACAAAAAGAAGATAAACAATCCAATCAAAAAATGGGCAAAGGATCTAAATAGACACCTTTCAAAAGAGGACATTCAGAAAGCCAAGAGACATATGAAAACATGCTCAAAGTCACTAATCATCCGAGAGATGCAAATCAAAACAACAATGAGGTACCATCTCACACCTGTCAGAATGGCCATCATCAACAAATCAACAAACGACAAGTGCTGGAGAGGATGTGGAGAAAAAGGAACACTTGTGCACTGCTGGTGGGAATGCAGTCTGGTGCAGCCACTATGGAAGGCAGTATGGAGGTTCCTCAAAAAATTGGAAATGGAACTCCCATTTGACCCTGTGATCCCACTTCTAGGAATATATCCCAAGAAACCAGAAACACCAATCAGAAAGGATATATGCACCCAGATGTTCATAGCAGCACAATTCACCATAGCTAAGATCTGGAAACAGCCTAAGTGCCCATCAGTAGATGATTGGATTAGAAAACTGTGGTACATCTACACGATGGAATACTATGCTGCTGTTAAAAAGAAGGAACTCTTACCATTTGCAACAGCATGGATGGAACTGGAGAGTATTATGCTAAGTGAAACAAGCCAGTCAATGAAGGAAAAATACCACATGATCTCATTCTTTCATGGATAATTAAGACCATTACAAACTTTTGAACAATAATAAATACAGTGGCAGAGCTGCCTCAAACCGATTGTTGGTCTTCAGTGGTAAGGCCAGGGAGGGTTGGGGGACAGGAGGGAGGGGAGTAAGAGATCAACTGAAGGACTTGTATGCATCCATATAACCATAACTAATGGACATAAGACACTGGGGGGTAAGGGAGGGCAGGGGCTTGTCAAGGGTGGGGGGGAAAAAAGGACACATATGTAATACCCTTTGTAATGCTTTAAGCAATAAAAAAAAAAAATAAATAAAAAAAAATAAAGCATCAGCTTGCAGGCTGGGTCTTTTGTGTTCTCATCCAAGCACAGGAGATCCACCGAGCCCCAGCTGTATTTTCTTTTCTTTTTTTTTTTTTTAAAATATATTTTATTGATTTTTTACAGAGAGGAAGGGAGAGAGATAGAGAGCCAGAAACATCGATGAGAGAGAAACATCGATCAGCTGCCTCCTGCACATCTCCCACCGGGGATGTGCCCGCAACCCAGGTACATGCCCTTGACCGGAATCGAACCCAGGACCCTTCAGTCCACAGGCCGACGCTCCATCCACTGAGCCAAACCGGCTTTGGCCCAGCTGTATTTTCTTGTCTGTCTTTTCTTCAATCCTTCACCACCCCTCCTCAGGTTCACCTTGGCCATGCTGGTGCGGCACAGTCCCTAAAAACATTCTTCTTTCCAATGACTCAAGGTTTTCAGATAAACTCCCAACTAAAGTTTGGTAAAAAATAATGAGACATTTCCTTTCTTTTTCTCTTTTGCTTTAATGAAAAGGAAGATCAATTATAGAGAAACTAGAGGCCCGGTGCATGAAATTAGTGCACTGGGGTGGGGGGGTTTCCCTCAGCCCAGCCTGCACCCTCTCCAATCTGGGACCCCTCGGGGGATGTCCAATTGTCGGTTTAGGCCTGATCCCACTGGCAGTCGGACATCCTTTTCACAATCCGGGACTGCTGGCTCCCAACTGCTTGCCTGCCTACCAGCCCGATCACCCCCAACTGCCCTCCCCTGCTCGCCATCTTGTGGCTGTGGGTGTCGCCATCTTTGAGGGTGGGGCAGTCAATTAGCATATTCCCTCCTTACTGACTGTGGGTGCCACCATTTTTGCGATGGTGTGAGGGTCAATTAGCATATTCCCTCTTTATTAGATAGGATAGTCCTAAGGGCATATTCTTTTAGTCAAGGAGTTCTCTTTATTGCAGAGATTCACCTCATCTTTAGGCCTTTTGAAAAGAGCACTACAAATGTAATGGCTTCATCAAATGGTATCTTGACATGTAGAACTTAATGAAACAATTTCTTTAAAAAATTAGATTTTGTACCTAAAAAAACCCCTAAATAACCTATTTCTATATTGTTATGGTTTGAATTGTGTCCCTCAAAAAGATATGTTGACACCTGAAAACTATATGATCATGTCAACCAATGTCACTCAAATAAATTTAATTTAAAAAAATACATGTTGAAATCTTAACTCCTACTACTTTAGAATGTGAACATATTTGGAAATAGGGTTATTACAGATATAATTAGTTAAGATAAACTCATTTTGGAGTAGGATAAGCCCCTAATCCAATATGACTGGTGTCCTCATAAGAAGACAGCTATGTGAAGATACACACACACACACACACAAACACACACACACACACAGAATACTATGTGACAAGGAAGTTAGCTGTAAGCCAAAAAACACCAAAGATTTCTAGCAAACCACCAGAAGCCAGGGAGAGGTAAGAAAGGATTCCTGTGGGTTTCAGGGAGAGTATGGCCCTCCTGACACCTTGCTTTCAGACTTCTGACCTCTAGAACTGTGAGACAACAATTTCTGTTGTTCTAAGTCACTCAGTTTATGGTACATTGTTATGGCAGTGCTAGGAAAGCAATATATAATTATATTTCTATATAATTATATTGCATATACTATTTTTTACAGTGACATAAAAGAAAGTATACCATAAATAAGATCCCTACCTATATTAATATCAAGAAGCTCTTTACCACATCTACTGTGAGAATGAAGACCATCCTAAGTAATCAGATGTGGATATCCTGTGCTTGGATGAGCTCCCATTTATGAGAGTTCCACCCTCATGACCTAATCACTTCACAAAGGCCCCACCTCCAAGTACCCCCATATTGAGGATTAGATTTTAATCTATTTGAGCGAGATGCAAACCTTCAGTCTATAGCAATGGGGAAACAGAAAGGACCTACCTACAGTTCGGACTGTTTATAGTCATTCATAGAACATGGTCAAAGGTGAGATACTGGGCTTCTGTTATGGGTGAGATCTATGTATTCTCACTTCCCATAACATCATTATTGGAATGGGTCTCTTATTTAAAACCAGAATTTCTTGGGTAAAAAATATATTTGCAGAGTTTGAATGAGGACAGCTGTTGCTTGTTTGGTATTTCAAAACCTTAAAGATGAGTTAAGTCTTGAAGGAAATGATATTAAATTTGTATCAAATTTAGCTACTTTGATTCAGCTGCTTTGATTCACCCACAACAGTTAAAAGCAAAAATATCAGAAAAACTTTGGTTGGTGTGTATCTCTGGAAAAGGAACAGTGCAGATGGCTGATGAATAAGATCTATGAATTGTCCAGTAGGGAAACAAGATGGCGGATGATTCCTAAGACCAATTTGTGTTATTTTAAAGATGCAATCAAAGCCGTAGCCAGTTTGGCTCAGTGGATAGAGTGTCAGCCTGTGAACTGAAGGGCCTGGGTTCGATTCTGATCAAGGGCGTGCACCTTGGTTGCAGGCTCCAGCCTGAGCCCTGGTTGGAATGTGTGCAGGAGGTAGTCAGTTGATATGTCTCTCTCACATCGATGTTTCTCTCTCTCTGTCTCTCCCACTCTCTTCCACTCTCTCTGGAAATGAATGGAAAAATATCCTTGAGTGAGGATTGACAACAATAAAAATAAGATGCAATAAAAGTCTGCTATTGGTTTGGGACTTCTTAAAAAACCAAACCAAGTCAAACCAAACCAAACAAAAGACAAGAGAGAAAGAGAGAGAGCAAGAGAGAGAGAGAGAAAGAGAGAGAGAGAGAGAGATCACTTGGCAATATTATAACCCATGCTCCTTAAGAAAAAAAAATATCTGGCAATTCTGTTATAAATGTAGAAGACTATAATTATGATAGAACCCAAAGTATCCCAAGAACATGATAGAAGCAGGTGGTGTCCTTCACAACTGCCATTTTCTTACATTGGGCCCAGCTTCTTAAACCCAAAGGTTCTTCAACTCTTAAGTGAGAACCCTCTTGGCGGGATCTCTGCATTTCCTCCCTCCCTTCCCTTTCCCTCTACTTCCCCATGTTCCATTTTTTAAAATTCTATAAAATCACCAAACAGTGTTTATGAAAACACCAGGGCCCTTAATTTTTAATTATTATTTAATCCTCACCCAAGGATATGTTTTTATTGGTTTTGTTTGCTTGTTTGATTGTTTTAGAGAGAGGCCTGAGCCCTGGTCGGAATGTGTGCAGGAGGTAGCCAATTGATGTGTCTCTCTCACATCGATGTTTCTCTCTTTCTGTCTCTCCCACTCTCTTCCACTCTCTCTGGAAATGAATGGAAAAATAGAGAGAAACATCAATCGGTTGATAAGGTTCCCTACAGGATTCAAACCTGCAACTTTTTGGCGTACAGTACGACGTTGCCCTGGCTAGGGCAACACACTGGGGCCTTTTAAATGCACCAGTGAGAGCACTGACTTATTTTCAATGTGATAATTCTATTATTTTTTGCCAAACCAGGAAATAATCCCAACATACAAGAATCCAGACTGCTAGTCTCTTAAAGAATATCCCCAACTTATAGCCATGCCTGGGCAGCACCTTGAGAATTACCTTGGTAATTGCCTAGCACAGTAGTTCTTAACCCTGGCTACACAGTACAATGACCTGGCAATATTTTGAAGCCTTCTCACTCTAGTCTAGACCAATTAAATCAGAAACTCTAGGGATAGGGCCTAGGCACCAGTATTTTGTAAAAGAGCCTCAGGTAATTTTTAAAAAATGTTTTTATTGACTTCAGAGAGTGAAAGGGAGAGGGAGAGAGAGATAAAAACATTAATGATGAGAGAATCATCAATTGGTTGCCTTCTGCACACCCCCTACTGGGGATCAAGCCCACAAGCTGGGCTTGTGCCCAGACCAGGAATCAAACCATGACCTCTGGTTCATAGGTCGATGCTCAACCACTGAGCCACACTTAGGTGATTTTAACATGTGGCCAAGGTTGAGAACCAGTGGTTTAATGTCATGTGGCATTACTGTTGGAACAGAACACTCTGATAACAAAAAGCAGAGGTGAGCATCCATCTCCGCCTTTCACAGCCCTCTGCTTGTTGTCTGATTGGAGTTATATAAAGCCTAAGTGGAACTAAGACGAAGCCTAGTAATTGTCATGGCAATGACCTAGATTTTCCTATCAAATCCAATCTTATCAGGATTGGCGATGCAGGAGTGACTCCAGTGAAGTTAAAATCTTTCTGCTCCTGTTTAGAATATGCAGCATTAAATTCAACAATTTTCCCATAAAATTTCAAACACTAAAACTTTTTAAAATAGCATATCTCACCTGAATTTAAAAAATCGTCATTAATTGTAAAGTGTGCTTGATCACAGAGAATTATCTAGGCAATCAGCATCACATATAGCCTTTAATGCCTCCTGTCTCCTGAATGAGTTCTGCATATTGATCAAAAATTTGCAAATTTCTCTGCTTATGCCTCATCACTCTCTTCTTTGAATGAGTCTGAAACAAGTGGGATTTTAAAAATCACAGAGCTGGGAGGGACCATTTTATCTAGTCCTCTGATTTTATAGTTGTATGCCTAATCCACTAAGAGAGCCAGGCTACTGTGATCTTTTGTAAATTCTTAAAAGGTCTAGCAGGAATACTGCAAGATCCTTCTACCTGATTCCCTCCTTCCTGCCCCCTTTTTTCTTTATATTGCTGTTAGAGTAATTGTTCTAAACACATATCCAATCAAGTCGCTCTCTTCCTTGCTTCACATTCTTCAGTGGCTCTGAGTTTGCCTCGGGTCTAAATTCAAACTCCTTGGCCTCACCTATGATCATCTGTGAGTTGGTCTGACCTTGTCTCCCTCTGCAGATTATCTATAAGAGCTCCCATTTCTCATTTTAAACTATGGTATTGCTAGGATTCTAAATGGTCTAAATGCAGTTCTCCAGCTGTGTTCTATCTGCCTCCTTACATTTGCACATGCTGTTATTTCTTTCTATAGTGCTCCCTCCCCCTATGTAAGAAGACCCTTCCTTATTATTCCATTTGGATAGTTCATATTAGGTTGTAATGAGCAGGGGAGCCATCAGAAATTGCAGCACCAGGTGTGAAAAGTGAGAGAGGACCTACTGAGGTGAGGGTGGATGATTGGATGGATGGTATTTACATCCTGAAAGAAAAGTCTTTGTGTAAAGAGCTTCAAAGTTCATATAAGACTAAGGTCAAATGGGTTGATAATGGAACTCTCTAGGGTGGTAGTGGTAGTGGTGGTATTTCAGTGTCCATAATGGGAAAGAGAATGGTTTCTTTATCTATCTATCTATCTATCTATCTATCTATCTATCTATCTATCATCTATCATCTATCTTTGTTTGGTTGGATCTCAGGGGCAAAAGTTTAAATTAACCACATTCCTCAGTTTATGGCATAATACTACCATTGGTTTATACAAAGATGTTATTTAATTTAGTTATTTTTCTTCATTAAAAATTTTATTCACATCTTTACCCCCACTTTCTTCCTCCCATATAGGGAACTATTCCAATGTATTTAATGTAGATTCTTTTATTTGTATGTATTCTTTGGGAGTACATATATTCAAAATTTACTTTTAGTGATACTGTGTTCAGGTCCTCATTCTATATCTTTCTTTTTTCAGTGTGTTTTTAATATACTTGTTATATTAAAGGTCTGTGGTCTTCTAACTGCTACTGTCACTATACTTCATCCATCCACCTTCTCCTCCCCTATTCCAGATAATGAGCACCCAGATAGCCTCCAATTCTGTTTTTATAAACTACATGGAAATATCCACCTGTATGTCCCCTTATAGACGTGTGAGAGACTACCTTTGTGATAGATACTCAGGGATGGGCTCTAGATATGTGCTACCTAATTGGACCAAATGACATCAAGATTCACCAGACTGTGCTACAGAATGTGCATCTGTCTACGTGCTCACCAATAAGCATGATATCCCCACCTCTCCACCAACACTTGGCATGACCCAGCTTTCCAATGTCTGCCAAAATTATAGGAGCAAAGTGATGCCTCAGTTTGTTTTAACTCTTTTAAATAGACTTTATTCATATTTACTAATTTACTTAATTCTCACCTGAGGATATTTTTTTAAAGGGAGAGAGAAAAACATTGATGTGTATGAGAGAGAAACATTGATCAGTTAGCTCCTGATTGGGGATTGAACCTCCAACCTAGATATGTGCCTCAACTGGGAATTGAACACACACAGTTTATGAAGTGTAGTAGGCTGAATAATGGCCTCAGCCTCACATGTGGCTTAATGAGAAGACATTAAGACTTTCCTACATAAGTCAGGGACTAAACATGAATCAGTAACACAATTTCTGCTCCTATATAACATTATTTTGAACCTGTTATTCATTGTAATTAGATAGGAGAAAGCAATTGGAGGACATAATAATTGGAAATGAAGAGTTAAAACTCTGTTTTCAGATGACACAATATTACATCTGGAAAATTCAAAAGAATTAATTAAAATGACCTCAAACAATAAAATATTTTAATAACGTAGCAGCTTATAAAATTAGCATTAAAAATTAGTAGCCTTCATAATAGAAACAAAAACAATTATAAAATGTAATGAAGGAGAGGATCCCTTTCATGATATTAAAAAAAGAGTGCCAAGGTAAAACTTGATTAGAAGTATCCAAAGCCTGTATGAGGAAAACACATCTGAAAGTTACAAAAGTCAATTTCAACAAATGAAAAAATATGCCTTGCTCTTGGATAGGAAAACTCAACATATTGAATATCTGTTTTTCCTATTTTAGTTTATAAATTTATTAAAGCCCAATAAGAATCTCATTAGATTCCCCCACCCCTGGAGCTAGACAAGTTTATTATAAAATTTATCTGAAAGAACAAATAAACAAGAATAGCTAAAATACCCCAACAAAAAAGAGCAAATGGGTGAGAGAATGCAGTTACCAAACATTATAACAAACTGTTAACCCTTTATAATTAGGGCAATTTGATATTTGACACATGGTTAGACATACAGACTAATGGAACAAACTAGAAAAATGAGTAGATAAAATTGCATGTGGAAATTTAGTATATAATAAAGACCGCATCTCAAATCAAAAGGGAAAATACATTTTTTTAAAAAAGTATTTTTAATAATAAAGAAAAGACTGTGGTCACAAAAATATTGGCAAAGTTAGGAAAATATAGCATAATGTTTATTAATAGAACTCAACTGACCAAATTATTAAAACATTGTTCCTTGCTTTATAACTGGATAGGTGTCATAGATAATGGTTCCATTGTATTCACTTTAAACTAGAGCATACATTTTTAATAAATGAAATTGAGATGCTGTGTATCCAGTTTGGGGCTGGTAAATATGTTTAACACACACATATGTATATTATAAATTTTACTGATATAAAGAATGTTTAGCAAGCAATTTACAAATAGTAATGAAATTTACAATTGTAAACCCCATATATTTAATTGATTTTCACAGAATGCTTTCCTTGATTTTTTGCCAAACTCTTATCCATAAGCAATCTCTGGTCACAGTTGGTGAGTGTACTTTCATATGAATGTAGGTAGATATTTTTATTTACATTAATGAATAAGGAAGTGAAATGAGAGACACAATGTTCAATTGTGACTTATTTGTCAATGATGTGAGTTCTTTGCTGAATCAGGTTATAGTTTTTAAATTTTGGAAGATTATTTCTTAAATATTTTTGTGCCATTCACAATGTAGCAACTACAGACACAATGCACTTTTAAGATTAATCTACATTGCTAACATTTTCTCCTTCATTTTCTTAAATCTAGACCATGAGTTGGCAAACTTTCTGTAAGGGCCAGATAGAAAATATTTTCGGTTTTTTGGGCCATGTGGTACCTATTGGAACTATTAAATTCTTCCATTATAGCACAAAAGAAGCCATAGACAATATGCAAACAAATAGGTGTGGCCATGTTCCAATACATTTTTAATTATAAAAATTAGTGACAGGCTCAATTTGGCCTACTGGCCATAGTAATTCCTGTTCAACGCAGTCAACAAAACAATACATTAAGCCCTAATTTTAGCATTGCCAACTTCTGTGGTGTAAATACTTCCATCATAGTTAATTTTGTGCTATTAGTATATTGTTTAATATCAAATTGAGATGTACAACAGCATACCATTCTATAGTTTTCCATCATATGGATGCTGTAGAAGTAAATAATCTCAAGACCCTTGATGATAGTAAAATACACTGAGTGGCCAGATTATTTTGACCACCTGACGTTTGTAGGCAAATTAGCTATAATTTTGCGCTGAAGTTGCTAGAGGGCCAGACCATTATAAATAGGGAAGCAGGTTGTTTACCACAGCAGTAGAAGTGATTTTTTTCTGAAGATATGGGTAAACAACACGATTTAACAGCCTTTGAACGTGGGATATATATATAACCTGAGTGGCCAGATTATTATGACCACCTGACCTTTGTAGGCAAATTTAGCCGTACATGCATCATATGGGATATGGAAGCCGAAGGCCTGTTCAAACACCTTTGCTGTCTGCAGTTACCAAGATAAAATGTCTCCAATTCGCACAGGAACACAAGGATTGGACAGTCGAACATTGGAAAAAAGTCATGTGGTCCGATGAATCACGTTTCCAGTTGCATCATGCAGATGTCAGAGTAAGAATTTGGCGGAAACAGCATGAAAGCATGCACCCCACATGCATGAGTACAACCCTTCAAGCTGGTGGGGGCAGTGTTTTGGTTTGGGGCATGTTTTCCTGGCATGGTTTGGGCCCTTTAATTCATGTGGAACAACGTCTGAATAGCACAACATACCTAAGTATCGTTGCTGATCAAGTTCATCCTATAATGTTGATGGTGTATCCCAATGGAGATGGCTTCTTCCAACAAGAAAATGCGCCATGCCACGGTGCTTGTATTGTGCAGGAGTGGTTTCAAAAACATGAGGGAGACTTCGCTTAGGCGGCCCCCACAATCACCAGATCTCAATCCAATTGAGCATTTGTGGGATGAAGTGAAAAGAGCCATCAGGCAGCTGTTTCCACAACCATCAAATCTCACAGAACTGGACAGTGCTATTCATCAGGCATGGTGTCAGATTCCTCGCATCACCTTTCAACATCTCATGGAGTCAATGCCAAGAAGAATCGCCACAGTTTTGAAGGCAAAAGGTGGCCCAACGAAGTACTGATGGGGTGGTCATAATAATCTGGCCACTCACGTTCAAATATTATCCCATGTTCAAAGGCTGTTAAATCGAGTTGTTTACCCATATCTTCAGAGAAAAATCACTTCCACTGTCGTGGTAAACAACCTGCTTCCCTATTTATAATGGTCTGGCCCTCTAGCAACTTCAGCGTGAAATTATAGCTAATTTACTTACAAACGTCAGGTGGTCATAATAATCTGGCCACTCAGTGTATATTAAAATAATTAGAAGGTGATGAGGTTTGTTTTTAACATGATTTATTTCATTGTAAGTTTATGTAATCTATTTGGTTATAATGGCTTTGCTTAGCAGTCAGCTCACAACATTCCTGAAAATTTAACAATCAGCTCTCTTGAACTGGCATGAGCCAGCATCAGCACACCACTGTGTATAGCCATAAGGGAACAGAGTAAAATTGGATCTATTATTTATAGTATAGGGCAGAATAAATTCCAAATGGGTCAGAGACATAAATGTAAAAATAAAATGAAACCATATATGTACTAGGAAAAAGGTGGATGAATTCCTATATAACCTGGGCATGAGGAAAACTTTCTGAACTATGGCTTAAATCCAGAAACATGAAGGAAAATGAGATTGTATTAATTTCATAAAACAAACTGAGAATTATTGTTTCTTTTTTGCATTTTCTGGAACAACATATATAACATTGGAATTGTGTACTTGAAAATTTGATAGAGTACATTTTATTTAATTAATTAATTAATTAAAACATTTATTGTTGAAAGTATTATATATGTCCCCTTTTTCCTCCCATTGACCCCTCCAGCCCACCCCCACCCTCCTTCCCACCCCCACCCCAGGCTCTTACCACCCCACTATCTTCGTCCATGCGTTATGCCTACTAGTATATGCATACAAGATCTTTGGTTGATGACCTCCCACCCCCCACCCTCTCCCACCTTCCTTCCGAGATTCCACATGATAGAGTCCATTTTAAAAGCATCCAGGTCTAGAGATCTTTGGGATGGAGTTTTGTTTGCTGTTCTTTTGTTTGTTTGCCTTTAATAAGAAGGCCAAAAGCCTTCTTTCCTTTCTTCCCTACCACAGGCTTCTTGCCTGGAAGCCCCTTCTTATCTGGTCTGGCTTTTAGCACTGCTGCTGCTTTATCCACCTGGAACTTATGGTTCTTGGCCTGGCAAAGAATGGTGTTCCGGTGCATGGTCTTTGCATATGGGTTTAGCTTCAACGTGATTCTCGGGTGTTTTAGTGAATTCCTCTTCAGGACTATGAGATGAATCTTCTTGCACCGCAATGTATGGAGGACTCTGGATTCCTGGGCTTTTCAAGATCCTGCTAAGGTCTGTATTGAGCATCTTTTGCAAGGGAAGGTTGTAGTTACCCTTGAGAGAGGCACTTTATGCCAAGTGTCATAGGTCATCTAACTTGTGGAAAGCACTTTCAGTCCAAATGCAGACATGGCCCACATGTCCACCAGGAGCAAGTTTCAAAATGTTCAGTTGACTTACATTAAGCAGAGTAATTCCAGGGATGTTTTTGAAGGCTTTGATGGTACCATTGTCTTCATTATAGATGATGCAAGGTCCCCTGCTCTAGATATGACGACAGTTTCTCTTTTTTGCCTCTGCCAGCTCTCATCCGATGAGAGGCATAGACCTTTTTTATATCATTCCAGGCCTTAAGTTTTTAAGAAGCAAAACCGCCTCCTGGTTTTCTTATAGCCTTCAACTTTATCTTCAACCACCAAAGGAAATTTAGGAACTTCCTCAATATGATGACCTTTAGACATGAGCAGTGCTGGTAAGTCCATGGCAGCCAGCACAGAAGGACAGAGTAGACAGTATATTGCTTCTGTGTTGTGTTCCCTCTGGTGCCAATGGTACCAGGTTTTGGTTGATACAAACATGTGGCCCCCATAGCATGTATTTTCTTTCTTTAAAAAAATATATTCTATTGATTTTTCACAAAGAGGAAGGGAGAGGGATAGAGAGCTAGAAACATCGATGAGAGAGAAACATAGATCAGCTGCCCCCTGCACACCCCCTACTGGGGATGCGCCCACAACCAAGGTACATGCCCCTGACCGGAATCGAACCTGGGACCCTTGAGTCTGCAGGCCGATGCTCCATCCACTGAGCCAAACCAGTCAGGGCCATAGCATGTATTTTCAATAGGACCCTGGCCAGAACGATGAGTTCCACCACCTCGAACTCTGGGAACTTGAGCCACAACTCTGCCAGCACTCCAAGACTCAGCACTGATTTCCTGACCTGTCAATTCACTGACAGTATAGAGCTGTCTATTGTTTTTTCGCAAGTTAGAGTAAACAAAATTCACAATATCTGGTCAAATGGGAGCCTGGAACACAGCAGGGAAAGTGACATTTTTGCCAGATGATTCCCCCTTTTCGGAGTACACTGATATCAGTGGACGAGCACACACCCTGGTGTGGAGAGGAAAGAGCCTCGCTCCTCTCACCCCAGTGGCTCCCACAGGAAAAGACTGGAGATTTAACTATCAATTGCATTTCTTGTGAGTCTATTTTAAATTCCCTTTTTCTTTTTTTACCAGTTTGGCATTTTATGTTTTCCAGGAATTTATCCACTTTATTTACATTTGTTTTTTAAATCTGTAATTATGCCCTTATCTTTATTTTTTTATTCCTATTTATTTACTTTTGTTGGCTTTTTTTCTTATGAGACTTATCAGGTTTGTCTTGGTAATATTTCAGAAGCAGAGCTTTTAGTCTTACTAATCTCCTTTACTAAAAAAATTATTATATTGTTTCTTCTTTTATTATATCATTTTTCTTCATTGGGTTTGCCTTGATGTTCTATTTTATAACTTATTCAGTTGGATGCTGAGCATATTTCTTTTAAACTTTTATTGTTTCCTGATAAGTATATTTAAAGGTATAAATGCTTTTCTAAATACTGCTTTAGTTATGTCCCATACATTTTGTGTTTTCACATTCATTTAATTCTAGATTTTTTCTTTATTTTGATTATAATTTCATTTTTAAACTATGAGTTATTTAGTAACATAGTATTTTTAAAATAAGGGACATTTAAAAAAATTTCTGTTACTCATGTCTACTATTATTTCATTATGTTTGGAAGATGTAATCTACAAGATATTGTTCCTGAAAACTTTATTGAGACCTCTGTTAGGCTTAAAAATTTGCATAAGTATGTACATACTCCTAAAATATGTATTTGCTATTTGTTGCATGAACTTTTATAACACACATATCAAAAGATATATATTATATATAGCATGCCATTAGAACATTCCTATCAAAGATCTAAACAATATAAGTAATAGTATAAGCCTACTAATTATACATTTTAGATAGCTGGGTGTTAAAAACTGCAAGTATTTCTCTCTGTATGCTGTCAGTTATTGTCACCTATTATTCACTGCATGCATATGTTTGTGATGATTATGTCTTAGCACTTTATTGTTTTGTTTATCTTTTACCTTAAATTCTTTTTTATCAGCTATTTTTATTGGAATTCCAGATTTCTTTCATGGGTGTTTTTTGTTTGTTTGTTTTTGTTTTTTGGTCTTTTACTCTTGCATTTTCAACCTTTTGAATCTTTTGGTTTTAAGAATGTTTCTCAAAAACAACATATTTCTGTATTTTATTTTTATTTCTTAATACTATCAGAGAGTATTTGTTATTTGTGAGTTAACTTCATTTGCGCTTCTTGTAATTACTATTATATTAGGAATGATTTCTCCTACCATATCTCATTTTTTAAAATATATATTTTTATTGATTTCAGAGAGGAAGGGAGAGGGAGAGAGAGAGAAACATCAATGATGAGAGAGAATAATTGATTGGCTGCCTCCTACACGCCCCACACTGGGGATCGAGCCCACAACCGGGGCATGTGACCTGGAATTGAACTGTGACCTTCTGGTTCATAGGTTGACACTCAACCACTGAGCCACTTTGGCTGAGCCATGTCTCATATTTTTAATTCACTACACTTTATTTTCTGCTAGCTCAAAAATTATTCTATTTCTGTTCACATGTGGCTGCCCTTAAGATACTTACTCATGTTTACTTATTCCTAATAATTCTTAAATTTATCAATATCTGTATATTTCTCCTAACTAGACAAATAATTTAGTGAACTCATATGTATGTGTGTCTATATATATGTTATTGTGTACACACACACACACACACCCTAATGGTTTTGCTTCTCTGATTGAACTCTGAATATTGTGCCCAGATAGAGAAAAATAGAAACAATTAATAGGAGATAAGGAAAATTCCAAACCTAGAAACATCAGAACAAAATTTAAAAAAAAAGATATGGAAAGAATTTTAAAAATTTTCAGAGATAACAAAGAGACCATCAAATACAACAAGATCACAGGATCTGGCTTACGGCCCATCATAACTGAAAATGTACAGGAGAAGGAATTTGGAGAGCCGTAGTTCAGCCAAATTGACACCAGCACAACTCACTGCTCACTTGCCAGCACTTTTCCTCCCAGCCTCCATAACTCCCAGCTTTCTTTTGTATTTTCTATCTTTTTACACTTTCCTGTTGACTTCAGGAGTTTCTCATCTCATCTCATCTTAAATTCACTGATTTATGCGTCAACTTATTCATCTTGCTATATTTCTTATCTGTTGTTTTATTCATTTCAGTTATTACAAATTTCATACTTAGTACTCAAGTGGGTCCTTTTTTTTCTTCTTCTTGCTTCATATTGCTGATATCAGCCTTCACTTCTTAATATATTCATCTTCATCATTTTAATTTTTTGTTCCATCTCCTCCCATAATTCTAGTTAGATGGTTTATACTGTTGAGTTTGTTGCTTTCTTATATAGTAGTTAAACTTACATGGATTTCTAGTTATTTTGTCCCTCAAACTCCTCTTTCCATGTGTATCAGTTACTACACATGGTTACCAGTATAGTATGTTGGAAAATGACTATAGCCCAACCTCCAGTTGATGTAGGTGAATTAAAGCCAGGAAAGAGAGCCTCAAAGGCCAAGAACTGATGGTGATTATTCCAATTGGCCAATTCCACAAATAACTTTCCTAGTGTATACAGCCAAAACAATGTTTTGGTCAACAGAGAACCACGTGTACAATGGCGATCCCATTAGATAACATTGGAGCTAAAAAATTCCTATCACCAAGTGATGTCATAGCACAGCACATTACTCACATGTTCCCGGCAATCTTGGTGTAAACAAAGCTACTGCACTGCCAGTCATATAAAAGTATGGCTTATACAATTATGTACAGTACATAACACTTAACAATAAATGACTATGTTACTGGTTTATTTACTATACTTTTAATTGTTATTTTAGAGTGTAGTCTTTCTACTTATAAACAAAAGGTTCCTGTAAAACAGTATGCTGTGTTATGTTGGCAAAAGCCTTCTATATCTCTTGCGCTTCTTGATTGTGTCATTTTCTCTTGTGCCTGATTTAGTCTTGTGTTTTTTTTTGTACAGTAACATGCTGTACAGTTTTTAGCCTAGGAGCAATAGGCTATACCATATGGTAGGTTATACCACCTAGGTTTGTATAAGTGCACTCAGCGAATCACCTAACAATGCATTTCTCAGAATGTATCCCCATTGTTAAGCAGGGTGTATTTACCCTATGACTGTATTTACCATTTTAAACTCTCCAGAAGAGTCTCTCCATGGATTTGTTCCCTTTACCCTGGAGGTTAGGAGTGGGCGAGTTCAGTGGTGAACATCAAAGGGTAGCTGGCTTGTACACATCCACCCTTTTCGTCTCTCCTTGTTGTACCCTCCTGCCCCTTGCCTGTCTCCACAGTGATTGGCAGGCTGTTGATTGTTGGGGAGAGGTGAGAGCAGGACATTATGTTGTTCTTTTACTTCTCTTCTCACAGTCACCTATGGCTGCTGATCCCCCAGGCTGAAGGCTTCTCTCCTTTCCCTCCTACTCCCCACCCCTCACTCATCTCCCATATAATAATTCCTGAGTCTTCAGACTCCCCAGGGACTTCTCATAGTGTTTTATTGCATTTTATTTTTTGTTATTAATTCCTCAAATCCAAGTTTCCCTCTAGTTCTCTAGGGTTAATTTTCAGGAAGGAGCCAGTGGCCAATGTAGTTTGTCATCCTGACAGGATGAGAGAATGGTTTACGGAATGAGAAGGTGTACCATAGAAAGGGGAGAATTTGAGACAAATGTATAAGTCTCAAGGAGAGAGGCTACAAAGGATACTTTTTTCCCTCATTTATTTTTTTTATTGTAATTAATGTGTGTGCATATATATATATATATATGTCAGGCATATAATGAAAACAGCAGTCTTCGCCTCTTCCTACTCCAAAATTCTGCTCAATGTAACAATTTTTGACATTAAAAAAACTTTCTTCTGGTATTTACTTCCACATTCTAATATGCTTATATTACTACTAGAGGCCTGATGCATGAAATTCATGCAAGGGGCTCAGCCCTCACAGCCCCTTGAAGCCTCGGCCAGCCCACACAGCCCCAGCTTTATCTGGAAGGTCGTTCAGCTGTTCGGTATAATTAGCATATAGCTCTTTATTATATACTAGAGGCCCGGTGCACAAAATTCGTGCATGGGGGGTGTCCCTCAGCCCAGGCTGCACCCTCTATAATCTGGGACCCTCAGACATCCCTCTCACAATCCAGGACTGCTGGCTCCTAACTGCTTGCCTGCCTGCCTACCTGATAGCCCCTAACCGCCTCTGCCTGCCTGCCTGCCTGATCGCCCCTAAACACCTCTGCCTGCTGGCCTGATCACCGCCTAACCACTCCCCTGCCAGCCTGATCACCCCCAACTGCCCTCCCCTGCCAGCCTGATCACCCCCTAACTGCTTGCTCCCTCTGTGCTGGCCTGATCTTGCCCCTAACTGCTTGCTCCCCCACCGGCCTGATTGCCCCTAACTGCTTGCTCCCCTGCTGGCCTGATCACCCCTAACCACCTCTGCCTCGGCCCTTGCCACCATGGCTTTGTCCGGAAGGAAGTCGGATGTCTGGAAGATGTCCAGTCAACCTGGTTAAATTAGCATATTACCCTTTTATTAGTATAGATGGTAGGATTTCTTGATTTTTTTCAATGTTAGATAGTTTCTTTGGCTTCCTAAAGTGGAAGATGAGAACTTACTGCTTGTAACCGCTGTACTCTTCCTTCCAACTCCAACCTGCCAATGTAGTTACATGACTGCTTTGCTATCAATACCAAGTGTTTGCACCATCATGTCCAGGCAAATGCTATTCACACCTGAGACATGGAGCCTGCTAAGTTTATATGTCCTTATTTATAACCTTTTTTATTGTCTCAGGGTTAATACTTGCCTTTCCTCCTGCAATTGTTCACTGCTCTAGGCGCCTATCATAATTCTCTGGATCCTTTCTTTTTTTCTTTTTTTTTTCTGCAGAGCCCCCACCTTCCTGGTACCTGTGACTTGAAGGACCTGCTTGGAAATTCCTGCCAGAGGGGGTAGGGGCAGCTGCCAGTCTGCTGGGGGCTGCCACCCCCTTTAGGGATAAACACCAGGAGCAAATGCTGGGAAAGAGGCTTTTTAAAAAGATGGCACACTTGTACTATTAGCTTAGCCTCAGCCCTGGTGTGGGGTTCCTCAGTGTGGAGTAGAATTCCAGGGGAGGTCCCAGGGGCTGGAGGCTCCTGGGCTTATTTCAGACGAAGGAGGGAAACAGTGGCCACCACTTTAGTTTCTTGTCCCCATCAGCCTGAGCCAGAGCTGGATCAGGGTGCCCCTTGGGAGAGCCTCTATGTTTCCCCAGCAGACACACACTGAAGCATGGGCTCCAGGTGGACTTAGGGAGCATGGTGAGGTCCTAGGGGCTCCTGGAGGACTCAGAACTTTGTGACTTCTAGATTGACAGTCTGCAGACGGCCACGTTGGGGCTTCAGAGAGAGCTGCCTCTTTTACAGGTCATCACTAGGCCCTGAGACTCAGCAAGTCTATCTTACAGCCTCACCTGGCACCTCCCAGCCTTGCCACCTGTCTTGCATTCCTCCTCCCCTCCCCATCACTGTCCAGGCACATGCTGGTCCCCTTGCTTGCTCACCCTGCAAGCTACTTCTCCTCCATTCTTTGGTATAAGCACTGCCTCTGCCTTCCCTCATGGGACCCCCAACACTGAGAAAGCATCTCCAGGGTCTCAGTCATCTGGATACTTTCTTTTTTATTTTTAAATCTTTATTGTTTCCCTCCCCCATTAACCTCTTCCAGCCCACTCCCATCCTCCCCAACCAAGCCCCTACTACCCAATTGCCGTGTCCATGGGTTATGCATATGTGCATACAAGTTCATTAGTTGATCTCTTCCCATCCACCCTCCCCGGCCCTCCTGCTGAGGTTCAACAGTCTGTTCATATTTCCATGGGTTGATTTTTGATCATCAGTTTACTTGGCTCATTAGATTCACATATGAGTGAGATCATGTGATACTTATCTTTCTCTGACTGGCTTATTTCACTCAGAATAATACTCTCCAGGTCCATTGGATATTTTCAATAAGAGTGAAAGCATCAGTAATGGATCTGATTCTCCCCTTCCCCCGTTCCCACCCCCTGTGCAAGCTCCATCTTCCTGCTCACACCTAGGGCTGCTTAGACCTTCCCTTCATCATCATCTTGGGAACTTCCTTTGTCTGTCTCCCTGTGTTTGATCCCCTATTATCTAATTTTGTATCTCCTTCTTTCTTGATATATTTCCTGGTTTGGCAAAGAAGCTAGTATGTTTTGGTTGTTTCCTAAGAAAGAGTCCATAAGAGGTAAAAGTTCAAATCTGCATGTAGGGGCCATTTATCATTCAGGCTGCCTCAAATTGTTAAACGTCTCCTTCCCATCATTTAAAGTTTCCCACATTATAAATTCTGCATTCTTTTTTAAAAAAATATATTTTATTGATTTTTTTACAGAGAGGGAGGGAGAGAGATAGAGAGTTAGAAACATCGATGAGAGAGAAATATCGATCAGCTGCCTCCTGCACACCCCCTACTGGGGATATGCCTGTAACCAAGGTATATGCCCTTGACCGGAATCGAACCTGGGACCTTTCAGTCTGCAGGCCGATGCTCTATCCACTGAGCCAAACCGGTTTTGGCATAAATTCTGCATTCTTAACAAAGAACATTTTCCAGTCATTTTTTCAGTTGCTAGATTGCAGACATGTGATTTTGATTCCACCAGTCAGCTGCATGTGCGCCAGTCAGACTCTGCGTGCAGAGCTGAATTCCTTGGGAAAAAGGTGGGCCTGTGGCTTCCACTTGGCAGGTGCAGATCTGGGTAAGAGAGCACAGCGGGGTGCTGGAGTCCAATGTGTGTCTGAAGCACCTGATGTAGCAATCTCCTGACGATGGCGGAGGCAGAGGCTGGAGCTGGCACCTGTGACAGCAGCCTCCCGGCTTATGCCTGAGGCAGCAACTACCTTGGTGGGCAGCTCTGTACTGTGGTGCTGGGATGTCACTCTCAGAAGCACAGTCTGTATTCTACCTGCCAGTCTGTGAGCTCTCTACCTCCTAACTGGTCCTTTCAGCTTAAACTGGGGTCAGTCTATTTAGGCTGCTGTCACAGCATATCACAGACCAGGTGGCATGAAGCCAACAGAAATTTATCTCCCACCATTCTGGAGGCTGGAAATTGAAGACCGGGGTGCCAGCATGCTCGGGTTCTATGAGGACCCTCTTCCAGATTGCAGACTGCCAACTTCTCACTGTGCCCTCACATGTTGGAAGGGACAAGGGAGCTTTCTTTTCTTTTTTCTTGTTCTTTTTAAAAATATATATTTTTTATTAATTTCAGGGAGGAAGGAGAGGGAGAGAGAGATAGAAACATCAATGATGAGAGAATCATTGATCAGCTGCCTTCCACACACCCTCCGCTGGGAATTGAACCCACAACCCAGGCATGTGCCCTGACTGGGAATCAAACTGTGACCTCCTGGTCGATGCTCAACCACTGAGCCATGCCAGCTGGGCTCTTTTTTCTTTTTTTAAATACATTTTTATTAATTTCAGAGAGGAAAGGAGAGTGAGAGAGAGATAGAAACATCAATGATGAGAGAGAATCATTGATCAGCTGCAACCTAGGCATGTTTCCTGACCAGGAATCGAATTGTGACATCGTGGTTCATAGTTTGATGCTCAACCACTGAGCAACACCTGTCAGGTGAAGGGAGTTTTCTTGAATCTTCTCTTTTATAAGGGCATTAATCTCACCTTATAACCACCTTTCAAACCCCATACCATCACATTGGGCATTAGGATTTCAGCATATGCATTTATTTTTGCGGTTGAGGTGACAAACGTTCAGACCATAGCCACTGGCTAGAGAAACTTCTGTATTAAACAAACCTGGCCAACATACCTTATATGTCTAAAGGTATCTTGATTCTACTGCAAGACATAAGAGTTTGATTGAGAATATAATTCTAATTTGGAAATCATTTTCCTCAAAAATTTAGCATTTCTCTTTGTCTTTGGTGTCTGGTGTTGTTGCTGAGAAGTCTGAAGCCATTCTTTTTCCTGAGTGTATATGCTGATTTACTTCTATTTAAAGCTTTTTTAAAAATCACAAAGTAGCATTTATTATTAAATTTTTTATACTTTATATTATTAAATCTACAAATGGTTATATTTTAAAGAGCCAACAGTTTTATCCTTTGTCTTATGAAAAATAACTGTTTTCTGACTTTGCCCGCCCCCCCCGCCATTTTCTTATAAGAAGCAACCACGTTCACCACTAGTGTATATGAAATAGATAATTAAATGTATTTTTAGGACACATGAAATGGATCCCAAGTAGTGTTTCAAAATTCTCACATTTAGCTGCTATTCATCTTTTCAAGAAAGCATTATACATAAAGTAGAAGACTGCCTTGTACCTAAAATGTAGGGGTTAGAGATCCTGTAATAATAGCTGTTGATGAAATTTTCCTCCCCTTTCACTTACTTGGTGGTAAGATCTGAGCCTCGGCTGGGGTCTGAAAATAGAAGGGGGCTCTATTTCTAAGGAGTGACAAGTAAGAGGTCAGGTGGTTTGGGTCCATGACATTCCTGGTACCAGCATCCAGGATGAGGCTCCTGACATGGGGAAAAGGCCGGGGAGTGAATTGGAAGAGCTGCAGTAGGAAGCTAAAGAATTGGAACCCTTCCACAGAACCAGAATATTCACTGTGGGTAGGGGTATACTGGCAGAGGCCAGCTCAGCTGATCACTTCAGACACTATTTAAACACCAGCAGAAACAGCAGTATCGGGCAGAGGAAGCCACTCCAGCCTGTCCAGGCTTCAGCTGCAGCTTCATCTGCCTTCGGTGTGACCACTCATGCTAAATCAACGGCTTCAGTAACTGCTGTTAATTTCTCCAGCTATAAGGGAGTACATTTGACTCCAAAGTAGCAAAGCAGTGAGATGGGTACAAGCTGAATTCCCTCCTGAGATTATTTATCATCCTGGACTTTCTACATGTATGGAAGGGGCAAGTGAATCCAAGAGGTAAACTGATTTCCTGCTTATATGGACACAGGGGGTTGAGTGTGGTATCAGGGACCCTCCTGGGGCAAAGCTGGCTTTTATTCAAGAAACAATCTGTGAAATAAGACATATCAGTAATACATATTATATTTCACTGATATCATCTCTCTACTTCTCTTGACACTAGCAAATCTGGTGACCTGTTTTTATGGACCAAATAGGTGTGCCCCACCCCCATATGTTGAAATCCTAACCCCCCAATGTGAAGGCATTAGGAGGTGGGGCCTTTTGGAGGTAATTAGATCAAGAGGTTAGAACTCCCATGAATGGGATTAGTGCTCTTATAAAAGAGACCTCAGAGAGCTTTTGACCCTTCCACCACGTTAGGACACGGTTAAAAGATGGCCATTTGGCCCTCACTGAGTCTGTCGGCACCTTGATCTTTGACTTCCCAGCCTCCAGAACAGGGGTGGGCAAACTTTTTGACTCGAGGGCCACAATGGGTTCTTAAACTGGACCGGAGGGCCGGAACAAAAGCATGGATGGAGTGTTTGTGTGAACTAATATAAATTCAAAGTAAACATCATTACATAAAAGGGTACGGTCTTTTTTTTTTTTTTTTTTTAGTTTTATTCATTTCAAACGGCCGGATTCAGCCCGCGGGCCGTAGTTTGCCCACGGCTGCTCCAGAACTATGAGATATAAATGCTTGTTGTTTAAGCCTCCTAGTCTAAGATCCTTGTGCTTTAGTTTTGTTTTAGCAGTTGAGGATGAGAGGTTGGGGAGGAAGGAGTGCATACTGGAGTGACTGGACCTAACATGACTTTCTTTATTCAAAGCTCCACGTCAAGTTGCCCCATCAAACCAAGGCAGTTCCTACAACTCACAAAGATCAAATTTTGTCCAATTTGTATATTTCTTCTGTGGAGAATTGGAATTTTTATCACAGGTAAAAAATAAAAAAGTCTAACCGCTTAAACCTGAACATACGGAGCTCTGATCTTAGTTTCTCTGAACAATAGCCAAAAACAAAAGTGCACACACACACACACACACACACACACACACGTCAAATCATAAAACCAAAGCCCCGAACAAAGAGAGACACTTGGTGCATATTTAGATTAGATTCATACACCAGGGTGAGTAACACATTTTATTTTATTTTTTAAATCCTTACCCAATGATATGTTTTTCATTGATTTCAGAGAAAGAGGAAGGGCAGGTGTGGGGAGAGAAAAACATTGATGTGAGAGAGAAACATTGATCAGGAAGCCACTCTAGCCTGAAGCGTCATCTGCCTTCAGTGTGCCCACTTGTGCAATCCAACTGGGAATCAAACCTGCAACCTTTCAGTGCACAGGTGACATTCCAACCCACTGAGCCACACAGGCCAGGGCTAGCACACTTTCAACAAACAATGATGAGCCCGATAGGAAACATGGAACAGTATTGGCCACTAAAGCTTTTCTGGAAATGAAAAGAGGCAAATAGCCTAAACCAGACCCTACATCTGTGACTCTCACTAAATTGCCTGTTTGCTCCATCACAGCTGATTTCGAGGTCCTGGAAATCAGTTCCCTGGCTTAATCCACGGTGAATTGGACCCACGGAATCTTTCAGTCACAGTCAATTCTGCCATGGTGATATTTGCAGGCTTTGTGTCAGCTGCCCTGATTCCTTGGGTGATGTGGGGCTGTAGCTATGGCTGTGACTAATGAAAGACACACTTGTTCTTTGTAATTAGGGAGAAAGGGCACTGGGGAACAGTTATATATATTAAATGGAAGGAAATGAACAAACAGATTTCAATAAGATAAGGGAGATTATTTAATTTTGATAGCAGTGTTTATAACTGAATAAAATCAAATATGAGAGGTTCTAGTCAAACATTTTTTTTTCCCAGAAAAATTTAATCTTTAAAGTAAGCAAAAGTAATCAGAATATATCAACTCAAGAGAGAACAAGATATGGCACTTGGAAAGGAAAGGTAATAACGGCAACAATAATGCTCGGGCTCTGTTATTTTTTGAGGCTGGTTCAATAAAATATAAGGTAACATTAACAATTTCTTGGAAAAAACCAATCAACTGCTCTTCTCTTTTTATCTATGGCTCTCTATTCCACATGAATTATTCACGGCTGTGGTTAGTCCCTTGTAGTCAGTGCATCCCCGAAGAACCCGGGGATGCTAAAAGTACAATTTGTAATGTTTTATTTAAGCACAAATGTTAATTAAAGCTTTATTTATAAACAGTCATATTCGTTTTTAATCTCAACACTTCCTCAATTTCAGCTATTGATTCTACTCCATTCAAATCTAGGATTCTTACTACATATTTTGTAGTCTGGTTCATTATGCCATCTTTTTTCAATTCAAAATACCCTATTCACAGAGTGATTTGTTTCACATTGCTTGCTAACCTGTTATCTTTCAATCCTCAGAGGGATGGCTGTGTGACGTGTTACACTGAGAGTGAAATCAAGCTTGAGGCAGTGCTTTCTAGGTGTTTCTCTTTACTCAAGCTGGGTATCAGAAACCTAACGTAATGTTCAGCTTGGGTCTATTTGGTCCCAGATATCTGTATGATAGAATTTGAGGGTCCTTTTAACTGAGGGCTTTATAAATATAATATAATACAATAATTTTTGAGAATAATCAAAACCAAGCCCTGGAATTAATAATGCCCAGCCTCAGCATTAATATAGACAACAGCCTGGCCAGTGTGGCTCAGTGGTTGAGCGTCAGCCTAGGAAACAGGAGGTCATGGTTCGATTCTCGGTCAGGGCACTTGCCTGGGTTGCGGGCTCAGTCCCCAGTGTGGGGTGTGCAGGGGGCAGCCGATCAATGGTTCTTTCTCAATATTGATGGTTCTATCTCTCTCTCCCTTTCCCTTCCTCTCTGAAATCAATAAAAATATTTTTTAAAAATATATGGACAACAAGCTATAAGCTATCGTAAAGTGGAATTTGATCTCATTTTCCAGTTCTTTGTCCTCTGCATGAGTGGCTCCGGGAGTATTTTCTGTTGGGATACCTGTTCTCCTGGGCTTCCCTTTTCCTCATCAATAGTTATGCTCTTCAATGTCCCAGGCTTCAGTGCTGGGATGGGCCCATGCTGCTATTTTTAGACTGTTCTCCGGTTTTTCATACCTCAGGGTTAAAGCTTGCTTCAATTCCAGGCTTCATCAATTGTTTCTACAGACCTGCTTGAGTGTGGAATGTTCTGGAAAATACTGATGTCCAACTCTACTTGTGTGCCTGGGAGCAACTCTTCAGTGCCAGTCCCTCCATTCCCTCCTCATCTGAGCACTGTGGAGGGCTCTGAATGAGTGTCTCCCTCATGGAGGCCAGGTGAAATAGAGTCCTCCGTTAAGTGGCACCAAGATATTTCCTACTCAATGCCAATGAACAGCCCCCAAGCAACAGTGGCTTAAGAGATGTGTGCTTCCCATCCACAGTGCATGCAAGGACACCACTTAGACACAAGGGCATGTGTTTCGGGAGTTGGGAAGAAACGCTTAGCCCTCCATAACCTGCCAACCTCTCTCCTCCCTCTCCCTTTCCTTCCCATCCTCTCTTCCTCCCTTCCTCCCTTATTCCTTCTAATTACTTTGTAAAGAAGTTTGACTTTGACATTGCCCTGAATGAGGACCTGTGCTCCTGGGCGGACACTGTGGATCAAATCACCCTGCGAAAGTGGGAGGCGACTGGTGCTGCCGGGACACTACAGGAACTACCTGGAGGGCACGTGCCTGCAGTGGCTCCGCAGATAACTAGTAAAAGGGAGGGAGATGCTGTCATGCGCAGACCCTCCAAAGACATATGTGACCACCACCCCATCTCTGACCACGAGGTCACCCTGAGGTGCTGGCCCTGGGCTCCCACCCTGCAGCATGACAGGGAGGACTAGACCCAGGACACAGAGCTTGTGGAGACCAGGCCTGCAGAGGCTGGGACCTTCCAGATGTGGATGGCAGTGGTGGTGCCTTCTGGAGAGGAGCAGAGATACATGTGCCATGCTCAGCATGAGGGCTGCCCGAGCCCCTGACCCAGAGAAGGGAGCTACCTCCTCAGACCACCTTCCCCACTATAGGCTTCTTGGCTGTGCTCGTCCTCCTTGGAGTTGTGGTCAATGGAGCTGTGGCGGCTGGAGCTATGATGTGCAGGACGAAGCGCTCAGGTGGAGAAGGAGGGTGCTAAACTCAGGCTGCCGGCAGTGATGTGCCCAGGGCTCTGATGTATTTCTCAGGGCTTCTCCAGCCTGAGGCAGCTGCCTTATGGGGGCTGAGTGATGCAAGATTTGTTCACACTCCCACTTTGTGACTCAAGATGATTTAGAATGAAAACAGCAATCATAAGAACAAAAAGAAAAACAAGTATCTATTGTGTGGTTACTACATGTCAAGCAATGTACATTATATCATTAATCCAGTACTTTTCAACTGTTAACATGCACACAAAATCACCTGAGGTCTCGGGAAAATGGAGATTCTGACTCCGTTGTTCTGAGATGGGACTCAGGAGCCCACCTTTCTAACAAGCTTCCACACGGCAGCGGCACTGCTGGTCCAGGACTCCCACTTTGTATAACTTGGGTTTAACCCGGACAGCGACCCCACCTGATGGGTATCATTTATTGTCCATGCTTCACATTTAATAAACTGAAGCTGTGAGGATAAATAAGTTTCCCAAGGTCACAGAACCGGAAGCAGTAGCACTGGGGCTTGGTCAGATTGTCTCATTCCAGAGCCTGCCTCCTTAACCACCACGCTTGACTTCATTCATGTGTAGGTAGCAGTGGTGTCTATGCCATTTGGCTTCTCCTATTAAAACAGCAGAACATAGAGCAAACACCATATGTTCCCCGAAGTTCTTAAGTCACATCTCTAGTTAAAGCAGAGACACCTGTGGACTGTTTTGTATATTTTTTATTGTATATCACACCCCTGGTCCTTTCTGCCAGAATGACCCATCCATGCCTGCCTGTGGCTTCTCTTACCATAAAAGGAAGTATTAAATTCCAGCTGGTGTTAAACCTAATGCTCAGGCCACTCCTGAGCCCTAAAACTCACTCCCACCCCTTTAAATCCCGACCTTATTTGGTTTGAACCCACTGCACCAATTTTACAATTCTTAGTGCCAGTGAGTTCAAGAATTTGGACTTTGGTTCTCTCTTACTTTTTTTTTTTTTTTTTTTTATCTTAGTCCATGTAATAGATACAGAGATGCATCACTCAGACCTCTTTGAAGAAAGAGCTTGTTACTCAGACTGGAGGAGTAGAGTTAGCTGACACTTCCAGTTCTTAACTCCTTCAGGTCTGCTTCCACTTTGGAACCCAGGCCACGCTCTTCTCTGGCCCTCAGCCTGACCCTTTCCACTGATGCTGACCCCTCGACAGGCACTTTGTTCAGAGCTCCTCGTTGGGCTGCCAGAGACTTTTTAGGTCGGCATCATGGTTTGATGGCTCCCCATACCCAATCCTACTTTCTTCTTTCTTTTCACAAATGTTACTCCCTCGTATAGTAAACCTTTTACATTCCTAATGACATCTCAGTCTCTGCTCCCCAGAGGTCTCAAGCAACACCTACAACTACTCAACTGAGAGCTTCCACTCAGCTTAATCCAAGTTACTGATCCCTCACCTGGTGCCTGACTAGAACTGGCCTGGTGCTCACTAAACAGCTATGACCAGGCAGGTGCTTAATTATATATAGTCATTCCATAAATAGGTGCATGTTGAGTAACCATTGTGTACTGATATCTTTGTAAGCATAATCACATCTTCAAAATGTCTGAGATAAAGAAGAAATGTGACAAGTTTATATACCATGCTTCCCTTTAGCCTTTGGGCTCATGATAAATTGTTTATTAGAGTTTAAACTTTAGCTAGCAATTACATACTACATCATAGGATCATAGGGTGCTGCCTACGAAATTATAGTTTTGTAACATAGTGAGGAAAAACAAATGTCACCAAAGTAAGAAGTGACTAGCCATGTCTATAGTGAAAAAATACAATGACCATGAGTCAGCAACATTGAACTGGCATCCAAAAAGTAAATCATATACTGGATACAAAAAAATAAACACAGAGTAAAAGACTCTGAGGGTTGTTTTGTTTGTTTGTTTGTTTCTTGTTAGTTTATGAATACTACACAGAATTCTGGGTCTTGGTTATAATTTCAAGTAGGGTGACAGGCAGTTGTCAATATGATTTAATGTAATGGGCTCTCAGAGAGTCCCCCCTTCCCTAGCCAAATTCACATATCCCTATGTCGAAGGGTTTGGCGTTTTGAAGAGGGGCAGGAGAGAGAGGGAATGGGAATTTCTGAGCATGGGCCATTCCCCAGAAGTGCAGGCCTATGTCCACCTGTGGCTGTCAGTGGAGAGGAGATGAAAAGGAGGTCTGGGTATTTTTCAGTCTCTAGAGAGGGAGAAATGACTGAGAGATGGAGTCAGTGTCAGGAAAGAAGTAAAAGACAAATGAGTTTTAATTACAGCAGACTTTAGTAGCATAAGAAAGTTAAAACCTGTAGAGAGACTAGAAGTAAATTATAAAGTGGAGAGCTGGGCAAATCTATGATATGAGCAGAAAGTTTTGAAAAATGCATTAGTAGGTCAGTAAAGGGAAGTAAACTACTAAAGAAATCATGAGTTATTCTTTAGAAAATGGGCTTTGCTTGATGTAGAAGGGTTAATAGGTTAGATTTAAAGTAGAATTTCTTGTCAACAAACGCTGACATTATAAATTAATAAGGGAGGTTGTGAAATGTACATTTATTGAAGGCAACTTTAGTATGGCCCAGCAAGAAGTAGAGAAAATAAGAAATAACCAATTTTGAATCACTTTTAGCCCAACAATTCTCTGATTTATTTTTAAAAAATCATATCTTTACTTTTTCTACTTCACCTACAGTCTGATGTGCATGCAGCAAAGATCTGAGTGTGTGGTTTTCTGAATAACGAGCCTAGAAACCCACCAGAGCACACACATGGTGAGGTGACTCTGTCACCCATGGAGCAGCTAAAATGACATCAATAAATCATAAAATATGCCCCAAGAGGGCATTATAAATCATTTAGAGTTGCTATTAATATTTCAGGCATGTTCATCTTTAGCAGCGTGTTAAATTTTAGTGTTTGCATTCCATTTTAATTCAGCACTTGATAACTGAAATATAAGGCTATTATAAATGATTTAATTTTTTGCTAATCATATAAGGATTAAATAGAAGAAGGGAACTGATTGTTGCTAGCTCCCTTTTGTCTAAAATTTCCGCCTGGCACTTTGGGCACCGGTTCTCTTGGAGTGCGCTCGGGTGATCACCATCGGTCTTCCTTGGTAAGGGCAGAGTGTTGGGATGCCCTTCCTGACAGTCCCCCTCCCTGGCTGTGGAGCTCTCACTTCTCAGGAATGTGGCAGTGTGGTGTCTGGTAAGGTGACCAATTCCTACTGGGTCATCCAGGACTTTCCTGATTGTAGCATTGAAAATGTTGAGTTCCAGGAAACACATCAGACTGTGATGGCTGCGTACAGGCTGGTCCCAAATTCAAAAGAGTATTCTTTGGCAGTACTGGTTCCAGGAAAGACTGTGGTGTTCAACACATTATCTTGAGTGCCTTCTTTCTTTACGTCTGTGACGTGCAGCCCCCCCTCCTCCCTCCCCCCCTCCTCCTCTCCCCGCTCTTGACTTCTGTAGTGGCTTTATTTCTCCTCCAGTTGGTCAGGGCATCCTGCTGGACTATCCCACGGAGGTTGTCTACTTCTTTCATATCATCCCAAGTTATTCATAAAAACTACTGTTTACTGAGAATCTATTTGGTGCCCAGCAGTGCGCTAAGTATTTTACATTACAGTATCATAGGGCTTTACAAAAGCTTGGTGGGGTTGATATTATTATTCCTCCTCCTGCTTATACGGAAGCTTAAATTCAGAAGGTTAAGATATTAGGCAAGATCTCAGAACTGGTCACTGTATGCTATCTTTATTCTAAAGCCTATGGGTTTTTCTAATCAGAACTTGATCCCCTTAGGAACTTGCTTGCTAATACTTATGATCTCTGCTAATAGATGCTAATATGTTCGTGATAATTCATACTTCATGAATCAAACTTACTGGCCTTCTTCCTAGACCTTCCTTCCTTCCTTCCTTCCTCCCTCCCTCCCTCCCTTCCTTCCTTCCTTCCTTCCTTCCTTCCTTCCTTCCTTCCTTCCTTCCTTCCTTCCTTCCTTCCTTCCTTTCTCTCTCACTAAGGGCCAATTCAGGTGGCTGTCTTCAGGTATCTTCTGGTGTCTCAGAATAGGGCTGCACAGACCAGCAGCTCCACTTTTCCCAGAGTTGGTGAGGAGCAGAGACTGTATCTGCTTAGGACTATTGATTGTGACTGACACAAACGTTACTCCCACTGGACGCAGGAGAAGGGAGTACTTACTGGATCACATAGCTGAAAGGTGTGAGGGCATCTCTGGCTTCAGGTGCGATTGATTCTAGCACTAACCAGCTCCATCAGACGTGGTACCTCTCCATCTCTCAATTCTGCACCCCTTTGTGTTGGCACCATTCCAGGAAGCCTTTTCCATCCCAATGATTTCCAGAAGCTTTTGGCTTAGAGCATGTTGGCTTATCAACTTCAGGAAAGTCCCAGAATTTAATCAATGGGACTGATTTAAGTCATGCGTCTGTCTCTGAACCAATCACTATGGCCAGGGAGGTGGAATACACCCTTTGCCTAAGCCCTAGTCACACATCTGCACTTGTATTTGGGGATGAGATAAAGTCAGACTTATCTGAACCACATGGAAGTGGGAGGGACATGTCCCATCGAAGGAAAAATGAGGCTTATTACCAGAAATGGGAAAAATGGATTCTGAGCGGGAAAAACTAGAAATGGAACTTGAAATAGCCATTTAAATTGAGCTGGTTTTGAAGATGAAATGAGAAAATATAAAAGCATTTTATAAACTAAAAAGTACTGTGCAGTTTTAAGAAATGCTCTCCTCTTATTAATTGATGTACTGCTCCACTCAGAGTTTAGAAATGAAAAGCTTTAAAAGCCTGCACTTTGATTTGATTAGTAGATCATTCAATATGAGGCAATGCAGATGAAACCAGTGCGGCATTACTGGGGAAGGACCGCTCTGGCATAAGGAGACTCATGGAGGGGTCAGGACAGGAAAGAGGGTCTGAAGAGTCCTGCATATCAAGAAAGGTCTGTAGTCAACTAAATGTGCTCTTTCCTCTTCAAACCTCAGACTTTATTTAAAAATTAAATATTGATTTTCTTAAACAAATGAAGTCTATATGCCATTTAACATAGGAATAATGCAGTAAGTTCATCACATATGCATCAACTTAAAATAATTGGGACTTAATCACATTTTCCCCCCTTTTGTTTCTTGGAGACAACTTTTATTTTCCCCTCAGTATTTCTGCTGTTCACAAACTTATACAGGCCCTTTCATGACTCAGGAAGAGTCTGCTTGGATGTCAGAGCCCAGGAAGGCAGTCTCTCTCCAACTGTATTACCTTCCTGGCAAGCCTCAGGAAGAAGGCAAGGTGTTCCCACAAACACTAAATGTACCCAGGGCCTCTTCTGCCTGCTCTACCTGCCCTGAATCTCATTTTTCTCAGAGGAAAAAAAAAATCCCTTAGGCCTCTTCTTCAAATCCCATTTATTCATTCTCCTTCACATTAAATGCTCATCTCCACTGAGAGTGTGCCTTAATTAAACCTAGAAACTCTTGGAAATGGGAAAACCTGACTTCCAAAAAGATACATGCAGAAAAGCGCATAAATATATACCTATAATAATAACTTTTATGGATATTTTATTATAGAAATGTATGTCCATAAAAAATTTTTAAAAAAAAGAGGTAAAAAGAATATTTTTTTAAAAACCTCCCATACCACCACTGGGATATTAGCACTATAAACATTGTGGAGCCTAGTCTTCCAGTTTATTTGGGGAGGAAAGAGGGCCTGACATTTGCATATTTTTTGAATTGATACAAATGAGATCATGTTAAAACACTCATTTATAATCTGTTCTTTTTTACACATATCAGTATCTGATATTCTTTTCTACAACAGTCTATTTTATAAAGGATTATGTCTTATTTTTTTCTACTTAAACATCTACTTTAAAATAGTCTTGAACGGAGTAGCAATTGCTAAATACAAATGTATAGAGATTATTCTTTTTGCATCAACGTATTGCTGCCCCTGCCGAGAGAGATGTTTGTATTTTAATATTGCTTTTCTTTAACAGTGCCTTAGTGCAGGAAATAAATCTAACAATTGGTCCCGTAGGGAGGTTTTAAAACAGAGTTCACTCATTATTTCCATCATGACACATCGTCTGTCCTTCCATTTGCCCGTGAATGACCCCACTCTAAAGAGAAACTTCCTCCTTCTTCCCCACTGAGTGTTTGTAGAGGGAAGGGCGAACTCAGACTCAGTATTCATTTTAAATGGCATTAGTTAAAGATCTCCCTGTTTATGCTTGCCATATTGTATCAATGTCAGCTGCATCCTTGAACACATGTGTGACTGGGATACCAGTTAGCCACAATCACATTTTAAAGTGTGTCCTCTTCTATTTGATTGTCTGTGGCACAAATGTTTGATTTTGGACAAGGAACAAGGAGACACCTCACCATTAGCATATTTCTGTTACTTGTGTTTGCCTGACATTCCTTGATGAGCAAATATTGTGGGGTTTTTTGTGTGTTAACATCTCCGTAGGGTGAAAAATGGCATTTCACTAGCTACACAGTATCAACCTACTTTAGAATTGAGAAAATATGATATTTAACTTGGGTAAAATAATGCCAGGAAGGGCATTTGGAGGGAGGAAAGTTGCTGACTGGTAAGACTGGAAATGCCAGATGCTGTCAGATTAAAAATGTGCTAGAAGGCTGGCTTTAAGAACCAGAGAATGAGTCTGAGTGTCCGATCAGAGCAGGGCAATGGAGTAGGAACCAGAGTGTCCTTGGGGAAGAACTTATAGCTGAATATTCCTTCACATGCCAGGCATGTAATTTGCTTCTGGTATCTCATGGGTCGCAGAGGCCTTAGCAAAGCAGATCCGAGGTTGGAAGGAGGTGTCAGGAGGCAAACATTAGCAACAGGTCAATTCCCACCGCATAAAAAATGCTGCAGGTGTGCTAATTGCTAATGTCTGGTGTGAATCTCATTTGGGACTAGCAGGTGAAAACCTATGGCAGCAAGCAGTTAAATATGGCTTCCCTAGAGAGTCCAAGCTCAGAACTAAACGTCGATCCCAACATTACCCCTGGCACATCCACAAAATCGTGGAAGGAATGAAGGTAAGTGATGCCAAAGGCATGAAAGCATGAGCAAGCCAGAAACATTTTCAGAATTCTTATCTCAGCTTGACTGTCGTGTTTGGTGGGGAGCAGGAGAAGGTGAGACTAAACAGGCAGATGGGACCCCATGGAAGATTTTGTGTGCTGATAAATTCAAATATATTCTGTGAGTGATGGGAAAACTTGAAGGGTTAAAGCAGCAGAGGTGTGACAGAATTGACCCTGCTGAGGAGCTAGATTATTCAGGCAGGAGTGTGGGGGATTAGAAAACTGGAGAGGATTAATATGGAAAGCAAGGGGGCCCATTATAAGGCCAGGGCAATGCAGGCAAAAATTCAGAGATACTGGTTGCATCACTACGTCAGGGGCATAACACTTGATACAACCTAAATAGCAACCCATAGAAATGGAGCCATGCAGTCGGGAAAAAGAATAAAGCAGTCCTTTCAATATATTGATATGGAATATTCTCCAAGACATGTTACATGAAAAGAGCCAGGTTCAGAGTAGTACGTATACTCTTCTAAATATTTGAATGACAATAAGGGAAACATAAAAATGAATATATGTTTGCATATGCATAAAACCTAGTATTAGGATTAGCTTTGAAGAGAACCTGGGATGGAAAGGTGCTTAGGATTTACTGTACAGTCTTTTGTATTGCTTGAATATTTTCCATGTGCAAGAATTACAAATCTTAAAAACTTATTTTAAAGTCTTAGGCAATAGCCTTATATGAGAGGATTTTTGGAATGTATTGGTTTCAAGAGCATTTTCCTGAAATCAAATCTCTTAAACTCAGCAACTAGGGTTTCTCATTTAGAGTACAGCAGCTTGAACCATCTAGCTTGTGGTCCAGGTGGGAGGCAGCTTGTAAGGATGAAAAATTAGAGGAGCAAATTGGGATGGTGGGCATTCTTAGAACTCTTCCCCCATAACTGAGAATCCTCTGCCATTAGAAAGAATCCCACCTTCCCTCTCTCTCAGCCACACAAGCCAGGTTTATGGAGATAAGAATAGGTAATCATTTTTTGGTGGCATCGTGTTTTGGATGCCAATATTTGATGAATAATACAAATTTTATTTAAAAACAGTTGTTATGACAACTGCAGTGAACACTGGAATTTCATGTTGTTATGGAAAAAGGAGTGCCCTCCCTCCAAGCCCTACGTTCACCTCCTCAAAGCAAGGTTAGTCTTTGATGGTTTAAAATTTTTTAACTCCTGGATATAATGTGTAAATATAAAACCAAGCTGAGATCTCACTCCCTGTGGGTTATTCATGAGCTTGCCTTTTGTCCAAGAAACTTCAGTTTTCTCATGCTGTTCTAAGGCTTTGAAGAAAAAACAATCCTAGAACTCTGGGGCACAGAAATTTCAGCCTCCCGGAAGCACCCAGAATTGTTTTTTTTTTCGTCCTCCCCTTTTGAATCCAGGGACACAAGCCCCCTATCCCCCCTTAATGTAGTTTTATTCACACATCATTAAGCTAATTTACCATATGACACACCACTGTGGCTTAGCAATCATGGCTCCTCTCATTGAAAGAATAAAACAAGTATTCAGAGTCTACTCTAACAAAGGGATTTTGCCCAATTCTGAAAGTACACACCACTAGGGGTTTTGCTAAAATCCCTGATTTTATTGAAGTTCAGATGGGGGTGGTTACAGAGGGCTAGAACGTAAGTAAATTGTACATGCAACAAATGAAATGCTAAACTGTAAAGTAGGAGTGTGTGGCCCTCAGGGCTCGGTTGGCTAACATAAGACATTTCTGAGGAATAGCTTTTAACCTGGGGTTTCAGCATTCCTTATTTTACTTTGGAAAGCACATTTGTTGAATGGCTTTTCTCTGTGTTTTGGAACTCCCTGATTACACGTTTATGCTTTTAAAACACATATACACAGGCACAACTTTTGTTTCCCTCAGTACATGCTAGAATTTTATTGTATGGTTTTTCTCTAACACAACAAAGAGGGAAGAATCAAAAGTGATTATCCACTAATGTTTGCCACTCAGAGGCAGGATCACACACAGTAATGAGCCGCAACACACGGCACAGTTCATTATTGCCCACGGTGAACAACCACCTGGAAGCTGAGACAGTGGCACGTCCTGATCAGAAAAATAAATGACCAGCTGCAAGGTTAAAAGCTCATCATTCAGGGAGTGTCCTTCATATATCTGAAAGCATCTGGAAAGTAACTGGCATCAGCATTAACTACAAACTCATTTGCAAGGCTTGGCAGCATCTCTCCACTTGACACCTCCCTAATCACTCATCTTGTGGGCCGGGAGTGTGCAGGCTATGCTTGTAAAAAGACAAAGCAAAAACTGAAAACCAGCAGGATTTTACAGAATGGATGCTTGCCAGTGGATGCAGAGATGTGCTGGAGGCACTAGAATATTCAGACGGTCTGTATATGCCCTTTCCCCGCTATTTCAGACCATGCTGTTTTCAACCATCCTTTGGCTTTTTGTTTTAAAGACAATTTTTTTTAGAGCAGTTTAGGCTCACAGCAAAATTGAGAGGAAGGTACAGAGATTCCCCATATACCACCTGCCTCCTCTGTTATTAACATCCTCTACCAGGGTAGTACATTTGTTATCATTGATGAACTTATATTGACACATCATAATCACCCAAAGTCCATAGTTTACACTGGTGTTGACTCTTGGTGTTGTCTATTCTGTTGGTTTGGACAAATGTATAATAACATGTGTCCACCATTATAGTATCATACAGTGGTTTCACTGCCCTAAAAATCCTCTGTGCTCAGCCTATTCATCCATTCTTCCCCCCTAATCCCTGGCAACCACCAATCTTTTCTTTTATAGTTTCTCTTTATAGTTCCCCTTTTCCAGAATGTCATATAGTTGGCAGATTGGCTTCTTTTGTGTAGTAATATGCATTTAAGTTTCCTCCGTGTCTTTTCATGGTTTGAGAACTCATTTTCTTTTCAGTGCTGAATAGTATTCCATTGCCTGGCTGTACCACAGTTTATCCAGTCACCTACTGAAAGACATCTTGTCTGCTTCCAAGTTTTGGCAATTATAAACAAAGCTGTTATAAGTATCTGTGTGCATGTTTTTGTATGGATTTCAGTTTTCAACTTCTTAGGGTAAATACCAAGGAGCATGATTGCCAGATCATATGGTAGGAATATGTTTTGTTTTGCAAGAAACCACCAAACTTTCTTCCAAAGTGGCTACAGCACCTTGCATGCCCACCAGCAAAGAATGAGAATTCCTGTTGTTCTTCATCCTCGCCAGCATTTGCTGTTGTCATTGTTCTGAATTTTGATCATTCTAATAGGTGTGTAGTGGTATATCATTGTTGTTTTAACTTGCATTTCCCTGATGACATATAACGTGAGAGGACTTTTTAGCTATTCAAAATGAAAATGAAAATGCAACATGGGTACACCTGCGAATTGACTGCTTTAAAAGACTATTAAAATGGCAGTACATGATATACCTGATATTCTCCAGATGTTATGTAAAGTAAAAATTATAGGTTTACAGTAAAATCAGATGTATACTTTCAAAATGTCCCTTACAAGGAGGACCTAGCCATCAATTGACAATATATTGGAGAAGACCTTCACAGATATCAGAGAAAAATGCCCTAAAGAAAAATACTGGGAATGTCCTAGGAAGGCAGCCTGTTAAGGAGTCCACATTATGTCCTGTTGACTTTGTGAGCTCATCAAACTATATTAACCAGCGATTTTCAGCCCTTTTCATCTCATGGCACACATAAAATAATCACTAAAATTCTGTGGCACACCAAAAAATATGTTATATTTTTTGCCTATCTGACAAAAAATGTGTAATTTTGTTTCATTCACACTGGACAGCTATTGTTGTGTTGGCTGCTGTAATTTTTTTATTTGATAATCTCAGGGAAAAGAGGTCAGTGCCCCTGACTAAATAGTCAGATAGTACATGTTTTAAAAATTCTTGAGGCATACCAGTTGAAATTCGCTGATATTAACAATGGATCCTAATATGTTCCCCTATCTAAGTTTTAATGTCAAAAATAGCAGGTGGGACCCCCTTAGCACCTAGCACTGATCTTTGCATTAAGTCTTATTCCCAGAAGATAATCAGCTCTAATGGTCTCCTGTGCTTCAAATTTATTTGAGACTTAGTTTATATAGGTACCCTGAACTCATGAACCCATGTTGAGTATATTTTAGCAAATTACAAATGGAATTATTAGATGACATGGATGGCTTTATGTGTAAAAAGTGATAACAGAAAACTCACTAACTAGGAGAAATTAATCCATCAAAAGCCTCAATAGATCACAGAATAAGGCTTATATCACCTGGCAAGGGCCCAATGACTTGAAAATAGGTGACAATCCCCAGTAACTGAAATAGATCATTGCTGTCAAATTGAATGAGTTGAATGTGTGGCCAAACCAATGCTAGCTTGATATTTTAGAATCAGTTTTTCTAGCTAAATAATATTGACTCCTTTTAAAATAGTCACAGCAGTCCCACAGTAGTCTGAGGTTCTGATCATAGTGTATTCCAGCTAAGAATTTATAAGAGCTGAAGAAAAACCTATTTGCAATTACGTCAGTACTAGGGAGCCTGCAAAAAAAATATTTTATTTTACGTATTTAAATTCCAAGCACAATGTTTCCTCACTTGAACACACTTTTCACAAGTTCCAAATTAAAATATATAAAAGAAAGATATGAAGCTCAAATATGGACAGTTGAGATACCCTTAGTGTGGAGAAACCCCTTGAAGATACTTCCATTTAATCCTATCCTACTCTTTCTTTTTGGATTCAAAAATTTATCTATTTGGGTTCAGACATCGTCTGAAGAAATGATAACATTCTCGAGTTCATAGAAGAGCAATAGCCTGGGATAAGTCGGAAAGGATAGATGTTCACACCAGGGGAAACTTCAGTTCCTCCTGGCAGCTGGAGCCGCTTATAGGAACATGTGGCCCATGAGACTGCTTTGCTCTGTTTGGATAAAGAGACCTTGCTCCTTGACTTGAAGATGCAGAGTTTAACTTTTGATATGGAAACAGGGCAGATGCCTAGGGGAGTGTTGAGGTAACATTGAGGAAGGACACATGCAATTGATCTTGCGAAGGTAGTTCTAAATGATTTCCTAGCAATTTCCTTAGAGGCTGATCTTCAAACTCATCTCCAATGATGGTAATCTAGCCAAGTCCAGGGGCCCAGACAATGGCTCTCTAGAATTCTAGAAAAGGTAGAAATGAATGAGTGTCATTCAGTCCCGAAAGCCAGGCTTGGCTTGTTCTGTGAGTGCCAGCTGGGCATTAACTCTAGTTCAAGCTCAATGATAACCATGGCACTAGTAGGTATGGTGATCCTGGTAGATGACCTGATATAAAAGCTCCCATTATCAGGCTTGAACCTGATGGCTGAGATTAGAACAAGTCAGTGGAACTACCAGCCCCTTTATATTCTGGATAATAAAACCATGAAACTTACCTCAAGAGAAAAGAAATTGGGACTATAAAGGTTTATTACAATGCTGTAGGTAATTCGGGGTGACAGAGCTAACTGTGTTAGTAAGGGGAACTAAGATTTTGATGGTAGTGGAGGGAGAATATGCCTTTTGCCTCTCTAATATAGAGGAGGGCAAGCATTGGTTTGGCCACACATTTTTTCTCTCCACAGGGTATTCCTTGGAGTTGACAGTCCTTTGGATTATATCATTTCCCAAGCTCGGTGGTAGGAATAGCCACTTGATCTTCAGGCTCTGACATCAGGCTGACAGAGTTACAAGTTAGATAGACCTGGGGAACTGGAGGAGGGTTTCAGCCCATTAGCCCATGGTGATCCCACAGTATCTTTTCCCCATGGATGGTAGCAGGGCTCTAGTTTCTTTGGGGCCTTTTTGCACAGAGGAGATGCCATACAGAGCACAGCACCTGGGCGTGATCCCTGCTTGCCAGCCCCAAAAGACTGTGACTGTGGTGCTGATAAGCAGAGGCATCTCAACAAGGCATGATGAAGAGGCGAGGGCTGGGGTCCAATTCCCTTCTCACAAGGACTTCCCCCATTTACCTTAAATCCACTGAGGCATGGGGCTCGCCTCATCTCCCCCAGTTCACATGTACAGAACTGGGCCACAGTATAATCCTGTTCCCGCTCCCTTTTCTCAAACACAAGTGCTTCAATGGCCCGACTTTAATTTCCTAATAATGCGAGTGTTATATTCCTCTGCTCGGGACCATGTTCTGGGACAGCTGGGGAGAATGAGTTACTATAAAGGTCTTAGAACAGCACCACTCCTGTAGGAGGCCGAGGGCAGCAAGCACAGTCACCCTTGGACTCTGAGTCAATTCTTTTTATTTAAAGTTCCCAGAATATTCAAAAGTGGAAATTTTCCCAAACAGGGTTCCAAATATTGTGGCACATTTTAATTAAAATAGGCAAATGAATGCTTCTAACACCAGAAAACTTACAAAGACTCTCTGTATAACCTTATTTGGAAAAAAAGGTTAAACGTCTACATTTAGAGTCCCTTGTAAGAGTGAGACCTGAGCTAAATGGCCTGGAGCCCCTTGTGATAAGATGTGGGGCTGCTGGACCGTAGGGCTGAGCACAGTTCATATGTGAATACTTAGAAGAGGGAACAATGATAATTTAGAGGTTTGATTGCAAGTAACAATGTCCTGAAAAAGAATATCTTACAACCAAATAGTTTCTAAGGCAATCCAGGGTGAGTGTGGCAGCAACAATGTCAGGAAACTGCACGTGTTTTGCTACAAGGGTTGTATCCTCAAAGGCACCTTGCAGTCCAGGATGGCTGTTTGGGTGTAGCCATTGTATTCCCATTCCAAGCAGCAGGATGGAGGAAGGTGAGAGAAAATATGTAACCCCCTTCCTTAGAAGATTTCCTAACTTAGCGCACAGCACTTCTTTAGTTAGCTCATTGAGAAAAACTAGTTATGTCCTGAGCTGACTGCAAGGAAAGCTGGAAAATAATACTTCAGCAACATATCCTGCTTTTAAAAATTCAGAGTTCGTTTACAAGTTAGTGGGGCGGGGGGGGGGGAGGTTAGATTTGGAGAGGCAGCTAGAGCTATCTGCCACAACTAGGTATCCCTCATGTCCCCTTATCTCGTGAGCTTGTGGATTAAAGTTTGCTTTAATATTTTTTAATGAGTTTATTGAATCAAAAAAGGTCCCATCATTAGATGACTAGGCACTGGCCCTTCTTCATTCTAGTCTCACAGTTACCCCCCGTCTCAGGCTGTTTTTTCTGTTTTTTTCTCATCCATTGTCTGCTTCTGATCTGATTGCCAGTGTAGAGATAGGATCTTAGTTCATAAAGCCTATATATTGGAAATGGGATGTTACAATATTCCAAGTCTATATAGCCATTCTCTTAAGAATTCAACTTCTGATTTTCTTTGAGGACCCTGCCCCGGAGATCTTAACTAGTACCAACAATTCAACTGGCTGCTTTGGCAGAAAAGAAACCCACATATTTTCTCTGCCTCACTTGCTTTGATGCTCCCTGTGCTCTGGATGACGTCCGTCTCATGATCTCTGTTTATTCACAGGCATAGTCCACACTGTGGTCACACATAGTCATCCAATTCCAGAACTTCGGAGGCTGCCAGCTAGGGCAATGGGGTGATTCATTGTTTCATACAATTGTTTTGGTGGAATATCTAGTTTTCCAGGTAAAAAGTTCCCTGTATTTTTTTGTTTGTCTTTACTGATTTTATTTATTTATTTGCTTATTTATTTTTATTTCAGAGAGGAAGGAAGAAGGAGAGAGAAAAATAGAAACATCAATGATGGAGAGAGAATCATCGATCAGCTGTCTCCTGCACACCCCCTACTGGGAATTAAGCCCAAAATCCAGTCATGTGCCACAGGAATCGAACTGTGACCTCCTGGTTCATAGGTTGATGCTCAACCACTGGGACACACAGGTGGGGCTAGCCTCTACTGATTTTAATAGAATCAGTTTAACCACGTAGCTCTTTTCATTCCCAGTATGTTTAGAGAGCTGCAGCAATGGGATCAGGAAGAAATAAAGTACTGCATGAGAAGAGTGCAGGGTCAGGGCCAGAGGGAAGGGAACCGGAAAGCTGCATTCTCTTTGGAGGAGCGGGCAGACTGATGGCCCAAGAACACAGGGCACAAATGCCGTGGAGGTGGGAGTGGCTCTCTGGTGGCGAACTGCCTGCACAGGGCTGAGCCTCCGCTGCAGAACAGCCAAGACTCCTGCTGAATCTATCGCTCATCTCAGTCACCCACTTGCTCTCCGATGTGATTTATTTAATGAGAGAGAAAGAGCTGAAGTTTTAATTGTGCTTCTGGGAATTTTACAAAAACTTGAGCATGCCTAGGAGATGTTATCTGAATGTTATCTGTCAGTGTGATAGGCCAAAAGCATTGAGAATCATGGAATTAGAAAATTATAGTAATCTTTATTTGGGCTTCATCAGTTTAATCCCTGATGTTCTTGTATTTGTGGGGGAGATGTAGTATATTTGAAGCTGACTGAATTAGCATACCCAGGGGCTGCTAATTAATGGAGGTGAGTGTCTAATGGGTGTCAGTAGGCTCTGTCCTTGCCTAATGAAAATATAGAAGGCATGCTAATCAAGTTTTCAGGTAATATTAAGTTGGCAGTGATAGCTAATATACTAGATAATAAATTACAGAGATGCAAAAACATCTCAACAGTTGGAGATGATGAAGTGAACTTAACAAGGTAAAGGTTAGTGAGAAATAAATGTGATACCTCTTTGGAGTCCACACTACCAACTTCACATAAACATGTTGAAGGAGACATCCTTAGGTTCATCATATTTAAGCAGGATTTTAACTGCCATTTATTCTTTTTTAAAAAATATATCTTTATTGATTTCAGAAAGGAAGAGAGAGGGGGAGAGAGATAGAAACATCAATGATGAGAGAGAATCATTGATTGGCTGCCTCCTGCATGCCCCCTACTGGGGATTGAGCCTGAAACCCCAGCATGTGCCCTGATTGGGAATTGAACCGTGACCTCTGATTCATAGGTCAGCACAACCACTGAACCAAACTGGCTGTGCTGTCATTCATTCTTTCAACGAATATTTTTCAAGCTCCTTCTTTGCTCAGTGCTGGGGATTTGATGATGAACAAGAGAGACATAATATCTTTCCTTTTGGAGACAAATAAGACAAAAGAGGATGACAGGTGCAATGGTTGAATAAAAATAGTATCCTAGGAAATACATAGCTTTAACAGGGAATTCTTGACAAAGTGACTTTAAAACTAAAATCTGTAGGATGAGTGAGAGTTGGCTTGCCGAGCAATGGGGAGAGAAAGATTGCTCCAGTAAAAGGGAACAGCATGTTTGTGGCCTGGAGGTAAAATGATATAAAACTTGAAGGAATGGGAGGGGATTCATTAAGTCTGTGGTATGAAGGGTGGGGAAAATAATGAGAGATGAAATTGGAGCAGAGTGGGATGGGAAACCATGAAAAAGTTTTAGGCAAGGCAGTGACTTAATTAGATTTTCTTATTGGAAGGTTCCCCGTGGCTTCACTGTAGAGAAGGGAAGAGGCAGGAGGGCACACAACTAGATGCCTGGTGACCTGTTAGGAAGCTCTTGCAGGCATTGAGGCAAGAGATGTTGGTGCTTCCACTAGTGACACTGCAGATGAAAAGAAGTGGGCAGAGATAAAAAAAAATATAGAGGAATCAGGGACTTGGTGACGATGTGAATGTGGGGTTAAGACAGGATTCATGAGTGACTTTCAGGATTCTGTCTGGGGGCGACTGAGTGGACAGTGAAAAATGTTCTGATTTTTGGGCAACAGCAGGAGAGGAGCATATTTGGGAGAGAAGGTGATGTATTCAGTTTTGGACATGTGGCGTTTGAGGCCACTAGGCATTGTCCGAGTGGTAATGTACAGTTGGATATAAATCTAGAACATGAGAGAGAGATTTGGGCTAAAGATACACATTTGAGAACAAATTCAATGAGCTAACTGAAACAGTGAATTTGGACTTCGGCCATATTTATGAAGTAAAGAGCCTAGAATAAAGAAGGCATAGTCCTGGTTCTGAGTATGAGATGGCACAGGGGCTGAGAGTTTGGGCTTGGGTCAGTCCCAGCTCTGCTCTGCTATGTGAGCCTGAGGATGGTGACTTATGGCTTTGAGTTTCAGTTTCTTCATTATAAATTGGGAATTATAAAACCAGTTACTGCCTTAGTTGGTTTGGCTCAGTAGATAGAGCATTGGCCTACGGACTGAAGGGTCCAGTCAAGGGCACATGCCTGGGTTGTGGGCTCGATCCCCAGTAGGGGGCGTATAGGAGGCAGCTGATCAATGATTCTCTCTGGTCATTGATGTTTCTCTCGCCCTCTCCCTCTCTCTTCCTCTCTGAAATCAATATAAATAAATAAATAAATAAATAAATAAATACCAGTTACTATGTGGTATTTATAAAGAATAGAATAAGGTGATGAGTATTACATGGATAACAGTGCCTGGCATATGGTAAGTGCTCAAGAAATAATAAGTATTGTGTCATCTCTGTGGTAGCTGTTGTGTTTTACTCACTGTTTGAGAGAACTCACTTTAAAAGGGATGGGCTCACTGTACCCCTTATTCAGATGAGACCCTGAAATGTGAGGTTGTCACAGGAGGAATGGTTTAAAAGCCCAGGGCTGGAGATACAGGAGGTTTGAAATAGCACTTTCCAAATATACAAAAGATTTCTAGAAGAAAAAGAAGATAGAATTCCCAGTGGGATTCCAGAGGATGGAAATGAGATGCACTGACAAGAGTTTTAGGGAGACTGACTGAAGTTCAATATCACAGAAACCTCCCCATGGCCAAAGCTCTCTAAAGATACAGTAGTGTTTTTGTCTGTTTGTTTTTTAAAGGAGGGACTTTCCGTCCAGCTGCTGTGGCTCAGTGGTTGAGTGTTTACCTTTGAACCAGGAGGTCATGGTTCCATACCAGGTCAGGGCATATGCCCAGGTTTTGGGCTCGATCCCCAGTAGGGTGCATGCAGGAGGAAGCCATTTTTATTCTCTCTCATCATTGATGTTTCTATTTCTCTTTCCCTCTCCCTTCCTCTCTGAAATCAATAAAAATATATTTTTAAAAAATAAAGGAGGAGCTTTCTCATCTGCAAATTAGAGCTCCTATGATTGCATGGAAGAGTCATACCTGTTGTTGGAGGTGGGCTGGGATGTAGCCTTGCTAACTGTAGAGTGATTGCCTAGTTTAAATAGGGTTTTTATTTAGGGCCTGGTGTCCTCAGCAAGTTCATTAAAATTTATTACAACATTCATTCTCACACTTGTTCTCTAACCATAAATAAGAGATTGTTTTCTTTACTGAGTAGGACAGGGGCTGAGTTTTTTTTTTTTTTTTTTTCCAGATAAAAACACCTCCCTCACATGGGCCTACATTCTACAACTGCCCAGCCTTCTTGCCCCAAATGCACCCAGCTCAGTGTCATGGGCAAAGGGCACAGAACTGCCCGAAGTGCAGCTGTGAGGTTTTGTTTTTTCCACCAGACCCTCTTGCCCTCTGAATGCATCATTATTCTTTCCCAGCTGAGCAGTCTCCTCCCCTCCCAGCCCTTCCCCAGGGCACAGCTCCAGGGAAGGCACAATGATTTGCAATAAGTTAGAGGAGGTCAAGTCTTTAAATCTCACCACCTTGGGTTTATTTTCTGATAGTAAAATGGAAGGAAAATAGAGTGAAACCTCCATGATTTATGGGCCCCCTTCCCTTCCGAGGTTTTTCTAGTCGCATCTTTGTGCTATGCTTGACATTTATGATATAAGGTATTAATATCTGGAAAGAAGAGCTGCTGGTGCTAATTATTCAGACCTGCTCTGACAGTGAACTAGTGAGCAGCACTTATATGTCAGACCCCATCTATTCATTAAGCCTTTAACTTAAAATAGGTGGGGATTCTGAAGCACGGTGAGCTTGCACTGTATAGATTTCACGGAGAGTCTACAGGTTATATTAGTAAATCAGCCATGATAGAACTGCTGAAAAGCAATCCAATAACTGTCTGATATGTGGAATCCTCAGGAAACTCTTTGACTTTTGCAATGTGCCAGGGACACTAAGATGATGCAAGGGAGGGGAAATGGAGAGGATGGGACTAACTTTTCTTAATTAAGAAAGGAAAATGTTTGCCTCCTCTCCTAATTCTTCAGGGTGTCAGATGTGCCTTGTTTCTAGTAGCTATTTGTAAAATTAATCATTTTAACAGTCTCAAACAGACTGGGTTTTTACACTTGATAAATATTTGATGTTGAACCTTTGAAATATGCAGTGATGTGACTTTTTTTTTTCCTCTCAAGAGTTACTCCCCAGAAGCCAGTGTTAATTTGCAGATGCCAACACAGGACTAATGGTTTTCTGTCAAAAGATTAATCCACATTAAATCAACATAGGACTAAGAACTCGAGACTGTGTAGACTTCTGTCATGAAAGAATCCAGTCTGTGATTCTGCCAGCTATGCTGGCAGTCGTTTCCTCCTGAGGGTTGGTTAGTTAATTGGTCAGGCAGCCTGGTAGACCTACTTATTGCCTACCCAACCGTCAGCCCTCTCTGCTAAATCACTCTTAGAGAACACTGATTATGTACAAGGAGCAACATACTGAGCTCCGGGTGACGAGATGGGATTGGCCTAAGCCAATTATGATGAACTACTTGTTTGCCTGTGAAGGGTTTAGGGGTGAGAAGTTGACTCAATTCTGGCCAATAAAATGTAAAAGTAGTGGAGGTTGAATGGGTTGGAAGGGGAAGAAAAAATGTTTTTGGAAAAGAAATAAAAGATCATCATGTGACAGTCCCTTTTGTCTCTGCCAATTTTCTTCCTGATTTGGGTGGGGTTGTGAGAAAGCTGGTGGCTGGAGCTCAGCAGCCACATTGGGATCATGAGTGGAGAGTATAGTCAAGTGCTTTGGGTGGCAGAACAGAAAGATGGAAAGAGCCTGGGTGACATTATCAAGCCATCAAGCCACTCTGCCCACCTCTGGAACTCTTTTTAAACAAGTGACAAATGTCCTGGTTAAAGCCATTGTTAGTCAAGTTTTCTGCATATTGCTGCCAGAAGTATTCCTAACAATTATAGTCAGTTAAGTTTGTAGGCCTGGGACTTGTTCTCACTTTATTTTTTAATTCATAAAATCTTACTTGCATGTAGTAAAACAAAATGTTGAACAATATATAAAGGCATTAAATAAAAAAATAATGTCTGTTATCCCAGCTCCTACTATCCTCCTCAGAGAAAACCATTTTTAATTGCTTCTGCTTTTAGGCCTCAATGGTTATGACTATAATTTAAAGTAATTTGCCTCTTCTTCTATTTAAAACGTATTATTTAGACAGTATATATTGCCTCCCCACTCTGAAAGATGAGAAATACATCTTCAACTTTGATCCCCTCACCATCTATACGAATAAAAGGGTAATATGCTAATTAGACTGGACATCTCCGGACATCCATCCAGACATCCTTCTGGACAAAGCCACGGAGGTGGTTAGGGGCGATCAGGCTGGCAGGGGAGGGCAATTAGGGGTGACCAGGCTGGCAGGGGAGGGCAGGCAGAGGCAGTTAAGGGCAATCAGGCTGGCAGGCAGAGGCAGTTAGGGGCAATCAGGCTGGCAGAGGAGCAGTTAGGAGCGATCAGGCAGGCAGGAAGAGAGTTTAGGGGCAATTAGGCAGGCAGGCAGAGAGGTTAGGGATGATCAGGCAGGCAGGCAGGTGAGTGGTTAGGAGCCAGTGATCCTGGATTGGAGAGGGTGCAGGCCAGGCTGAGGGACCCCCCTCCCCATGCATGAATTTCATGCGCCGAGCCTCTAGGATTCATTATATTTCCTTTATCATTGTTTATAGTTTAAATCAATAAATATAACTTTTCATATTTTTACTATATAAATATTAAGTGCAGAATCAAATGAATTGGTTTAATCCCTAAAAAAGGTAATGCAATCCTATATCACCAAACTATTCAAGGGAGCATGTTCTAGGCATTGGATTATCTTTCTTCACACTCAGAGTCTTCAAAATCATGCCACACTTTAGTTATTCATATTTGTACTTTGGTTTCTTAAACAATGGTGCTTTTTTCCATCCTAAATTGCTAATTGTCATACTTATTTCTTGCAGAGAGTGAAAACACAAACGTTTTCATTATATCACGAAGGTAACAACATCTTAATCGAACTATTTCTTAGAAGATATTCTTTTAGGTGTCTGACTTCCTATTCTAATTAAGCCAGTAATATATTCCTGCAGATCTACGAAAAGACATTGGTCATTGTCTTCTAGCAGTATTGCAGATGAGAAGTTTGATGCCAATTTTATTTCACTTTTTCTGTAACTTTCCCTTGATTTTTTAAAGCTTTTTCCCCCTTTTTCTTTGGCGTTCAATTCCATAAGAATGGGTTGGGGAATGAGCGCCTATATGTTTACTCTGTTCACTATTCAATCTTAAATCTTAGGGTTTTTGTTTTTTTTGAATTCTGGAAAAAAATTTCTATTATTTTTAAAAAATTAACACCTACTTCACATACTGTAAAATTCACCCTTTTAAAGTAAATTATTAAAATTGTTTTGTATATGCACAAAATTGTACAGCCTTCACTACTGTCTAATTTTAGAACATTTGCATCATCCTCAAAAGAAACTCTGCAACCATTATTAGTCATGCCCCATTTCCCTCTTTCTCCAGCCCCTGGAAACCACTAATCTCTATGGCTTTCAATCTCTATTCTGGATATTTTACATAAATGTAAACATTTAATGTATGGCCTTTTGTGTCTGGTATCTTCCACTGGGCATGATGTTTTCAAGATTCATTTATGTTGCGGCATACCCATATCACCAGTACTTCATCCTTTTTTATGGCTGGATAATATTTCATTTATGTATAAACCACATCCACTCATCAACTACTTTTTCTTTACTTATTTTCTCCATGCATTTTTTTTCAGCTCTCTCCTTCTGGCAGTTTTGTTAGTTGGGTACAGAACTTCGTATATGATCCTCTATTATTTTAACTTTGCTTTCATATCTTTAATTTCTTCATTTTTTGTTCAATATTTTAGTAGATTTATTTTATTTTTAGACCTTCTATTACATGTAAAGAAATTTTAGTAAATAAATTTTTAATTTACAGAAACCCTTTCTTGATTTCTGATTGTTCTTTTTTTTCTTTTTTTTTTTTAGAAGAAGCCTATTTTACATCTCTCTAGGTAGTTATATACACTCTGTGAATTAAATAAAATAAGGTCCCTCAGAATGTCTGGTGTGTACTTGGTTTATGGATAACTTTTTCCCCTTCTGCTTCTAAATCCTTCAGGCTATTTTAATGCCTCTACTAAGATGCAACCAGTCTTTCCACTTGCTACTCCCCTGTGCTGTTGGACAGTGGACAACTATCCATTGTTGCAGACCAAGTCAAATGTGAACAACGTTAGCCTTCTTTTCTTTCATGGTTTGTGCTTTTTTTAAAAAAGTTCAGATTCATTGGGCATCATTTACACTCAGTAAAATTCACTCTTTAAAGATGTTGAGTGTGATGAGTGTTGATAAATATATACAGCCATGTCCCTACCACCATAATCAGGATAGAGAAATAGTTCCATCAACCCCCAAAGTTCCTGTAAGTCCCTTCTCAAATCTCTCATCTTGGCTTTAAGTATTAGTGATCAACCCTATAGATTTCTGTCACGGCTTTCCCCTGCTGCTGTGTGGGTCTTGTTCTCTTACAGCATCTTTACGAGCCCATGGTCTGACTGTGAACTCTGGGTGAAACATGCTGACGGGAAGGTTTTCCTATAGGGCATGTGGGTGTGGAATAGGAAGGCAGCAGTTCCGCAGCTTAAATTCCATAATCTCTAATTGCTGTAATTCAAGTGGATAGGAATGGGGTGGGAGGAGCTACCTGGACCAGATATTTCATAAACAGCCCTTTATTTAATTACACTAATTACTGCTTTGCATCCTATTTCTTGTTTCTTGCCATCTACACATTTAGGGTCTCCTAGGACTGTGCCATAGAGAATGGCTCCCACCTCTGCTGCAGCCGTCTTCCAAATGTGTTCTGGGTCTCAGTTTTCATTACTCTGGTTTATCCAGTAACATGGTCCCATCCTCTTTCTTGTTGCCAATAAATCTATCAAAACTTGTTTCTCAGTGCATTCTTTCTCCTAGTCACAATGGTGTCATGACTTTATTCATGTCATATTTCTTTATTATAAATGCCATATGATTTTTGGGAGGGACTGGAAGTGAACACTCATGCTTGGTGTGCCATCTTTTTTTTCAATTAATTTTTTATTTTTTATTTTTAGTTACAGTTTATATTCAATATTCTGTATTAGTTTCAAATGTACAGCATAGTGGTTAGATAATCATATACTTTATGGAGTGGTCCCCCCCAGTATTTCAAGTACTCACCCAACCCTATACATATTATGATATTATTGACTGTATTTTTTGGTGTGCCATCTTGAAGTGTAAGTCTTCAAGGGACCAATTCATAAGAATTTACAGTAAATCCAAGAGGTCAGCAAGTAGTAGAATTATTTGGAATAGTCTCAGATGAAACCTTTTTTCAGGGAAAAGAAATGTGATCTCCACTTGTGAACTAGCTCATGACTCACATCACTGTTAGCATATAATTTGACTCTCTGCATTCAAGTTACTTATTTTTCCCCCCTAAATATATTTTTATTGATTTCAGAGAGGAAGGGAGAGAGAGATAGAAACATCAATGATGAGAGAGAATCATTGATTGGCTGCCTCCTGCATGCCTCCCCTTGGAATCAAGCCTGCAACCCAGGCATGTATCCTGACCAGGAATTGAACCATGACCTCATGGTTCATAAGTCAAAGCTCAACCACTGAGCCACACAGACTGGGCATTCAAGTTACTTGTTTATTCTAGACTATAAACTTGTGGATTCTCATAGGTAGTTTCAGGAAGTGTCCCAAAGACATCGGTATTGATATCTTAGAGAAGTATAGTTTAGTTTTTAGCCATACTGTAAATATGGAGTCATAGTAGTTTATTTCATCAACACACACATTTTTGTCATAGATCCAAGCTACAAGTTAATTTTTACTAATGTAGAACTTGAAACAGGGCAGCTTGACCTGGGTAATAGCACAGAGAGGTTCAAAAGAGAGTCAAACATTGTCTTAAAATCTACTAGAGTGGATATAAAAATACAAAATATGCAATGCTTCACTTTGCCTCTCACTAATTATTTGAAAGAAATGCATTAGCAAAGGAAGATCAATTTAAAACCCAAACCAGCCCTAGCCAGTTTGGCTCAGTCGATAGCCTGTGGACTGAAGGGACCCGGGTTTGATTCTGGTCAAGGGCACATACCTCGGTTGCAGGCTTCTCCCTGGCCGGGCCCTGGTAGGGGCTCATGCAGGAGGTAACCTATCATTGTGTTTCTCTCACATCGGCATTTCTCTCTGTCTTTCCCTCTCTCTTCCACTCTCAGTAAAAATCAATGGAAAAATATCCTCAGGTGAGGATTTCAAAACAAAACAAAAAACCCAAACCCAAAACACCGCTTTCTCATTCTAAGCCATACACTACCACAAAGATATCTTTCATTGTTGGTCTTTTCCTTTCTCTTCCTTAAAATTGGGGAGTAGGGGAAGGCTATTAAAATGTTCTCTCTTTGAGTTGCAAAGAAAAAAAAGCTACCTGTAGGCAAAAATCTCTAGTGGATGGGTTGCAGTCTCCTCAGCCTGAGCTCTTGCAGTTATAGTCGGGCAATAGGACTATCCATTCCCTGAGGGGGGAGAGGAAGTGAGTGAGGCCATCCAAGCTTTCAAACCTCTCTTGAGAAGTTAGTGCCCAGCAGATCTTGTAGTAAGGAAGGTGTTGAAACCCTCACATTTGATCACCTTTTCTTTCTCTGGGGCTTAGCTGTGGTTTCTTTCCTTCGCCCTCCATGGAGCACATAGACATACTAAAGGGCCAGAATAGTCACAACGGTACTAGTAGGAGTCTAATCAGTATTTTGAGATGGTGAGAAGTCACTTTATCAGAGATGCCCTATCAGAGATGCCTTCCTACAGGAAAGTTTGCTCCTGATACATGACTTATACAGGTCGATGATGTTTGGGGAAAGCTTTCTTCTTAGCAGTGGGATCTAGCCCAACTCTGTTCTAAAGGTCAGTCTGGGTGGAACAGGAGGCTTAGCCTTCATATGGGTTCAGTTTTCTCTCCTGTAAAGAGGGGATTGTAATACATGCCCTCCTTACATGAAGTAACAGATATGCCAGGCTCTTTGTGCCTGCGTTTTGGAAAGCACAAACCTCTCTGCAAATGTAAAACTGTTTACTGATGCTTCTCTCCCCTGCTCTAGTTCCCTGCTCGGCCCTGCCCACAAGAACCAGCTGCTCCTGTTTCTTCTGTGACCTGTGGTGGCACCATGGGCAATCATGCACGTAGCTCCTTCAGTTTATGTCAGTATTCAATCAGTCACTCACCAGTTATACCCTCCTGCCTGGGGGGCTGGGCAGCCCTCCAACAGCCACCCTCCTTGGAATTGGTCTGCCTTACTGTCCCACCAAGACTTTGTAAGAGTCGGGGTTATAGGGCCTGGGGGAACAGCACTGAGCTGGAGAGGAAGAGATACTGGGAGACCTGTCAGTATACTCAGGGAGGCACTGGGTGAGTTTGTATGTGGGATACAAGGGTGAGGCTAAGATGAGCTCACATTTAAAGAATTTGAAGAATTGGGTGTAGGAAGAGGATGCAGAACTGGCTGAGGAAAGGTGAAACAAGTGTTAGATGGGTGTGAAAACACCTAATGCTGTGTGATCGAGGAGGGAGCAAGAAGACCAGGATATGTTATCTGTGAACTTCACCTTCCTGGTTTATTTTTAAGTCACTTCCCCCTCTGCTTCTTTGGTATGTATGCATATTTCCCTCCATTGTGTCTTTCCTCCTCTGCCCTTAGTCAGAAGGGGGATGGGAGGAAATGCAGAGGGTACCAGGAGAGAATTGCACTGCCCTCTAGCTGCCATAGTAGCAACTACAGAGATAACCTGGGTTACCGTCCTGACAGCAAGAAACCTTGACAATAATGCCTTTTTGCCGGATGCTTGGGTAATTGTATTATTTGGGTTTCTTCCAAAAAGAAACAATGGGCGAACAAAGTAAATGAAAAAGAGAGGCGTAAATAAATAGATAAACAAACAAATAAATAAACCAAAGAGTATCATTCATCGGTGAATTTTTATGGTGGTGAAAATTTTTAGTTTTTGGTAACTAAAAACTGTGGGCAGAAGAAAAGACCATCAAATCTCTTCTTGTGGTAGACCCGTCTCATTCTCCACCTGTCTAGCAATATGGTCAGCAGCAGCAAAAGGCATATTGGTGGGTTTTAGGGCATGATCTCTTAGTAGCCTGAAGCATTCCTTCACATTTTTTTCTCAGACCCAGTTCTTGAAGCCCCATTCATTGGGCAGAAGATTGGAGCTGGAAGGCGAGGAAAAGCGAATAAGTCAGAGTTAAGCTTGAATGATGAACCCCTGAGTGTTGATAACTTGTAGTTAGAGACTTGGAGCTGACTGCATTGCCCTCCCTTTCATTGCTCATCTTTCAGATACAAAGGCAGAGAGGTAGGTGCAGGGTTGAGTGGCTATCACAGGGAGGGACAGAGGTGAAATTCTGTCCTGGGAATTCCTGATCTTGAAGTTAGTTCATCCTCAGAAAAAAAGATAAATCACTAAGTCAAGAGATTTACAAAATGAAGTAAATGAAATAAGAGAAGGAATATGTGGGAGAACGTATGATTAATTGAGCACTATTATATTCCAGGTGTCTTACATGGTTATATTACTTATCCCTCCCGGCAACCCCAATGAAGGAAGTCAGTTTTATGATCCCATTTTCCAGATGAGGAGACTGAGGCATAGAAAGTCTATTTGCCAACATCACCTGACTTTGTAAGAGTTTTATGGAGCTCCTAGTCTGTTGTTCCAAAGCTTGTGTTATTTTCCTAAAGGGAAGCAAATACCAAGCAAAAGGAGGGGCAGGAAAGCATAGTGAGTAGAGTATAGAATTCATGCAGAAAAAGAAAAGTCAGGATCTGAAGCACCAGGTTGAGGAGACTATGCTGTTGAGGCTCAAACTCCAGTAGAAGGAATTGGTACTGGTATTGGGAACAACCCTTGAATCATAAATGGGATGTGAAAAATATTCCTCTGAAACTTCATCCCACCTTTCTGAAAGTAGCTTCAGTCTGTCATTTGGAAGCTCTCTCTATCTCAGAACCTCAGGTACTTTTGTGATTCCTTGACAAACAGAGAAACTTCCCCCCAATTTTTGGTTCATGATGGTAGTCCTATTGTTATAGTTGACACAGACCCTTAATGGCAGTGGCTCTGCTTCTGTGCTCTTTTTGGGCTGCATGAATCTTTCTTCACATGGGAGCCCTATTGCCCAGTACTGCCTCCTTAGTTTCACCACACAGTCATAGACTTTGGAGGCCCTGAATTCCCTCCAGGTCCTAACAGGAGTGAGGCATGGGTCTCTGCTGTTTGTGGAAACCACTATGCCTTCCTAGTTCAGCCAATCTACATCAGCTTCTGCCTCGCTCCTCCAGCATAAACTACTTCAGGAACTCAAACTCTTAAAGACCATGCAGCAGGCAGAGGTAGTAGGGAGTTTGCTTCCAAGCTTCAACCACAAAGGTTCCTGAAGTAAGGCAGCAATTAACCTGGCTGTATGTGAAAGCCGCCATAGATAATATGTAAACAAATGAATGTGGCTGCGTCACTTCAAACTTTTTTTACAAAACCAGGCAGCAGGCCGTTTTGGACTTCACACATAGTTTGCTGGCTCCTGGCCCATAGAAAACAATCCTGGCTCCTTGGCTTACATACAGTCTATTCACCTTTCTAGATTCATCTACCCACTTTTATGAGCATTCCTGTCCTCTAGGCATATAGACCTGCTTGCATTTTTTAAGCATGTCACATCCTCCCATGATTCCATGCCATTGCAAATGCCCCCTGAAACTTCATTCTCCATCTTCTTTTTATTTTTTTAAGATTTTTTTTTATTGAGAAAGGAGAGGGACACCCACACACACACACACACACACACACACACACACACCACACACACACACACACACACACACACACACATTTGCTGCCTCCTGCATGCCCTCTTCTGGGGATGGGGCCCACAATCTGGTCATGTGCCCTGACCAGGATTGAACCAGCAACCTTTCAGTGCACAGGGCCATGCCCAAACAACTGAGCAACACTGCCAGGGCTCATTCTCCATTTTCTTAAACAGACTAACTCCTACTCACCCTTGAAGATAAAACGTAACAATCACTTCCTGTCAGAAGCTTTCTGCGGTCCCTGGTGGCTGAGGTTATGCGTCTGTCTTTTCCCATGACACTATCAGGAAATTTGTCTGTATTGCGATTGGTCATGACATTCCACCATCTTCTCTTCTAGACTGAGTTCCCCTTCTCTGCAGCACGTGCTGCTCTCCCCTTGCTATGATTACCTCCTACTCCCAAATTTAGAGAATTTGTTGTAAAGAATAGGAGGAAACAGGAAAAAGTGTGAGTTTCATATTGACTTTCTATTGACCCAAAGAAACTAAGAAAAAAAATCCTAGAAATGCCTGAATTCTCTTTAAATTGGAAAACTTGAGTATTCTTCTATCTGTGGAAATAGGTGCTTGTGAGGGAAGTCAATTAAAGGGAGTTTTTATGTTTGTACACCTGGGTTTTGTGACTGTAAAATTTATGCCTGTGATAGTTACTTAACTTTGATAAATGGAAGGGATCAGTTGAAAAATAAAAGACAAAGAAGAAAACATATTATATATGTTTGGGGTATGGGTAGGTAGACTAAGTTGGAGATGTAATAAGTGAAGTCTGGATTTTTGGGCAAGAGGAAGCCCGGAGCAGGCTGTTTAGGAAAATAGGCCCAAGAGTAGTGAAAGGATGAGGATGGGGCAGTAACCTTGAGCCCTGGGTAGGGTTAGATATGGGGACTTGGGCCAACTGTATTGAACATTCCCTCTCCCTCTGCCTGTTTGCCCCCTCCCCAGATTCTCCAGGCTCCACTATTTCCATTTTCTCAACATGTTTCTACCCTGCCTTGTCTTCCCCTGAACTAACTGTAACATGGTACCAAAGTAAATATGTTATTATTTAAATTTTATTTTCTTTCCCCTTTTTTAAAGTTTTGTTTAGGTCATTTGATTCTCTCTTCTTAAACAAAATAAAATAGCTAATCAAGTTGCTTTTCACTTTTAGAAATTAAAATATTTTGCTATATTACAAGAAAAAATGATTTTTAATGTGGTTACACATTTTAGGAAAAACTCAAATCATAAAGGTACAAATTTAAGTATTACTCTTTGATAACACAATCATTTCACTTAAGGGAGAAATATTTTATTAAAAATTGAGTGATTTTATTAAGCTACGAATGAGTAACAGTAAAAGTCCTATGGGGAAAAGAAAGCTTTTATTGCATTAAAGGTATTGAGATAAAATTGGGGAGAACTTCTAGGGCCACTGTGACCATGACCACCACACACAAATATCCCATATAATAAAAGGCTAATATGCAAATCAACCAAAGAGCAGAACGACCGGTCGCTATGATGCACACTAACCACAAGGGGGCAGACGCTCAACACAGGGGCTGCCCCCTGATGGTCAGTGTGCTCCCACAGGGGGAGCACCACTTAGCCAGAAGTTGGGCTCCCACCTCCACAGCAGCGCTAAGGATGTCCGACTGATGGCTTAGGCCCTCTCCCCATGGGCACGAATTTTGTGCACCGGGCCACTAGTACATATATAAGCTGGTGGGTGGAGATACTGTGGATGTTTCCTAATCACAAAAATATCTTTGAAATTTTAAAACCAAGTTACAAAAGTAAAGTTTAAGGAGGGAACCTATGACTAGACTAGATTCTTGACTAGATCTCTGAGCAGGCCTTTTCCTATTTGAGATTTAGATCTTTTTGTGGGACTGTCAATAGTATACATATATCCACTTATACAACAGAAACAGGTAATATATTTATCACTAATCAACAGGAGGTAATAAAATCCTCAATGGGAAATGACACTGGACACATTTTCATGGTTAAGATTATGGTTTATTATTTGGGAAAAGTTAAGATTTGTCATCTGATTGTTAAAATCAAACTTTTCTGCCCGAAGTAGTTCTCATTAGATGATGATATTAGCGATTTTACGCAAACATGTTGACATTTTACCATATTACATTTTCAGCAGGGTCCAAGTGTCAGACAATCCTATATAATGAAAGGGTAATATGCAAATTGCCTCCTTGACTGGGAGTTCGACCAGAGTTCGACCAAGGGGTGGGGCCGGCCCGCCAACTGCCTGCGCCCCCTCCCCATCCGGCCGGCCTGATTGCCCTCAATCGGGGTGGGCCAGCAGGACCCCACCCATGCACAAATTCGTGCACCAGGCCTCTAGTATTTTTAATAAAGACCTAAGGTCTTTTTTTACAAAAAATATATTTCTTTATTGATTTCAGAGAGAAGGGAGAGGAGAGAGAGAGATAGAAACATCAATGATGAGAGAGAATCATTGATCAGCTGCCTCCTGCACACCCCACACTGGGTATCGAGCCCGCAACCCAGGCATGTGCCCTTGGCCAGGATCGAACCTGGGACCCCTCAGTCTGCAGGCTGATGCTCTATCCACTGAGCCAAGCTGGCTAGGGCCCTAAGGTCTTTTTTTAACCAACACATGTTGCCTAGTGGTCCTTCACTGGAAACCCATCATCACCACACCATTTGGAGCTTGTTTTGTGTCAGACGTTGCATGTGTAACAACTCAATGCTCATACCAACCATGTAAAATGAGCTCTATGATTACCCATATTACAGGTGTAGCAGCAGGTACGGAAAGGGTAAGTAAGTTGCCCAAAGTCACACAGATGGTGAGCAGTGGGGCCTGGATGACACCCTGGACAGTCTGGCTCCTGAGGCCTGTGCTTCACCTCCCTCCATGCTTTCCTTCTTCTCAGGATTCTAATTCCCAAGTCCACTGATTTTCTCTAATCACCGCAGGATATTCCTCTCACGGTCTGTGTCTATTTATGATCTATAGCCACCATTCGTGAATAAAACAGATAAAGCTTGGTCTGTATAAATGACCTGTGTTAATGTTTCTTGGCATTAAGATGGCTCATGGGGAAATAGAAATTATATTTGCAGTTCTTGTCTGGTTTCCTCAGTAATGGATTATGTCTACAGGATATGAATTCAATCGGTTGAAAACATGAAAGAATCATTATTAATAACCATACAGCTGACTTCATATGACTCCTGATGTGACACATTGAGAAGAACACATCATCACCTATGTGATAGTACTGCCAAAATGTCTCATCTGAATGTAATCATGAGGAAATAGTCAGACACACACACACAAAAGGACACTGCAAAGTAGCTAGCCTGCATTCTTCAAAGGCATCTGTGTTATAAAAGAGAAAAAGGCCAAGGAGCAGTTTAAGACTGATGGAGACTAAAGAGACAGGACAAGGAAATGCAATACATGGTCCTTGTTTGGATTTTGGATCAGGATTAAAAACAGCTATAGAGAACATTGTTGGAACAAAGAGGAAATTTTAAATATGGACTGTATATTAGATAATGTTAAATTTCCTGAGTGTCATAATTGTATAATGGTTGTAAAAAGCAAAGGAGAATGCCTTTACTCTTAAGAATTAGATGATATGTGAGTATGGGAATATATATATATATATATATATATATATATATATACACACACACACAAACATACACACAGAGCAAGTTACAATGTTAACAATTAATGAATCTAGTTGAATGATAAATTGGTGATTATAGCCCAGCTGGCATGGCTCAGTGGTTGTGTCAACCTTTTAACCAGGAGGTCATGGTTTGAATCCTGGTCAGGGCACGATCCCCAGTGTGTGTGTGGTGGGGGGGAGGGGGGCGGGGTGCAGGAGGTAGTCAATTGATGATTCTCTCTCATCATTGATGTTTCTATCTCTCTCTCCCTCTCCCTTCCTCTCTGAATTCAATAAAAAATGTTTTTTTAAAAAATAAATTGTTGATTATAGTACTATTCTCACAACTTTTCTAAAGGTTTGAAATGTTCATAATTTTATAAAAAAGACAGATATATATATATATATATATATATATATATATATATATATAGAAATGAATGCAGAAATAGACCAAGCAAGATTAGCCTGGAATTGGACATGGTTGAAGCTGGGTGTTTAATACATAGAAGTTTATTATATTATTCTGTCTACTTTTTATATGTTTGAAATTTTTTGATACAAAGTTTAGATAATCCCAGAAAAATTTAGTCCCGTTTCATGGTGCTGATTTTCAATAAATGATGAGGATAAACTGCCATGAAAATACTTTCCCTTTCTGTGTCTCGCCCCATTCCCACTCCTCCCAGCCCAGCTACCATTTCCCTTGCCTGGGTCCTGACCCACACTCCATTTTTATCGATCCTGAAACCAAAGTGATTATTATTTTTTATTTTTAATGAAAAACTGATCTTACCAAGCCTCACTTAAAGCCCTTCAAGTTCTGACCAGTATTTTAGGAGGACTCTCACCACTTCCAAGGCCAGCCCCGCCTCACTCTCCACCTCCTTCCCCTGGTTCTGGGCTCACAGCCAGTGTAGGTCTCTGATTCTCATCCCACCCTTCTCGACATCTGTGGAGAGACCTGCCCCCTCACTAGAATGCTCTTTCCCCTCTTTAGGGCTTATTCAGTCTTCACATATCACTTCTTTATGACATACTTCTCTGGTCTGTCTGCTGCAGCGGTTCTCAACCTGTGGGTCGCGACCCCTTTGGTGGTCAAATGACCTTTTCATAAGGGTTGCCTAAGCCCATCCTGCATATCAGATATTTACATTACAATTCATAACAGTAGCAACATTACAGTTATGAAGTAGCAACGAAAATAATGTTATGGTTGGGTCACACCATGAGGAACTGAATTTAAAGGGCCAGAAGGTTGAGAACCACTGACTTAGGGTAAAGCCTCAGTATGGGCTTCTATGGTACTAGGCACATTTCTCTGGTGACATTTATCCCAATTGGAATTGGAATTTTCTGTGATTACATTAATGCTCTCCTCTCTCACTAGGTTGCAAGCTGTCTGTTTTTGCTTACCATGTGTCTATCCGCAGTAGGTTCTTGATATTGATATCAAGATTTTAAAAATATTTTTTACTAAAAAGATTTAGAAATTTTGTCTTTATAGAGTTTCACTGTACTTATCTTTAAAAGGATAGGAGATTGTCTCCTGAAATTCAATTTCAGTTCTTTTCTCTTTATTTTCTTAAGTGAGGCTAATTTCAGTTCTTAAGTGGATATGATCCCTTCAGACAATATAGAAACATTACTGTCATGATGCTCCTTGAAAAATTAGTTAAGTCACTTGGCTTGCATTTCCTTTCATAATCGATATGACTTCATGCAAAATGATGTAGCAGTTCACATCATTCTGTCATTCTCCTTCAAGGAAATACTGTTTTCCAAAATTAAAATTATGAATCAACTCACAGGAGGATGTCATCAAATAAACAAAGAATCATTGCTTATATTACACTGCCAAGTTTTTGATATGTTTAATTCCTCTAAATGCATTTAACTTTAATGAAGAGTAATACAATCTAATAACAACATAAAATGGAATTGTTTATCTTCCAAGTCCTACATTGGGCAGATGTCTTCTCCTTAATACATTGTTTCCAATGCAAAGGTTTTTTCCTTTTCCCTTCTTCAGATTCGTCTCTCATTTCTATGTATGTGGTTTGGGAAGTGATCTATATGTACATGTTTAATTAAGTCACTTATCAGGCTGTAGTTTTCACAGTTGGAAATGTCTGAGATTTGTTGTTTCAAGTTCTCAAGGCAATGATATTTATATGGCCCAATTAAATTTGGTAATTATTAGTATATTAGTCAAGGTTATTTCAGTTGCAAGTGACGTAAAACCAAACTCAAACAGACTTATGCAAAAAGGGCATTTTATTGATACATATAACTGAGACCAAAGGTGGATGCTGGTTTCAGGGGCTCAGATGACCTGAATAGGGGCCTCTCCTCATCTCCTGCTTGCTTTGCTCTGTGCCCGCATCATTGTCAGGTTAGCATTTTCCTTACGCATGGCAAAGGATGTCCACGAAGCAACGTAGTAGATTATTCAATGATATAGGGTGACCTTTGGATATGTACAAATGGGGTAAAGGTCTCCAACTGGGATTTGGAGTCTGCTTGGGTGTCTGTGTGCGCTGCATTTATTTTTAAATATTTTTTGCCTTAAGGAGAGGTTTTGTTATAAGGCCCAGGGAGAGAGACAAGGTGGGGAGGCCTCACTTGGTACTATGTCTCCCACATAACCCAAGGAGGAGTTTTTGAGTTTCTGTGGAAAGCAGTATTTTAATAGAAGGTGAAATCAATGCAGCACAGTTTTGGTGCATTAAGGTGTGATAGCTTTGAAATGCTTCCATGGGGCAACATCCGTGCAAGACGGGACAGCATCTCATAGTGAAGGAATGATGAACCCAAATGCTATAGTTTCATTCCTGAACACCCTCTGGAGACTTTCAGAGTTCCTTGGGTCTCTGGGGTGGACAGGATAATGTGGATTACACTAACAATAGAGTAACTCATTGTCTTGTGGTGGGTGTTTCTAAGTAGTTTTACATGGATAGATTCCGTGAACCCAAAAGGTTTCTTATAGAGAAACATGCAGAAGACGTCAGAGTTGAATAAGAGTAAGTGAATGGAAAGATTAAAAAAAAAAAGGGTATTGTGTATTGACAAATATTTCAAGTTGATTACTCAGTAAAACATGTAACTTATGTAGAAAGCCAGTGACATTATTGCAGGCTGTTTTTCATTTATTGCCTATAAGGAAGTCAGTCATGTTATTGCTGTGTGTGGGCTTTCAAAGATAGAGCCATAGAAGAGCCATCTCAGACATGTTGCAAATAACTGTGCAACGCTTAGATTCTTCACATTGAGAACACTCTTCTCATATAACTTATTCTCTGGTTAAAAGCATATAAAATTTTAAGAAGCATATGTAATGTAATTGCAGGGACTTATATATACAAATCAGTCATGTGGTCTGCAAAAGTTAACTGTAAATTGTTATCTAGGTAAAAGTCTCTATTACTTTTGTTGGTAGAAACTCAGATTGTAATTAAAACTACTGTCAGCAGAATGCTCATTAAAGTGGATTTAAGATTCCACACAAAAAGTTATTGATTCCACAAAGGATAAACACCACTAAGCCACTAAAATCATCTGAAGTATTAAATTACAGATTTAGTTGCTGTTATATCTTTTTACTCACTTGGTGGTTTACTAAGAAACCTCTGTATAAGGTATGTTTGAAATGAAACAGAGATATCAGCCAATAGTTATTTCTCACAGATATTTAGAAATTAACTATCTGCTGAAAAATGGTTAGTGTAATGGGTTTTGGTCTCTCCTGCCCCAAATTCTTGGCCCTCATAAAAAATATAGCCCACTTCATGTCTATGGGAAGGAAGGATAAGAACGGGGGTCAGATGATAAGTTTTTGGCCAGCAGAATCCAGCCTAAAGCGCCTGACTTAGCCCTATCACATTTCCAGTGTATATTTATGTACTGTACCATTTGGTATTATTATAAAAATTTTTATCTGTCCCCGGAGGCAAAATTGAGTTATATATTAAATGGCTAGTTTCTTTGTTTTCTGCTTAGGTATGCATGTAATGTGGTAGCGTAATATATATTCCACACTTGTTTCATTCCTGCCGAGAGATAATATTTTTGCAGCTGACAGAGTAAAGACATCCTGTGCTCCCAGAATAAGAGAACATATTGGCAGGATAAAATACAGATGTTTCCCGTGTTTTTTCTGCCTCATAGTTGTATTCAGCAGAGTTTAATTTTCATAGGCATATTTCTCTGTCCTTGTTTGAGCAGTTGGACACAGAAGTCCACAGTAAATTCAAGATTTTAAAAGGTGGTTTCAGCTAAAGCATTTTAAAATGTTTTTTTAAAATATATTTTTCTTGATTTCAGAGAGGAAGGAAGAGATAAGAGAGAAAGAAACATCAATGACAAGAGAGAATCATTGATCAGCTGCCTCCTGCATGCCCTACTAGGGATTGAGCCTGCAACCTGGGCACATGCCCTGACAGGGAATCAAACTGTGACCTCCTGGTTCATAGGTTGATGCCCAACCACTGAGCCACACCATCCTGGCTAAAAATGGTTTTATTGGTGGGAACATAACTTAAAAACTCACTCCCCACTCTCCCTACAAAAGGATCTTTTCATTAAAATGTGGGAATCAAAATAACTTTCTTCTCTAGCATGAAGGAACTTGAAGTATATCAAATTTTTCTCTGGAAGAATTATATTTTTCTCAAGTGAAGAACAAATATAAAATTTACCTTGTCACAGTCTAGGAAAAATAAACAGAAAATTCTGACAAAGGTGGTATCCTAATCACATGTTTGATGTCTTTCTTTTTCCCATTTCAGAAAAAAAAAATCCATGGAATAGAAAAGGAATATAAAAAGATCATTGTGTATCATCATCAGAAACTTCTCACATATACCTATGAAGCTGAGATGTTTTAGCTGGAAATGGCACAGGTGGGAATAAATGAAGGGAACGCTGACATTTTGGCTGTTCATCCTAAAAAAAATGAATTCTTCCTCTTTACAGGTAAGAGAAAAGTTGCCAGATAAGGAATTCAGTAGTTCAAATGAGGGGGATCAAATGTGAGCATTCAGATGAAACAATCTCTAGTAAGACAGTTGTACTATAGAATAAAGGGAAGAACTTGGGGGTGAGAAGCTAATTTTCTTAGATTCAAAGGGATCCTCTACTAATTTTTTTCAAGTGCAGACTTTCACAGAAACGTAAAAATTGAGAAACAAAAAACAGGGCTTGGAAATCAAAAGAAGAGTAACTATGGGGCATTTTGCTAAAATGTAGAGCATAAGCTCTAAGTTTTGGGAGTTCAAGAAAAAATCGAGAGGCAGAAAACATTAAAGCAAGAAAAGCAATATTGTTGTTATAGGAGATCTAGAAGGAGAAAATAGTATAGATGCATGAAAAGCAATAATCAAAGAAACAAAAGAAGACAATGTCTTTGGATTGAAAGATTCAGTCTTTATGTGCAGAAGACTTGCCAAAGGCTGGGCAGGTGTAATGACAAGTAATCATGCCCAGGTGGTTTTCCATGTCCTGGATAAAGAACAAATGCTGGAAGCAGCCAACTAGGAAAAAATAAATGTCATCATAGGAAAAAATTTTGAATGGCATTAGGCTACTTATTTCTAACACTAATGTGGGAAAACCTCAGAGAAAATGTTGATACTTCTGGAGAAAAAGCATAATGTTCCAAGAATTATATACCAAACCAAGATATTATCTGAATGCAAAGGCAGATGAAAGCCTGGTTCAGATTTGTAACAATTCAGAAATTACGTGACTCATGTATGGTTTTTGAAAAATACTATTTAAAGTAGACCTTCAAATAAAAACTAATCAAAGCAAACAATTTAATAAAGACACATTTTAGAAAAAAAGAGAAGTGAGCAATAAAAACTTAGATGTAAGTCTAAAGAATTGTTTGTAATGGTGTTATGAAGCTAAGTACAATTTATAACAAAGGATTTTCAAAGAAAAAATGTATATTATTTAAAAATGCTCCCTAGAGATGTGGGGTAAGGAGAAAGAGAAAGTAAAGTGTAATGAAGTTTTTATGTCAAACAAGGAGGGTCTATATGTGTTACTGAATTCTTGACACTGACAGAGACTCAATTAAAACTTGTTTGAATAAATTTTAAACAAGACCAAAATTAGACCATTAGAGAAGAAAAACATGTAAAGGATGTTCATTATTCCAAAGGATGACAAAGTGTGTGTGTGTGTGTGTGTGTGTGTGTGTGTGTGTGAGAGAGAGAGAGAGAGAGAGAGAGAGAGAGAAAGGTAGGGGTAGAAAAGGGGGAAGAGACAAGAAATATAATTAAAAGAATACATGAAATAAGATGCAAAGAATAAAAAGAAAAATATCTATTTGTTTCTCCTATTAACTTCTAGGCCATGATGGTGTAACTGCTATTGGATTTACCCTCCCACTATAACCAGAACAGAATGTGTGACTATTTTCAGGCATTGGAAAATAGGCAGTGTGGGACTAGAGTCCTAGAGAGACAGGGCATCCGTGAGGTGAGCACCACATACAGCCTGACCTTATGTCTGAGGGCACTTTCCTGAATGTGGCACAGAGAGATGGAACCCATGTGAAGAATATATATCTTATTGAGCTGAGGAGGCAGGCATAGAAACAAAGGGGATGACAAGGCAGCTGGCATTTGCAGGTTAGAATTCCAGAGAGGAATGAGTTATACAGGAGGGAGGTCCCAAAGGTCTGTGTGGAGATTCTTCTTAACTCTTTGGATAAGAGCTGCTTTGGGCTTTGCATGTGTAGGTTAAGATTCTATAAAACCTCAAGATTCTGTAAGACAGCAGCTGCTGTGGAGCTTAGTAATGAATGGAAATGCAAGAGGTCATGCAGTGCTAAAAGATATCGAATTTTGGGTTCAACCATATGGAAAGACTTCATTGAGCACACCAGGTATTTAGTCATGACCCCAGAAAGGCCACTCTTTAGAAACCAGGAGTAAGATCATATCCTAGGATTAAGGTAAAAACCAATATAGATTTGCCCAAACAAAGCATAAAATGAAAATGGAAGGATCTAGAGAATGAGCTGGTTATGTAGTTGCTAGCCAGAACCAAACATTTCACCTTTAAAAGGGAGACAACACAATCCAGATGCTCTATAATATATCATTCATAACATGCAGCATGCAATAAAGAAATTATATATGCAAAGAAGGAAAATGGAATCTGAAATCAAGATCTTTGAAAAGCAGACAATAGAAATAGATCCTGAAAATGACTCAGATTTTGTAGTTAGGACACAATTTTAAGAATGGTGGTAATAAACATGTTCAAGGATTTAAAAGAAAACATGGACAATGAAAAAATAGGTGGGAAATCTTAAAGAGAAATTCAAATTATAATGTATCAATTAAAAATATTAGAAATTGCAATTTCTATCAATGGCTTAAGACAAGATTGAACACTGCAGAATAAAACGTATGAGAACTTGAAAATAGACCAATAGAAAAGTTACAAACTAAAATGTAGAGAGAATACAAATTTATAAAATGAACAGAGCCTCAGTAGCTTATGGAATTATGTATATCAATTGTTACATGTATGATTTGTCTCAGAAGGAAAGAAAAAAGAAGAGAATGAGTCAGAACTATTTGAAGAAATAATAACTCAAAATATTCAAAATTTGGTGAAAAAAAAACAATCTTCAGGTCTAAGAAGCTCACAAAACTCAAGGCAGTATGTCTTTCAAAATATTCTAGAATAGAGGTTAAAAATGCTTTTCAGGTGAACGTAAGTTGATAGTAGCTGTGGCACTGAAAGACATGCTAAAGAAAGTTTATTGGACTGAAAAGAAAAGTTAGAACTGTAGGAAGGGATGAAGATCATTGGAAATGGTAAATATGTAGAAAAATGTAAATGAATTTTCTTTAAATTTCCTGAAAAAAATTTGACTGGTTTAAGCAAGCAAAAATAATAACATGTTGTAGCATTTCTGATGTATGTCATGGAAAATGTGACAATAGCATTAACAATTGAATTGGATAAATAGAATTCTGTTGCAAGATTCTTATAGTCTATATGGATGTTATATTAATTAGGGTAGGCTGATACATTAAGGATGTATGCTATAATACTTGGAGTAATATATATATATATATATATAGAGAGAGAGAGAACATGAACAAGATCTAAAGAGGCCTTTAATGGAGTACTGAAAAAATGTTATTATCCTAAAAAGGCAGAAAAGAACCAACAAAGAAGCAAACATGAGATAGGACAAATAAAAAACAAATTGCACAATGCTTAGAATGAAACCCAACCATATTAATAATTATATTCAGTGTAAATGCACTAATTGTTCTAATTAAAATGAGTTTCATAATAAAAGGGTCAATTTATCAAGAGTATACAATAATCATTAATGGGTATTCATCTAATAACTATGTTTAATGTAGTTCCTGACACATGTAACTATTATTTTTTTAATATATTTTTATTGACCAGAAAGGAAGGGAGAGGGAGAGACAGAGAGTGAAACATCAGTGATGAGAGATAATAATTGATCAGCTGCCTCCTGCATGCCCGCCCTAATGGGGATGGAGCTTGCAAACTGTGCATGTGCCCTGACCGGGAATGGATCCGTGACTTCCTGATCCACAGGTCGACGCTCAATCACTGAGCCACACCAGACAGGCACATGTAACTATCATTAATGCAAGGATAACTCAACACAAAGAAAGCCATTAATGTAATTCACTACAAAAATAGATGAAAGGAAGAAAAACTATGGGCAAAAATATATTTGCTAAAATTCAATAATCACTCTTTATTAAAAACAAACAATAAGCTAACAATAGAAGAAAATTTCCTAAAGCTGATAAAGTTTAGCATAAACCAAGCGCAAATATCATATTTGATGTAAAGGATTAGAAGCATCTCTACTTAACATTAGAGTTAAGATAAATTTTCTCCAGGCATTGTTGTTATTTAAGCTTATAATGGAGTCTAACTCTAACTAATGAAATAAATGAAAAAAGAATAATATGGTACATAAATATTAAAAAGAAGAGACAATATAATTATTTTCAAATGAAAGATTGTCTTGAAAATTCAAGAAAAATTATTAGACTCAATAAAGGGTTCAGTATGATGGTTAATGCAAAATTAGCATAGAAAAATCAATGCTTTCCTATATATTACCAACAATGTATTAAAAAATGAAACCGAGAAAAGGGAATCCATTCTCAACAACAGTACAAACTATAAAATGACTAACAAAAATATAAGATTCATAGGCTGAAAACTTCAAAACTACAGGGAAAACATAAAAGAAAATCCATTAAATATAAATACATAGCCCCTTCCTAAATAGAATATATTTTGAAACATTAATCCTTCCCAAGTGAATTTGGAAGTGTAATGCAATCCTAATCATTATTTATAAAACTTACAAGCTGATTCTATAGGTCAAGTAATAGAGAAAATAAGTAATCACTTGGGAAATTCTGAAAAGAAAAAAATGGGAGAAATTTTCCTCTTTCAGAAATTTACACATATTTGACAATTATAAAAGTAAAGGCAGAAATATTGATTAATAACATTATATAGAATTTAGAAATAGGAGTATGTACACTGAGATTTAGCATACTAGTTAAAAACTATTGACTCTCAAGTCAGGCCACATAGTAGCTTTGAATTCTTGGGCAAGTTAACTCTCTATGCCTTAGTTTCTGTGTATGTAAAACAGGGACAATTATGCCACCTATATGCTACGGTTTTGTGAAGATACATAAAGCACTTAGAAGAGTGCTTGGAAGCCCAGCCAGCATTGAGCATCAGTGGTTGAGCATCGACCTATGAACCAGGAGGTCACAATTCGATTCCTGGTAAGGGAACATGCTCAGGTTGCGGGCTCAATCCCCAGTGTGGGCATGCAGGAGGCAGCCAATCAATGATTCTCTCTCATCATTGATGTTTCTATCTCTCTCTTCCTCTCTGAAATCAATAAAAATAATTTTTAAAGTAAGAGTGCTTGGAATATGGTCAGAACTATGTAAGTACTAGCTGCTGTTAATGATGAAGATAGTAAACCAATTAGTTGGATGACGATTAATTACTTCTCAAATGAGGATGAAGTTTAGTTACCCCAAATCAGAATTATTTATTCAAATTTGGTTATCCAACCAAATATTTTTTTTTGGTAAGAGATTTTCTTTTTTTTCTTCTTTTTACTATATTTTTATTGATTTCAGAGAGGAAGGGAGAGGGAGAGAGAGACAGAAACATCAATGATGAGAGAGAATCATTGATTGACTGCCTGCTGCATGCCCCCTACTGGAAATCAAGCCCACAGCCCAGGCATGTGCCCTTGATCAGAATTGAACCTGGGACCTTTCAGTCCGCAGGCCGATGCTCTATCCACTGAGCCAAACCAGCTAGGGCCAAAACAAAATATTTTGAACGAAATACAGTTGAAGTGATTGGTAGTTCTATTTTGAAAAAATATATAGTTAAACACATACCTTACATCATTCCCAGAGAACAACACATAAAATTATTAGGTGAAAACATAAAAAAAAACATACTCATAAGCTTGGGGTGAAGAAAACCTGTCTAAGCAAGATGTAAAAAATTACATCATAAAGGAAAATAGTCACATACTTAAATACATGAAAATTAAAAAGGAAATTTCTGTATGCAAAAAAATGCATAAAGAACAACACTAATAGATAACCCATAGCCTGGGAAGATATTTTCAGTATATTAAAAAAGGATTAATATCAATATGAATCAACAGAAAAAGACAAACACTCTGGTAAAAAAATGAGCAATGGATAAGAAAAGCAATTTTTTTAAAAAAGAAATACAAATGTTCAATGAATTCTACAAAAATCTACCATCTCAAAAAAATGTACAACCGCATTTGTGATCAGAGAAGTGTAAATTAACATGGCACATTTTTATCAATTTTTACTCATCAGATTAGCAAAAACATAAAATTTTGATAATACCCAGGGTTGGTAAACATGTGGCCAATGAACACAATGATACTCTTGGGCAGGAAGGTAAGATGACAAAATATTTTTTGGAGGCTAATTTTTAAGTATCAAGATAAAAACTGCCCCTTTTTGTTGAGTTAGCAATTCCATGGTTTTGAATTTATTCTAAAGATTGTTTCACATGCACATGGGTTTACAAAAGGTCTGTGTACAAAAACAATCACAGCAGGAATGTTAATTACAGTGAAATATGGGTAACAGCTAAGCATTCATCATTAGAAGATCAGTTAAATAAATTATAGTAAAGCCATATATTGAATACCACACATTATTAAAAAGGATGAAGAATGTGTGGTTTATATTTGCATAATATATAATGTGGAAACTTTCCAAAGAAAGTGGGAAAAGTAAATTTCAGGATAGTTCTTCATTTATTATTTTACACACACACACACACACACACACACACACACACACTTGCATGTGCATAATCATGTAAATATGGGAGAGCATAGGGAAAATATGGAAATGAAAGTACTAAACGATAAACCCTGGTTACCTGTGGGGGTGGGTGGGGAAGGTAGTTTTAGTCCACACTTAAGCATCATTTTAACTTTTTATAATGAAAGCATGCTCACACACATTCTATATAATAAAAGGCTAATATGCAAATTGACCGAATGGCTGAACCACCGGTCGCTATGATGCACACTGGCCACCAGAGGGCAGACACTCAATGGAGGAGCTGCCCCCTGGTAGTCAGTGCGGGAGCACTGCTCAGCCAGAAGCTGGGCTCATGGCTGGCGAGTGCAGCAGTGGTGGTGAGAGCCTCTCCCACCTCCGTGGCAGTGCTAAGGATATCCGACTGATGGCTTAGGCCCACTCCCCACGTCAGTTGGACATCCCCTGAGGGCTCCTGGACTGTAAGAAGGAGCAGGCCGGGCTGAGGGACCCCCCATCCCCCGAGTGCATGAATTTTGTGCACCAGGCCTCTAGTCTTGTATAATAAAGATCAATAAAGATCAATAAAACACAACAGAAGAATAATGATTGAAGAATTTAAAGAAACACCAAGAGGCAGATTATTTTCTTGGCAAGTGCTCTTAATTTAGTAGCTAATTCATGACTTTAAAATTGTTACAGAGCAAACACATGAAATGTTTTATTTATTTAAATGGTTAACATAATCCTGAAAACAAACCAAAGGTAACACATAACAGAGTTGTAGTTCATACTCATAAGCACAGATGCAAACATTTAAAATAAAATACTGGGGAATTCAGTTACCAGACCACAATGAAGTAATGCTTATTCCATAAAAGCAACAGTGGTTTACAGTATGATAAATATTAATGTTTTTCATAGGTTAAAAGAGACAAAGCACCTGTCTAGAGGTGACCTGCCCATCATTGACTATTCATTCAACAAAATTTTATTGATCTAGGCCTTATTTTCAGTTCTGGTATAAAACCAAACACTGATTCATACCACCAGAAATATATATTGAAGGGAGGAAAATGGACAACTACACAAATGCTAATGAGAAGTATGAAAAAGTGTTTAGGTAAGGAAAATCCTAGAAATAGAAGAACTAGATGATCATATTTTTATCTGAAATCAAATAGAAAATCATTTTCATATTAAGAAAAACTAGGAGTATTTCCATTCAACTTGAGAGCCATATAACTCTCATTCCCATTATTAATTGTATTCAACAAGTTTTAACCAGTACAATAGTATAGGTAAAATGTAAAAGAAATGAGTCATACATATTAGAAAGAAAAATTATAACACATAATTATAATTATACATTTACTAGAGGCCCAGTGCACAAAAATTTGTGCACTCGGGGAGGAGGGGGCGTCCCTCAGCCTGGCCTGTGCCCTCTCCCAGTCTGGGACCCCTCAGGAGATAACGACCTGCTGGCTTAGGCCTTCTCCCGGGTGGCAGAGAGCAGGCCCAATCCCTAGCTGCAGCCCCTGGTCGGGCTCAGAGCAGGGCCGATTGGGGAGTTGGGGCGCCACCCCCTGTCATGCACAGAGCAGGGCAGATCAGGAGGTTGCGATGCCACCCCTAGTCACGCTCAGGGTGGGGCTGATTGGGGGGTTGGGGCACCGCCCCGTCACACTCAAGGCAGGGTCGATAGGGAGGTTGCGGTGCCACCCCCTGTCACGCACAGAGCAGAGCCGATCAGGGGTTGGGGCGCTGCCCGCTGTCACTCACAGAGCAGGGTCGATCAGGGGGTTGGGGAGCTCCCCCCTGTTACTCACAGAGTAGGGCCGATAGGGGAGTTGGGGCACTGCCCCCTGTCACACACAGAGCAGAGCGCATCAGGGGGTTGGGGCGCCACCCTCTATCACCCATAGAGCAGGGCCAATCAGGGGGTTGGGGCACCGCCACTGTCACACTCAGGGCAGCGCCGACGGGGAGATTGTGGCTCCACCCCATCACACATAGAGCAGGGCCCATGGGGGCGTTGGGGCGCCACACCCTGTCACACACAGAGCAGGGCCCATCAGGGGGTTGGGGCGCCTTCCCCTGTCATGAAGAGAGCTGCAGGGTGATCAGGGGGTTGGGGTGCCACCCTCTATCACCCACAGAGCAGGGCCGATCAGGGGGTTGGGGCACTCCCCCCATCACACTCAGGGCAGGGCCGATGGGGAGGTTATGGCTCTACCCCATCACACACAGAGCAGGGCCCGTGTGTGTGTGTGGGGGGGGGGTTGGGGTGCCGCACCCTGTCACACACAGAGCAGGGCCTATCAGGGGGTTGGGGCGCCGCACCCTGTCACACACAGAGCCGCAGGGTGATCAGGGGGTTGGGGAGCTCCCCCCTATCAGGCACAGAGCAGGGCTGATCAGGGGGTTGGGGCGCCTTCCCCTGTCACAAACAGAGCAGGGCGGATAGGGAGGTTGTGGCCCCGCCCCCTGTCACACACAGAGCCACAGAGCGATCAGGGGGTTTGGGCGCTGCCCCCTGTCACGCTGATCCCGGGTTCAGGAGGCCTCGCTGATCCCGGTGCCGGGAGGCATATTACCCTTTTACTATATAGGATAGAGGCCTGCTGCATGGGTGGGGGCCAGCTGGTTTGCCCTGGATCAAGGTGGGGGTCCCGCTTGGGTGCCTGGCCAGCCTGGGTGAGGGGATGATGGCTGTTTGCCGCTGATCACACCCCCTTCAGGGTGGGGGTCCCCACTGGGGTGCCTGGCCAGTCTGGGTGAGGGGCTGAGGGCCGTTTCAGGCTGGCGGGTGACTGAAGCTCCCAACTTGTCCTTTTTTTCTTTTTTTAAAAATTCTGGGCCAGCTTTAGCTCTGAGGCTTGGCTCCAGCTCTGAGGCCTCCGCTGCTGAAAGCAGGTATCTGGTTTGTTTGGGTTCTATAATCGAAACACTGTTTCAACTCCAGCTCTGAGATCCTGGCTGGCTGAAAGCAGGTTTCTGGGGGTTTGTTTAGCTTCTATATTTGTAACAATGTTTCAAACTGCAAGTTCAGAGGCCAGCAAGACAGGCGGGGAACGTTGGCTTCCTTCATCACTGAAGCAAGCAAGCCTCCTGTTCGCTTCAAGCTGCCTGGCTGCCGGCCGCCATCTTGGCTGGCAGTTAATTTGCATATCGCCCTGATTAGCCAATGGGAAAGGTAGCGGAGGTACAGCTAATTACCATGTTTCTCTATTATTAGATAGGATATGATTGTCTACCTAGAAAACTGAAAACAGTTGAAAAAATATTAGAAAGTAAGTGTTTAGTAGGGTGGCAAGTTGTAACAAAAATATAGGACTTTCTTACATACTTGCAACAGTCTGTGATAATACAGCAGAATGAAAAGAGATGTTTCCATAATAGTAAAAAATAATATAAAATGTCTTGGCACAAACAATAGGAAATGCACAGAACCTACAACAAGAAAATGATAAAGGTCTATATGAGGATAGAAAAAAGGTCTTGTCTTCATTTCTAGAGAGAAATACTCAAAATTATAAAGATATTAATTCTCCCTAAATTTTTAATCTATAAACTCAATTCAGTTATAATGAAAATAGTAATGTAGCTTTTGGGAGGGGTTAATCTTTCTTATTTAAATTTTTAATCTTTATTTTTGCTGAAGTTATACATATTCACTTTATTATTTTAATTTCTTAATTACAGTTGATCTTCAATATTATTTTATATTAGTTTTAAGTACATAGCATAATGGTTAGACATTTATATAATTTATGAAGTGATCTCCTTGGTAAGTCTAGTATTCAACTGGCACCATATATAGTTATTACAATATTATTAACTATATTTCCTGTGCTGTTCTTTATATTTCTGTGACTATTTTGTAACTACCAATCTGTACTTCTTAATCCCTTCAATTTTTTCACCCAGTTCCCCAACACCCTTCCCACCTGGCAATCATGAGTTAGTCTGTTTTTGTTTTGTTTCTTTTTTTATTTTGTTTTTTTAGATTCCACATATAAGTGAAATCATATGGTATTTGTCTTTCTCTGACTGACTTATTTCACTTAGCATAATATCCTCTAGGTCAGTGGTTCTCAACCTGTGGGTCGCGACCCCTTTGGTGGTCGAACGACACTTTCACAGAGGTCACCTAAGACCATCCTGCATATCAGATATTTACATTATGATTCATAACAGTAGCAACATTACAGTTATGAAGTAGCAACGAAAATAATTTTATGGTTGGGTCACAACATGAGGAACTGTATTTAAAGGGCCAGAAGGTTGAGAACCACTGCTCTAAGTTCATCCATACTGTCACAAACAGTACGATCTCATTCTTTTTTATGGGCAAGTAATATTCCATTGTATATATGCACTACATTTTTATTCAATTGCCTTTAAAAATATAACAAGTTCTGTTAACTTATAACAACAATCCTCAGCCTTACTCTTTTCAGCTTTTGATTCCTCCTCCCAAAGTCAACAGTCTAACACTGTGAACAATTTTTACTGGTGTTTATATCCATATTTTCAAAGAAGAGAATTTTTCTTATACTTAAGTTTTGGTTTTTCAATCTTTTTGGAGATTATCAATTCACTTCCTATTGTGGAGATTTAGTTTTCTGACCTACTCCTCAAACCCCAACCAGAACTCCTCCCCCCCATGTACAAATCACACACATTTTATCTTCTTCACTCTGACAATATTTTTGGTTCTATCCATATCCAATGTTAAAATTGGTAATGTCTATGTAAATATTATTATATATAGTGGAGTCTTACAGTGTCCTACAATTTCCTTTCATAGACAACTTGCTTTCTAGGAGTTAATAATTATCCACTTTTAAATTTGTTTTGTTATTGATACAACTGACAGAAAGAGAGAAGACAAGGGAGTAGAAGGGAAGGGAAGGAAGGGAAGAAAAGGGAAGGAAAGAAAAAAATCCAAAGGGGGGAAAAAACTAACCCCTGAATTTAGCCAAACACCTCAAAAAATGATCTAAGAATTTCAGTTTTTTCTTGAAAATATGCATCCTAGACCATCCTTCCACTTCACAATGGACTGGTTACTTGGCCTTGCTGCCTTGCTCTCTCAGGACCTCCCTTCATTGTCATCCTGGGCACATTTGCTTTCCTTTTTCTGAGGTTGGAGCTCTCATTTGCTGGGTTTCATGTCTCTTTTATGGTTTACACTCTTGTTTGTGGGAGCACTTCATCTAGCAGATTTCAGGGAACCTTGCCAGAAGTGCCTAGGGCTATTGCCCCTGCACCATCAGACCCTGAAGAGCACTGCTGTCACCTCTGCCACTCTGCCACCCCCTGGGAAGTCTGCACTGCTATCGCTGCCGCCAAGATGGCCAAAAGCCTCTGTGGTCATTTGTGCCTGCCAGTCCAAAACTCTACCTGGCGTTGTGTTTTAAAATCAACATTAAACCCTTTTCTTTAAATGCATCTTTACAAACCATGTTTCTAAATGTTAAAAAAATGATAATGTTAAGAAAATGCCTTCATTCCTTCTACACAGGCTGGAATAATTTGTGCTTGGTCAGGTGGTGCCCAAATGAGTTCATTCTCATCATGTTGGTGGGCAATACCAACCTATTATGACAAATCTAGTTTATAATTTTAAGTAACTGTATGCAGTTTTTTACAGCAAACATTTCAACAAACACAGTAACCCATAACACATGGTCTGATTGCAAGGTTGCAAGTCAACATTAGGTAGAAATAGTAAAAATAAACTTTCAATTATTATAAAAAAGCTTGGTCCTTAGCAAACAGACTTAGGCAAAAACTCAACTTTTTGGTGACAAGATACAGAGTAAGTCTAGTTTTCACTTAAATTTTTTGACAGTAGGTATCACATAATTGCTAAAAATTAATTATCCTATATAATAAAAGCCTAATATGCTAAGTGTCTGGTCAACCGGTTTGCCATCAACCAATCAAAGCATAATATGCTAATGATATGCTAAGACCACTCAACCACTTGCTATGATGTGCACTGACCCACCAGGGGGCAGACAGTCGGCTGGTAGGTTAGCTTGCTGCTGGGGCCTGGCTGATCAGGATTGAGCAAGACGGGCTAGACACACCCTGGAGCCCTCCCATGGTCCCTTCCCCATAGTCCCTCCCTGGCTGGCCAATCTCCCGCATTCCTCCCTGGCCCTGATATTGCACCAGTGAGGTCCCTTGGCCTGACCTGTGCCCTCTCGAAATCCAGGACCCCTCGGGGGATGTCGGAGAGCCGGTTTCGGCCCGATACCATAGGCCAGGCCGAGGGACCCCACTGGTGCAAGAATTCGTGCACCAGGCCTCTAGTCTATTTATAAAGTTGTAAGAGCTAGCACAAGGAGTAAAGAGACCCATTTTTTCAAATTAATTCAAAAATTGAGATCTGTTTCTACTACCATAGAAACATTTTTTAAAATCAAATGATCAACTAAAGAATATCTTTAGCATAATAGTGCAATAAAAAATAAAATTATTTTATGCAAGTCCACAGGTTTAATTTTTTTAATAGAAGGATGATAACAGAAATCAGATAGAGATCCAGCAATCTGATATTTAACTTTAATATTTCAATTGTGCTCAGTATTGCTTTGCACAGTGAATTCTCTTCCCTGTGAAATGAAAATGGAAATTTTTTCTTAATCTCAGAATAGAGAGAAAATAACATTTGTGTTAGCTTCAGTGGTCTTTCCTTGGGGAGAGATAATGTTGAGAAAATGAGATGGTTTTAAGAGATTGGGACATAAATGAAAAAGAAATTTAAGAAAATAAAAGTTACATGATTATAAAAGTTGTTTTCAAGCACTGTGCCACTTAAATCCTACAAAATGAATTGGAGAAAGTTGTAAGTACTTTCATTTTTCAAGTTAGATGAACTTTGAGGTACATCTAATACCCCCAGTAACTATTTAAAATGTATTCTTTGCTTCAGATTTGGAACAATGTTATTTTGGATGACATGTAAGTGAAAAGGCACAGGGTTGCTCTGAGTTTTTCCTATCTAATCATATATCCATTTTTTTTATTAGGAAGACAATGGTGGTGAGAGTCAGTGAAGGGTGGCTGAAGGGCCACCGTTCTGTAGTAAGCTCTCTGATCAGGACTGCACCCCAGAGCCCACTGCAATATAAATTCCATTTGTGAGATGAGTTGAGCCTTACTCTAAACAATTCCAGACGAGACGAGGTAGCAGAGGAGGCTGATTGTGACCTCCCATGATGGCAAAATTGGTAAACATGGGTGGAGTTGAGAATCAAGATGATCAGGCCACCCTGTCACCCACTGGCCAAATAATGAGTTCTGCATAATTGGGATGTACACTTCTAGGGCTATGATTTCATCAGTCCATAACTTACTTCATTTTTCTATGATCCAACAATCTGTATTTTGATTTCTCATTCTACTTGTTGTTAGAAATTTACCCAGTCAGTTTATCATTCTCACAAGATTTGAGGGATGGGGTAGAGGCCCTAAGTGCATCGAGGTGTCACATGGGGGGGCTGTGGCCTCAGGTTATCATCTGTCCTGTGGGGCATCTACTGTGACGTGGGAACTCATCTGGGTTCTGGTTGTTATTACACTTCCGTCGTGATGTCCACTCACCTACATCACCTCTGGTTTTGTGTGGTTCTTGTTCCCGTGTCCCCTCATTATGGCTGCAAGGCCCCTCTAGGCCCACCCCCACCCCCTGAGCTAACGTTCCCAGGTTTTAGAGGTAACTTTGGGATGATATCTCATGCCACTCTGAGAATGTGGAAAACTGGGGTGCTATCTCACGCCCTCTCTGCATAGATAGGCTGCCACTTCAAGATGGCTGAGGGCATAAATTAAGATGTTTCCAGCTGTAACAGGAAAGTTATCTCAAACTGCCTTAAGGCAAGTTATTAGCTCCTATAAGAAGGTGAGGTGAGCTTCAGGTGTGGGATCCAACAGTTTAAAAATGCAATTAAAGCCGCTCTCTGTCTCTCCGCTCGGCCTTCTGCCTGTGATCTTCATTCTAAAGCTGGCTCCTGTCTAGGTTGTATAATAGCTGCCTGCAGAAATTAGGGCTTTTCTTTCATATCTAATTGGTTTCTCATGCTTCTTTGTTAAGAATGAAGGACATTCTCAGAAGTCTCTGGCAAACTCCTCTTTATCTCTATTGGCATAACTTTGTCACATGCCTAGATCCGAACCAATTCTTAGCAAGAGGAACAGGGCTCGCTTAGACCCAAATCAGGCTGAACCCAGACTCAGGGTGAAATCACTGTCTCTTCGGGTATTTGGTATGTGGTGGAGGGGTGAGTACCTCAACTAAACACCGAATTTGTTACGAAGAGAACAAGGAGACTGAATGTGCTCTAGGCAATAATACTCGTCAGGATTTAGTTAGGCAAACTAATCACTCCAGGAATTTCAAGCGGAGCGAGATTTACCAGGGGAATTAAGTTTACCAAATCATTGAAAGGGATGAAAGAGAAAAAAGGCAGGGGGTTAAGGTGATGTTAGTCAATGTTCAGGAACACCTGGAAGCTGCTACTGTGCTAGTAGGAGACCACATCTGTCTAGCCCCGAAATTCCTTTGAGCCTGTGCTCTAGTGCCCTGCAGAGCCACGCACTTGCTGCAGGGCCACAAGGCTGCCACAGCCACAGCTAGCGCCAGGGCTCTGCCTTCCCTCTTCCCTTTAATCTTTAAAAAAATAAAACAAAACAAAATTTACTGAGATATAATTTATATACTATGCAACTCAATTATTTAAAGTGTATAATTCACTGGCTTATTATATTCATAAAGTTGTGTTTCCATCACCACAATCAATTTTAGAACATTTTCTTACTCTCAAAAAAAAAAACTCTTTCTCTTTAGAGAATATCCCCAAATCACAATTCCCCTATCTACCTCCCTGGTCCTATGAAAACACTAATGTACTTTTTGTCTCAATATATTTGCCTATTCTGGACCTTCCATATAAAGAGAATCTTATAATATGTGATTGGGTTCTTTCACTTAGCATAATATTTTCAAGGTTCATTCATGTTGTAGCATGTGCCAGTACTTTAAAAAAAATTGATTTGGGCGGGGGGGGGGGGGGCGGAGAGGGAGAGAAATATCGATGTGAGAAACATCTATTGGTTGCCTCTCATACATGCCCCAACTAGGGATCAAACCCACAACCTAAGTATGTGCCCTGACTGGAATTGAACCCACAATCTTTTTTGGTGTACGGGATGACGCTCCAACCAACCGACCAACTGAGCCACACTGGCCAGGGCAGTATTTTGATTTTATTGCTGAATAATGTTCCATAGTATGAATATACCACATTTTATTTATCCATTCATCAGTTAATGGGCATTTGGGTTGTATCCACTTTTTGGCTATTATTGTTAATGCTGCTATGAATATTCATGCATATTATATATGTTGGGTATGTACTTAGGAATTGAATTTCTGGGTAATATAGTAACTCTAAATTTAACCTTTTAAAGAACTGATAAACTCTTTTCTAAAGTGGCTGCATCATTTTACATTCCTATCAGCAGTGAATGAGGGTTCCAATTTCTCCATATTTCTACCAACACTTGTTACTGTCTTTTTGTTTATAACTTTTCTAGTGGGTCTGAAGTGCTATCTCATTGTGCTTTTGTTTGTGTGTGTGTTTGTTTTGTTAATCCTCGCCTAAGGATATTTTTTCTATTGGTTTTTAGAGAAAGTGGAAGGGAAGGGGAGAGACAGAGAGAAACATTGATGTGAGAGAGATACATCAATTGATTGCCTCCCACATGCACTCCAACTGGGATGGGGATCAAGCCTGCAACTGAGGTACATGCCCTTGGCCAGAATTGAATCCACAACCTTTCAGTCCGAGGGCTCTACCCACTGAGAAACCAGCTAGGGTTCATTGTAGTTTTGATTTGCATTTTCCTAAGGCTAATGATGTTGAGCATCTTTTGTTCTGCTTAGTGACCAGTTGTATATATTTTTTGGAGAAATATCTGTTCAGATCTTTGCCCATTTTTAAAAATCGGATAACTTGTCTTTAAAAAAAATTATTATTGACTTGTAATAGTTCTTAATATAGTCCATATACAAGTCTCTTGTCAGATATGTGATTTGCAAATATTTTCTCCCATATTGTAATCTATCTTTTCACTTTTTGATAATGTCCTTTAGTGCATAAAAGTTTTTATTTTTTAAATAAAGTCCAATTTATCTGGATTTTTTTCTTTTGTTACCTGTGCTTTTCATGTAATATCTAAGAATACATTGTAAAATCTGAGATCACAGAAATGTATTCCTGTCCTACTAAGATTTTTATAGTTTTTAGTTCAAATATTTAGTTGTAAGCTTCATTTTGAGTTAATTTTTGTATATGGTGTGAGTTAGGGGTCCAACTTTTTTATTTTTTCATGAGACTATCTAATTGTTCCAGCATTTCAATTTAGTCTTGTCCAAGTCCTTTTCACTGGGAGGTCCTGAACTGAAACCTGCCTAGCAAGGGAGACTGGGAAATATAGTTTCCAGACTTCTAGCCCCTGTGATATAAGGGAGAGCTTAGAAGAGTGAAAACCAGACAGTAGCATCCAGAAAACAACTAAAGTAACATTATTCTTCTGTGTGGGTTTGCTGTCTCTTTGGTGTCTAGATAGAAAGCAGGCCACAAATCTTTTATTCAAAGATCCTAAACCTGTCTACAATCATTTTATCACCCTCCAATCTTTCAACGGGTATGGGATATAGGGTCCACACTCACTTTAAAATATTTATCTCCTTTCTGTTCTTTCTTCTCCCCAGTTCAAAGAATTCTAAAATTGAGTCTATCAAAAACTCTGTCTTTTATCTTTGCAGATATTTCTATTTTACATCCTTTTGTTCTCTAGCTCAGTCTCTTTCCTTTCCTCGGTTGGGTCCTCAAACCAAGCTGCCTGGCCTAAGAAGGAGGGCCTTGATAGAGATGGGAAAATTGTGGATTAATTGAAGTTCGTCCTGCCACATATGGTCATGCTGCCAATGGGGTGGAAATAGAGATGAGGTGTGGGTGGTACAAATTCTTATAGTATTTACTGAAACTAACAATAAGAGCCATGCTAAGATAAAAGTGCAACAACCAAACAATCCTACTCCTTTAAGAAATATAAAATCAACCAAAGAACATGTATGCATAACCCATGGACACAGACAATAGGGTTGTAGAGACCTGGGGTAGGGGATAGGGGTAGGCTATAAGGGTTCAATGGGAGAAAAAAGGGGACATATATAATACTTTCAACAATAAAGATTTTTTTAAAATAGGACATGCACTAAAAAGATGATTTTGACTCTTAAAAAAAATATATATGTGGTACTCAGTGTTGCTACCTTTAAAGATATATTGCACTGCTTTTCTTACTTTTGAAACGTACAATGAAAAGCTTTTTAAAAGAATGAAAGAAAATCTTAAAGGTATGAGAGGTTACTTTAATTAGACTATTAGACAGCAGGAAGTGGTATTTCTCCTGATAGACTGGGAATATGGTTTCAGAAATGTTATGCAATGCTCCAGAGACTGGTGAAAAGAAGAGTCTGAGGGGAAGATGAATAATTAGAGATAAAAAGCTAAAATTAATAGGTAAGCAGGGCATTGATGCCTTTGTTAGAAATTTCCAGTTATGACTATGCTGGCATTAGGGGTAACTTGGCAATGATTTTACAACTGTATTTTATAATAAACCACATAGATTGAACTATTGAAATATCTCGGAGACTTTAATTTATTCAGCTTAAGAGCTTAGTTGAAGGGAAAAAAATAATGGAAAGTAAGCTGTAGGACTGCTTTTCCTGAATTCTAAATTTAGCTCAAACATATTTCTAATTCTCTATTCCAGGGATATTTTCTTGAAAATGCGTTTGAATTGTATAATCTGATCACCTTTATTAATGCAGAGACTTAGAGGGCATAAACATGCTAACTGTATTTTACTGTGTCAATTTTTAGCCTATGTAATCCTGTAAATGATTAGCTAATTATATTCTGTCTGAATATCAAGCTACTTAATTTAAATCCAGTGTGATCATAGAAGGCAAGTAATGTTCAGTGCCAATAGAGGAGACTCTACACATTGTTACATTTGAGAAGACAAAAGAATGCACCAATGTGACCAAAGCCTGCACAAGATTAAATCCCATTATATTGATGCCAGAAACCAAAAAGGAATAAATTGTGTGAAGAGCAACACAAATTTACAGCCATTAATGGCTCTGCATGACCCGGAGACAAATATCGTTGCTCCCTAAACGGATTCTCTTATGAAACTAGATGGGGAACATTTCATGGCCAATTGAATGAAATGCCTCTCTGTTTAGGTCCAGATGACCTCACATTGCATATGGGCATTAGTCGACAACTATTTAATAATCAATAGAAGAAGGAAACAGTGTGTGAGCACTCAAGACTATGACATCAATACAGCTCCCAGGGGAGATTAAAAAAGGGAACTAGCATATTCAGTGTCTCTCACATGCAGATCAAACTGTCTCCTTTAGCCCTCATGACAGGCCTAAGAGGAAGGCACATTATCTCCAGATGTGGAAACCGGATCAGATATAATATATATTAAGGTTAAGTTTGTCTAATTCCAAATTCTTTGCTCTTTTGATTGTCACATTTTGACAGCACTCTTTCAGATACAAAAGACAGAAGACACACAATTTAAATTAGCTTAGGAAAAACAAGGAATTTATGGGCTTGTAAAACTAAAGAGTATGATCTTTTCCACTCAGCATTGTCTGCTGCAGGCATGGTTGGAAGCAGGGGAGAAGTGGAACTCTTTCTCTGTGGTCTCGGTCCTACTTTCTCCGTGTTGTATTCACTATCAGGCAGGCTCTTGGGAACCTTTGCTGCAATCTTCCCAGCTTGAATATCATGGAAAAGAACCCCTCTTTCTTAGTTGGAATAAAAGTGCCAGTATTGAATGTCATTATCCTAGCTTGGTCTAAGTCAGTGGTCGGCAAACTGCGGCTCGAGAGCCACATGCGGCTCTTTGGCCCCTTGAGTGTGGCCACGAAGTTTCAATTGCACTGTAGTGCTTGCCCGCACGTGGTATTTTGTGGAAGAGCCACACTCAAGGGGCTGCAGTTTGCCGACCATTGGTCTAAGTAATCCTAACCACACTCTATAAGGAATCTGAAAGAAAAGTAAATGTGCAGGGCCAGCTATTTCAGAAAATATGAATCCAATTCTTAAGCCTTACAAATAAATGTTAAAAATGCAGACATGGACTCCAGAATGACTGGACTATTTTCTGAGATGTTTTTCAGGTGGATCATGGGTATAACCGGGTAGCTATATCATTTGATGCTGATCCTAAGATTCCTGAAGTAAACAGATGACCTTTACTCCTCTGCTGTTGATAAAGGACTAGAACATAGTAGATGATATTGTGGCATTAGTGTCAACATTGTTAGGTGTGATAAAGGTATGGTGGTTTTTTAAGAATATATTTCAACTTTTTGGAGATCTGTGTGGAAGCATTTAGAAGTGAAATATCTCAGTATTTTTCATTTACTTAGAAATAATATAAAAATAGAGGGTGGGATGGAGCCACTATAGCACAATGTAAATAATTGTTAAAGCTAGATGTTGGGCACTATTGTTTCTAATTTTGACATATTTTAAAACTTCTAAAATAAAAATATTTTTGAAAAGCCTGTCCTTTTTTAAAAAAAATGGTTTGTGACTTTGATGTCACACTTAGAAAATGTTTTCTTAAACAAGTTTTAAAAACAGTCACTGAGATGATCTTCTGTGTTGTAATGGATCATTTCTTTTAACACTTAAATCTATTTGAATTTGTTTTGGTGTAATGTACAGATGAAGATTACTTTTATTTTTAGGTAGTTAGATGATAGTAAATACTTACTGTTTTCTTCTCTAAATTCACCCACTTTTTTTTTTCTTTTCTAAAAAGATCCACCTCCCTTTCATTTTCTGGTCATGTGCTTGGGTAGCACAGAAGCAGAACATTACAAGCCTGATACTCTCGGCTAAGAAATAACTAGGGAGAAGCCATCGTCTTTGCTAGCAGTTTGATAGGAAATTTAAAGAATGAGTCTGTTGAGGCATGAGGAGATATGCTCTATTAAACAGATAGGAAGAAAATTGAGAGTATGTTAGCATAAAATGAAAGTTTAAGCTGTATGTTCCTTATATGTCTTATATCTCTTGATATCCTAAGAGGAGTGTCAGTCATGGCTCAGACAAGAACATAAAAAGCACTGTCCATGTTTCAGGCAGAGGCTTCAACACGAGGGCTCAGGTGCTTATAGGGCAACCGTGGGCAAACTACGGCCCGCGGGCCGGATCCGGCCTGTTTGAAATGAATAAAACTAAAAAAAAAAAAAGACCGTACCCTTTTATGTAATGATGTTTACTTTGAATTTATATTAGTTCACACAAACACTCCATCCATGCTTTTGTTCCGGCCCTCCGGTCCAGTTTAAGAACCCATTGTGGCCCTCGAGTCAAAAAGTTTGCCCACCCCTGTTATAGGGCCATCACAGCGGTAAGGGAGGCGAGGCCAGGGGACTGCCACTCACTTTGAGTGCACCACCACCTAGAGTTAGAGAGCCTCTGTCTGCAGGAAACTCCTGTTCATTTCCTAGTACAGTATGGCTCCAAGATAAGTGGAATGGCAGGGCCACAGAGCCCCTCCAGAAACTCACATTTGGGAGGCCTGTGCTATGCCTTCTACTGCTGCCAAAGAAAGAAGAAAAATGACTTTGGCCTCCCTTCCTGCTACCTTTCAAGGTTCACCTGAATTTATCTGTAATTACGATGAAGTCTGAAAATGCATCCAGAACTTTGCTGGCTCGGGTGTCAGAGAAACGGAGTTCTCAGGCTCCCCAGCCTTTGCAGTGCAAGGAAGAGATAGAAGGGTGTTCAAAGATGGATGTCATCAAACAAATCCAACAAAAGGGGCGAGGAGCTTTCCTACAATATTCAAACGTTCATTTCAAAAATTCAAAAGATTGTTAACTTGAAATGCTCAGAGTAGAAAATGTAGGACAAAAGATTTGTTAGAAAATTTGGTGAAGAAAGCAATTTGAAGTTATAAACCATGTTTGGCATAGAGGATTGGTCTCACCCACCAATTGGTAAGAATTAACTTCCTGTGACATCATCTAATCTAGCAGAGTTTCTCATCCAGGACTCAAGCAGCCCCAGGGATGGCTGGGAGTGGCTGAGCAGGGCCAGGTCACCTAGAGAGGCCTTGCCAAGGGCTCCAATTCCTTTTTAATCTCCAAATGACATATAAACAGGACTAGCCTCTTAATGTATCATGAAAAAGGCTGCAAAGCACTGCATTGTAGTAAAACAATCTTCTGTTGTTTCATTGTGAATTATATTCCTGAATGTGAAGGCTCAAAAGGGAATTAATGCACAAGAAGTGTAAGGAGAGACTCTTTTAGGGCACTTGCTCACGTGAAGACTTGTGTGAATACATCATGGCCATATAAAGCTGTAAATCTCAGGTTATAATCTTAAAATTCCAGAGAGAATGCTAGGTAAATAACAAAGCAGGCTGATAAAAATTCCCTGGGTTTTCAGAAAAGTTAAAGGCTTGATTAATTAATTCTTTATCTGCTTCGCCTCCTCTCTTTCTTTACTTTTATAGTGCAAGTGAGACAATTATTCTAATCTGAGAGATAAGACTGAATCTACTGAGAGCCATATTTGTGTAACTCTGTGGTTTGGACAAATATTGAATGAATTAAAGAAATTCATGTTCGGAAGCCTCTGCTCTTAAAATAATTTTCTACTTAGAAAAGATAATTTGCAAGTGTAAAATAAAATATTCTTTACTGAATTATAAAACTTTTGTTTAAAATATATTCACACTGGGCTGGTGTAGCTCAATGGTTGAGCATCAACCCAGGAATCAAGAGGTTATGGGTTCAATTCCCAGTCAGGGCACATGCCTGGGTAGAGGGTGTGATCCCTTGTGTGGGGCATGCAGGAGGCAGCCAATGGATATTGATGTTTCTTTCTCATCAATGTTTCTATCTCTTCCTTTCTTTCCTCTCTCTCTAAATCAATAAAAACATATATATATATATATATATATATATATATATATATCCTATATAATCTATTTATATAAAAACCCTGGGTGTAACATCACAACCGAGGCTCAACCAACCGGAAGGAAGTCAGTCCTACAGGGGTTGTCTTGGAAACAGCTGCACCCTCCCCGAGCTGTTTCCTGCGAGGGCGGCGAGGTTTCAGGCAGGAACCTGCACTCAGAGCGTGGCCACACTGAGTCCTGGGTCCTCTTAGCCACAGCTGCGCCCTCCCTGAGCTGTTTCCGGTAAGGGCAAGGTTTGAGGCAGGAACTGGCCCTCGGAGCATGAAGGCATATCTTTATAAAGTTTTAATACATTATATTAGAGATCATGGTAGTACTGTTTTACCCACAGCATCTACAGGAATTGCTGCAAATTTACTTCTTGGTGGAAGCACCTTTCATTCCCAATATAAATTACCCATTCCACTAAATGAAACTTCAATTTCTAGACTTGATATAAGCAGTGAAGTTGCTAAAATTATTAAAAAGGCCCAACTTCTCATTATTGATGAATGCATCCATGGCATCCAGTCATGCTATAAATGCCATAGACAGATTACTAAGATAAATTTGAATGTTGTATTTGGTGGGAAGGTTCTCCTTCTTGGAGAGGATTTTCGACAATGTCTCAGTATTGTACCGCATGCTATATGATCGGCCATAGTACAAACGAGTTTAAAGTACTGCAATGTTTGGGGATGTTTCAGAAAGTTGTCTCTTACAACAAATATGAGATCAGAGGATTCTGTTAATAGTGAATGGTTAGTAAAGCTTGGATATGGCAAACTTGATAGCAGTTTTCATTTAGGAATGGATATTATTGAAATCCCCTGTGAAATGATTTGTAATGGATCTATTATTGAAGCTACCTTTGGAAATACTATCTCTATAGATAATATTAAAAATATATCTAAACGTGCAATTTTTTGTCCAAAAAATGAGCATGTTCAAAAATTAAATGAAGAAATTTTGGATATACTCAATGGAGATTTTCACACATATTTGTGTGATAATTCCATTGATTCCACAGATGATGCTGAAAACGAAAATTTTTCCATTGAATTTTTTAATAGTATTACTTTTTTGGGAATGCCGTGTCATAAATTAAAATTGAAAGTGGGTGCAATCATCATGCTATTGAGAAATCTTAATAGTAAATGGGATCTTTGTAATGGTACCAGATTTATTATCAAAAGATTGTGACCTAACATTATTGAAGCTGAAGTATTAACAGGATCTGTAGAGGGAGAGGTTGTTCTGATTCCAAGAATTGATTTGTCCCCATCTGACACTGGCCTCCCATTTAAATTGATTCGACAACGGTTTCCCGTGATGCCAGCATTTGTGATGACTATTAATAAATCACAAGGACAAAGTCTAGACAGAGTAGGCATATTCCTACCTGAACCCATTTTCGCACATGGTCAGTTATATGTTGCTTTCTCTCGAGTTTGAAGAGCATGTGACATTAAAGGTAAAGTTCTAAATACTTCAGCACAAGGGAAATTAGTCAAGCACTCTGAAAGTGTTTTCACTCTTAATGTGGTGTACAGGGAAATATTAGAATAAGTTTAATCCCTTTATCAGTCATTGTTTGCATCACTGTTGTTTTTATATCATGTTTTTGTTGTTTTCCTATCATGTTTTTGTTGTTTTCATATCATGTTTTTGTCGTTTTTATATCATGTCTCTGTTGTTGTTATATCCTTTTGTTATTGTTTATTTATTAATAAATTTATATATTATTTTCATATACATTTTACTAATTTCCTTTCATCTCTCACACTTCTATTATAGAGAAAGGGCAAATACCAATATTAAAATATTTCCACTAATTAATTCCCTTTTAATGTGCATGAATTTCGTGCACCAGGCTACTAGTCCTATATAATAAAAGGCTAATATGCAAATAGACCGAACAGCGGAACAACTGAACAACCGGTCACTATGATGTGCGCTAACTCCAGGGGGCATGTGCGGAACATGACAGGCATCGAGTGTGGCGGAATGGTGGAGCAAGTGAGCGGAGTTGCCAGACCAAGGGGGGTTGCCAGTCGCTGCCATTGGGGTGAGCCTCTGGTAGTTACTGAAAATTCTTTGCTCCTGTGCACCACGGTCCTGCCCGCCGCTCACACCTGCTGCTGGCACCAGAGCCGCAGCTTGCACCTACTGCCGGCGTCTGGCGCCAGCCCTGATCGCTCGGTGCTGTCATCGGGTGCAAGCGGCAGCTGCTGGCCCCACTCGCCTCTCAGGGCTTCTCCACCTCCCCCTGCTCCTGAGGGGAGATCAGGGCTGGCAGCCGCTTCTCGTACCCGCTGCCGGCGACAGCCCTGCTCGTACCTGCTGCCAGTGCCAGAGCTGCTGCTTGCACCCACTGCCAGTGCCTGGCACCAGACCCAATCACTCAGCGCCATCAGTGGGTGTGAGCAGTGACTGCTGGCCCTAATTGCCCCTGAGGGCTTCTCCACCTCCCTTTGCTCCTGAGGGGTGATCGAGGCAGCAGCTGCTGCTTGCACCCACTGACGGCACAGGCCCCACTTGCACCCACTGCTGGTGCTGGCCCCAATTGCTCCACGTCTTCAGCAGGTGCAAGCAGGGCCAGTGCCGTCAGTGTGTGGGACTGGTGGCAGGAGCGGAGCTGCAGGCAGACCAGGGACTGGGGCCACTGCAGGAGGGCCTGGGTGGGGGAGTGGAGGATGGGCTGAGACCTGCCCTGTGCCTACCTCAGCCTCATGGCCCACAGTTCCTTTCAAGGGGCACAAAATCGTGCATGGGGAGGGTGGTCCCTCAGCCTGGCCTGTACCCTCTCCAATCCAGATCTCTCTAGCAATCCAGAACCAATGGCTCCTAACCACTCACCTGCCTGCTTGCCTGATGCCCCTAACTGCTCTCTCCTGCTGGCCTGATTCCCCTGACTGCCTAACTGCTCTCCCCTGCTGGCCTGATCCCCCTAACTGCCACCTTCTTCCTTCTCCCGAAGCGCCGGCCTTCTCCCTTCTGCCTTCTTGCGCGGTGCTGGCCTTCTCCTTTCTCCCTCAGTGCCAGCCTTCTCACCTTCTCTCTTCTCACAGGGTGCTGGCCTTCTCCTTTCTGCCTTCTTCTGTGGCTCCTTCTCCCGAAGCCTCTGCAAAAGGGACCGTGGTGCTAGACTGGCCCTCACAGCCACCGAGGTTGCAGGCCCTCGGCCCTTGCAGCCACTGTGGCTTTGTCTAGAAGGATGTCTGGAAGACGTCCAGTCTAATTAGCATATTACCCTCTTATTAATATATATATATATATATATACCCACTATTTCTTGAGAAAGTACAGTGCACAAGAATACCACTTGGTGCTTGAAATATATTAGTAGACAAGATAGACAAAGATTCCTGCCTGACCTTGAAAAGCTGATATTCTAATGGGGGGAAGACAGATATCAAACAATACACATAATGAATATGTAAAGTATATAGGTATTAGGAGGTAAAAAGCAATGTTAAAAAAAATATGAAGAAGTAGAGAATTTTTTAAAAGGGATTAGGTTTGCGGGGGCAGCAGGGTGAGTTACCATAGCTGATAGGAATGCTCACTGAGTAGGCACATTTAAGTTAGACATAAAAGAGATGAGGGAGTAAGCCACACATTCCACACAGAAGGAAAGGGCCCCATGGAGGAAACATGCCTGGTGTGTTTAAAGAAAAGAAATGACACCAATGTGTCTGGAGTGGAGTGAGCAAGAGGATAGCGGGATATATAAAGAACTACAACTTAAAAACAAAACAGCCCAATTAAAAAAAAATAGGCAAGGACTTGACATTTCTTCAAAGAAGATAAACAAGTGACCAACATTTGAAAAAGTACTCAACATCCCTAATCATTAGGGGAATGCAAATCAAAACTACAATGAGATACCACGTCACACCTTTTAGGATGGCCACTATAAAAAAAAAAAAGGGAAAATAACAAATGTTGGTAGGATATGAAGAAATTGGAAACCTTGTGCTCTGTTGGTAGGAATGTAAAGAAATTGGTGCAGTCACATGGGAAAAAGTATGGTTCTCAGAAAAATTAGAAATAGAATTACCATATGATCTAGCAATTCCACATTTGGGTATTTATCCCCCCAAATTAAAAGCAGGGTCTCTAAGAGGTACTTATTAGCTCATGTTCATAGTAGCATTATTCACAAGATCCGAAAGGTGGAAAGCAAGCCAGTGTCCATCCACAGGTGAATGGTTAACAAAATATGGTTCATACATACAATGCACTATTACTCAGCCTTGGAAAGGAAGGAAATTCTACAATGTGGATGAACCTTGAAGACGTTATGCTAAGTGAGATAAGTTAATCACAAAAAGACAAATATTGTAGCTGGGCCCGTGTGGCTCAGTGGTTGAGCATTGACTATGAACCAGGAGGACAGAGTTTGATTCCTGGTTCCCAGGTTGTGGGCTCAATCCCATTATGGGGCATGCAGGAGGCAGTCAATCAATGGTTTTCTCTCATCACTGATGTTTCTATCTCTCTCTCTCTCTCTCCCTTCCTCTCTGACATAAACAAAAATATATTTAAAAAAAGACAAATACTTTATAATTCCATCTATGTGAGATACCTAGAGTAGTCACAGTCATAGAGAGAAAGTACAATGGCGGTTGCCAGGGGCTGTAGAAAGGGGGGTGGGGAATAATTATTTAATGGGTATAGAATTTCAGTTTTGCAGATAGAGTTCTGGTGATGGATGGTGGCTAAACTAGCCAGAAACTCTCAGAAACAGTGTTAGAGTGACAGTGAGCTACTTTCCACCCACACTGGCTGTCTACTGGGCCATTATCAACAAGATACAAAAACAGTAACTCTTCCTACCTCAGAAAACCCTCCTTTGATCCTCCGTCTCTTAATAATATGGCCTCATTTTTTCTGTAGCAGTTTAGAGCAAAATTTGAAAGAATTGTAAATACTCTGTGTCACAGACCACTGTTCTTTGCTCTTAGGGGGCACCTGATCCCATATGGAAGTTTGAAGAACCAAATATGTCCTCTTGTCCCTGGATTGGCAAGAGGGAATGCAAAACCTAAATTCAGCCAAATGGGTGCTCTCTCCTGTGACTTTGATCTTGAGCGCTAAGGAAAGAAATGGTTCACATTCATTAATCTCAGTGGGGACAGCGACCCGGCTGTTTCTGGCCTGAGTGCTTCGCTTTGATTCCTCCTTCCCAGTCCTCTAGAGGGGCTCCTTCTCATTTGCAAGTTTGGTCCCACAGCTTCCCATCTCCTTTGGAGCCGCTCAATGGCCTCCCCCAGTTTTGCAGACAGAGTTCTGGTGGTGGATTTCATTATGTTGGTCAGTGTTGACTTTTGTTACTTGAAAACAAAATCTTGAAGGACATAGGAAGCATTGATATTTCAGACAAAAGGAGAGCACGCATGCCAGAGGCAATGGTTTCTTTTGTGTGTGTGTGTGTGTTTTCCTGGCACTCATATCATTGCCATGGTTACTTTTGGTCATCTGCGCTTTTCTTTTCCACATCAGGCATGAGAGTCCTTAATATGCAGAATGCTTAGATTTATTCATTCCAGATTGAAATAGATTTATTTATTGTGTCAGATGTTACAATTTTAAAAAAGCAATGTCAGGAAGAGAGCAATCTCTTCCCTTCTATCATGGGAAGTGAAGCCTATTTGCCATTGAACTATTTCCAAGGGTGATACCACTCCACAGGTAGTCTTTTACAAGAACATCCTAGATAGGCATGTTGTTGCTTCAAGAGCTTCTCCAAGCATAGTTTTACTCCAGGAAATATACCAGTAGTGCTTTTACAAACTGACAGTCCAGATATATTCAAGAGGCATCACAGTAATTTAGCACTTAAAGAAAATGAAATAGAATAGAACTCAGCTACTCAAGATGCAGTTCGAGAGACAGAAACATCCACTTAGGAGTTTGTTAAAATATAGGCCCCCCAACCCCAGATACTGAATCAGAATCGCATATTAACAAACTCTCTAGCTGTTTAACATGCACATTGAAGTCTGAGAAGCACTAGAACAGAAAATATATGGACACAATGTATAAGTGTGTTGTTCCATGAAACTTGTTGCAATTATATGCCTATGAAGATACGGATTTGGCCATGATGAAAAATGTACTTCTTACTGTGGTAAATTTTTTTTTTTACAGTAAAATAAAATTTAGAAAGAGAGTGATGTAGCCGAAACCGGTTTGGCTCAGTGGATAGAGCGTCGGCCTGCGGACTGAAAGGTCCCAGGTTCGATTCCGGTCAAGGGCATGTACCTGGGTTGCGGGCACATCCCCAGTGGGAGATGTGCAGGAGGCAGCTGGTCGATGTTTCTCTCTCATCGATGTTTCTAACTCTCTATCTCTCTCCCTTCCTCTCTGTAAAAAATCAATAAAATATATTAAAAAAAAAAAAAAAGAGAGTGATGTATGCAAGATGCCCAATAATGCATCCTCGTCATATCCCCCCTTTCCAACAACAATAATTTTTTAAAATATATTTTATTGATTTTTTTACAGAGAGGAAGGGAGAGGGATAGCAAGTTAGAAACATCGATAAGAGAGAAACATTGATCAGCTGCCTCTTGCACGCCCCCTACTGGGGATGTGCCCGCAACCCAGGTACATACCTTTGACCGGAATCGAACCTGGGACCCTTGAGTCCTCAGGCCGACGCTCTATCCGCTGAGCCAAACCAGCTAGGGCAACAATAATTTGGTATCAATCCACTAACAAAAGTGACTTTGTGAGCGCTGTGGGATCTGGAACAAGATGCCAAAGGGTCCAGGGGGGAGTCTTTTCCACTGGTGAGTCAGGTAGTAGGTATAAACACCTCAGTCATGGCTTTGGACCCTAAAGTGGCCCATGAACCAATATAGTCCCTGTGAGTGAGGTCCAAGAGCCCCTGGAGAGCACTGACTTAGACAGCCACACATGGCTGAAAAGTCCAAGAGCTCAGTGGGGAAGTTCCAATACACCATGGAGCAAAAACTGCAACAGGACGCACTGGAGAAGGTAAGAGGAACAGTTTAGCTTTATGCGTGTTACTGCCCCCTTAAGGTGGCACAGCTCAGTGCCAAGACAGCCCTCTTCCACCTGTGATTCCTCTCTGGGAAATGTAAAAGCATGGAGTGAGCACCTGTTTTCCCAAGCTGTACAGGATCCTGCCAAGAGACCCATTTCTCTTTGGCCTCATCCAGAGTACTGAACTGTGAGCCACATGACTGAGGGGCAGCAAGTGGATAGGAAAACACCAGCAGATATAGCACCTACTAACTGTCACAGAGTTCACTGGGAGGACCGCACATCAGTCACAGGTGGTCAAGTCTGTGAGCTCCAGTCTATATTGTACCGAAGACATGATTGAGAGCACTACAGAGAGGGAGCCATGGGTATAAGAAGCCAATCTTGTTTGCTAAGAGAGAGAATTGCCAGGCTGACTTGACTTCCTTTATTGGAAATATTACCAGACAGGTAAATTGAAGACATGAGAATATATCTGGATTTATGAAGTAATTGAAACAAACAAAAAAAATCCCATGAAATCCTGTGGCTCAGATGAAGAAAGTGGGCTGAAATGTAATAGAGTTTTATTTACAAGTGGTTGAATGACCTTATTATAGTATGTGAATGGAAAATAAAGTCTTTATTAGGATATGCCTTTGATATTTATTTATTTATGTATGTATGTATTTATTTATTTATTATTAATCCTCACCCAAGGATATTTTTCTATTGATTTTTCAGAGAGAGTGGAAGAGACAGGGAAAGACAGCAAGAAATCGATGTAAGAGAAACACATCGATTGGTTGCATCCTGCACGAGACCCTACCAGGGCCTGGTCTGGGAGGATTCTGCAACCAAGGTAACTGCTTTTGACCAGAATCGAACCCAGGACCCTTTGGTTTATAGGCCGACGCTCTACCCACTGAGTCAAACCGGCTAGGGCTGCCTTTGACTTTTAGCTGCTTCCACATGTTTAATCAGTATTTGCTTAAAAGCACTGTGGCTTGCTGGTCAAATTTCAGGTATCTCGACTGTGAGCTAGTTAACTAATATGCTAGGACAAGAATTAGCTCCATCAGGATCTCAACAAATTCTAAAATGGATCAGATATAGAGCAATGGAATTTCATGGGATTGTGTGACTAATCCTGTAAGATTACTATGAAAGTCCCAACTAGTACACATAATATTTTTAAAAGTCAGGCTTAAGAGCAAATGTGAAAAATAATTGGAGTTTTAGTAGGTTATAAATTCTATGTTAACAGAATGGTATAGTTAATAACAACAACAAAGAAGCCCATTTAATCTCACATTATATGAATAGTGTTTATAGTATTTAGAATAAAGGTAGGAAAAGTCTCACTCTAATCCAGGCTGTTGAAGCTTTATCTGAAATGTTTCATGTGTTTCATTTCGGTATATCACCCAGAGTTCTTTGAAGGAAAGCAACAGAAACCAAGTCTACCCAATTCAATACAAATAAATTAAAACACACCAAAAATGGGAGGGAATTTGTACAAAAAGTCGCTCCTAAAAATATCAATGAAAAACAACTTTCTTTTGTGGCAATCAAGGAGTAACTAGATTGGACTTATGTTCCTGCCCTAAACAAGCAAAATTTGGACAAAATATATGAAACAACTCTTTTTAGATAGAGGGGCAGGAGGAGAGAGAGAAACCACGGGGGGGGGGGGGGGGGGGGGGGAGGTGTCTAACCTGCAACTTAGGTATGTGCCCTGACAGGGAATCAAACCCATGACCTTTCAGTGTAAGAGAGGAGCTCCTACCATGAGCCACACCGCCCTTATCAATGGCTCATCTCAAGAACACTGTCATAGGGATCAATCAGCTCTAAATTTATTTGTTCTTGGGCCACTCTGACCAAAGTTCGTATACCTGGCGGAGAAGGTCCTGGTCAGGAAAAAGTCAGAGGATCCTGACTGACTTTCCCATCCGGACTTTACTAGCGGTGGCAGGGTTGGTCCCACAAAGAAAAATGTAGGTACTGTTAACCAGAAGAGGAGGCAATGATGCCTGTTTGTTTCCAGGGTGCCCAAGGAGAAGCATAATTTTTAGTATGAACTATATGCAGGTGCAGTTCGTGACTGGGGACGCATGTGCATTCGCGGTCTCTATCAAGAGAAAGAAGAGATCATATTCATCTAAAGAAGAGAAGCGGTGGTAGGAGAGGATCATTTGGGGTTGGTTTGGAGCGCAAACTTTTTGTTTGAAAAGCGAGGGAGGATAGAATTCAGCTGAACATATGAACGAACTTTCCAGCAATTAGAAGTTCGTATTTGCTTGGGTTTTCCGGAGAAATTCTTTAGTAAGGAAGAAGAAGGTGGACAGAGAAGTAGATTCCAGAATTCGCGTCCGGCCCATCTGCAGATTGAGAAAAGACTTTTCTTGGTTCTCACTTTCTAACATTGGGTCTCCCGGGACCTCCTTGAGGAGTCGGCAGAGGGAGCCATTCCCCAAGAAATTTGCGCGAGGCCTCGCAGATCTTTTCTTGCTGGTCCAGAGAGTTCTCTTTCCTCCCCGCCTTTGAAAAGTAGGCTCCCTTGGTCCCACCCATCCCCCAGCTCCTGGCCCCACCTTCCCTACCACTTTGTGGCCGCCTGGCACCCTCGGGCACCGCTAGGTCACCCGTCTCTACGTCCCACATTTGCAATCCCTTCTTGTCACTGCTGGGGACGGGCCGTCCATTCTGGCTGGTGGCTCGGGTGCTGTCCCCAAGTCCCCCAAACCCTCCTAAAGGGTCTAGACTAGAACACCTCCCGGGTTTTGACCCGGAGGCGCTCACTGGATGTGGTCCGGACTCAGACGCGCATTCTGCCACCCGCTGCAGTGACGCCAAGGTTTGCCAACTTCGTGACCGGACTCTTGGCGGGGGTCACTCTCGGACTGTGGAAGCCTCCCAAGGCTGGGGCGACCTGCGGTCGGGGCGCAGGAGTCGGGCCGACGGATCCCGGCTGGCTGCAGTGGGGACAGTGCGCGGCGCCAAGCGACGCCCCCTCCAGCGGTCCCTGCCCCTGCGGCGGCAGCTGCAGCAGCGGCAACTGCTCGCATCCAGGCCCGGGCTCGGGTTACCCCCCTCCTCCTCCAGCATCTCGGGCCAGACGGGAAAGCCTCAGTCAAGTTTGCAGCTAGTACTTTCCCCCGGTGCGCAAAACTGCGCTGAGACCGGCCTCCTTCCCGCGTTTCCACCTCTGGATCTGAACGAAGACTCCCCCGTGTCGCTCTCTCCTGGGACGCTGCTTGGAGGCCAAGAGTTCTGTGTGGGGCAGGTTTTATTTCTCGGCCGGCGTTCCGTGAACACCAAGGGAAGAGGGTTGCATTGCGAATCTCAGGATCTCTGGACCTGGGTAAGAGTTGGGCACACTCAATTCTGGCAGTCGCTGGACTTTGTCAGGACGGTTGATGGTTTCTTGCGGGGGGGGGGCGGGCGGAGAAATGGGGAGACAACGTTTTCCTTCGCCAGGATACCCCGGTTCTGCGTGAGGTCTGGGGAGATGGGCCCAGCCTAGGTTGTTTACAAGGGTTTATGGTTATTGTTTACATTTGGTCTTGTTACTTGGGGCTTGTAGGAACTTCTTGAGTATTTTTCATGGGGAGACATCCCCATTATGCATTTTATTTTGCATAATTTCTGCCCTTGTATTTATTGCCTTGTCTGTTCTGAGATGACGGGTGTAGAGAGACTTGGGAGCAATAAGACAGAATGAAAAGTAGTTTCGCAGGACCTTCCTTTGAGAGCAGCTTCCCTTCTTTGGGATTTTGACTTGTTTCCTAACTTTTCTTTCTCCAGTACTTGATATTCAGATGGTGCAGATAGACTTGGGATAGTCCCACCTCCCCGGTTCTCAGCGTCCTGTGGGGAGTCAGGAGAGCAGGCTGGGTGGCTTAGACCAGATGGGTCTCTTCCCTGTATGAATACCTGGTTCCTCAAGGAATGTTGGAGTGTGAGGGGGTGGGGAGGGGGGGAGGGGGGATTCTTCAAGCCATAGTTACCACAGAAAGATCTATGTCATGTTGATCTTTTAAATTCCTTCCATCTAGGACTTTTACCCCTGGTTTAGGAAAATATTTTGTCTTTTTTTTTTTTTCTTTCTGGAAGTTACTAGTAGAATGATCCCACTGAGTAAATGAAGTTTAATGATGTTTCTTTAGAAAAATGTCCTCACATGAAGATCCAAATTCTTTTTAAAATATATTTGTATTGATTTCAGAGAAGAAGGGAGAAGGAGAGATAGAAACATCAATGATGAGAAAGAATCATTGATCGGCTGCCTCCTGCACATCCCCCCCACCGCCCCCCGCCCTAACTGGGAATCGAATCATGACCTCCTGGTTCATAGGTCAGTGCTCAACCACTGAGCCACTCCAGTTGGGCAAGGACTCACATTCTTTAGAGGAAAATTAAAGATTTGATTAGTCCAAAAGTTTTTAGGTTCCCAAGGCAGAGGAGAATGACATTCCTTCTTGGTTCTCCTTGCCTTTCTCCTTTATATCCTGGGTCTCACTTTCTATAGGGTCTTCTCAACTACAGATGCTTCATTCCCTATGGATGAAAAGACTGGGACCAGGTCATATTCTCCAGAAATGCCTTCTTCCTGATGGGACTGCTCCAAGAGGTCAGCTTGCACGGTAGTTTTTCTCTGGTGCTCTGAGGTCAGAGAGTTGAGTCGATCATGAGCTAGGGACCAGGTAGCCTGAAGTCATCTCTCAACTCTGCACTTTCCAGTTGTGTGATTTTGGTCATTATTTAACCTCTCTATTCTCATCTATAAAATCAGGATGATAATACAGTGCTTATACCAGAGGGTTGTTAAAAGGATTAAGTGAGTTAATGCGTGTGGTGTGCTAACAAGCTTGGCAGATGATAAGCAGGTAAGCACTAGCTATTATTATAATTAGGCTAATATTGGTAACTTGCTGTATTAGGATAATAGAGCTTTTATTAACTCTCGTTGTGTTAGCTATTAATTCTCTTTGGATGGCCTTTGAAGCCTGTGCTCATTTGGGCTTGGCTCCCCCCAGGACATAATGTATTGTCAAATTTACCTCAGACATGATCTTTCTGTTGGGCCCCTTTGGAGAAAGAAAGTGTATGTGGCAGGGCTGAGATTGTAGAGGAGGGGTCATGGTTGTGTGCCAAAGGGTTATTGGAACAGGCTAGCAGGTGGGACATCTACACTTACTTTACAATCTGTAAACTACACTGCCATAGAAACTCCTTGCATTAATATACTTCCTTTAACCTATTTTTTAAGAAGCCAATCATTTATTCAGTAGTTATTTATGAAGCATCTATTACATTTCAAGTACTGTTCTAGGTCCTATGTTAAGTTCATTAGCTTTATTTTAAAAATGGATGTGCATGAGTATTTACTTTAACCTCCCCCCCACCTCACTTCACACACATATTAGGGCTTTGTGCAATACTAGCACCCTATAAATTAAATCCAAAATATTTTTAGCTACATTTCTTTTGGTAGATGTTAAAGTGAAGAGCATGTATCACTGAAGAATTGAACAAAATAGTCAGTATAACTTCTAGCAGTGTTCTTCTCCCATCAGCTTCAGCATAAACTTGTGTAGGGAGGCGGGGAAAAAGCTGGATAACCTAGCGTTCCTTCTGACTCTAAAATCTTTAAATTAGTGGCCTTCATTGATGGTGTTTTTAAACCTCCTTTTTTAAAACATTTGTTTTGAGTACATAAATATGTCACTTCTATTGTTGCATGTTAATCAAAGTAAGTAATGACACTAACAATTAGTAAAAAAGGAAAAGTATTTAGTTCTGCTTGTATTTCGTCAGCTATTCTTAGACTTTGATGTATATCAAGCATGGAGGAAGCTTGTTTAAAAATAACAGATTGAATTGTGAGAAATTGCCAAAGTTTGACATTTTGACCTATATAAAATGGAAATTTAATATCATTCAACCTAATATAAATCCTAGCCCCCTCTGCTTTGGTTCAGATGCAGTAAGTCTTGGGTGAAGTGTGAAAAGTCTGCAGTTTTACAAAAGTTCCCCAGATGATTCTAATACAAACCCAAGTCACGTGCTTATTTAGCAGCAACAGCTTTACCTTCCTCATGATCGTCTCCTTGGTCTAACAGCATGTTTCTAAAATACATATCTGATCATGTCATTCCCTCGTTTAAAAATCTATGGCGAATCCCCAGATGGTGACCATCAGTGTCACCCAGGTGCTTATTGAAAATGCAGATTGCAGGGCTGTCCCCCAGATGCAAGGGCCAGAAATCTGCATTTAACAGATCCCCTGTGATTCTGGTGGAGGTGACCGCATATCACACTTGGAGAAACACTGGCTTATAGCAGGAAGCCTAACTTCTCTAACATGATACACACATGGCCAGGTTTGCACTGTCTTCTCTGTGTTGTTTGTCTGCTTCCCTGTTCTCCAAGCATCTAAGCCCCACTGATCTTGATCTCGTTACATTTCCTTGGAGAATACATTGCCTGCTTTCACTCCTCCTTCACCTACCTGTGTATGCTGTTCCTTCTGCCAGAAATGTCTTTGCTCCTCTTTTCAGTCTAATCAACTATTTACTACCCATTTATCCTTCAAGATAGAGTTCAAATAAGACATCCCCGTGAAACATTTTCTAATTCACATAAACTTAGAGATGTCTCATATGATTCCTACTCTACTTTGTGGATAGCTTTAATATCCTCCATCATATTGAATCAACTATGTTTGTTGTCCGGAGATTCCTACAACTGGGTGGTGAGATGATCATTTCCTATTTATCCAACTAGCTGGCACACAGTAGTTATATAATAAATACCTAAAAAATGTAAGGGAAGAACGAATAAATGAACACTAGTTGACATTTTCTTAGCACACCAAGTGTTTGGGACCGTCACTATGTATAGACTGGGGGCTGTGGAGAAGCCAGTCAAGAATTTACAGTCAGGCTAGACATAGTCTAGAAAGTGAGCAACCTGGAGTGGAAAAAGGCCAGATAGAATATCCTAAGATGACTTATGAAGCACCAGATGCCACTGAATTAATGTCACATGTTTAACACTATGGCAGCACTATGACAAACCTGAGTTTGTCACACCTTTGGGATGGTTTTGGTTGTGAATGACAGTGCCAGGGCACCAAAATGAAAGTGTCAATGCCAATAAAAATAAACAACTTTTGTCATGTGCTTTTCAGTTTATAAATACCTTTGTATTTGTCTTTGTATTTGATGGGAAACATGGTGACTCGTTCAGTACTGTTTTTCCTACTTTAGTACAGGATGCATTTCTAGAAATTGGTCCAAAGGTTGATTGTGCAAAAGCCTACATATTATAAAGGATGCTTGCCTGAGAAGGCCAAATTTATTATGAAATTTTAAATTACTCCTTGCCATTAGACACAGCATTCAGTTTTAATGTTTTCTTTAAAATCCTATAATTTTGGTTATTTTCTTATCTGAACAACAGTTGACCTGCTCATAGTCAATAAATGTCTGATTTTGACTAAAGATTTGCCATTTTTGGCATGACTAATAACTTCTATCTTTATCTAACCTATATTCAGTTTATGATGCAAAACTTTCTTATAATTAATATTATTTTTTAATTCTTAAATTTTTTCACTTCGCATTCATTTTTTTTTTGTAATTAATGGCAATATACAATAACATTTGAACAAATGAACAAAAAAAATTGCAGGGTAATGACAGAGCTGGTGATGCTGCAAAATGGAACTTTTAGCTCATGGGCAGCTCCACGTAAAATAAACAACATCCAAAAAGTTTGCTCATTGTCTGACGTATGAGAGTTCCAATGTCATAGGGCAGGAAGTTAACAGAATTAATAAGTGAAGTACAAATGTCTACATTGTTTGGACTTCAAACAAAACAAAATTAATGCCAGCGATCCCAATTTCTCAAGGATGTGTATCCAGGATTTCATTCTAAAAATTAGCTTAGTTTTAAGAATTAACTAAGATTTATTGGGTTCTGTTGATTTGTCTTCATTTTCAATCCTGTTTCCAAAATGAACTCTTTAAACCTTAATTTAAGCTTGCATCTGGCTGTACTTTTATAAGTTTCTTACCTAGTTTCCTAATGTCTTCATTTATTCATTCTATTTTTCTGAATTTCCCAAGATTTTGTATTTGTCATGTCTCTCTTTTCTCCACAATTTAATATTATTTTTCACTGGGATCATTCTAATGTTTTTTAAAAAATAGTTATTGCAGAAGATTAACTTATAGCACTTAATAAGAGGATTTCTCATTGTATGAGGACAAAAGTAAGACACAAACCAGTGCTATTTTACTTTATTCAACTTATTTGCAAAACTGCAAGTCTCATGTGAATGTTATTTGATGATGCATACTCTGTACCATTAGCCAGTCTGGGAAGTGTGAATGTCATAATATATCCTGTTATTATCGATGTTAATTTTTAGTGATTTCCTCTATTCATTTCCAGTGATTTATACCCCTAGATAAAGAAACTATGGGGAGCATTTCAACCACCTCAATTTTCTACTCAGAGGGCCATAAATTGTACCCTTCCCCCTTTCTAAGACAAAGAATACAGTATTTCAGTATGGAAAGCCTCATCTTGATAGGTACATGTGCAGGATATTAGCATCTGTTAAAAACATCTTATCTTTGGAGCAAGGAGACCCCATTGTAGAGGGTGACTAAGTGCCTTGTCATTAACATCCTGGCTGACCTGGATTTGCTGCTCAGATCTGGTTAGTTCTAAAACCTCGCCACAGGTGACCATTCCCATAATGGATCTTTTAAATGCCTTCTGGTAAAGAATCGTGTTTGTCTTTTTTTTTAAAAAAAAATAATTTTTGATGGGAAATTGAAAATCAAAACACACAAATTTAACTTGTTCCTCATGGAACAAAATAGAAACAGGAAGATTAATTAGACCCAGGAGATTATTTCTACAATCAAAATGGAAAATTTTAAATATCTACTTTCATTGATATCTTCAGAAGCATGCTTTATTTATTTTTTTGGATGAGGAATTGATGACAAGATGTTCTTTTGTGTTCTTTTAAAAAGTAATTGACTTGAATTTTATTTTTGCTCCAACAGTTATTTATTAGGTGAACAGGGCATAGGAATAAATATGATGTGGAATTACCAAGATACTTGCCTTAAAAAAAAAGATAAAGAAAATATACCTGACTGTGTAAGGACCAAGTGGGCAGTCCTGAGAGCTCATTCTAGAGAGAGGACTCCATGTGCTTGGAGGTTTCCTAGAAGCCTGGGGCCTTGAAGGAGAGAGGATTTGAGTAGATGGGGGTATTTTATACAGGGGAGTAAGCTCAGCAAACATGTGGCAGCAGGAATTTGCAAGACATTTTCAAGCAATAATGACTAAATCATTCCACAGTAGGGGTGAGTTAACATTGGTGAATCATTTATGACAGCCATGCATGGGGCTATGGGACTAGATTCTGCCGGTTCCCACAACTCTATGGGCATTAAAGGACCCCCTCATATTACACTGTTATTGTTTTATTATATAAGCCAGATGTGGTGTGGGGCACCCTATGGAGGTTCAAGCAAAAACGGAGTGCCCATTCCATGCAAAGGTGTGAAACGAAAAAACATTTCTTTCAGTCACTATGGGGCTTCTTGGGTGTGGGGGTGGAGACAGGGCTTGTGTTTCTGTCAGCACCATCTAGTTCTGTTTTCTTCCTTTTATCTTTTTTTTTCCATCATTTATCCCCCCATACCCTTCACCACCTCCACCCACTTCTCTACGCCCCACAATCACCACACTGTTGTCCATGTAGCACCATCTAGTTCTGAATTCATATTTTTCTGTAAGAAGTTTAATTTAAAGATGATCTTGCCACACTATTGTACTGTCTCTTTTAGCACGAAGTGGTCCACCCCACATCTCCTTTACTTCACAAAATATCACCAAACATGTGCCTCTGAGTGGGTGACTTTTAAGGCTTGGAACTATGGAGGAAATTCATTTCTTAAAACTAAATATTAAACATGCTAGTTTTTAAAGAGCCATCTGTCCATCCCACCCCTGGGAACTTCATTTCTGAAAGAAGTGCTCACCGTCCATCTTCTTCTGAAGGCTCCAGCCTCTGGCAGGTTGCTTCGGCACTCTCCTCTCCCTGCACCACCCTCTTTATGCTCATCGCGGACCCCACTGTTATTATTATTATTATTTAATTTCCTGTCTCAGTCCCCACATTCCTCGGTGCCCTCATCTTCCTCACTTATCTTCTCCCCAGGTGTTTTCCTCGCAATAAGATTTGATTACCATGACATAAAGTATTAGCCCTTTCAGAACTCCTCCCATCTCAGTATAGATGTCCAAATCAGTCAATTAGTCAGGTCAGAAAAGCTTGAGGCCTCTGTTTAGCTTATGTTTTCAAACTTTAGGGGCCTGAGAGTCGCCAGCAGATACTGGCCCCCCTCTAATGATTTGGATTCAATAGGGGTGCAGTGGGGTCCAGGGGTGTGTGTATTTGACATGGTATTCTGATGCAGGTGGTCCACAGATGCACCATAACTCTTGTTAGGACTATACTTCATTCAGAAGGATGACTTCTTTTTTAATATTTTAGTGACTTGGTCAGAGTGGATCACAGAGAATAACTGGTCTGTGAAAACCTGTGCCTCTCTGTCTCTGCTTGAAGGGACAATGGCTGTAACACAACGCTGTTCATGTGACAGCTGGAGAAAGGGGCCCATTGTTCAGGGGTTGGCTGATGCTCCATTCTGCTCTGGCCAGCCATCCAACTGAGCTTGGTAGCCCCAAGGAAACAGACATACTTGAATCAGAGAGACAAAGAAAAGAGGTCAAGGCCTTTTAGAGTTAAACTACTTGCAGCAATGAGGTAGGATTTGGGAAGGAAAAAAGTAATTCTGTGGAAGCATCATTAATCTGCTGGTTTGGGAGCTTGAGACATGGCAGTAAGGGAGCACAAGTCTGTGTGAACTCCCCCAGCTGATCTTTGACCAAGGAAGAATTGTGTTCTACTATGGCCGCCGGCTTATCTTATTGCAAAGTTTTATTATTGATTTTAAAAATGAGAAAGCTCTTCCTCTGTCCATGATAGACCAAGATACATTTCTCAGCCTCTTTCTTCAGGTTCATCAAAGACAAGTATCGGCTCTGAAAGCCCACCTAAATCAAGGCCTGTGACCTCAGAGAATGATTCTTTGTTCTTGGGTGTAGTCACCATATATACAATGTATTAGTAATTTCCTTTGGAATCTAGATTCAGATATCAATTTGAAGCTGAATTTCTTTGTGATTGAAATACAGTTAAACCCATTAGAAAGTTATTGATCTATCTGGACAGTTGTGAGGTTGGGGGATTCCCCAGATGTCATTTAGATACCACTCCTCACCCCCAACTTATAAACCGGATTCTAGCCCTGGAGAGAAAGGGTTGCAAATTTCCTGTAAAGATCTAATCTGGAGCTCAACAATCAGCTACATTCTGTGTGTCAGAAGAAGATTCTAATTCAAGGTCATAGCCTCAGTGAAGGTCACAGACTTTTTGCACAGATTGTTCTTTTAGCCTGATTATTCTCTTTATGGAAAAGTATGTCATTCATTCAGCCTTTGCCTCTGGGTTTTTTTCAAAGAGAAACTTAGTCCCTAGTTTTTGTGGATATTTGTAAGTGGCTTTCAAAAAAAAAAAAAAAAAAAAAGAAAAAGTAGGCACAGAATACAGCCTTGAGTGATGCAGAGTGGAGAGAGCCTTTTCTGGATATAATGGGCTGCAGAGAGCATCTCTACAGGGTGCAGGCAGCCAGTTCTCATTGCCGTAGGAATCCTTTTGTCTCTGAGATAAGAGTTTTTCTGACTGGGAGCATTAGGCTTAAAGAAGTTTGTACCCAGGAGAAGGCAAAATGTGATTAGCTGGAGGTCACTTAGAGCTTCGTGTAATTAAGTCTGTCATTGCACCTTGATTATAGACTATCATTGTAAATCCATTAAAGAAGAAGCAAGTGGATTGCAGAGAGGCAAGTAGCTTTATTTTCTTCATTTTGTTTCCACTCCATCCTTCTCTTGCTGTTTGTTTATACTTTACTGAGTGGATATTTGGTTTTACCAATGATATAGATGCTTTAGAAGTGAAGAGGGGGAAGAGGAGGCAGGTGGCAAAAGGATTGTGTTAAACATACTCCTGATGAGTTAATTTTTGGTTCATTGTCATTAGGCCAATTCATGGGGCCCCATTCCTGTGACTTAGAGAGGCTCTCTCCTCGGTGCTGTAAGGGATGAGGACTGTGCTGTCCTTGAAAAAATAGGCAAGTGATATGTTGTCTTTTATTCCCAAGTAGCACGTTTAATACTAATGCTTTTTAGGCATAGGATACTTGCTGGGACGTAGTCGTGTGTCAGAATGAACGCCTGGGATGCTAACATTGTTCTATTTCATCTGGGTGTGCTCCCGTTCTGGAAATGTATCAAGCTCTTCAATTTTTATTTCTGTTCTTTTGCGGTATGTATTTTATGCTTCAATAAAAAGTTCAAAAACCTTTAAAGCATCATGTTTAATGTAGAATTAAAGCTCTCACACTGATGGAAAATGAGAAATTTTGAGAAATTCAACTGTTGCGTAATTTGGGGCCTGTCAGGGCTGGGAGGCCTGGAACTTTAAATATCCACAAACTCGCCCTTACTTCATAGCTGGAAGAGCTTTATGTCAGAAAAACGTAGACCAGCACTGTTATAGTTGATTGTTTTACTTTTTTAGATAGCAAATTCAGTGCCTAAGAGGTCAACAGTGTTAGCAGAACCCCACTCTTTAGAATCTAAAACAGAACCACTCTTCCAAGTTGGCCAACTAGCAAATCTTAGTTCGACTCTACTCTCCTATTCATCGTAATCGGCTCAGAAAAATCAGAAAAAGACTATGGATCATGGATGTTTTTCTGAATTTTTAGATGACATTTCTTCTGAAGTCTAATATTGGAATGCTTTTATTTTTCTCACTCTCATTTTTCCACTGGGACAAAGTGATATGAGGTCTTTGGCTCATCTCTCTCACTCATTTCAGCCATCACTTCCTGAGCTCCAGGAGCAGTACCTGTGAAAGTGGGACGTCATATAAGCAAAACAATGCTTCTGGCATGAGACTGGTTTGTGGTCCCTTTTCTATCTGCAGGACATTGGTCATCATCAGTGTGGGTCATTCTACTACAGAACATCCTAGCTTGCTGTTTGGAGCCAGTAGACTCAAACAGAGAAAATAGGAATTTTGTTTTGTTTTGTTTTGTTTTTCTCCTGAAGGAGAAGTCAGGAAACTTGGCTTTGAAATGGTTATAGCACATCTGTCTGAGGTCTTAGTACCCATTCTGGATACTTCCTTTGGGCATTGATTCACATGAAAACATGTGATTAAAATAGTGAGCTGATATATGATTTTGTTGGTCTGAGTCTACTCCGGCCTGGTCTTGTTATTTACTGTATGAAATGGGACAACCTGGGTCGGGACCCATCTCTACCCCTTAAAACTTCATGACCTTTAAGAGGCTACCTAAGTTCTGTAAGCCTCTTTTCATCACCTGTGAAATGATAACAGTATACACTTCAAAGAGTGTTGCATTTAGCATAGTGGTAAGCACATAGTAAGCACTCAATAAATATTCGTTATCATTATAACAGCAAATAATGTTAAAATAGTGAAGAATATTAACATGTTTAAGAATAAGTGCTGCTCATGCTTTTTATGAAAGAATCATCCTACTGCTTAAGATTCTATAATTAAATACAAAAGTTAGAAAGTGTAGTCTCTGATACAAAATATAAGCTATAAAGAATTTAAAATATTCTGTAATACAAAAAAAACCACAGTTAAAATTACTCATGGGAATGAATGTTTTTTAATGAAGGTAAAATTTTATTTTTAAAAGTTATTTTTCTCAACTGTAGGATAAGGATGAGGCTTCTAGTTAACAAATTTATTCTTCCTTTGTAAGATGTCAGTTGAAGGAAAAGTGTTCCAACAAAAACTTGTACACAGAGGTTCATAGCAGCATTATTCACAATAACCCAAATGTGAAAACAACCCAAATGTCCACCAACTGTTGACTGGAGACTGGATACACAAAGTGTCATATATCATACGATGGAATATTATTCACCCATAAAAAAGAATGACATATGATACATACTATGACATGTATGAAACTTGAAAACTTAATGCTAAATGAAAGAAGCCAGACACAAAATGCCACATATTGTGCGATTCCATTTATGTGAAATATCCACTATAGGCAAATCCACAGAGACAGAAAGTAGTGGTTGCAAGGGACTGAGGTGAGGGGGAATGAGGAGTGATTGTGTCATGGGTATGGGGCTTCCTTTAGGGGTGCTGAAAATGTTCTGGAACTATATAGTGCAGTGGTTCTCAACCTTCTGGCCCTTTAAATACAGTTCCTCATGTTGTGACCCAACCATAAAATTATTTTCGTTGCTACTTCATAACTGTAATGTTGCTACTGTTATGAATCGTAATGTAAATATCTGATATGCAGGATGGTCTTAGGCAACCCCTGTGAAAGGGTCGTTCGACCGCCAAAGGGGTCGTGACCCACAGGTTGAGAACGCTGAATAGTGATAATGGTTGCACAATGTGGGTAAAACGATGAATTTTATGTTACGTGAATTTTACTTCAACTTTTAAAAATCTTTATTTAAAAAAGGGGTTTTGCATTTAGATAAGACTGCATCAGCCAGTTGATCTGTGTTCACAGTGTGTCTGCTATGAGCCAAATCTTTATTGCATGTTAGAGAGAACACCAAAAATGAGAAGGCATGGCCCCTGCCCTCGGCACATTGCTAGTGTGTTTGTGAAGACAGGAAAGGATGAGGAAGCAGGTGAGAGATTTCAGGTGAATCCATCTCATAACAAGGCGTGATCACTGTGAGTTTGGTGAGAAGACTTCTTAGAAGAAATGGGATTTGGAAAGATAAATGAATTTCCTGTAGTTAGAGAAGAGCGAGAAAGAATTCCCCAGTGAGTAGAAATGCACATGGCGCTGGTAATGGTGGGCAAGGGCAGGAGCAGGCAGAGATGGTCAGAGTGGAATGTTTGTATAAGGAATATTAAGAAAGAAGGTTGGAAGTGTAGGCTGAAGCCAAGTTGGGACATTTTTGAAAGCTGCTTAAATTCACCAAGCAGTGGTTAGCAAAGGATTACCATTGATGACAGAAGTAGAAAATGAAATAATAATGGGAAGACAATATAAGAAGACTATTGCAGTAATTTTACTAAGTCTAACATATAATCTGCTATTTATTTATTCAACAAATATTTATTCAGTGCCTATTCTGTTCCATGTGATTTTCTATGCAAGGGGCAGGACAGCACCTAAGATAAGCAAGGTCCCTGCACTCTTGGATTCGCATTCTGATACACATTTCGAGCATTGGCTGCTTTGTCCAGTGGACAAATGTGGTTGAAAAGTGAAGGCACAGGTGTGCTAGACTGTAGTGATTTAGTGTGGATTCTAGAACCAGACTCTGTGAATTTGAATCTTGGTTTTCTCCATTGATTACTCGATGTATGACCTTGGCCAGTTACTCTAGACTTCATTTTCTATATCAATTATGTGGGGATAATAATGGTAACTCTCTAAAAGAGTGGATATGGGAAGTAATTGTGATACTAACTGACAAGGACTTAGAACACTATGTGACATGGTAAATGTTCAGTAAATTTTATTTATTTGTTTGTATCTGATTGATTAATTTCTACTCAAGGATTTGTCTAGGTCACTTCTGTTTGTAATTCAGTGAGGCTATTGCAGAATTTTGGTGTGTTGCATCTCAGGTGTATGCTCTCTTTAATATGTCACACTATTTTGTATATGAACTTGTTGATTTTTTTGGCATACAAACTGTTCATAATTAAGGAAAACAGCAGTTTCTCTTTCTAATAAACTGCAGTCCTGATATTGGCTGGGCAAAAGCTTCCAGATAATGCTTCTTCTAGATGCTGCATCAAGAAGTCTTTAAACTTTCATCTGAGCAGTACCGTCCATATTAGGAGTCCGGTGATGAATAATGTGGTTGATGGCACAGACCTTAGCACAGTGGTTCTCAACCTTCCTAATGCCATGACCCTTTAATACAGTTCCTCATGTTGTGGTGACCCCCAACCATAAAATTATTTTCGTTGCTCCTTCATAACTGTAATTTTTCTACTGTTATGAATCGTAATGTAAATATCTGATATGCAGGATGTATTTTCAAATTGAACATAATTAAAACATAGTGATTAATCACAAAAACAATATGTAACTATATATGTGTTTTCCGATGGTCTTAGGTGACCCCTGTGAAAGGGTCGTTCGACCCCCAAAGGGGTCTCGACCCATAGGTTGAGAACCGCTGCCTTGGCACATCTAGTCTCCCTCTGGAGACACAGTCACAGTTTGAAGTTAATGTCTTTATGTTAGCTCATCACAAGTGCCACAGGCCATCTTCACTCTCGGTGCCTCTGCGCCCCTTTCTGTGAATTAGGGTGGAATAGCCAACCACCTCATCCGGAGGTACATTCTTGACGTGTATCTAGAAGGAATCCTTGAAGCTTGTGGGAAGAGACTACATAAACATTGAGGACCTTTCTACTTCTAGAATAAATTGACTCTAGAATGTAAGGTCCTTGAGCACATAGGATCTATATTATTTACCTTTCTGTCCCCAAAAGGTCCAGCATAGTGCTATGGCCTGAATTGTGTCTGTCCCCGATTCTTCTACCCTCCATTCTCTGTTGAAGCCCTACCCTCCAAGAGACATCAGAGCTCTCCTTCCATCATGTAGGATATGGATAGAGGGGACCAGCTGCAAGTCAGAAAGAGAGCTCTCACCAGTAACTGAATTGCCCAGCCTTTGGGTTCCCCAGCCTCCAGAACTGTGAGAAATAAATTTCTGTCATTGAAGTCACCTAGCCTGAGGCATTTGGTTATAGCAGCGTGGGCAGACCAAGACAGTAGACCTTTCCCCCTCTCTTTTAAAAAAATGAAATAGAAACTTAAATATCTGTGGACCTGACTGATTTTGGATTATTCAGAACTATGGGGACATGAGAATAACATGTAAAAGTGAACCTGACCCACAATCCTAATCCTTGCTTAAATGGGCAATCTTTGACCTTGTCTTCCTCCATACATCAGTGAGGCCAGGGTAGCATTATTGCTTGATGAAAACTTCCCCAAGACAGAATCTTTCCTCTAGGTCAGTGGTTCTCAACCTTCCTAATGCCGCGACCCTTTAATACAGTTCCTCATATGTTGTGGTGACCCCCAATTTCATTGTTACATATTGAACATAATTAAAGCATAGTGATTCTAATCATCCGAGAGATGCAAATCAAAACAACAATGAGGTACCATCTCACACCTGTCAGAATGGCCATCATCAACAAATCAACAAACGACAAGTGCTGGAGAGGATGTGGAGAAAAAGGAACACTTGTGCACTGCTGGTGGGAATGCAGACTGGTGCAGCCACTATGGAAGGCAGTATGGAGGTTCCTCAAAAAATTGGAAATGGAACTCCCATTTGACCCTGTGATCCCACTTCTAGGAATATATCCCAAGAAACCAGAAACACCAATCAGAAAGGATATATGCACCCAGATGTTCATAGCAGCACAATTCACCATAGCTAAGATCTGGAAACAGCCTAAGTGCCCATCAGTAGATGAATGGATTAGAAAACAGTGGTACATCTACACGATGGAATACTATGCTGCTGTTAAAAAGAAGGAACTCCTACCATTTGCAACATCATGGATGGAACTGGAGAGCATTATGCTAAGTGAAACAAGCCAGTCAATGAAGGAAAAATACCACATGATCTCACTCATTCATGGATAATAAAGACCATTACAAACTTTTGAACAATAATAGATACAGAGGCAGAGCTGCCTCAAACTGATTGTCAAACTGCAGTGGGAAGGCCAGAGAGAGTTGGGGGGCAGGAGGGAGGGGAGTAAGAGATCAACCGAAGGACTTGTATGCATGCATATAAGCATAACTAATGGACATAAGACACTGGGGGGTAAGGGAGGGTAGGGGTTTGTCAAGGGCGGGGAGGAAAAAAGGACACTTATGTAATACCCTTTGTAATACTTTAAGCGAAAAAAAAAAAAAATTAAAGCATAGTGATTAATCACAAAAACAATATGTAATTATATATGTGTTTTCCGATGGTCTTAGGTGACCCCTGTGAAAGGGTCATTCGACCCCCAAAGGGGTCGCGACCCACAGGTTGAGAACCGCTGCTCTAGGGGAAGTGCCAATGAGCAGGGCCACAGTCAGTAGCAAGTGAGAACCGTTGTCAGAGGACGTGAGGTGAAGGAAGAGGCTGGACAATGTAGACTTGGGCCTTTCAGGTTTGGGACATGACCTTCTAGTTCTTCTTTCTTTGGATGCTGCAGAATCAAAGTGGTGCGAAGGGGTGGGATGTAATGGAGCTCACATCAGCGAGGCAGACAGTGATGTAGGCCAGGAAAGGTGAGTGTTTCCTGGTAATGAGAAGGATCCTTCTAAAGAGTGCTGACTGTGCCTGTGCACAGCCAAAGGTTCAGGTACAGGAGGTTCCTCAGCATAGCTGGCCAGATCGGCCTACTTTTATTTTGGTGAAGACCAGCTTGGAGCAAAGGCACTCTTCTTCCGACATTCAAACACAAAAACAAAAAAGCTTATGATGTGGCGCTCTGCCAAACCAGGGCTGGAAAAAGACTCCTTGCTTTTCTTTCAAGGCGGTATGCAAATGATACTTTATGGCTTTGTTTGTGCAGCCACCTGGACCTCCAGAGGGCCTCCTGCAGCCCATCACTGCTCTAGAGTTTAATTTTTATATATCCCCTAAGCTACCCCTGCAGTTCCAGTTTTCACCTCGCAGCATAATTGTTCTTGGTTGAAGATATTGTATTGTTATGAAGTCCAGAGACCTTCTGAAAGTGGTCCCTTAAGTTTGCTTTAGAATTTCGTGTGCTTATGTGTAGCTCTCTCCCTAAGGACGAAATGCTGGTCTTTCTGAACTTGTCCAGCATTCAGGTGTGGCAGACAGGGATGCTGGTGGCCTATCTCTAAGAAGGATTTCTTAAAGCTTGACCTAAGGAAACTGCTGTCTAGCCAGAGAATTTGGAAGAGCATTTTCATTTCTTGTCCAGGTTGTGCTATTTGTGAAAACCAGGCCATGTAACAAAAGGCCCAGTGGCATGGTATTCACTCGCGGGCACGTAAGGGAGACCACAGTGCTTTCATGGGCTAGTGGCTGGTGTGTCCTCTGTGCTGTCTGTGATGGTGAAGGTGTCAGGCTCCACTGCTGAGAGGGATGGCAACCAAGCCCGGCAGGCCGATTTGCAGAACAGTGTCAGTGGGTAAAAAAAAAAAAGGGCTGAGGAAGCCAGGTGAGTTTTGTCACCAAGTTTTAAGAACAAAAGCAGCTTCCCAATCTCTGTCCAGGAGTTGAACTGATCACAAGTGAAACCCCAGGCAGAGCAAACCCCCTTCAGTGTACATTGGGAAGCACAGTGCAGTTTCTTCCATGGTGAACTCCCTGAGATGCAAGGAGGAGACTGGGCCTCTGCCTGGCTCGGGACCTTGTGCCCGCAAAGACAAAGCTGTGTGCACTGGCCACCTACCCATTCTTTTTGGCCCAGCGGTTCCTGGCAGCTGAGCAGCTAGGGAAAGGGAAGATGCTTGCAGGTGGTCCATATCAAGCCTCAGAATCATTGTTGAAGGCCCAATGGGGAACCCATGGGAGAAGAAAGAAATCCAGATGAAGCCAACTTACTTAAGGAGAGATGAATTTGTAGGGAGTTCCACTTCATTGACTTAGTTCAAAGTTTACCTTAAATGTATTTTATGTGAATTGAGGGGATGGTAGAATCACCCACATTTGAAGTTTCAGCATTACTCCCGAAGGTAGATAGCTGCCTACTTTTAGAACTGCACTGATTTGAAGTAATTTTTTGTTTTCTAATCCTGATGCCAATGAAAAGCATTAACAGTGATGTGAATCTCAAGGCCAGCATCATTAATCCATTATTAGTATTAACTAGAGGCCCAGTGCACAAAAATTTGTGCACTCGAGGGGAAAGAGGGTTCCTCAGCCCATCCTGTGCCCTCTCCCAGTCTGGGACCCCTCGGGAGATAATGACCTGCTGGCTTAGGCCTGCTCCCAGGTGGCAGAGGGCAGGCCCAATCCTTGGATGCAGCCCCTGGTTGGGCTCAGAGCATGGCCGATTGGGGAGTTGGGGCGCCTCCCCCTGACACGCACAGAGCAGGACCCATCAGGGGGGTTGGAGCTCCATACCCTGTCACACACAGGGCAGGGCCCAACAGGGGGTTGAGGAGCTCCCCCCTCTCACTCACAGAGTAGGGCCAATAGGGGAGTTGGGGCACCGCCACCTGTCGCACACAGAGCAGGGCGGATCAGAGGGTTGGGGCGCTGCCCCCTGTCATGCACAGAGCAGGGCCCATCAGGGGGTTGGGGCGCTTCCCCCTGTCACCCACAGAGCAGGGCCCATCAGCGGGTTGGGGAGCTCCCCCCTGTCACACACAGAGCAGGGACCATCAGGGGGTTGAGGAGCTCCCCTCTGTCACTCACAGAGTAGGGCCGACAGGGGAGTTGGGGCACCGCCCCCTGTCACACACAGAGCAGGGCGGATCAGGGGGTTGGGACGCCGCCCTCTATCACCCACAGAGCAGGGCCGATCAGGGGGTTGGGGCGCCGCCACTGTCACACTCAGGGCAGGGCTGATGGGGAGGTTATGGTCCTACCCTGTCACACACAGAGCAGGGCCCGTGGGGGGGTGGGGGTTGGGGCGCCGCACCCTGTCACACACAGAGCAGGGCCGATCAGGGGGTTTGGGCGCTGCCCCCTGTCACGCTGATCCGGTGCCAGGAGGCCTCGCGGCTCCGCTGATCCCGGTGCTGGGAGGCATATTACCCTTTTACTATATAGGATAGAGGCCTGGAGGCCGGCTGGTTTGCCCTGAAGGGTGTCCTGGATCAGGGTGGGGGTCCCCACTGGGGTGCCTGGCCAGCCTGGGTGAGGGGCTGAGGGCTTCTTTCAGGCTGGCGGTTGTTGATTGAAGCTCCCAACGGCTCCTTTTTTTAATTTTATTCTGGGCCAGCTTTAGCTCTGGCTCTAGCTCTGAGAGCAGGTATCTGGTTTGTTTCGGTTCTATAATCGAAACAATGTATAACTTCAGCTCTGAGATCCGGCCTATATTTGTTAGAATGTTTCAAACTGCCAGCTCAGAGGCCGGCAGCAGCAGGCGGGGAACGTTGGAGTCTGCAGTCCCTGGAGCAAGCAAGCCTCATGTTCACTTCCAGCTGCCTGGCTGCCGGCCGCCATCTTGGCTGACAGTTAATTTGCATAAGGATATGCTGATTAGCCAATGGGAAGGGTAGCGGTCGTACGCCAATTACCATGTTTCTCTTTTATTAGTGTAGATAGTAATTATTATTATTTTGTGTGAAACCAATAAATGCTTCAGGAGCAGTGATTTTCAACCTTTTTCATTTCATGGCACACATAAACTAATTTTTAAAATTCTGCGGCATACCAAAAAATGTGTTTTTTGCCGATCTGAAAAAAAAGGTATAATTTTGATTCATTCACAGCTGATGGCTATTGTTGTGTTGGCTGTTGTCATTTTTTATAGACATATTTTTATTTTTTAATATATTTTTATTTATTTCAGAGAGGAAGAGAAAGAGGGAGAGAGAGATAGAAACATCAATGATGAGAGAGAATCATTGGTCGGCTGCCTCCTGTGTGCCCCACACTGGGAATCGATCCTGCAACCTGTACACATGCCTTGACTGGGCATCAAACTGTGACCTCCTGGTCGATGCTCATCCACTGAGCCATGCCAGCTAGGCTTGTCATTTTTTTTTTTTTAATTTGACAATCTAAGGGAAAAGAGGCCAGTGCCCCTTACTAAATAGTCAGGTATTGCATGTTTTAAAAACTCTTGCAGCATACTAGTTGAAAATCGCTGTTCTAGAGTGAGGGAGCGTACTTTTCTCCCCAGAGCTCTGTTAGGCAGCCCAGAATAGTAGAAAGATTACTGCTTCTGGAGCCAAAAGTTCTTGTCTTGAGATCTGCTTCTGCCATAGCTTGATCTTAGGCACCTTAAAAACCCCCAAAAGACTCTTTTGTGCATATTTCCTTATTTATGAGACGAAGAGGACATAAGGCCCTTTCCAACCCCATGAACTTAACTAGGAAGCCTCTGGCCCGGGTCTAGGGTGTAGGGTGCAGCTGAGTGTGTGGGTGAGAGTGGGGTAGGTGAGGGCAGTGCCCCCACTTTGCCTGAGCTGTTGTCTGGCACGGCCATGGAGCCAGACACCAAATGGAAGAAGCACAACTGAGACATAAACAGCTCGCCTCCCTGCTCCTCGCTATGGGGACAGCTGTTTTCCTGGGGGCTGTTCCTCTGAGCTGGCTCAAGGATAGGGCACGGCCTTGCTGCGACTCTTTCCTCTTAAAGCAGGACTCTAGCTGAGTCTCCTATGCAGCTAACTTCAGACCAAACCCAGACCTTTTTTTCTGTCCATGATGGATGCATTTCCTTCCACCCCATTAGGACAGACCTTTGAGACAATATGTAAAAATGAGTTGTTCCCTCTCTCTCTCTTTTTTAAACTTACAAAATATTTTTTAAAAGAAAGAAAATCGTTAGCTTTTTAATTTTTTGTGAAGTCTGAGATCTCCTTCTACACTTCAAGAGACCTTGAAGAGTGTCACATGCCGTCACAGAGCCCAGTTCAGGAGTGTGGTGTGGAAGCCCCAGTCCTGCCTGGGTAACAGAAGCAGGACTCTCTAATCCACGCCGCATGCGGTGACCTGAGCAGACCCTGCAGGACAACAGCCTTGCTGTCTCCTCGTGGAGCAGTTGCTCAGAGCCCTGGTCCAGCTGTGGCCTGCTTTGTTGGGAAGTGCATTGTGACTTGATATTTTAATCTTTTTTCTCCTTATAGGTATTTAAATAACAACTGGTCTGTGGGCATACCTGCCAGAAGGGATTGAGGTCTGCATTCTATACAAAAAAACCATTGTTTTATGTTATCTTAACTTCATTAACAATTAGAGGGGTTGGGGGAGAATAAAATTCCTAAACCAGTGGTTCTCAACCTTCCTAATGCCGCGACCCTTTAATACAGTTCCTCATGTTGTGGTGACCCTCAATTTCATTGTTACGAATTGAACATAATTAAAGCATAGTGATTAATCACAAAAACAATATGTAATTATATATGTTTTCTGATGGTCTTAGGCAACCCCTGTGAAAGGGTTGTTCGACCCCCAAAGGGGTCGCGACCCACAGGTTGAGAACCTCTGCCCTAAACAAAGCTATGTCAAGACCCAGAAAATCCAACTTGAGGAATTTAAAATTGAAATTGAGGAAGACAGTCCATCTAAATCCTCAAATTCCTTAGAAATTCTCTGAGAATGTAAGGAGCACACAAAAGTTCTGATCCCTAAGTCCATTCATTCCAAGTTAAACAATCAAGTTCGAGTTTTGAATCCAGGCCCATGGTGGTGGAGAGCTGCATTCTGATGTGCATCATGGCTTCAAAGGGTTGGATGCCCTTTGGTTTCCATTTGCTGAGAGACAGTTAAGTTGCTCTATTTTGGTTTCTGTGTCTGGGTTCTGGAGAAACCATCACCGGTTTTACAGCCTCTAGGAGAGCCGAGAGAGGTGACATTCTGGCCCACTGCCCCACCGAGGAGGCCGGGTTGGGGCTGCCCGGACACAGGAGCACACTGCCATTACATTTGCTGGCATTTGCTTCCTTCCACCCTTAAGTTCTAGCAACTAGATTACAAATCCAGGTGTGATTCCTGGAAGAATGTGTTTTAACCATGCAGATGGGTAATAAAAAGATGCAAACAGAAGTCCCTACATCTTGGGCAAATATCTTTTACTCCTTAGAACTTGGCTTACTTCTAGATATTTGTTTTTTATTGTGGTAAAATATACATAACGTAAAATTAACCATAGTGACCATTTTTAAATGTGCAGTTCTGTGGCATTAAGTATGATTATTTTATTGTGCAACCATCACCGCCAGCCATCTCCAGAACTTTTTTTTTTCTAAAAAAATATGGAACAGTTCACGAATTTGTGTGTCATCCTTGCGCAGGGGCCATGCTAATCTTCTCTGTATCGTTCCAATTTTAGTATATGTGCTGCTGAAGTGAGCACTCTCCAGAACTTTTTAATCTCCCCAAACTGAAACTCTGTACTGATTAAACAGCAACTCCCCACTTCTTTTGGACCCAGCCTCAGACAACCATCCTCCCACTTTCTGCCTCTATGAATTTCTCTACTTGAGATAACTCAGATGATATGTATGTGTAATCCTATATAATAAAAGGTTAATATGCAAATTGACCAAATGGCAGAATGACCAGCCGCTATGACATGCACTGACCACCAGGGGGCAGACGCTCAACACAGGAGCTGCCTCCTGGTGATCAGTGCGCTCCCACAGGGTGAGCACCGCTCAGCCAGAAGCCCTGAGCTGGGCTCACAGCTGGCGAGTGCAGCAGCAGTGGCGGCAGCCTCTTCTGCCTCCTAGGCAGCAATAAGGATGTTCAACTGCCGGGTTAGGCCCAGCAGTCTGGTTAGGCCCAGCAGTCAGACATCCCCCAAGAGCTTCCAGACTGCGAGAGGGCAAAGGCCAGGCTGAGGGAACCCTCCAAGTGCACAAATTTTGTGCACTGGGCCTCTAGTCTATATATAAAAACCTAAGCGACCATTAAGACTGGATGACCGTCCAGTAGCTATGACATGCACTGACCATCAGGGGGCAGATACTCAGTGCAGGAGCTGCCCCCTGGTGGTCAGTGCACTCCCACAGCCAACCTCCCACAGTCCCTCCTTCCGGCTGGCCGGCCCCAATCGGCCCCGATTGCCAGCTAGGGATTGTGCACCAGGCTTCTAGTATACAAGAGGCCTTCTATGACTGGCTTATTTCACTTAGCATAATGTCTTTAAGGTTGATCCATGTTGTAGCTTGTGTCAGAATTTCCTTCCTTTTTAAGGCTGATTAATATTTTATACTAGTGGCCCAGTGCATGAATTTGTATAAATTGAAAGGAAATTAATTAGAAGAAATATTTTAATATTGCTATTCTCCCTTTCTCTTTTTTTTTTTTTTAAATATATTTTATTGATTTTTTACAGAGAGGAAGGGAGAGAAATAGAGAGTTAGAAACATCGATGAGAGAGAAACATCGATCAGCTGCCTCCTGCACATCTCCTACTGGGGATGTGCCCGCAACCCAGGTACATGCCCTTGACCGGAATCGAACCTGGGACCTTTCAGTCTGCAGGCCGACGCTCTATCCACTGAGCCAAACCGGTTTCGGCTCCCTTTCTCTATAATAGAAGTGTCAACCAAATTCATGATTGACAATTACAGATCAAAACACACGCATACGATTGGTGCTAGTGAGAGCTTTATATGTATCATGCATGTGCTAGTCAACTTAGCCTTTGATAGATATAGAATAAACTTGCTTAATTAGACCTGCTTTCTGATTTAGCTAAACTTTTTCCAGCCCAGTGAAGCACCACAACTGCTCTTTCAGGCAATTGTCAGCAACAGTGTAATATTAACACCAAGCAGATTATTATTGTAGATCACACAGGGAGAACAAAGGGTAAAATATTTAACTGCAACAGTGTTTGACTACATTCTGTGCAGTAAGAAAACCTGAAGTCATTTTCAAGTTCCACCATTTCTTACTTCTTTTCAGTTGGGTCAAATTTCTAAGTTTTCTAAATCTCCATTTTCCAACTAATGAAAGAAAATAGGATTCTACCACGTCTCCTATCTACCTACTCCAAGACTTCTGTGAGGGTCAAATGAGATGAGGCACAGGAAAACACTTCACAGATATTTAGTTAAAGTGTAAAATTTTTCCATCTGGCTATAAAGCAAGTCATGTTCCTGGGCTGGAGAAACTCCAAGGAGGCTAGTTGCTTAGGGAGAAGAAGCTGGGTGTTGCTACCTGACGTCATTACCTGGCGCCTACAGCCACCATTTCTGGGTTGGGCTGGGCTATGGGCTGCATTTTGCACCATGAGGTCTTGGCAATGTTGGCTGTGATTTGGTGGGGTGTTGCTCTGGGGTAGTGGCAGGGCCTGTGTCCCACTTGGAGGAAGCTGAGTGTTGCTTTGTGGGCACCAGGTTTGCGGTGCCGTTTCTCTGTAAATGGCAGCTCCTGTGTTGAAGGCTGCCCCCTGGTGGTCAGTGCACATCATAGCGACTGGTTGGATGGACACTTAGCATATTAGCCTTTTATATATAAAGATACCATATTTTGTTTATCTAATCATTTATTAATGGACATTTGTAGTATTTCCACTTTAGGGATATTGTGAAATGCTGTTATAAACATCTGTGTACAAATCTGTTGGAGTCCCTGCTTTCATTCCGTTAGAGTATACACCCAGAAGTGGAATTGCTGCATCATATGATGATTCCCTGTTTATTTACTTATTTATTTTTAAATATATTTTTATTGATTTCAGAGAAGAAGGGAGAGAGAGAGAGAGAGAGAGAGAGAGAGAGAGAAACATCAATGATGAGAATCATTGATCGGCTGCCTCCTGCATGCCCCCTACTGGGGATTAAACCCACAACTGGGGCATGTGCCCTTGATCGGGATCAAACTCGGGACCCTTCAGACGGCAGGCTGACACTCTATCAACTGAGCCAAATCAGCTAGGGCCGGCGATTTCCTGTTTAATTTTTGAGGAACGGTTATACTGTTTTTCATAGTAGTAGCATTTTGCATTCCCAACAATACACAGGGTTCCAACTTCTCCACAACCTCACCAACATTTATTTTCTGCTTTTTGTTTGTTTTGTGTTTTAATAGTAGCCATCCTAATGGATGTGCAGGAGTATCTCATTGTGGGTTTTGATTTGCATTTTCCTAATGATTAGTGATATTGAAAATCTTTTCCTGTACATATTGGCCATTGGTATATTTTCTTTAAAGAGATATAAAGAGGCCAAAACCGGTTTGGCTCAGTGGATAGAGCGTCGGCCTGCGGACTGAAAGGTCCCAGGTTCGATTCCGGTCAAGGGCATGTACCTGGGTTGCGGGCCCATCCCCCATGGGAGATGTGCAGGAGGCAGCTGATCGATGTTTCTCTCTCATCGATGTTTCTAACTATCTATCTCTCTCCCTTCCTCTCTATAAAAAATCAATAAAATATATTTAAAAAAAAAAAGAGATATAAAGAGATATCAATTGAAGTTCTTTGCCCATTTTTAAATTAAGTTGTTTGTTTTATTGTTGTTGAGTTGTATGGTTTTTTTGTTTGTTTTTTGTTTTTGTAAGTCTGGATTTTGATCCCTCATCAGATATATAATTTGAAGATATATTCTCCCATTGTGTGGGTTGCCTTTTCACTCTGCTGTTAATGTCCTTTGGTACACAAAATTTTTAATTTTTAGGAAGCTCGGCATATCTGTTTTTTTCTTTTGTTGCTTGTGCTTTTGGTGTCATATCTAAGAAATCATTGCCAAATTGCTCTTAGATATTTCACACATAGCTCCTTTCTCTGTAATACCACAAAACCATTACTAGTGGAAATTTATTTTTTAAGACATTGGGCTCTGAAATGGCTCATTTTTTACTTATTTGGAGAGTGGCCTTTATATAAGTTCAGAAATGGTTAATTTCACTTTCTGCTGTGCTCTGTTAATTTCATCTTCCTTCTGTCCTCAAGGGATCACAAAGGCTCTTTTGTGGATAATGAAAAAGAGAGAGTGAGGGAACGACTTAGTTTGAAAAGAGCCTCAATCATTTATATCATAGGGGCTGAGGAGAGAAAGGCCAGATTTAAGAAGTCTGAGGAATGAATGTGAGAGGGCCCTCTAGCAATCACGACTTGCAGGAAGTGTATGACAGATACCACACCAGACCGTCATTTGTCTGCGAAGGCTGAGATCTGTTTCCTAAAGCCCCCTTCCCCCTGAGGCTGGACCGACTGTTGAAGAGTGGGTTGGCCCTGTGGCGAACCTCTAGTAAACTGATAGTCCATCCCAAGAACAGAAAAGGTGATCCATGTACACTTCTCCAAGCACATAGACAATGGCTTTTATAAATGTTCATTCTTTTTTAGGAAACACCAAATATTTTTATTTTTATAATGCTGGTAAAACTTTTTAATAGCTTAGAAAATCCTTTTCTTGCTTGCCAATTTCTCATACTTGACTCATTATTTCTGGATTATATTCTGTACACAAAACACCACTAATAGTAGCCACACATCTAATCACCATGGACATTGCCTGATACAAGAAAGCAATGGAGTAGTACATCATCTATAATAATAAAAGCATGATATGCTAATTAGACCACACAGTCGAAAGACCTTCCAGACATCATTCCAGACGTCCTTCTGAACGAAGCCACGGTGGCAGGGGCCGAGGCAGAGGCAGTTAGGGGCGATCCGGCAGGCAGGCAAGCAGTTAGGGGCCATCAGGCAGGCAGGCAGAGTGGTTAGGGGTGATTAGGAAGGCAAGCAGAGTGGTTAGGGACAACCAGGCAGGCAGGCAAGTGGTTAGGAGCCAGCTGTCCTGGATTGTGAGAGGGATGTCTAAGGGGTCCCAGATTGCAAGAGGGTGGGCTGAGGGGACCCGTGCATAAGTTTCTTGCACCAGGCCTCTAGTAAATGTATACAACCTCATCCTCAAAGGGCAAATAATGCACAGAGAGAGAATGCTTCAGGACATTGTTCTTTATCTGTGATTATTCCAGGAGAATGTATTCACAAGGTATTCATGTTTTACAGTCTTTTCTCATTGCTTACATTACAACCATTGACACAATTTCTGTAGCATTGGGCTATTGTTTAAACAACCAGGGTTAGGTGAGTATTTGTGTGTTTCCCTACCTGGTGTGTATTCAAGATATGAGGTTGCTTGCTGCGGCTGTCCTTGTACATCTGATCTGAAGAGTAGTTTTCTGTGTCAACAATTGTCCCCATGCAATAGCCTGCACAGTAACTTGACTTAAGGGTATGGAGAGCTGTGGGTGTCTGTATTTTTCACTTTAGAAAAGTCGAATGATGGCCTACTTTATGAAGGCAATCCTCTTCAAATGAGCTGCAGTTTAGTTAGTAGATTCCCCACTTGCCTGCATACCCAGACTTGCAGGAATCCATGAGCAGCTTTACTGGGGACAAGGAACAATGGCAATAAGTTTCTCCAGTATGTATGTCACAGAATGAGGCACTAAATGCCTAAAGTCCAATTTGGTTCAGAGAGCCCAAGACATCCAAGGAACTAGGTCTCCTGAGAAACTGGCTTCGGGGTTGCATGTTAACTACCCATTTGAAAGCCATAGAGACCTTAGGAGCTAGGAAATGCTTTTCCTTTGCAGCATCACATCTTAACTCCTAATTTTAATGTCTGCAAGTAGGCATCACCACAGGCCACAGCTCAGCCCCTCCTAGTCTCACCTTGCTCCTTCCTCTCACCTGTTCCCTTTATCATGGGCTGCAGGGAAGCGTGGTGGAGCCCTAGCCGGAGAGAGACACAAAAGGCAGAGCAAGCGGCCCAGGCCCTGCTCCTAGCTTAACTGGCACCAGGAAAAAGTGCCTTCAGCTGGCACGGGGGCTTGTACGAGCCAAGCTTTGCTTGTTTGCCATGGAAATCCTAGTTGTAACAGAGACCAATGCCATTCAGGCAGCGAGCAGGAAACTGCTTTTATGGGGAGGCTTTTTTGGCACCGTGTCCGACATACACTCCAGTCAATCATGGTAAAGTGCCTAATAACAGATGTGGTAATTAAGCCTGAAGAACTCTGTCTCTATTTTTTCATTTTTATTGCAGGGAATAACAAAGTGCCTCATTAAACCCCCAATCACGCTGATTTTTGAATTGGGCACACCGATGTCCTCAAAAATGCCATCTCTGCAAGGGCTCTCTTCCTAGGGCCACAGTGGCTCAGGGCGCTGCCAGGGAAAGGTTGGATTAGTTTGGGGGTGGACAGTTCTGTTTTTTCTGGGCTGACATTTTCACTCCAATACAAAGCATATGCAGACTCCTGGGGTCCAATCAGGTTTCTTTAAGTCCCTTGGATATAAATAAACAGTTTTAGCTTTTATGTGCTTGGGAGACTAGAAAATGCTCCCTGATTCTCTTTGCTTCAAATTATACTGTTTAGAGCAAGAAATTAACTTCTGCTTTCAATCTTGCTAAGGTTTCAGATAGCCTGAAACCATGGTCAACTACCATATTTTAATCTGATAAATTTTCGTGGAAAAAAATTTAATTACATCTGAAAAGGCCTGTCTTTGATTGTGGCAGCTTCTAAGGCAAATGTCTTCATTAAGCGTGTTTTTCCTTCTTTCTTTTTTCTAATGATGAACGTGAGTCTGGCTCATCTTTAAAGAAAATGAATCTGAGAATTTAATGACTTGAGACAGGTAGAGGAAATACATGTCCTCCATCGTAAGAGAACATGGCTCAAACTTCCCTCGGAGCTCTTCCTGATGGCTCAGAGCTGGTTCTCCGTGACCATGTACTCGGAAAAGACAGCCAAGTGCTTAGCCCATGTCTGACATGTCTCTTTGTTGCTATACTATTGGATAGTGTAGATTGCGAAGCTGCGTGTATATCATAGAGATGATTTTTTGTTTGTTTCTAATCCAGTATGGCCATAGGCATAGAGATTGGGACAGACACGTTGAAAAGGCCTTAGATCCCACTTTATAAAATTATTGGTTTATTTCCTTGACACCTGAATGCATAATTTGGGTTTTTCAGGATATTCCAAGAGAATTTGTAGGTGACTAGATTCTTAAGTTCAGCTCTCTTGGAGCTAGTGAAGCAGATGTTTCATAAAGCATAATCAAGATTTAATTTATTCAATTTTTTAATTAGTAAAGCATAAACTTGACCTCCTCTTCTGTTTAGCCCTGACAAGGAATATGCTGTATTTAACAGTTGTACACACACATACATCATGTAAAGCCATACCATTAATGGTCCTCCATATTTGTTTGCTATCCAATACCTAACATTTGTAATTCATTTTTTACCCCCTTTATGCATTTAAGACAACATTTTATGTCATTGATGTCAATAATATTTCTTTCCAAAGATGAAAGTAGGCATGTGAACACTCAGATTTTACCGCATTAAAATGTTTTTTAAGAAACAATCTCTATAGACAGCATACACCAAAAAGTGAGACATCCTAGGAACAGTGGGAAAGAACTGTGACAGTTCAAGCAAAGACACTGTTTTCAGGACTATTCAGTTATGAGAAGAGCAATCTTTTCCTTTAAATAAGATTCAGATTAGTTTTTGTTTTTTTATATTTTCCTTAATAATAACAAAGATCTTCTGGAATAATACAGTTTATGTTTTAGTTCCAATTTCATTGTTGGGGGAATATTTCTATAAATTCATGACAATGCCTTTACTGGATGAAGTGTCAACTTGGCCAACCAAGAGTGGCTCTGAGCTAACGTGCCACCTCCTGGAGGAATAGATCACATCAGGGATCCTTTCTCCAAGTTACTCAGGGTCCCACTGATTCATTGTTTTCCCCAGGTATGGATCCTGTTCTCAGTTATTAGCCTCTCATTTCAAGCCTCTGGACTCATATCAACTGTCTGTGACTCACAAGATATGATCCCCTGACTGCCCTCCAGCCTTAAAGATGATGTGAATGTTGTGTGCTCCATAGCCCCAAGTTTTGATCTAACTCAGTTGAACATTTATTGAGTATCTATTATATTCTCCCAGATGGGAGAGAGGTAGAAATTAGGGAGGAGTGGAGTGTAAGACAAGACAAAGACATGGTCTCTGCTTTCAAGGAGTCTAGTTCAGGAGCTGTGATTGGTTATGTCAAAAGATGACCAGTAGCCCAAGGTAACATATATGCATCAGATGAAGGATGTGAAAAGTTGGTTCTATCAGAGATTTCTGTGCAGTTTTTAGTGAATAGACTAAAGAATATATTTACTTATGTCCTAGATATGATATGTTCCCATTCAGAAAATACATTATTGCAGAGAGAGAAATAAGTTGACAGGAAGCTTATGTAATGATTAAAATTTTAAACAATTACTGAGGCTTATATGTTGACCTGGATTCATAGGAGTGAATCATAAACACTATCAAATTAGCAAGGCAGAAAAAATAAAATTCATGTAGGAAACGATTTCCATCCTCCGTAGATTCTTCTATTAAGATAGTCTTTATGCATAGTTTAAATTCATTAGATTTTATTTTCCCTTTTTAAATTAAATGATTAGAAAGTTAAAATCCTTGAACAAGTGACAGTAATATAGCTTATAGGAATTGCTTCTTCATAAGAAGGACACTAATGTGTTCAATGTGATGGGGTCAACTTAATCTTGAATGGTTAAGATTAATCTTGAATGGTTTCTGTTACCAGTAGTTTCCAGTATTTATGATAATGTGAAGATATAGCTATTAGAGATTTTGAAATTAAAACTAAAAAGGAAGAGAATTTATACTAAAGGCAAAAGGGAAATGACATTTTAAAAGAAAAAGAATGAAGAAGAGAAGAGATTAAAGACAATGTCATAAATTGCAAAGCCCGTGACCGTGCAGAATCCAGAACTCATAGCTTTAGTACAATACCTTTAGCTTCTTTGGTTCAAATTGCCATAAAGAATTATCAAAATCTGCTTAAAAATAAAGGTGATATTCACCATGAAACCTGTAATTATTTTGATAATAATGTTACAGTTTATTTATTCATTTATTTATTCTTAACATTATACTTAGTGCATTTATGCCCACCTGTGCTTTTCATTTTCTTGCCACATTTGGGTAATGTACACATGTTCATTAAGGGTCCATGACAATTATTCTTTTACTTGTATTTACAATGTGACCTTCATCGAAGACCACCAAAGAACTTAGTTACTTCTCAAAAATTAAACTTTAAACTATATCTGAATCCCTTTCTTTTTCTTTCTGATGATATTTCAAGAATATATTTTAAATCACTTTATAATATTATCGTTCCCTTTTGTAAACTGTATTTATATTACACTTCATGAACATGTTGAAGCAGGGCAGTTCTTCAGTTGCTGTGGACTGTGATAAACTGCTAATTATTGAGGGTTCATTTTGGGGTTTTTCCAGAATTGTTTTTCTGGTGAGGTTTGCTGAGTTGCGTCTCTTTGCCAGCCCGCACTGGCAGGCCATAGGAATTGTGCTTTCAACCACGAGGACACTATTCTTCCAAAGAGTTCTTAGCATAGCTCTTGAGAATTTGGTTCCATTTCTCTTTTGCTCCTGGTTCCTGTATCTTCCTTTGTGACTTCTGTTGCCTGACTCCCAGCCCATCTTGGACCCTCCCTTTGCAGCTCCCAAATGTATGCTCCTGGTCACCTCACTTTGCCCACAGCTGAGACAAATACCAGGTCAAAGGATCCTGTCCCATGCTTAAGCAGGGCTACTTACTGAGAATAAAGGAATGCCAATGAAAAGAAAGCCTTAAGCTTTTAAATGAAATTACAGAATAACTATTCATTAAGCCCTTGAAAGTATCCATAGATTCTCTTCAGAAAAAACATACATTTTTTTCTCTAATTAAAACAATAATTTTATGGCAAAACTTTCATTGTTTTCCTCTACTTATAATAATTGTATTGCAATCATTTTGTTGCAACTCTGGGATTTTCCTTTACAGTTGTATAGTTTAGAAATTAAATGGGACAATTGTGACCTTTCTTTCCTTTTATATTGGGAAAAATATTTCAAGATCCAGAACAACTGATTTATATAATCTGAGCTTTATTTTTCCTATGGGTCATTCATTCATTCGTTCAGTCAATCAGTAGTCAAGAAGTTAAGTGCTCCATATGTGGCAAGATCATGCAGAGAAGAACAGTGTACTGTTTTGACATTAAGGAGTTCACTACTTAGTGGAGAGATGAGTAAGAAAATGGTGAATAAAATAGTGTGTGTAATTACTCTGTCAAAATCCACATCATCTACTCCTAGGATTCCCAAGGATTATGGGAGCAAAGAAGAAGGATGTCTAGTCTGGCCTGGGAGCTCTTCTAAAAGGAAGTAACATTTGATTCTCTTTGTTTGTTTATATGTTATCTTCTCCTTTTTAAATTTTTATTGAATTTATTGGAGTGACATTGGTTAATAAATTATTTAGGTTTCAAGGTACATCATTTGTATATTGCATTGTGTTTTCACCACCCAAAGTCAAGTATCCTTCCATCATTATTTATCTCCCCTTCCCTCTTTTCTTTTTTTTAAAAATATATTTTATTGGTTTTTTATAGAGAGGAGGGGAGAGGGATAGAGAATTAGAAACATCGATGAGAGAGAAACATCAATTAGCTGCTTCCTACACACCCCCCGACTGGGGATATGCCCGCAACCAAGGTACATGCCCTTGCCTGGAATCGAACCTGGGACCCTTCAGACCACAGGCTGACACTCCATCCACTGAGCCAAACCGGTTAGGGCTCCCCTTCCCTCTTTTCTACCTCCTCCCATTCCCTTTCCCTCTGGTAATCACCATACTGTTGTCTGTGTCTATGAGTTTTTTTTCTTAATCTCTTCACCTATTTCACCCAGCTGCCCAACTCCCCTCCCCTCTGATAGCTGACAGTCTGCTCTCTGTATCTATGAATCTGTTTCTATTTTGTTTGTTTATTTTGTTTATTAGATTCCACATATAAGTGAAATCATATGGTACTTGTCTTTTACTGACTGGATTATTTCATTTAGCATAATACTCTCCAGGTCCATCCATGCTGTCACAGAAAGTAAGATTTCCTTCTTTTTTATGCCAAGTAGTATTCCATTGTGTAAATGTACCCACTGAATGGGAGAACATATTCGCCAATGATACATCTGATAAGGGTTTACTACCCCAAATTTAAAAAGAATATATACAATTCAACACCATAAAAACAACAAACAATCCAATTAAAAAACAGGCAAAGGGCCTGAATAGACACTTCTCCAAAGAGGAGATACAGACGGTCAATAGCATATGAAAATATGCTCAACATCAGAGAAATGAAAATTAAAACCACAATGAGATATCACCTCACACCTGTCAGAATGGTTACCATCAATAAATCAACAAACAAGGGTGTGGAGAAAAAGGAACCTTCTTACAATGTTTGTGGGAATGCAGACTGGTGCAGCCACTGTGGAAAACAGTATGGTGTTACCTCAAAAAGTTAAACATGGAATTGCCTTATGACCCAGGGATTTCCATTTCTGGGAATATATCTGAACAAACCAGAAACACTAATTTGAAAAAATATATGTACCCCTGTGTTCATTGTAGCATCTATAGATATAAAAGGCTAATATGCAAAGTGTCCCCTCCGGAGACAGGGACCTCAATTGCTTGCTATGACATGCACTGACCATTGGGTGGCGCAGAACGAAGGAAGGCCCCTGCCAGCGGCCAGCAGCCAGCTGCTGGGGAAGAGAGGCTCTGGCCGACAGCCAAAGGCCCTGATTGGCCCTGATCACCAGCCAGGCCTAGGGACTCTACCCATGCACAAATTTTGTGCACTGGGCCTCTAGTTATTTATAATAGCCAAGATTTAGAAGCAGCCCAAGTTTCCATCAGTACATGTAGTGTCATTATTTGTCTCTTATTATAGCCTTTGTTTTAAAGTCTCCCTTGTCTGATATAAGTATTCCTACTCCAGCTCTTTTTTCTTCCCATTTGCATGAAATATCTTTTTTCATCCTTTACTTTTAGTCTGTATCTTGCATTTTGAGGTGGGTGTCTTGTAGACAGTACTTATATGTCTTTTGATTGGAGCATTTAAATCATTTACATTTAAAGTGATTATTTTTTTAATATATTTTATTGATTTTTTACAGAGAGGAAGGAAGAGGGATAGAGAGTTAGAAACATCGATGAGAGAGAAACATCGATCAGCTGCCTCCTGCACACTCCCTACTGGGGATGTGCCCGCAACCAAGGTACATGCCCTTGACCGGAATTGAACCTGGGACCCTTGAGTCTGCAGGCTGATGCTCTATCTACTGAGCCAAACTAGCTAAGGCTAAAGTGATTATTGATAGGTACATATTGATTGCCATTTTATTCTTTACTAGAGGCCCGGTGCACGGATTCATGCTCATTGAAAAGAAATTAATTAGAAGGTGGCTGGCAGGGTGGGACTGGGCAAGACAGGCCGGACACACCCTGGAGCCAACCCCTCGCGGTCCCTCCCCAGCCAGCTGCACATGGGGCGGTGCTGGGGCTCGAGGGGCATCTGCGGAGTGAGCGGGGTCCTTCCAGCAGGTGGGGTCCCTCAGCCTGGCCTGTGGGGATCAGGCTGAAACCGGCAGTCCAACATCCCCCGAGGGGTCCCTGTGTGTGAGAGGGCAAAGTTGCTGTCGCTTGGCAGCTCCTGCATTGAGCATCTACCCCTTGGTGGTCAGTGCATGTCATATCGACCAGTTGGTTGCTTAGCCTTTTATTTATATAAGACTAGAGGCCTGGTGCATGAAAATTCATGCACTCGGTGGGGTCCCTCAGCCAGACCTGTACCCTCTTGCAGTCTGGGACCCCTCAGGGGATGTCTGACCGACAGCTTAGGCCTGATCCCCCAGGGGATCAGGCCTAAGCTGGCAGTCAGACATTCCTCTGGCAGTCTGGGAACCCTCGGGGGGTGTCCGACTAATGGCTTAGGCCCTGTGGGGAGCGGGCCTAAGCCGTTAGTCAGACAGCCTTAGCACTGGCGTGGAAGCGGGAGAGGCTCCTGCCACCGCTGCTGTGCTGGCCAGCCATAAGCCGGCTTCTGGCTGAGCAAAACTCCCCCTGAGGAAGCGTCATAGCGACCAGGCATTCCGCTGTTAGGGTCAATTTGCATATTACCCTTTTATTATATGGATAACTATATTTCTCTATTTTTTCTTCTTCTTGTCTCTGCCTCCTCCTCCTCCCTCTCCTCCACCCTCCCACCTTTCTTCTTCTTCTAGAAGACCCTGTAACATTTTTTTTTTTTTTTTTTTTGGTACTCTGATTGGGTATTTTCTGCTACCTTGTCTTCCAAATTGCTGATTCAGTACTTGGCTTCATCTAACCTACTGTTTATTCCTTCTAGTGTATTTCTTCATTTCAGGTATAGGGGGGATAGGTAGTGATGGAAGGAGACTTGACTTGAGGTGGTGAACACACCACAATACAATATATAGATGATGTATTAGAATTGTACACTTGAAACCTATATATTTTGATTAACCAATGTTACCCTAATAAATTCAATAAAAAAACTTACTATCAGCAAAACCTATTTATCTTTTCCACAAGAAGTTAAACTAAAGGACTTAGCTGCTATTGCAATAGTTAGACTGAGGAATAAAATTAAGTTAATCATAAATGACAGGGGTATATATTTCTCAATTTTTTATTTCATATTCTAATGTTACAAAAAATGTAAAAAACTTGACTTTTTTAGGAATATCCAACCAAAAATTGACCATTTCCTCATTCCTGATAGATGGTTTTGCTAAAATATAAAAGTGATAAACAATTTAAAATGATGGGACCATAATAAGTAGGTACAGTTGGCATCATTGGTTGAAATGAACTTAAAAGTACTTTGGAAAGCAGATAAAAATGCCAAATGATATGTTTTTTAAAAAAATTGTAAAATCATCCTAGGATATACAACACTTATAAATACATGAGGTAAAAGATGACAACTGTTGCAACAATTTTTTCCACTGGGAAATTCACGTCAGCCTGAAAAATAATGAAAAATAAATTTAAAACAAAACAAAACACTTCCAATAAGCAAATCAAGCATAAGTGGCTGAGAATAAGAGATAATTACTGCAGTGCCCATGAAAGTTGTAAAACTATGCCCTATTTCAAACTAACAAGTGAAAGTCATCCTGAGAACTTCTGAAAAAAAACAAAGAGAAGTATTTTAAAGTACATAAGGAATGCACAACTGCCTTATGATACATGAAAATTATTATTCTTGAAAATACTTGAAATATATTTTTGAAATATATATATTTTTTCAACAGAATTTTATTTTTCTAATTCACCAATTCTAAATCTTGCTGGAGAAGTCTTACCAGATCCAAATCTTTTTCTTTTTTAAATGAGTGTTTTTTCTTAAATTCTTTGTTCAAGTTCACATCCTCACTATACTTTTTATTTTCTAAATTTCTTCCTTCATTCATTTGCCCTCCTCTCTGCCAGGTGCTGTTGTAGGTACAAAGGATACCACAGAGAACCAAAAATGTGCCATTGCACTGCAGAAATTGGGGTTGTCCATTTATCTTTAAACTCTTTCACTACAGCCATTAACTAAAGTTTTACGAAGTCTGTGTCTAATCTACTCCTTTGATGAACAGATTGAGTAGACATAACTTACTGTGAGCGCCTTCCTCTTTGGAATGAAAAGGCACATTCATAAGTTGCCTTATTAAAATATTGGCCATTTCCTCAATATTTTAGTGTTAAACTTTTATAAGAGCCCTAGGGCCTATAATGTGTATATTTGCACTCTATGTAGACTGGCATCAGCCCCAGGAAACAAATGTAAGTTCATCATTATTATCTTTGTATGTAGCAATTCATAATATTGTGCATGACCAACTCACAGGATCTTGAATTTTGGCCCAATATTAGCCTAAACAGAAGCTATTAATGAAATAGCTTTGTGACCTGGTGCATGCACTTAATTCCTCTGGACCAGAGCATCATCATCTGTAAAATTAGAGTATTGGCCCAGCTTCCTGCTAAAGGCTATGTTCACACAAATGTCAATGAGTCTTAGGCATTCTGAAGGTTTATAAGAAAGGCAAGTGGAAAACTCAGCTCTCATTGTAAGTTCGCCTGACAATATATCTGCTTTTCTGGCTGATATTCCTGAAAGGGAAATAAAGCAGAGAGAGAATAAGTGACTTGTCAGTGATCAAAGTTTAACACAGAGTCAGACTAGAATGTACCTCAGTCTCTATTTCTTTCCTTCCCCATGGCATCCAGGTCCTGTATTTCCCTAAAAATGGCAAAGAAGGACAAGTAAGAATATGCAGAGAAATAAGAAGAGAGAATTATGAATAGTGTGAATGAAGGAAGTAGTATGGAGAATGGCTCTTCATTTTCCTATCAATATGAGATTGTTCTCAGACTGTTACTCGGGGTCAGACAGGGTCACTTCTTGAATACAAGGTCTGTCTAGATACTCACAGGAAGTGGTATTGCTACTTCAGCATGTGGCACTTTATCTACCAAAACAAAGGCCTATTTTAAGAGTCATAAAGTTGGGGTTTGGGTTGTGGCTTCTTATATTTGCATCTATATGTGATTGGTGAGGAAGCGGAGGTGGAAGGGAAGGCTGCCCAGGAATTTTCTCCTGAATGTCCTGGCCAAATGCAACTTTGAATAATTACCTTCTTCTGCCTACGTATACTTCCTCAGCAGTTTCCTCACATTTTGCCTCAATTCTTCAAAGATTTTGACCATGTGGGCTTAAAACCATAAGGATAAAAGTGTCCAGACTCTTTGGTGGCAATGCCCGCTGCAGGAGATGTCTGTGGTCACTCCGCATCCTGGTCTGGATTAGTGGTTCAGAGTTGAGTAACTCTGGGAAGAATGGCAGCTGAGTCTTGATGTCACTGATTATTTGAAACATCTGTACCGTCTAAATGTGGACATACCTTATGTACCCTCTAATTCAGAGCCTCAGTTTGACCAGGAAATAGTTTAGTCACTTGGAGAATCTAACTTTTAATGAATTTGCATTTCAAGAAGCATTTATTGCTTCAACACAGAGATGGAAAATTTTTAGAAAGACTCTGGCTGTTTTACCTGATGGAGAAGTGATCAGACTGGAGTTAAGATACCTGATTCTGGGTGCTAGCTTTCAACTACCCATGTACTAGCTCTGTGATCATAGTCAAGTCATCATAACTTGGGACTTGAATTATTTCATCTATAAAATGAAAGATTTTGATTGGATCCCATAGTGCCCTAAACTGTAACTCTCTGTTCTATATTTTCAGCACAAAAGCCTGTGGAACCCAGGACATATGTAGTGTTGGGAGCCAAATTAATTATAGAAACCTAAATTATAATATCTACTTTGAAGAATTAAAAAATAGAGGAATGGTGTGTGTGTGTGTGTGTGTGTGTGTGTGTTAATAGAATCTGGATAGATGCAATTGACAGGAAATTTTTCTAAAATCTTGGTTCCCTGGAAGTTCTTTTCCTCATCGGGTCTTTGTTCCCCTGTATTTTTGTCTCTAAGAAATGGCCTTTGAGAAAAAGGATGGCTTGACTTGGATTGCTCAGCTGTGTCCTAATAGTGAGTATCTCAGGTATTGAGGGTTACATAATGACTCAGAGGTTGGAGAGCACGGGACATGTAGGTGTCCCCAGTCATGCCGGTGGTGGGGCAGAGTGAGTGCTGTCATCTTTCCTACTAAAGCAGCATACACCATGGATAAGCACCATGGTTAAGAACCTTCCCTAGAGAGGGCCATGTGAATACTTAGGCTTCCCATTACTGTTCCACTCCCATGTGCGAGGAAAGACCCAAGATTCTGATGATACTCAAGCATCCTGCTGCGTGTCAGAGAATTACATTTTTTCCTCTTTCCTTTTATTACAATTCGACTTTTTCTTTCTAAAGGAAATTGCCTTCTTTTGTCATTTTTTCTGTAGCAATTAGATTTTTTTTCCTGCTTGTGTCAGGGGATTGGTTAAACCTAAAATGTTCACCTTCTGTAATCAGTATTGTTGGTTGAAAGAAAAAAGAAGGCAGTACGCCCCCCTTTCTTCCTGGGCTGGTCAAGTTCTATTTTCTCGTTCATTTTCCCCAAACCTCTTCACTCTTGGACTACCTGACGGCTCATGAAGTGTTTGGACATTTTACCTTGAACCATGTTATTCAACACTATTCCTGATCTGGCTCCAACATTCCTCTCCCACTCATTTCTCTATTCTGTGTTTCAGACAATCTTGCCCATTTGCCTTTCTCTCTGAGCCATTGTTCTCTCTTGCCTTTGCTCTTACTGCTTCTTCTGGATGCAACCTCCCCTATTTTATCTACTCAGCAAAATCTTCAATAATGCCATCTTTTGTGCCCATGCATCAGTTGAAAATACTTTCTGAATACTTATTTTGTAACCTTCTTTAGACCTTAATCACTTGTGAAATTACCTTGTCATTATCACTCACATGACACTACTTTCACATTAGATTGTCAATTCTTTGAGGGCAAAGATGGTCTTCACCAGCGTTTGGTGATTGAAAGAATAAATTCATGTTCTACAACAAAGGCATTGAAAATTTTCTATGTAAAATAGTGTGAAAATAATTACATTACTAGGACAGATGATGAAAAATGATGTAGGCCTGTACATTAGATAGTAGTAATGTTAAATTTCCTCATTTAGATAATTGTATTAGATTATATAGGTAAATATCCTTATTCTTAGAAAATGTATATTGAAGTATTTAGAGGTATAGGGGCATGATTTGTACAAATTACTCTTAAGTGGTTAAAAATATGTGTGTGTGTGTATATATATATATACTATATAATAAAAGCATAATATGCAAATCAACTGAATGGCAGAACCACTGGTCAGCAGGAGGTGGGGCTGGTGAGCAGGTGGTGGCAGGCGAGCCAAGGTGCATGCCAGCAGGCAGAGGGAGGGGACGGCGATGGGGGGAACAGCGGCGACCAGCAGTGGCAGAGGGGCGATCAAAGGGGTGGGGCCAGCCACTCGCGGTCCCCAGATAGGCCTGCCGGGTTTGCCTCCAGCAGAGGGAGGCCACCGGCGATGGTGACGGTATGATTCGGGCAGGGCCAGCCGCTCACCATTCCCTGTGGAGAGTAGGCCTAAGCCGTCAGTCGGACATCCCCTGAGGGCTCCTGGACTGCGAGTAGCGCAGGCCGGACTGAGGGACCCCCCCCCCCCCGCCCCCAGTGCATGAATTTTTGTGCACTGGGCCTCTAGTATATATATATATATACATATATATATATATATATATATATATATATGTATATGTATATATATATGTATATATATATATATATACACACATATATATATATATGTAGCTAGAGAGTGACAAAGTAAATGTGGCAAAATGTTAGCAACTGGTGAGTCTGGGTGAAGGGCATTCTTTGTTCTATTTTTGTAGCTCTCAAAGAAATTTGAAATTATTTCAAAATAAAAATTAAAAAATAGTAATTCAATTTCATATACCATCTAATCATAAATAATCATAGAAAACTAGTTCAACTGCAGGAAAATAAAACGAACATTTATTTGTAGGTGAAAGGGTAACCTGGAGAGAAGTCTAGAATGCACTTATTCACTGTTTTATACGTGAGCCAGCACAGAGCACATGATGAATTCTCCAGGTCACTGTGAGGCAGGTCAATTCTTTAGGGCAGTACAATGCTGAAGGCTTAAGGATAAATGGTAGGATAATCTGGGCCAGTGCGTTGTATGGAAAAACAGCAGGTGCACCTCAAAACACAAGCATTGCCAGGGCCATACCTTGAGGAACAAAATAACAAATTGGAATTAGAAGGTGTGGGGTCTTGCCAGGAGTTCTCATGTAGGGAAAAGATTTCAGATTCACTGCAGGTGGTTCCTTCTGTATGCTACTGCCACTGATGATGCAGCAAAATAGTGGGCATTATTGAGAGCTATGTTGCAAGTCAAACAAAACATTTTGGATGTCAGCATATTGAAATACAGGCAGATGGGTTCTCTATTGCTGTGTAACAAATTACCTCAGAGCTTAGTGGCTTAAAACACCAACCATCACCTCACATTTTCTGTGGGTCAGGAATTTGGGAGAAGTTTAGCTGTAGTCACTGTGTCAGCAGAGGCCATGGTCACCTTGACAGAGGCTGGAAGATCCACTCACCTGGCTGTTGGCAGGAGGTCTCAGTTCCTCTCTATGCGGATCTCTTCATTGGGCTGCTTTAGTTCTAATGACACATCGGGAAGCTGGCTTCCCGCAGAATGGTGACCCGAGAAACAAGATGGAAAGTGCACTGCCTTTGGTGACCTAGATTCAGAAGTATACTCTGTCATTTTTGCCATATCCAATTGGTTGTACAAATACTCTATTCATTGTGAAATAGGCTCACACAAGGCAGGAATCATTAAAAACTGGCATCTGGCTATCACAATAGGGTATAATTAGGGCTGCCAATGCATAGTTGTTGAAAACAGGAAAGAAAGAGTAAATTTTATTAAAGGGCTTCTTTTTTTCTTTTCTTTTCTTTTCTTTTCTTTTCTTTTCTTTTCTTTTCTTTTCTTTTCTTTTCTTTGTGTGTGTGTGTGTGTGTGTGTGTGTGAGTGTGTACAGGCCAAAAAAAAATTAGGACTCTTCAGGTTGAGAAGAATGAATGGGTATGTTATTGAGGAATATTCAATTTTAAGAAGTTTAGGAAAAGAAATATGATTTTATCCACCAAATTCTGGAGTAAGTAGTAGTGTTTGAAGTTTCTTTTTCTATTAAAAAGAGAGGTGTATTGTTTTCCCAGTAGGAGAGAGAATAAACTGAGAAAACAGAAGTGGGATTCAGAATGGTTTAAACCCCAAATAGCTGTCTCTAATATAAGCCATATTTTCTATTATTTCCCTCAGCGTTGCCAATTTTTTCTTTTATTGGCATATACTCATATACTTCCCATTCCTTAGGCTACTACCCTGGCATAGGCAGTTTTACCCCACACCTGAATGCTCTAACTTCCACCCACTTTCTTTGCCCCCAGTCTCTGTCCTCTCCATTGGATTCTGCACACCTTCTCTGTGTTAATCTCCAAAACACCTCTTCCATAGAGAAATGCACCCTTCTCCAAGACTAAAGTGCATTTCACTGCAGACAAAATAATCATCTGACCTCCTTCGTCTGGTGCTCAAAACCCCTGCTCACCCAGTCTACCTCCCTTTCTAGCACCACTTCTCAAGATTCCTTGAGAGCTCCTGCTCTCCACCCTCAAGACTTGGCTCACACCTTTCTCTTTGCATTATTGCCCATGGTTTTCATTTACCCAAATCCTTCCTATTGTCCAGAGGTGATGCTGAGGGCAGATTGCAGACACTGAAGTCATCATCCAGACTCCCTGAATTCTCTGCTCTGTGTTCATTGTCTGATTTCAGGTGAAACACTGATCTTAGTGGATGAGATTGCATGTGTAAGGTGAGATGGCTGAAGCAGGCACTCAGTGACTTCTAGTTCTTTTTCTTTTGGGAGCTCTGTTCAAGTTTGACCTCTTTCTTGATCCTTTGCTACTCACATTGATTTTTTTCCTCCTCTTAAAACTCTAGCAGTTTATTTCCACATTGACTCATTTGAAAAATAATCGCATTTTATTTATCATTTTCCATCCTAGTAAATTTGAAACTATCAAGGGCAGCAACGCTTACGTCAGAATAGTCCTCACAGTTGCTTGCAGGATAGATCATTAGTGAGATATGTTTGTGGATTTTGTTCCATATATTGTGGATGATGGGTTCATAGGGACGTTGTAGAATATTTCCCAAATTTGATGACAAGTGGGAGCCAGGATGTCCCCCAGATAGGGTGGTTGGTTAAGTTGATGAAGCTGTACCTCTGTGATCCCACAGCATTCTCTGGCCTTAGTCATGGCTGCATCATGCTGTATTGAAATGGTCTGTGTGTGACCATTCTCCACGTGGGGTGATGAGCTCCCTTGGGGTATCTCAGTGCCTGGCATCCCCAGGGTTTTGCTCAATTTTTGTTTGATGTGAAGTGCCAGAACTATTACTAAACACTCACTTCATGCTAATATTTAGAGATTTTTTTTTGGTTGTTTATGAAACCATTATCAATTTATAAAATAGGGCTTGAGAATTTTTTTTATTAATGTCAATAGCTACACTCATTTAACTTATATTCTTAGCAGCTACCAAGGTATGCTGTGGGACTGCCCTTACAACATGATTTAATTTTTCTTAGAGGAATATCTTTGTTGCGGTATTTAATGTCAGCATAATGACATGAGCCCTTCCCTCTCCCCCGAGACAAAAAGTATGTATCACACTTGTATTGCTTCGAATGAATGGTTATGCTTGGGAAAAATAATACGCTATTAGAATAACTAGCTTTGGATGGTGAAAATAGAAATCATGACAGTGCCTTAGGGTTTCTTCTTATCAGCAAGTAGTATTTACAGGGAAGTCCTCATCTGGGATTATCGCAGGGCAACAAGCAAGCACTACTCTTTTGACATATTTAATACTCTATTAATATTGTTATTTAATACTCTATTCACAGGCTCAAAGACACAGGAAGAACACAGCACACTATCTAATCCCCCACCCGGGCAGCCTTTCAGGTTAAAGCTAGTACATCCTTTATAGATAACATGTGGCGGGGGGGGGGGGATTGCAGGGTGGATTGTGGAAATGTGGCTATTCTTAATCAAGAAATTCATTTTCATTTAGAGAACTGTGAGAGGGCTTTAGAGAAATGAGCTTGAAAAAAAACTGGATAAGGGCACCTAAGTTATTTCTCTGTGCCCTTAATGATTCTAGGAAGGAAATCGATTTTAGAGTCAGAAAGAATTGTCTGGAATCATTTATCCCTCTGTTGTTGCAAAAATAAATCAGCTAGTCAACGCCCCACTATTTATTTCTCCCTAACACACTGATAGAGAAACTACTCCCTATCATCAGAGGCCAGACTCATGCATTGTAAGGATTTTATTCATCCTGATTATTTACTGTGTGTTTTTGTGGTAGGTAAGCAAAGCCTGCCTTCCTAGACAGCAAGAGTTAACTTCTGCCTGCTGTGTTTCCTCTTTCTAATAGGAGCACTTTAGCAATGCTAATCAGTTATACTGATTTTCTGTTTTGATTTTTCCATAATAATTAAGTGAATGATATGGAATGCAATCAAGTTTGGCGGTAGGGGGTTCATGCAAATGACTCTTTATTTTTTTACATTTTAAATTTTGTCAAATGGAACCTTGAGAAAAGTTATTTGAAGGCTGAAGACTGGCTGGATGGCTGAAGTAGCTTCCCACCCAATTTAGAGTTTTGAATATTTTCAAAATGTCCATTTTAATAAAGCAAATTGACATGGTGTCACCTTTTTTAAAAATTAAAATAATGCTATTTTTTAAAGATGGTATTTTGTTTTCAGTTGTGCTGCAAAATGGAAGATTATAGTGTAAGATAAGATGACAGCTTAAAAGAGAGAAATGAGGAAGAAAAATGTATTAACTTTCTTCCTTCAGGGTTGACATAAAGGAAAAAGGTACCCACATGGAAACCTATGGAACCTATAGAACAAATAAACTAGGGAAAGAATATATAGGACATTCCCCCCAAAATGTATACACACTTTAACAACTGATAACTCAATTTTCATTCCTTTTTTAGGTTTAACTGATTTGAAATAATGGGTGAAGCCAGACTAAGCTTTGAACAAAGAAAATTCATCCTAAAGTGCCACTAGACTTTATTTTTTATGGGGATACATACAAGATAAAGTTTAGGGTACAAAACCAGTAACAGTTGACAAGTTTAGGGTGCACAAATACCTAACAAAATGATTCTTGATGTTTGCAATTCCATTGCTTTGCTTTATCAGCAGTGCCTGGGCCAGAATGATCATCAGTTTGAAAACAGGCATTGGCAAGAAAATTATTCAGTTCTGTAGATTCTTTTAAATTTTGAAAATGAACTTATGTTCATAAATATTTTATAATCATTCAAAGCGTGTATACATTTTGGGGGCCACCCTGCATCTTATTTGGATTGTCTGTCATTGCCTTTATTAAACTAGACAGAACAAAAGGATCATCCATGTTTCTGAACATAGTGAAATGTTGCATTTCTATAGTTCTTTACAGCTCATTGGCATATTTATGAATTGTCTTCTCCTCCCATCATATATATATATATATATATACATATATATATACATGTATACATATATATATGTATGTATATATATATGTATATATATATACAACTTTTTTTTCACCTTCGGAACATAGTTTACTGACCATTTCTGAAGCCTCCATGCGCACCCTGCAGGGCCTGTGGTCAACCTAGTCCATGGTCAACCCATGTCCACCGACACCAAGCTAATGGGAGGTGGATCTATTTGAAGCAGTGGTTCTCAACCTTGGCTGCACATTAGAATCACCTGGGAATCTTTTTAAATCTTTTTAAAATCCTGATTTTGGGCCCCATCCTCCAGAAATTCTGTTTCTTTGTTGTGGGGTGTGGCCACAACCCCATAACAAAGAAACAGAATTTCTGGAGGATAAGGCCCAGAAATCAGGATTTTAAAGACTTCCCAGGCGATTCTAATGTGCAGCCAAGGTTGAGAACCACTGATTTGAAGGGTCCAGACTAGGCCCCAGACTGAGCAATTGCAGCTCGAAGCGCACACAGGTGCTGTGCGTAGGTTGGTGGGAGGCGGGGCCCGTCCAGGGCTTCACGTGCAGCGCTCCAGTGCGTGGCGGTCCACGTGGCTGCGTTTACACAGCACAAGCCACAGGGAGCCCGAGCGCAGCAGTGGCTCCACCCCTGTTTGCAGACAATGACTTCTTCGCAGGAGCCTAGAAACGTGCGAGGCTGGTGGCCACCGGAATTTTTGCCCCTGAAGTGGGTGACCTCTCCGTGGCCACAGTACACACCCACGTGGGCCCGCACCGACGTCCGGTCGCGACAGCAGCTTGAACAGAAAGAGGTCTCCAGGCTCGGGTCGCTGTCCTACAATTCCACGGCCTCGCAGTGCTGAGCCAGGAAAGCCTCGAAGGGGAAGGATTTAATGGTGCTGATGCCCCAGTCTGGGCCTGGGTTGAGCAGAAGTCCTGAGAAGAAAAGACAAGCTGCAGACTTCTGCTCCAGGGACCTGGCATTCGAAGCTCCTTCAGTGTCAGAGGAAGCATTACCCTGCTGACACCTTTTTGGATTTCTAACCTCTAGACCTCCAGTCTGGCTGTCCCTATTTTCGACCCCCCTGGGTCTACAGGCGCCTCAGAGTGAGCCCCACCCGTCTCTTCCCGAGGTGCCTCCGTGCGTCCCTGTACAGACATTTGGATTATTTTCGCAACAGGTTTTTGTGCATTTGCATGATTCCAGCCTCTTAGTCTAGCAATTCCTTTTGCATTTGACATTTCATACTTTAATGGAAATTGTTCTCGAATTCAGTTAATCTTCTCATTTTAATTTGGAAAATACTTTGGGACTAAGGTACCAAATGGAGCATGAATACATTTTTTAAATGTGCTGATATTTTCCTTTTCATGAACGCAGCCCGCAGCTTTGCAATGTAGTTTGATTTTTTTGTATGCCGAATTTCAAAAGCAACGAGGTGGCTAAATTCTGCTTTTTTTTCCCTCCTGCCATCCCCTTAGAGAAGTAAAAACCTTCAGAAAGCCATGCGTCAAGTGCAACACAAGAAGGACTACCAAAAAGATTCATGCTGAAATCTTTACATTAAAGGAAAACACACCACGTTGTTCTTTTTTATTTTGGGGCAGTTTGATTCATTGCTTGCAGCAATTTCTAACTTTACAGACTAAACATTTCTAATTGGGAAATGTATGGCTTGAATCTGAGATGGTGATTCAGGATATAAACTTTTCAACTAGGTGTAATTATTTTTGAGTAGTTGGCAGATTACTGCTGACCAGCCCTTGTTTTGCCTTTGAGGAAAGAATGAAAATTAATATACACATTTCACACTTCATTGAAACGAAATACTTAGCCTGACATAGCTAAGGCCATGAGACAGATATTTGCCATGCTTATTTGTTCACATCAAGTGTATTAAAGGTTTACTTATTTTGATGGATGAGGAAACCACTAGCAGTAAATTTATGTTTTCAACTGGGGAAATGAGGCAATAAAAATACCTACTTCTTAGGTAAGTAACTGTGAGGATTAAATGGGAAAATCACATAAAAGGTTCAGCAGTGCATCTGGCTCACAGTAATCAGTCAGGAAATGTTAGCTCTTGTTGTTTATTGTCATCGTTACTTTTTATTCATTCCTATTCAGTGGAATAGCTTTCGTTATATAATGTTAGGCTTCAGATTTTACAACTTCCTGATGGTTAGCCTGTGAGATATGTCAATAATTTGAATCAATTTATAAGCCGTATTTTGCTTTAAATGCTTTAAATGTTGGAATTATTTCATGAGGATTGAAATCCCCTTTAAAAAGTTCATAACCTCTCCCAATGGCTTGCACCATCTTTTAATTATTCTACAAATTAATGATATAATTTTTCTTTTTTCCAATCAAACATTTTCTTTGGTTTTAATCTTTTTTGGGGGGGGGGGGGGTTAGATATAGATAACTTGCCATAATGTACCTGATGTACTTGTCCTTATAAACAGTCCTGCTTTTGAATAATTTAATACTTCTTCATTTGATCTATTCCCTTGAATTTGAAGGATAAACTGTTTCTTAACATTAGGTTTTTGTTGATATTGTTGTTTATGTGTTTGTTTTAAGATAACTTTTTTAAATCACAAGGTTATTATTCAATAACTTGGGTCCCAAGTACTAAAAACTGGTAACTTCATTGTGTGGAAAGTTAGTATAACATCTCAAAATGCCAGCCCTCACCCGGAAAATAACTGCATGGGTCATATAATCTGGCCTGTTGTTGCTACTTTCACTAGTTTACCAATAGACAGGTTAATTTTAATTAATTATTTACTTAGTTTTAATTAGTTATTGCTTATTTTAAATTGGTAAATGGACCAGCTATTTCTATTTCAAGTCTATCTGTATAATGATTATATAAAACTAGAGGCACGAAATTTGTGCACGGGTAGGGTCTCTAGGCCTGGCTGGCAATCAGGGCCGATCTGTTGGGGGACTGGCAGGGCGATCAGGGGCCCCCCCCTCCCCTGGAACCCGCCTTGGCTACCCTGGGGCCTTTGGCTGGGGGCAGCTCCTGCATTTACCATCTGCCCCCTGGTGGTCAGTGCGTGTCATAACGACCGGTCGTTCCACCAGTTGTTCTGCTGTTTGGTCGATTTGCATATTAGGCTTTTATTATATAGGATAATTTTACATAGTATGACAAACTTTTCCTTCTTACTAAATGCTGAGTCCCTGGAGGTGAGAGATGTATGATTTCCACACACATATCATTACAATGTTACACCCTGGAGCCAACCTCACACATGGTAAGCATTCAATAAATGCCTGTGGGTGACTTCATTTGAATATCTCATAGGAACCTCAAACGACATATTTAAAACTGAACTTAAGGTTTATCCTCCAGAGAGGGAGGGCTTCTGTGCTTCCCATCTCAGTGAGGGCCCACCTCCCCCCAAGGGGCTATACCAGAAGTCCCTTCTCTCTCTCTTACTCTCACATTCAGTCACCAAGTCCTGTGGGTTCTACTTCCTAAAAATGTCCCAGTTCCCTGCAACTCCAATGTTGTTTCCTTCGTTCACCCCCAAGTAGTGTCTTACCTGATCTCCCTCTAAGAGTCTCCTCCTTCAGGTCACTCTCCCCTGCAGCCAGAATGATCTATCTGGTGTCACTGCACCCTTTCCGAGGTCTCCCTTATCCTTGGATGAAGTTCACAAACTTTGCAGTGGCCTATATAACTCATGATATGCCCCCTGTCTCTTTCTCCCACTGAATTGAGTTGAGCCTCCTAAGTGCCTGGCCCTCCCTCATCTTCAGTTTCCTCCGCTTGAATGTCTCCTCCCTCTCCTATCCCTTTTGCTGCCCTGTTTTACAAATACACCATGTTGCTATTTGTTTTTCTATTATGGTCTCTTCCTCTCAGTAATACCAGGTTCATTTTCTCTAACACTGACCTCCAAACAGTTTTACGCCTTTTTTTGCACACCTATGAAGAAATAGCTGGTTTACAGAAATAGCTGTCAAATAACTGGTTTTGTTTCTATGCAGCAGGTAGGGAAACTGAAGCACTAAATATACAAAATATATGTCATAATTATTAAATTACAAGTATCTTAAAGGGCAGGGACAGGAACTAGATCTGTGCTTTATGTCCAGTTTTGCACAGTGCCTGAGATAGAGTATTCAGTGCACATTGAATGAATCTCAGTTTGAGCCTAAGGTGCTTCTCTCTTGAGTCAATGAAGCTTCTGTTTCATCATTTATGCTCTGGGACCAATGAGGCCAGATTCCACTGTGAGCCTTCTTCTTCCAGAAGGGAAATATGCCTGATGAGAGAACCTGGAAGCCCATGTTGCTTTGAGTTGTTCTGGTAGATTCCTTTAATGTTAGTTGGCATGGATGAGAAGGGCTTTTGTTGTGGTGGCAATTAATGATGATTTGCACATTGTAGTAATTTACAAAACAGTGGCCACCCTGCACCACATAAGAAACACCTCTCTCTTCTGGACCATGAAATCTGATGGCCCGTTTATTTGAATACATGATTGTTATGCATGTTTCAGCCCTGGTGACAACTGGTCCCAAATGGCTGCTGTTCTGAAAGGAATTCTGTTTGGATCACTTTACTGCATCTCTAATTTGGATTTTTTTCCCTTGTAGGGTGTTCGTCAGAAAAAATGGTTATTTCTTTGAACACATACCTGGGATTTCTCTGTTTATTATTATGCCACTGGATAAAGACAGCATCACCTCTCAACCTTGAAGACCCTAATGTGTGTAGCCACTGGGAAAGGTAATAGTTCTGAAAGTAATCTTAGAAATAATTTCTGATACATTTCTTTATATACTGTCATCCTCAGTCTGATATATAAAGTTAGAATTTGACAAGAGATTGTAAAGTTACTTTTGTGTGAAAATCATTAGTTGTAGCTAATAAATCAGACAGTATTATTCATCTTGGTCTCATAGAATATATATTATGTGAAAAAAAACTTCATATATTGATTCTTACACAGGTGCGATTATAAGATTGTAAGAGTCAGGGAAAACATTACATTAATCGTTCAATTTAAATGAACTCCCTAAGGTCCTGTCCCTGCTCTGACTTTATTTACAGTAAGTTGGGGGAGTTGGACTTCTGTATGGGAACCAATGAGTGAGCAGTGGAAGACCGTGTATAATAATGTACTTGAAATGTATGGCAAAAAAAAAAATTGTGCTATAGGTGGCCTAAAAGGGAGACATGATTTCTGGGGACACTGGTAAAGCTACCTGGAGGTGGTGTCACCTAAGATGTTTCTGAAGAGCTGACATGAGCAGGTGGCAGTGATTGGTAGGGATTCTAGGAATGGAAGGTGGCCTGACACCAGTGTCATGCAGACCTCTAGGGGCTGTGCCCAGCAAGACTAGAGTCAGCACATCCCTGCTGGCATGGCTCAGTCGTTGAGCATCGAGCTCACGGTTTGATTCCCAGTCAGGTGCATGCCCAGGTTGCAGGCTCGATCCCCAGTGGGGGACATGCATGCGGCAGCTGATCAGTGATTCTCTCTCATCACTGATGTTTCTATCTCTTCCTCTCTCTTCCTCTTTGAAGTAAATAAAAATATATTAAAAAATAAAAATATATATTTTAAAAAGGCTTGAGTCATTACAGGACTGGAGGAGGACAATACTGAATAGATTATATGAGAGCAGATGATGTCGTGTCCAGATCTGGGCAATGTGCAGTAGGAAATACAGAGGAAGTACAAAACTATCGGCTGTTCTTGGGGATCTTATGGTCCCCGGAACACAAAATTAGCACAAGCCATGTGATAGTGCAGTGCAATCATATGCAGTCTACTGAGCTCTGATGTGCATGGCTAAGAAAGTATCTTTATCCAGAAATAACATTGCAAATGCAAGTTTTTCAGACAAATAGGAGGTGTCAAGTACTAGAGAGTAATATGTGTTTTATTGTCTGTAAGTGCATTGACATAAGCTTTGGTCTCCTTTTTCTGTCACCATTAGCACGGTGATTATTCCCCCACAGAGCACACACTCTGATCGCCCACTGACTGGCAGGTTGCACAAAGCGCAGAGCCTGTCCAGCGCAGCAGCTCTGCTTTTCTAGGGCACACTGGCTCCTCACTCACAGCATTATTTTTCATTGAGGGCTCGTTCCCACCTCCATTGGCAGCATTGCAATCAAGATAACAAAAATATATTTCCCTTATCTATCAAGAGAGCTATATATCACTATGAAACTTTAAGCTGTAGAGGAAATATGTATATGTAATAAAGTTCTTTTGTTTGTGATATTAACTATATCATACAGAACGTAAGAGGAGGGACCTGTATATTATCTTTATAATCGTTACAGCACCTTTCATAAAACATTTCACTAACAAAGTATATAATATTTATTAAAGTAATAAAAATACATCTCAAATTGAGAAAAGGGAGAGTCCACTTGTGCTTGAACTTCTTGGAGGATAATAGCTTTGGAATGGGAGGAAGAACAAATTTGTAAGATGCCATGAAATAAAAATCATCAGGTCTTGGTAAAACATTGGCAGTGACGGCAAACCTTTTGAGCTCAGCGTGTCAGCATTTTGAAAAACCCTAACTTAACTCTGGTGCCGTGTCACATATAGAAATTTTTTGATATTTGCAACCATAGTAAAACAAAGATTTATATATATATATATATATATATATATATATATATATATATATATATATTTTAAAATATATTTTATTGATTTTTTACAGAGAGGAAGGGAGAGGGAGAGAGAGTTAGAAACATTGATGAGAGAGAAACATCGATCAGCTGCCTCCTGCACACCCCTCATTGGGGATGTGCCCGCAACCAACGTACATGCCCCTGACCGGAATCGAACCTGGGACCCTTGAGTCTGCAGGCCGACGCTCTATCCACTGAGCCAAACCGGTTGGGCAAAGATTTATATTTTTGATATTTATTTTATATATTTAAATGCCATTTAACAAAGAAAAATCAACCAAAAAATGAGTTCGTGTGTCACCGCTGACACGCGTGTCATAGGTTCGCCATCACTGGACTATAGGATATGAAGGAAGCAGAAAAGGCTGAGGTTTAGAACCTGCTGTGTAAGAGTGGTGGTGTCATTGCACATGTGGAAAGATAAAAGGAAGAGAGCTGATTTGAGAGGGAAGGGACTCACATGGTTTGCTCTGTTGTGTTCATAAGATCAATTTGAAATATGGGCCTGGAAGTGTGTGGGAATGTGGATGTGGGAGCATGATGAAATGTGAACAGACAAGTGCTCCAAGGCAAAGGCTATCAAGATAAAAGAATCCAAGACTTCAAATAGCCCAGCACCCACTCAAATGTACACATTTTGTCCTGATTCCTTGCTCAGTATCTGACCAAATTTGCCAACACTAACTTCCATTGTTTTATTCACCACTGATGATCCCAAGTGTCTAAAACACTGCCTTCAATTAATAGTTGTTGAAGGAGCTTTCACCTTCTGATAGGAGATGACTAATAATGGACATCAATTGGGAGGGAGGAGAAAGAGAGGCAGAAGGACAAGGGGCACATTCATTTTTAAATGCAATATAATTCCACTGTTGCACATTAGAATAACCACTAACACGGTCACTAATGGATCGGGAAGTTGAGCATGAAAAAATAGGGAAATGATGGCGATTTTTTCCTGACTCTCTTTTTTCTATATTAAATGAACTGCTAGAAAGACAGATTGACAGCTACAATCTTCTTATTGATAGATTTCCTGTTACAAAGCTAGTAATCATTCTTTGAAGAAAGGAAAAGGAAAGTGGAATTACTTTGAGAAGCATGGAGAATGGAGGATGAATTAAAATGATCAAATAAAGGTGCAGGTTACAGGTTCTTGTATATTTTCAAAAACTAAAATGGGCTTGAATGGAAAAGGGGAGAGGATGACTAGCTTAGGGACAAAAGTCTTAGTAGTAGGGCTGAAGAGGGCTCATTGCGGGCTTTCCTTACACTAACACCCACCTGTTCCTGAGGGTTCGGAGCCGTGGTGGAATCACCTGGAGGCTTGCTTCTCCGAGTGTGGTCTGCGGAGTTGCAGCCTGAGCATCACCTTGGAGCTTGTGGGAAATGTGGGGTCTCGAGCCACACCCCAGACCTAGAAATGATTTATTTTCAAATAAAAGTGTGCCTCATTTTAATGCAGGAATGCTGATTCTCAGAAGTTATACTTATAATGAAATAAAGAAAAATTAAATAACTTAAAATGCACAAGGGGTATGTGTTATCAAAGGAATTCTGCACAGCATCCTTTTGGAACATGAGTAATTCCATGAATCACCTGTTCCTTCTCCCCATCCTCTCTTTCTGTTCTGTGAGTCTAAGTTCTTCCCTCTATTGGGGTTGCTCCTAAGGAAGGCACAAATGAAGAGAAGCTGTTCTTTGCCCAATGAACCCATTGGGGGTGGAACACAGAACTGGTAGTAATTGAAGCAGCAATCCAAAGCAAGCAGAGATAAGCAATGATGATTATTATCATATCTGATTTCAGTAACAAGATAATTTAAGCAGATAAAATGTAATTAACCACTTTGGAATGTGTCCAAGTGGTGATGGCTTATTTCCCCCGAGTTCTTTGACCTTAAAGTAAATCTTGCTGGGGTTTCTCCCCGGATAATACTTAATAGGTTAAAATCACAGAGATGATATGTTTTCAGTGTGTTGAGAAGGTTAAACAAACAAGCAGGAGATAAAGGGTTTTGCATCTGGATGCTTAAATTAGTGCAGGATTGAGATCAGATTCCTTTCATACCACAATTTGCCCCTCACTCTCTGCTTTACCAGCTTTAGATGTTCTAGTGACATTTGAAAGGAGACAGAGGGGCAGGAGGTGTCTGGGGGTCGAGATGTTAGTGCTCAGTCTAAAATACCCACTAGCACTGGGAGCTCAGTGTTGCTCATTTGTGATGAAAACGAGATTGGACTAGATCAACAATCTTCAACCTTTTTCATCTCATGGCACATAAACTAATTACTAAAATTCTGCAGCACACCAAAAGATATATCTTTTGCTGATACAAAAAAAAAAAAGGTATAATTTTGATTCATTCACACCAGATGGCTATTGTTGTATTGGCTGTTGTCATTGTTTTTACTTGACAGTCTAAGCAGCGGTTCTCAACCTGTGGGTCACGAACAACGAAAATACATCCTGCATATCAGATATTTACATTACAATTCATAACAGTAGCAAAATTACAGTTATGAAGTAGCAACGAAAATCATTTTGTGTTTGGGGGTCACCACAACATGAGGAACTGTATTAAAGGGTTGTGGCATTAGGAAGGTTGAGAACCACTGGACGGGAAAAGAGGTCAGTGCCCCTGACTAAGTAGTCAGGTATTGCATGTTTTAAACATTCTTGCAGCTCACCACTTGAAAATAGCTGGACTAGACCATCCTACTCTGCGACTTTTGGGGCAGCTGCTCCTGAATGTGAAAGTGTGGACTGTTAGCAGAGGTGCTGTTGAAGTTCCAACAGCAACCTAGGCATTGGCCAGAGAAGCAGTGATAAAGACCGGAGGAGGCGGGCCAATGATCAGGGACATTTCCCTTCATGGTACCAGGACACAGCTTCCAGAAAGTGGCCCCTGGAAAAGTGACAACTTAGTTGAATAACAGTAGGTGGGTATTGAGTACATTAGGTGTAGGCACTTACGGAGTATTTGGTGGTCAGAATTTGAAGACTATTTACTGACATGGAAAATCATTATGACATATGAACACACACATACTCTTAAGTTTAAAAAATAGGCTTCAAACTCAGGTGCATAGCATGACTATAAGAATATGAAAAGAAAATACACTAAACTAAAACTAAAAACCCCTAAAGATGAAAGAAGTACAGTAAAATGCTATTAATGGTGATGGAAGAGTTATGGAATTCTCTCCTCTCTCTCTCTCTTAAAATTTATTTTCCAAATTTTGTAGTGTGACTATAATACTATTAAAAAAGAAAAAAGGCCCTGACCAGTTTGGCTCAGTGGATGGAGCATGGTCTGTAGACTGAGGGGTCCCAGGTTCGATTCTGGTTGAGGGCATGTGCCTTGGTTGTGGGCACATCCCCAGTAGGGGGTATGCAGGAGGCAGCTGATCGATGTTTCTCTCTCATCGATGTTTCTAGCTCTCTATCCCTCTCCCTTCCTCTCTGTAGAAAGTCAACAAAATATATTTAAAAAGAAAAGAAAAGAAAAGAAAAAAGAAAGATTGTGTAGAAAAGAAAAAAATGTATATTAAAAAACAACAACAGAAGAGACAATAAATTTGGGTCAACAAAGTTTAAAATCCTTCTTCTGTAAACTTAAGTGGGAGCCTCAGTTTCTGGCCAAATTGTAATTCATATTCAGTTAGTTATGAATTGAGTGTGAGCCTCTGAATAACTTTAATGCAAAGAATCAAGATCAAAGGGAAATGCTCAAGTGAATTTTATAGTCCTATTTCCCCCAAACTGCCTACATGTCTCCATTAAAGCTGTATCCCATTATTTTTAGTATTTACAGGCTGGACTTTCCTGAGAGCTCTTTGAGACCAGGAATTGCATAGAATTGGTTCAATAAGTGTTTATTGGCTCAATAAGTGTTTAGGAATTGGAATCCTAAATGGCTTGATTTCCCTTTTATAGAGAAGACCTTTTTTATATCCTCAAACCAGAGAAGCATCCTGCAGACGAATATTATTGGAGAGCAGCAAGTGGCAAGAAGAGGAAATTCCTGTACTTGCACATTTCCTCTGGTGTAAGCACTCTTCCAGGCCACTAGACATTAGTGGAAATATTTTTCATGTTTGCTTGTGACATCAGTTCTCCAAGCCACATCAAATGGGATGTATTTGGCCAAGATTGTTTGTTGATGATCACGTTTGCTCGAAGGCATTCAGACCTTAACAACATACCACGTCCTTGGAAATTTTAGGAAAACTGCATCAGGTCTAGTTCCAGCAAACTAATTTAGTTAATCTAAATAGCTAAATTAATACGGTAAAGCCCAATAGAATGACCCCCCCCCCCCCCAACTGGCATTAATTTAGAGTGGTTTCTTTTTTACTCCTGTAGCACCCGTGGGAAGCTGCTCTGTTTTTTCCCACGGACAATGTAGCACTGCACCTGTACAACAGCCCATACAGGGGGCGTCCACTCGCTTTGCTCCTCACTTGCAGTGGAATGGAGAAACGATGCAGCAGGCCTCAAAATTTAGCTATTTACAAGCAGCTGGATAGGAAGGACAAAAAGTTGGCAAGGAGTCTCAGAGTCTGCATCGATCTGAACCTCAGGACACTGCTAGGGGTCTGAAGAAAATATCAATACCTTAATGTGAAATTTCATTCTAAGAACATTTATATTTTAATGGAGGCCTCTTGCTTTACCCAAAAGGAGTTATATTGCAGATGTAGGTCACTGCACACTCTAATCTCCTCCGAACCTGTTCTTGCAGGTAACAGCGGGTGTCATCGACTACAGTAAAAGGAAATAGTCATCTAAAATGTGTTAGAAGTTCAGAATTCCACGTGGGGAGGGATCTTCAGACCATGCCTGACCTCGTGGTTTTAAGATGTGACCATCAAAACGCAGGGAAGTGGGGATACCTGCTGAAGGCCACCCAGTTTCCCAATGTCAGATTGGAATTATCATACTGGCTTCTCATCCAGTGAGCTTTTCATAGGCCTATTGCAGCTGCCAAAGATTTGCGGAGGAACCCTATATTTGCCTAGAAATCAAGTTGCAATGTCCCAAAGAATGAACACAAAAGTGTGAATAGTATGATTATTTCATGGGTGTCCAATGGAAGCCTAAGTACATAGTGACTGACAGACCAGCTGGGGAAAGAAAGGCCACTGTTGGTGGGGCCTGCACCACACAGCTTTTCAAATTAGGAGATTCTGCTCTATATCTAATCTGAATTTTTCGTGCTGAAATTTTGACCTCATTTTTTCTGTACCTTCTCCAGTTGATAGTATCTTTAAATGAACTTGGGCGATTGAGTTCGTGATTTCAGCTCATTTTGTTGGTGTAAACTAAAGATTTTAGTGGAAATCTTTAAGAGAATGTTAAAGAAAATAAACTGTATGGAAAGGAGGATTCTTTAGATTTTCCTGTAGGCAGGAATTTGAAGCTCCTTTAAAATGAAGTATGGGATTGAACACTGGAAGTTCTTTATATTTCATGGATGTTTTCCATCCACATTCTTAGGCCCATAGGACTGCATGCTTTTCCTTTAATTAGAAGTTGTTAGTGAAAATGTATTGGAAAACAGGCTGCCTAAATAGCAACAGTTCTGGTACGATTATTTTAGGCTAATTGTCTCAGCCATATTTTTACTGGTTTTAGAGACTTCTTTGTAGTTTTTATTTAGAGGCTGTATATATTTTTCCACTGTCTGAGAAGTGGGGCAGGCACACAGAAGCAAATTATTCCAAGTTTCAATCCAGGAAATATGCTCTTCCTGATATTCCAGCGTCAATAGCAAAATGTACTGTTATAAATACCCAAACTGTCTCTTTGATTACCTTTATTATCTACATGCAGACTTAGATTGAAAACTTTTATTGTGAAAGTGTTGGTTATCCCTGGACCTCTGGGGTGAGGGGATAGAATGAAATACAGAAAAAAATATGGTGATATGTTTTTAAATTTAGGAATATAAGAATTTATGGTGAATACTAAAAGAGACTTTCTTTTGAAATTTATAGCATGAACTCTTGTCTTTTAAATATATTTTTAATTTTGGTTCTGGTTCAAATAAAAACCTGTAAAAACATGGAGAATCTAAGTCAGTATGGAATTGCAAATGGAGCTAATTTAGCCTATGGTTGCGTGTGTTTTTTTTTTTTTTTACATAGTACATAATTAATGTAAGAAAGAGAAATATTGATTCTTTATCTTTCCTCTTCTTTTCAGCTACTCAGTAACTGTGCAAGAGTCGTACCCACATCCCTTTGACCAAATTTATTACACCAGCTGCACTGACATTCTGAACTGGTTTAAGTGTACACGGCACAGGTAATGAAAGCTCGGACATATTTGCGAGTTTGGCTAACTGGGAAGGAATTTGATAACAGTTATTAAATACTTTGCTTTTAATACCTTTATTCTATTTAATAACTCTTTGTATGGAAATATAAATTATTTATTTCTAATCAAATGTCAGGTCAAAAGAGGTAACAGTGTGCTTTTTCCCTCTATATAGAATCAGTTATCGGACAGCCTATCGACATGGGGAGAAAACTATGTATAGGCGCAAATCACAGTGCTGTCCTGGATTTTATGAAAGCAGGGAAATGTGTGTCCGTAAGTAAGACTTTCACTTCTCTGAGGTTTGCTTATTTTCCCAGTGCTGGCTTGCCTCTGTTCATGGCAGCAGGGATAGAGGCCTTGGGAGATGGGGCATTGTGAGTCATTCCCTTCCACTCTCGGCTGCTGCTTTCTTGGTCTGTGTAAGGAGAGAAACATTTACTCTGTCCCTCTGTCCTATCAAAAATCTCCAAATGAATGTCCCTCAAGGAGAAAACAGATGCTCTAGATAGATGCTTCAAGGCCAGATACAGTAATGTTAATCACCGTTTTCAGTACATGTCTCTTTGGAAATGGGTCAAGGAGTTATTAGATTTAGGTCACAAAAGAGAACAGAGACAAAACTTTCCCACAGCAGTTGACCAGGGTCCTGAGTTAACTTCTGAGAGGCCAACGTGTTTTTTGCTGGTGAAGAGAATGATGAGGTTTATTAAAAGTAGAGGAGCTTTCACAGTAAGAAGTGACTATAAGCCTGGGTCACAAAGTAGATCTTTTTTATCGTCATTTTCTCTCTTCCCTCCCCTCCCCATCTCACCAATTCATTCTGAGATGTCTTGAGAGAAGTTTGTTATTTGATGATACACTTTAGAAAATCCTAGACTATGACACGACATGCAGTTTGCAGTTGAGGTTTCTTACCATTGTGCATAGGACATGTCGAAGAGAGAATTTAAAAACAATTCTATTCAGATATTTTGGCTCACCACACAGCTGGAGGTCACCTTTGCTTTCTGAGCCGAGACACTGGTGTTGAGTAGCAGAGAGAGAGATAAGGTTCTGCTCTAATCTGAAGGCACTAGGAATGATCAGACACATTTGGACTTAAGAATCTGCAGTGCCGGGTGAGAGTACCACTCCACTGGGTGACCTCAGATAAGCCACTAATACCTGTCTGAGGCTCCTTTGAAAGAGAAGGCAGCAGGAAAAAAGGAAAACAAATATGATATGTACTGACTTCATAAAAGATGCCATAAGCATGAATCTACAGGAGCTGAGCAGGGCTGTTCAGAATAGCACATGGACATCACTCATCCATAGAGTTGCCAGGAATTGAAGACAACTCAATGGCATGTAACACACACACACACACACACACACACACACACAGCTTGGATCAGTATATGTGTTCTCTTCCTTCCAACCCCTGGATTTTATTCAAAGCCAGCACTATATAGGATAATAAATGTTCATTGAAAAAAGTTAGAAAATGTAACTAAACAAAAAGAAGAAAGTAAAAACACATTGTGAATGTCTTTCCTGGTCAATAAATGTACTTCTGTAACATATTGCAAATGTCAGTGTTATTGCATTGTAAATATTTATTTAACCAATTTCAACTATTGGATATTTGTGATTTCTAAGTTTTACCTGTTATAAACTGACTTGCTCTAGAAGACATTATTGTAGTTAAATCTTTGTTCATATCCTTAATTAATAGGTAAGCATAAATTCCTAGAAGTCAGAGGTATTTGGTATGTTTCCAATTTATACTCCCACCAGCAGTATATGAGAATGCTTTTTTGTTTATACCTTGTGCCATTTTTCTTTTTTGCTAATTTTCTTCTTAATTTGCATGCCTTTGACTAAAAATGCTGCTGAATAATGAAACATCTTAGAGAATAAGCATGAGCTGATATCTCTGGTCCAGGCTGGTAGGACTTTTCAAAGGACAGCACTGAGTGCACACAGAGTGGATAGTGGGGAGGCCTGGCTGGCCCGGCTGGCCATCCGCAGAGGCTTTGGGGTGACATTATGTTGGTACCAAGACTGATGTCAAGGAGCTTACCACATGTTTTCCTCTAGAACAGTGGTTCTCAACCTTCTGGCCCTTTAAATACAGTTCCTTATGTTGTGACCCAACCATAAAATTATTTTTGTTGCTACTTCATAACTGTAACGTTGCTACTGTTATGAATCATAATGTAAATATCTGATATGCAGGATGGTCTTAGGCGACCCCTGTGAAAGAGTTGTTCGACTGCCAAAGGGGTCGAGACCCACAGGTTGAGAACCACTGCTCTAGAAGACTTATGATTTCAGGTCTTACATTCAGGTTGTTAATCCATTTTGAGTTGATTTTTGTATATGGTGTAAGATAGAGATCAAGTTTTATTTTATGAATGTGACTGTCCAGTTTTCCCAACACTGTTTATTGGAGATCATATATGCATGGATTTATTTCTGGGCTCTGTATTCTGTTCCATTGATCTATATGTCTGCTTTTATGCTAGTATCATTCTGCTTTGATTGCTATAGCTTTGTAATATAGTTTGAAATCAGGAAGTGTGATGTCGACATCTTTGTTCTTTCTCAAGATTGCTTTGGTTATTAGGGTTCATTTATGGGTCACACAAATTTTAGGATTGTGTGTTCTATTTCTGTGAAAAATGCCATTGGAATTTTAATGGATTGCATTGAATCTGAATATAGCTTTGGGTAGTATGGAAATTTAAACAATATTAGTTCTTTCAATTCAGATCATGGAGTATTTTTTCATTTATTTGTGTCTTCTTCCATTTCTTTCATTAGTGTCTTAATAGTTTTCAGGGTACAGATGTTTCACCTCCTTGGTTCATTTATTTTTAGGTATTTTATTATTTTTGATGCAGTTGTAAATGAAATCTTTCTTAATTTCTCTTTCTGTTTTTTCTATTAGTGTTAATAATTAATTATTGACTTACTGAAGTTATAAATCCAAGACCTTATTATTTCTAAAGCTAAATTTAGCTTACAGTTGTTTCATTTATTGGTATAACAAATTCTAAAAACACATTAGGGGGCCTTTGACTAATGTTTTACAAGTATAAACACCATCAAGTTTTTAAAATGGAATTTGTATATTTAATAAATTTAATTTTTATCTAATCCAGCTTCCAGGCTGGCAAATTGTCCTATTTGCTTAAGTACTTTTTGTAAATATAAGTTCAACTTATTGATAAGGTGAAATCTTAAGTTCTTTTAAATGTTGTAATATTCTATTTTAAGATTTCAACTTTAAAATAACATTTCTAATCAATTATTGCATTACACATTGAAAAAGTGAAACTAGAAGACTGCTCTCTTATTCTAACAGGCCATATACTCTTTTAAATATTACAAATATATTTTAAAATCTAAAATTATAAACACTATATATTTTGATTCTCTTACACATTTCTATGTTAAAATTAAAATATTCACAAGACTAAAAGATGATTAACTTCTAAGCCAATAATTTTGGCATCTCATGTTTTTTGGTTCACTTTTTTTCCCTTTTCTATTGAATTTATTGGGTGACACAGGTTAACAAAATTATTCAGGTTTCAGGTGCACATTTCCACAGCATATCATCTGTACACTGTATTATGTGTTCATCACCCCAAGTTAAGTCTCCTTCCATCATCATTTATCCCCCCTATACCCTCCACTACCTTCTTCTACCTCCCCCTCTCCTTGGCAATCACCACACTAAATTTTTGTGGTCTCTTCTGTTTGTGAAGTTATTTATTCATTTATTTTTAGATTATAGTAAAAAATACATAACATCAAATTTACTATCTTAATCATTAAAACTTTTTTAAATTATTAATTTGAGAGAGAGAGAGAAAGGAAGAGAGGGTGAGAAAGATTGATTTGTTGTTCCACTTATTTATGCATTCATTGGCTGCTCCTTGTATGTGCCCTGAGATCAAACCTGCAACCTTAGGATATCGAAACGATGCTCTAACCAACTGAGCTACCCAGCCAGGGCCCATCTTAATAATTTTTTAGTGGTATTAAGTATATTCACATTGTTGTGCAATAGAGCTCTAGAACTTTTTCGTCTTTCAAAACTGAAAGCCCCCCCTGCCTTCCCTGCAGCCATTTACTTCTACTTTCTGTTTTGAGGATTTGACTACTTTAGCTGTTGCATATTGCGATTTTGACTACTGTAGAAATCATATGGTATTTGTCCTTTAATGACAAACTTAGTATAATATCCTCAACAACCTCATCCATGCTGCAGCATTTTGACAGGACTTCTTTTTTAGGGCTACATAATATTTCTTTGTATTTTCTGAAGTTTTTTAAATGCCAGAAAACAGTCCTTGATTACTACCTCGATGGAACATACTGTGACCATTGTCTGTTTTAGACGCTGTATCTTCTATCACTGAGACTGAAGACGTTATTTCCCAGTGCCATTTGTGTTTTCCTTTCAGTGACAGGAACAGGCTGGGGGGTGAAGTGAGACTGATTGGTTTCTCAGAGAGCCACAGAAATGCTGATTAGAAACAACAGGTGGCAGTGGAGAGAGAAACTGGCTGATTTCAGGGCTGGTAAAGGAGACAGTTGGAGACTGGGACTTGAATAACACATGTCAGGGAGAGTCAGCAGAAGGCCCAGGCTCTTTGAAGCCCGTTACACTCACCAACATCATGGGGATTCATTCTCTTCTCACCCCAGAATTCAACAGGTCCCCTCTCCTAAGAATTCAACTGTTTTCAACTCTAGTGATGGTCTGGAGCCAGGGCAACCTCCTGTCTTTTTCCACGACCCCCTACCATGAGCTCTGGCAGCCAGAGGAGCTGTAGGCAGCCCGAACTGAAACATGAATGCTCTGGTCCATGGGAAGGAGTTGAAACCCACACTCGTGATCTCCACAATTTTCAATATTTTTCAGCTCATGGCACAAAGGAACTAATTACTAAAATTCTGTGGCACATCAAAAAATATGTTTTTTGCCGGTATGACCAAAAAAATAGGTATAATTTTGATTCATTCACACCAGATGGCTATTGTTGTGTTGGCTGTTGTCATTTTTTGTTTGACAGTCTAAGGCAGTGGTTCTCAACTTTCTGGGCCTTTAAATACAGTTCCTCATGTTGTGACCCAACCATAAAATTATTTTCATTGCTACTTCATAACTGTAATGTTGCTACTGTTATGAATCGTAATTTAAATATCTGATATGCAGGATGGTCTTAGGTGACCCCTGTAAAAGGGTCATTCGACCGCCAAAGGGGTCGCAACCCACAGGTTGAGAACCGCTGCTCTAAGGGAAAGGAGGTCAGTGCACCTGACTAAATAGTCAGGTATTGCACAGCTTAAAAATTCTTGCAGCACATCAGTGTGCTGTGGAACAACATTTGAAAATCACAGCTGTAAATTATGTAGCAAATGTGCATTGGAGGCTGCCCTGGGTGCCTAGCCATTATTTGCAACCTTAGAATTCTAGAAAATGTGTTTGGAGGTACACAAAACTGACTTCCAGACACATCTTTGGAACCCACCCTATTAGCAAGTGGAGATTGCCTATAGGTTTGGTTTCATGGGACTAGGAAAAGCTCACAGGAAAAGCAGTAGCAGAGTGGAAAGTGGCAACTCTCCCTCTGTGGGAAGGATTGATTGATCCCAAGACAGGGCTGACCATACATTCTCACTCCAATGTCCTTGGCTTCACCTGGGCTGATCGGAGAGAAAGTGAATCATTTTAAGCCGGGCTGCTTGCAGAAGAATCATGAATGGACAAAAGCATGGCCAGGGGTCTCTTCTCCAGTCCCGCTTCCATCTTCTGCCCAGATGCTGCCCTCTCCTGCTGGGTGCTACTGCAAAGGAAGGGAACGTTCTGACAAATGTTTCCTTTGTGGTAGACAGCTCCTAGTCTATGTTTGTTTGATGCTAGAGGTCAAATACTAACTTCAAATTAAAGCTGGAATGGGGGCATTGCAGGCAGTGTGGCTTGCAAGGAAGACACGGGAGAGGTTTGGGGGCTGGGTCACCCGCTCAGTTGCCTTGTAGGCCAACTCTGAGTAGAAGATCAGTTCCCATGGATGTGCCCTGCATGTCTTTGGCACTCGTTAAGAGAACTTGGGAACCGTAAATAAGAAGCCTTAACTCCCTCACACGGAACTGTATATGATTTCCTGTTCTTAGCAGAGATGAGTGTGACAATTGATTACCATGCAGTGAATGAATATTCACAGCTGATTTTTAGCTTGGCCAACTTTATGAAAAACTGAATTGGCTGTAGGCAAATAAGGGGCTAGAACTGTGGTTGGTGTTTACATAAAAAATAATTCCGACAGATAAACTTTACTCATGCTTGAATATCATGCTTCAGTAAGCAATGGGGTTTAAACCCAAATTGTGGGTTAAAGGCTTAGAGACATCTGCAGCTCTCTTACCCAGGACTATTTTTCTTCCAGGAGACACATCTACCACACAGGTAGCACTTTAGGGGGCCACATTAGGCTGTTGGCCATATGACCCATACATTTCCCCCATTTCTTCTTTTTGTTTTGGAATATTATTGGACCAAAAGTAACAAACAGTTTCCCTTTTGGGAGAGAGGGTACCTTCTCTTGGAAGTGGCTACCTGGAATATTGTGTTTAGAAGGATTCTGAGGCTATGTCTGTGCTGAGAGAGAGCAGAGTGACTCATTAGTGATTTCTGTCTTGGGCTTGGTACAGCCCGAGTGCTCACATTGCCATCCCTGTATTAGACTCGGTCTGGCATCCGATGGCATTTTGGACCTTTGTGTCATGGAGATATCAGCTGAGGTTCCCGAGTCATGCACCTGGCCCAGAGCCTCCTGCTACACGTAACTTCTCCCTTTAACTGGGGGTCCTATGTGCTGTTCCTGCTCTGGTCCCCAGGAAAATGAGCTTCCTCTTTGTGAACTGGAATATTTGCTAAGCTAACCCAGGATTATTTTGTCAGGAATTTTGTTTGGGAATGCAAGAAGATATTCAACAGCCACATTTGTCTCAGCGTCAGCCATAGGAGGGTCTGATAGGAAGGATATTTCAGACGTGGGCAAATTGGTCAAAATGGGCTAGGCTTTTGGGAAGAGCTGGGCAGCAGATACTTCTTTCTCTGACTTGGAGGTCATGGAAGGACACCTTTACTTCTTTATCTAGGCATCATGTCATTTTGGTCTTTGGCTGCTGAAAAGTTGGGGGCAGATGTTTCAGGATGAGAAGAGCAAGAGTGCCGACAGGATGCCTCGTATGGGGCTGTGAAGATTCAGCGTTTGGGGAGCGCTGTGTTGGCAAGCTGGGCTCTGGGGGATGGTGAGAGTTTAGGAGAGGAGGACCACCTCTCTGAAGTTGAAGGCAACCTTAGCGCTCTGCTCTGGGTATGTTTGAGTCTCACAGGCTTGTTTAATAATAAAGTTGTGACCTTGTTAAATATTTTCAAACAACCTTAGGTGTAGACCATTTTACGCAGCCCCTTTTGAGTGCAGCTAAAAGCGAGACAATCCTTTTAGGCTAGCCAACAAGCCCTGAACTGACAATGATCAGATGGTATGTTCCTAAGTGTATGTACCCTTGATGCCCTTTCTGCCAGTGGCAGTGGATTTTTCCATGTTTCCATGGGACCCTGTATTCTGTTACTATGGAGCCCGACGTGGTCAGAGGAACCTACCAGTAAATACTGGGAAAGGCCCTTTGTCTACACACTGCACCAGCAGAAATTTCAATTCCCTCACACATCTGTTGGAACCTAAACTTCTGCTTCCCAATTTTAGTCATTGGTCTCTGCTAGCAGGGAAGATAGGACACTGAAAACAATGCAGAAAACCTCTGTTGCCTCACTAATGGCCAATGTCTGCTCATTGTTAGGATTTTATAAATAGAAACCATGAGTTTAATAATAATTAAAAACACTATAAATTCAAGGTAGCCTCAGTATAAACACACAGAAATCATGACTCAGTCTAAACAAATGGAAATCACATCTGCTACTCTTTTTTGCTTAAGGAAGCCTGACTTTAGGGTCCCATAGAGAGAGGGCTGAGGGAAACAATGAAAATTCTTGCCTTATCTCTAGAAAATGAGTTTCTGCAACTGTAGTCTTTGCAGAGCAGATAGAATTTTCACAGGCCTAATAATTTATGCAGTCTCTTTATAGAGATAGATAATAGCTAATATAAAAGCTTAGAACTGAGAAGCAATTTTTATTGCACAATGGTTCAAATCCTTTTAGAGCAAAGTCATTTAAAATTATGGCAAAAACACATTTTGATCTAAGTGACCAACCACAAAACATTCACATGACCAGGTGGTGACAGAACTTGGTTTTTTAGTTTGGGATAGCACAACTGTACGAACTTTTACAGATAATGCAGCATAAAACTAGTACATCCCTCTGGGCCACACACAGAGATATTAATGGGAGAGGAAGACCCGTGGACTGATAGAAGCAAAACTGCATGGACACTATCCTTTCCTTAAGTTTCAGTGTTATCTCAAGTTCTAAGTGTGCATTGTTTGTTTGCTTTCTTGAAAGATATCAGCTAGAGCTCTAAGAGAACCACCACAGAGCACAGGAGTCTTCTCCATTAAGGTCACAGGAGGCATCATGATCTGAAGGTGGGCCTCCGAAACCAGCTGGGAGCATTGGAGGGCCAGAGGCTGTTAGGGCAAGTCTAAAGATATGGCAGTTATTTAAGCTGAAACATAACTCAGTTAATTCATTGTATTTAGCATGTAATTGAGGGACAGAAAATGAAATGTGCCACCTCAAATGAAATCTATCTGTTGATACAGGGAGAAGAATAGGTTTCTAGAAACTTGGGCCCTGTTTTTTGCATGCCCCTGTTGTGAGCCACTGAATAATTGTTCTGCAGAATTTATCCAGTAAGACTGGGAAATGCCTTCTGCTGGATCCCCTTTAAGGTAGTCTGTTAAAGGCTCTGAGCATGCTTGGAGTAGAGGCATGTCTCAAACTTATTTGACCATGGAATTTCCTAATCCCTCCATACCCCCATTTCTCCCCCCCAAGAACATGATGGAACTAATAGTCTTTAGAGTCTACTTATTTGAAAAACAATGCTTTAAGGGATTTACTTTGCTTTTATATAACTTTAGATGGCAATTATAAATATTTAACTTTATCAGAGACTCTTTGGATCATTAATTTTGTTGTTTTTTTTAAAATATATTTCTTTTTTATTGATTTCAGAGAGGAAGGGAGAAGGAGAGAGAGAGATAGAAACATCAATGATGAGAGAGAATCATTGATTGGCTACCTCCCGCACGCCCCACACTGGGGATCAAGCCCGCAACCCAGGCATGTGCCCTTGGCCAGAATAGAACCTGGGACCCCTCAGTCCGCAGGCTGATGCTCTATCCACTGAGCCAAGCCAGCTAAGGCTATTGTTGTTTTTAGTTTTATTGAGATATAACTGACATATACCATTGTATAAGTTTAATGTGTACAGTGGTACAGTGTGATGATTTGATACACTAATACATTACAAAACGATTACCATTACTGCAATAGGGTTAGTGACACTTTAATCACCTGACATAATTACCATTTCCTTTCTGTGGTGAGAACATTTAAGATCAACTCTCCTATCAACTTCAAGTATATAATATAGCATTATTAAGTTACTATGCTATATATTAGATTTCCCAGAACTTATTCATCTTATAACTGGAACTTTGTACCCTTTGACAAACATTCCCCATTTGCCTCCTCCCAACCCCTAGCCTTGGTAACCACCATTCCACCCTCTGTTTCTATGAGTTTAGTTTTTTGAGATTCCACATGTTAAGTGATATCATATAGTATTCGTTTTTCTCTAACTTATTGCACTCAGGCTAATGACCCCAGGGCCATCGATATTGTCACAAATGGCAGGACTTTCTTCTTTTTATGGGTGAATAATATTCCATTCTATATATAGTATTGTGTTTTCATCAACATCAAGACAAGACACTCCACCAGCAAAAAGGCTCAGATGATGGTTAGCATTTTTTAGCAATAAAGTATTTTTAATTAAGGTGTACATGTTGTTTTATTAAGACACAAAACTATTGCACCCTTAATAGAGTACAGTATAGTGTAAACGTAACTTTTTTATGCACTGGGAGACCAAAAAGTTCACATGCCTTGCTTTATCGCAGTGGTCTGGAACTGAATCCGCAGTATCTCCGTGGTATGCCTGTATACCACATGTTCTTTATCCACTCATCGGGCAAAGGACATTTAGGTTGTTTCCATATCTTGGCTATTACTACTACTGCTACAATGGACATGGGAGTGCAGATCCTAATTTCTTTTCCTTTGGATATATACCCAGAAGTAGAATTGCTGGTACTTCTATTTTTAATCTTTTGAGACGTTGCCATACTGTTTTCCATAGTGGTTGTATCAACTACATTTCCTTGTACCAACAGTGCACAAGGGTTCCCTTTTCTCTACATCCTCGCCAACACTTGTTATCTTTTGATAGCTATTCGGAGAGGTGTGATATGATAACACCTTATGGTTTTAATTTGTATTTCTCTGATGATTAGTAATATCGAGAACCTTTACATGTATCTGTTGGCCATATGTATGTTTTTGTTGTTTTTTAAATATCTATTCAGGTCTTTTGCCCATTTTAATTTTTTTGTGTGCTGATGAGGTATATGAGCTTTTTATATATTTTGGATGGATGATTTGAAATATTTCCTCCCATTCAGCAGGTTGACATTTTTTTGTTGATAGTTTCTTTTGCTGTGCAGAATTTGTTAGTTTGATGTCCCACTTTTTTTTTTGCTTTTGCTGCTTGTGATTTTGGTGTTGTATAAAAAAATTCACTGTGAAGTTTAATGTCAATGAGTTTTCCCCCTATGTTTTCTTCTAAGAGTTTTATGTTTTTAGGTTTTATGTTTGTCTTTAATCCATTTTGAGTTAATTTTTGTGACTAATATAAGATAGGTGTCCAATTTCATCCTTCTGCATGTGATCATTTTGTTTCCCGTTACCATTTATTGAAGAGACTATCCTTTCCCTATTGAGTATTCTTAGTGCTTTCATCAAATATTAGTTGAACATATATTTGAGGGTTTATTTCTGGGCTCTTGATTTTGTTCCATTGGCCTATGTGTCTATTTTTATGCCAATATCATACAGCTATGATAGCTATGTAATATAGCGTGAAATCAGGAAATGTGATGCCTCCAGGTTTGTTCTTCTTTCTCAAGATCACTTTGGCTATTTGGGGTCTTTTGTAGTTTCATACAAATTTTAGGATTGTTTGCTGTGTTTCTTGAAAATGCCAATGGCATTTTGATAGGAATTGCATTGAAGCTATTGATGGCTTTGGGTAGTATGGACCTTTTAACAATATTAATACTCTGATCCATGAACATGGGATATCTTTTTGTTTGAAGACTTATAAGCTCTATGAACTTAGATATCCAAATCTCCCCCAAGATTTGGGAAGTTATCCCCCATTACTTCTTTAAATAAACTTTCTGCTCCCTTATTCCTCTCTTTTCCTTCAGGGATTCCCAATAATTCGCAATTGCTTCTTTTGATGTTATCCCACAGATTATGTAGGCTTTCTTCAGTCTTTTTTTTTTTTAATTTATTATTGAAAGTATTACATATGTCTCCTTTTCCCCCCATTGAACTCTCCTAGCCTGTCCCCAGTCCCTACCCCAGGCCTTCACCACCCTATTGTCTGTGTCCATGGGTTATGCATATATGCAAACAAATTCCTTGGTTGATCTCTTTTTCACACTTTCTCATTCTTTTTTTTTTTTCATTGCTCTCCCTTAACTGGATAGTATTGAAATATCTTCTACTTCACAGTTTCTTTTCTTTCTTGATCCATTCTTGTGTTGATACTTTCTATTGCATTTTTTATTTCACTCATTATTATATTCTTTAAATCCAGAATTTCTGTTTGGTCCTTTCTTTATGATTTCTATTTCTTGTTACACTTCTCATTTTGTTTATCCATTGTTTTCCCAATCTTGTTGAGTGTTTTTCAGTGTTTTCTTTTAACTCATTTAGGTTCCTTAAAATAGCTATTTTGAATTCTTAGACAGGTAAATTATAGATCTGCATGTCCTTGAGGTCAGTTACTGGTGCATATTGTATCTCTTCAGTGGTGTCATGTTTCCTTGTTATTTAATATTCCTTGAAGTCTTGCATTGTGTGGTCATGTCACCACCTTCAGTCTTTACTGAAATTGGAAGGTAAATACCTCTATCAGATCTGCTAGGGATTCTGGGCTTTCTCAGACCTATTATTGATAAGCCTGCTCCACACGTTATGCTCCCTCTTGTGGCAGAATTCTTAAACTTGTATACCTTTTCTGCATCCTGCAACACACCAGGCCAGGTGCTGACAGCCTCCTTTTTGCTTTCCCAAGGGTGGAGCTAAAGCTAAAATTTGTGGTCTCTTCCTGGCCCAGATGTGAGCCAGCTTTCTGCATGTGCTCAGTAAACATCTGCCGAAGCTCACTCTCACTACTGTTGGGAGTGCGGACAGAGAGCTGGACAGAGTGGGGGTTTGTGTGGGTAAGGTGCACAGAGCATTGAGAGTACACATGGGCCATTTGGAGGGGTGTCCATGAGCCAGGCATCTCCAGTGGCTCACGGGTGAGCTTCTTGATGGCCTCTGCAACACAGGGAGTAGGATCCACATTCCTTTAATGCCCTGGGACCGTGGTCGGCAAACTGCGGCTTGCGAGCCACATGTGGTTCTTTGGTCCCTTGAGTGTGGCTCTTCTAAGCCTTAGGAGTACCTTAATTAAGTTAATAACAATGTACCTACCTATATAGTTTAAGTTTAAAAAATTTGGCTCTCAAAAGAAATTTCAATTGTTGTACTATTGATATTTGGCTCTGTTGACTAATGCGTTTGCCGACCACTGCCCTGGGAGATCCCATCTGCTGCTTTCCTCTTCCCTTTCCCCAGTCATGCAGCTCACAACTCCCTACTCTGGATGTGGTAAGATAGAAATGGACCTCACATGCTCTCACTTGCCCCTGGGAGAGAAATCACAGGACCAGAAGGCATTGAGCTGTGCCGCCCTGGGGAAGGCTGCTGTGGGTAAAGCCTAACTGTTCCTCTTACCTTCTGCAGTGTGTCCACATTGTATTTTCTTTCTCCAGTGATGTGCTGGAGCTTCTCTGCTGGGAACTGGGACTTCCAGAAAGGCTCTTTCATCCATGGGTGATTGTCTTAAAACAGTGTTCCTTAGGGGCTCCTGGGCCATGGCCAAAGGGACTGGAGACCGTTCACGACCATTGAGGGGTCCGCAGCTGAGGCCTGTGTGATACACATGGGTGGGCAAGACTCCTCTGGCCCCCTTGGCATGTGGTGGTGGATCCCACAGCTCCCACAAAGGCACTTCTGTCCCTGAGGGATGCTGAATGGTTGGTGTTGAAGGGGGATACCAGGATGGATGTCTTTTTCAGGCATGTTGCTGATGTCACTCTTCTTTACTTTCTTCTAAGGACATGTCTGTTTCCACAATCATGACAGGGGAATTTTTAGTTGAGTTATGACAGGATATAGCAGACACTGGCTTCCCTTCCCCATGGCATAGGTGATGTAGCCATTTACGAGCTTCACCAATGGGGTTCAGCATTGGCTGGGCTTCTCCTCCAAGTGTGGAACTCTTATTAACAGAGATATTTCATGGCAAACAGTTGTTCACCAAAAGTGAGGATGCTTATGAAACATCTCAATATGAAATTTAAAACTGCTGTATAAGTGATAGATTTGTACTTGATACAGGGGTAAAAACTAAAATTAAGAAAAAAAGACAGTAATGTTTAAAATGCAACCTGTCAAAAATCTTAAAAGCTTTATTCTGAACATTTTAGGACCTTCACTGATGTTTTTAATAAAGCAGGCCAATAGTCTGTCCCCACGATGGCAGAGTAGTAGGCTGGATGATTTGATGTATAATCATATTTTGTTTGGTCCACATAGTGTTTTACATTAAAAAAATTTTAACATAAAACTTAGATTTTCATTTTCCCTGGAGAAAAAACAACAACAGGTGATTGATAACACTGGCTTGACATTTTTTTAGGTATTTCTTTTTATTTTTCAATTACAGGTGATGTGCAATATTATATTAGCTTCAGGTGTATAAGCTAGTGATTAGATATTTATGTAACTGATGAAGTGGTCACTCTGACAAATCTAGTACCCATCTGACACTAGGCATAGTTATTACAGTATTATTGACTATATTCCCTATACTTTAGTTTACATCTTCATGATTATTCTGTAACTACTAATTTGTACTTCACCTTTTTCACTCATCCTGCAACCTCCCTCCTTCTGGCAATCATCAAAATGTTCTCTGAATCTGAGTCTGTTTCTGTTCTGCTTGTTTATTTATTTTGTTTTTAGATACCATACATAAGTGAAATCATCTGGCATCTGTCTTTCTCTGTCTGACTTCCTTCACTTAGCACAACGCCCTCTAGGTCTATTCAGATTGTTGCAGATGGCAAAATTTCATTCTTTTTTTTTTATGGCTGAGTCATATTCCATTTTATATATGCACCACATCTTCTTTATCCATTCATCTATTGATGGACACTTAGTTTGCTTCCATATATTGGCTATTATAAGTAATGCTGCAATGAACATAGGGATGTATAATAGGTCTTTTCAATTTGGTGTTTCAGGTTTCTTCAGATAAATATGCAGAAGTGGAATTGCTGGGTCCTTTTTTTGTCTCTTGTTATAGCCTTTGTTTTAAAGTCTATTTTGTCTGGTATGAGCATTGCTAGCGTAACTTTTTTTCTTTGTATCAATTTTCATGAAATACCATTTTCCATCCCTTTGTTTACAGTCTGTGCGTGCCTTTTCATCTGAAGTGAGTTTCTTGTAGGCAACATATGTAAGGGTCTTGTTTTGTTATCCATTCAACTACCATATGTCTTTTGCTTGGAGCATTTAATCTATTTGCATTTAAAGTTATTATTGATAGATATGTACTTATTGCCATTTTATTATTCATAGTTTTATCCTTTTCCTTCTTCTTCTTAAAGAAGACCCTTTAACATTTCTTGCAACACTGGTTTGGGGGTGATGAACCCTTTTAGATTTTCCTTGTCTGGGAAGCTCTTTATTGATCCTTTGATTCTAAATGATAGCTTTACTGGGTAGAGTAATCTTGGTTGTAGTTCCTTGGTTTTTACCACTTTGAATATTTCTTGCCAATCCCTTCTGCCTGCAGAGTTTCTGTTGAGAAATAAGCTGACAGTCTACTGGGAGCGCCTTTGTAGGTAACTAACTGCTTTTCTCTTGTGGTTTTTAAGATTCTCTCTTGTCTTTAATCTTTGGCATTTTAATTATGGTGTGTTTTGAAATGGGCCTCTTAGGGTTCATGGCTTGGCATTTTTAAAAAATATACTTTTATTGATTTCAGAGAGGAAGGAAGAGGGAGAGAGAGAGATAGAAACATCAATGATGAGAGAGAATCATTGATTGGCTGCCTCCTGCACACCCCCTACTGGGGATTGAGCCTGCAACCAGGCATGTGTTCTGACCAGGAATCAAACTGTGACCTCCTGGTTCATAGGTCAATACTCAACCACTGGCCCACACTAGCCCAGCCATGGCTTGACATTTTTATGTGGCAATAGACAGAAGATAATGAAAAGGAGCCTTTCTTTTATTTATTTATTTTTAATTGAGATATACATGACAGATTATGTTTGTTTCAGGTATATAACATAATGATTCAATATATGTGTATATTACAATATGATTACCACAGTTAGTTTTGTTAGCATGTCACCATACATAGTTACAAAATTTTGTGTGATGAGAACTTTTAAGATGTACTCTCTTAGAAACTTTTACATATACAATACAGTATTATTAACTACTAGAGGCCCGGTGTATGAAATTCATGCACAGTGGGGTCCCTAGGTTTGGTTGGCAATCAGGGCTGATCAGGTTCCCCGCCTCCCTGCCTCCCCGCCTCCTCACCTCCTCCTTCCCTCACTGCCTGTGTGGTTCCCTGCCTCCCCCGCTCCTCCTTCCCTCACCTCCCATGTCTGCCTCCACCCCCTCACCCCCCCCCCCCCCCCGTTCCCCTTCCCAGCCTAAGGCCTGGCCCCCATCAGGCAGTTGGGCCTGCTGGCTAGGGGAGGGGCAGAGAGAGGGACCTGGGAGGTTGGCTGGCAGGCCCCATCAGCGATCGGGGCCTGCGGGTGGGGGGCAGCTCCTGCATTGAGCATCTGCCCCCTGGTGGTCAGTGCATGTCATAGTGACTGGTTGTTCCTTTTGTTCTGGTCATTCAGGTTGTTTCGGTCGTTCCATTGTAATGGTCGCTTAGGCTTTTATATATAGACTAGAGGCTCAGTGCACGAAATTTGTGCACTTGGGGTGGGGGTCCCCCAGCCTAGACTGTGCCCTCTCACAGTGTGGGAGCCCCCGATCGATCGCCTCAAAGAGGTAGGCCCTGCTCAACCATCCAGGGCTCCTCAATGGATTGCCCCAAAGAGATAGGCTGGAGCCAGGGGTCCCGCCTCTGTGGCGGGCACACAGGGCCATGGGAAGCCTGGAGGAAGCTGTGCGGAGCAGCCACTGAGGCCCCGCCCCCACGGCACACATGCGGGGCCACGGGAAGCCTGCCTCCGCTGTGCACACAGCCATCTTGTGATGGCGTGGGGGCATCACACATGAGGGCGTGACGGCTACTTAGCCTTTTATTAGTAAGGATAGTCATCATGCTTTACCTTCTCATGACATCATTTTATTTTATTTATTTATTTATTTATTTAAATCCTCATCTGAGGATATTTTTCAATTGACTTTTAGAGAGAGTGGAAGAGAAAGGGAAAGACAGAGAGAAACATCAATATGAGAGAAACACATTGATAGGTTGCCTTCTACAGCGCCCTGACCAGGGCCCAGGCCGAGGAGGAGCCTGCAACTGAGGTATGTGCCTTTGACTGGAATCGAACCCATTATCCTTCATTCTGCAGACCAACGCTCTATCCACTGAGCCAAACTTGCTAGGGCCTCATGACATTATTTTATAACTGGAAGTTTATACCTTTTAACCCCCTGGATCTATACCTTTTAGATGAACAAGTGCTCTATGAGTTTTCCCTGACCTGCTTACTCATCTTTTTGATGCCACCTGGATCCTGGAGGCATCTGAGTTTATGTTTCTTGGTTTTCTGAGGTGTGTTCTAGTAGCAAAGGTCCTGGTGCTTTCTCTCAGACCCTTAATTCTGCCCCTTTTAAAGAAATTATACCACTTAATTTACGCACTGGCTTAGGGCCTTGACACTGAAATGCAAATATCTTTGACTAGGGAAAAGCATAGCTGTTATTATTAGTCATTGACCCTTGAGTATGAGAATTCCATTTATTTTCAAGCTAATGTAGACAGGAAAGGAGAACAGAAAGAACATAAAGGCACCAGAATCCAAAAGGAAATAAATGTCTGGGGGATCACCACTGAGGAGGGAGGAGGGATGAGGACACTGAATGGAAAAACTGGTAGCCTCAATGGTTGCTACTGCCCTCTTAACTTCCCCTGGGGGTGGCCTCTATTATTAACGTGTGATTCTAATGCATTGGGTAAGCAGAAGCAAAGTATCTGGAAACAAGTGTCAGCAAGATGAAATAGGGCAGACTGAGGGAAATGCCATGTGGTGGAAAACATGCTGTGGGAAGGGGTATCTGTGAAAGAATTCCATGGCTCTGTAGAGAGTGGTTGGACCAAGATGAAGGCCATTCTAAAAACAGAGATTCTGGTGTGGCACTTCCCGTAGTCACCATTCTCTCCCCACAGACATAAACATAATAGGACCAAGGGAAGTGATTTATCCCAAATGAAGGTCTCTTCCATCTGATTTCTTCTCCAAAGTGTATGCTGATGATTTTGAAATTTTTTCCAAACTGAATCAGTTTGCATTTGTATCAAAAGCTATAGGCTAAGTTGCTAGGAATTTGTGCTTAGAAAAGTGGGAGTTTATCCCAGTGTCTGTTAATTTTTTGAAACTATGGTCCATTAGGATCATATTCCTTATTACTTAAATCTGATTTAACCTAAAGAGACAACAATGTGAGAGTTGTGGCCAAAATAGATAATGCCTGTATATGTGTGGAATTAAGCTAAAAACTTTTTCCATTTTCCATTAAATGAATAGGATTATGTGCTCCACAGATGGTATTTCAATCCCTTGTGTGGGATCCATTACAATAGTCTATTTCAACACAAACTTTTTTTTTTCCTGTGTAACTCATTCACTTTGTAGAGGAAAAGCTTAGTAGAACATTGCATTGTGAGTTTTAGTATTAGCATTTCCTCAAATATTTTTGGGAAGGTCTCAAGCCAATACCTTCATAAGCATTTGGAGAGCCCATCCATCAATGACCACAGACTCTTACTGAACTTGCAAAGTATGTATAGTATTTTAGTGTTAGCTCAGATTTTTGTAAAAATAAAATAAATCTGCCCTGTTTTGTATATAGAGAGTTTTCTTTGTCCCTCCCTGGAAGTTCTTCTCACAGTCTAGTTGTATGCATCTTGAACAGGGATCAAACCCACAACCTAGGTATGTGCCCTGACCAGGAATCAAACCCATGATCCTTCGGTGCATGGGACAATGTTCTAACCAACTGAGCCACACTGGTCATGGCTCTAGTTTTGTTTTTTTTTTTTTAAACAGCTTTACTGAGGTAACAAAGACATAAAATAACTAGACAAATTAAGTATATAATTTGATAGGTATGACAAGTATACAGTCATGAAACTATCACCTCAGTTATGAAGTTAACTATTCATAGCATACAAACATTTTTTCATTCCCCTTTGTAATTCCTCCCCTACTTGCCCCTCACTTTCTGCAGGTAACCACTGATTTGCTTTCTGTCACTCTAGATTAGTTTGTATTTTCTAGGGCTTTATATAAATGGAATTATACAGTATGTTATTTTTTTTTTATGTCTGATCTCTTTCACTCAGAATAGTCATTTTGAGATTCATCCATTTTGTTTGGATTATCATTTCAAATAAAGCTGCTCTGACAATTCCTATACAAGTCTTTGTATGAATGTATATTTTTATTTCTCTTGTGTAATACCTAGGAATGGTGTGGCTGAATCAATTGGTACTTCAAAAATGCTTTATTTGAAATAGCCAAACTGGAAACCATCTAAATGTCCATGAACATTTTTTAAAAACTGCCAAACTTTCCCAAAGTGGTGTCCATTTTAAAATCTCACTAGAAATGTATGAGAGTTGCACTTATTTCAGATCCTTGCCAACACTTGATACAGTTTTTTTTTAATTTGTCATTTGAATATATACATATAGTTTTAATTTGAGCTGTTCTAGTGACTAATGACATTGAGCAACTTTCCATGAGCTCATTTGCCATTAGTACACCTTCTTTGGTGATATGTCCAAATCTTTTCCATTTGTTTATTTGTAATTGTGAGCTCTTTGTTTTTTATTTTGTACTAGAGGTCCGGTACACGAATTTGTGCACTGGTGGGGCCCCTTGGCCTGGCCTGTGGGGATTGGGCTGAAACTGGTTCTCCGACATCCCCTGAGGGGTCCCAGATTGCAAGAGGGCGGTTCTTGGGTGATGCACCCTGGAATCAGGCTCCCTCCTCTCTGGTTTCAGGTGCATCACCCAAGAACCGCAGTTGCCAAGTCAACGCAGCTCTGCAGCTCCTGCATTGAGCGTCTACCCCCGGTGGTCAGTGCATGTCATAGCTACCAGTCAGATGGTCTAATGGTCGACCGGTCAGATGGTCACTTAGGCTTTTATATATATAGATTCTTTATAAGTTCTGGATACAAATTCTTTATTAGATAATATGTTTGAAAGTATTTCTTCCAATCTGTGTCTTATCTTTTTATTCTCTTAATGGTGTTTTTTAAAGAGCAGAAGTTTTTAATTTTGATGGACAAATTTTAATTTTTTTTCTTTTGCAATTGTGTTTTGGTACTATAACTAAGAAATCTTTGCCCAACTCAACATCACAAAGATTTTATCCTATGTTTTCTTCTAGAGTTTTTATACTTTGTAGGTTTTACATTTGTGACTATGATTCATTTTGAGTTAATTTTTGTATATGGTGTGAGATTATATATCCATGTTTATTTGCATATGGATGTCCAATTTCTCTAGCATTGCTGAAAAGACTGTTTTTCTTCACTGAATTGCTTTTGTGCCTCTGTCAAAAGATAATTGTCCATATAGGTATAGATTTATTTCTGAACTCTATTTTCTCTATTTTATTTTATTGATCTATTTGTCTACATTTATACCAACATCACCCTTTCTTGATTACTGTAGCTTTATAAGTCTTTAAATCAAGTAGCATTAGTCTTCCAACTTGTTTTTCTTTTTCAAAGTTATTTTGGCTATTATTGGTACTTTGATTTTACATATGAATTTTAAATTCAGGTTGTCAATTTCTACTAAAACAGCTGGCAGGGTTCTGATTGGTAAGTATGCAATCTACCGATCTACGTGGAGAAGAATTGGTATCTTAATAATATTGAGTCATCTGACTCATAAACAAAGCCTGTCTCTCTAGAGTGAATATGTATACATATTCTGCTGTTGTTGGATGGAGTTTTCTGTAAACGTTAAGTAGGTTAAATTTTTTTTAAAATATATTTTATTGATTTTTTACAGAGAGGAAGGGAGAGGGATAGAGAGTTAGAAACATCGATGGGAGAGAAACATCGATCAGCTGCCTCTTGCACACCCCCCACTGGGGATGTGCCCGCAACCAAGGTACATGCCCTTGGCCGGAATCGAACCTGGGACCTTTCAGTCTGCAGGCCGACGCTCTATCCACTGAGCCAAACGGGTTAGGGCTAAATAGGTTAAATTGATTGGTAGTTTTGTTTCATTCTTTCATTTCTCTCAGCAGTTGTTAGTTCTTTGGTATAGTACTTTCACCTTTTGGTTCATATTTATCCCTATATATTTCATATTTTTGATGCTATTGTAAATGGCATTTAAATTTTCAATTTCTAATTGTTCACTGCCAGTATATAGAACTATACTTAAATTTTGTATATTGGTTTTTATCTGCAACCTTCTTAAACTCTCATTATTTTAGTAGCTTTTTTTTTGTAGGTTCCATCAGATTTTCTACATACATACATATATTTACATAATCTGTAAATAAAGGCAGTTTTACTTCTTAATTCCAAATCTGGATTTTAAATTATTTTTTCTTGCTTTATTACACTTGCTACAACCTCCAGTACAATACTGAATAGAAATGATGAGTAGACATCCTTGTCTTGTTCCTAATTTTAGTGGGAAAGCATTCATTTTTTTACTATTGAGTATAATATTAGTAGTAGGTTTTTCATATTTGCCCTTTATCAAGGTGGGGGAACTCCTTTTTGGTTCTGTTTAGTAGAGAATTTTAATCAGGAATAAATGTTGGATTTTGCCAAATGCTTTTTCTGGGGCATTTGTTGAAATAATAATATCTTATTATGGATTTTTTTTTTTAATTTAGGAAATGACTCACCGGAAATATCTCCCAAAGAGGCAGTGTATTAGGAATTATGTTTGGCTGCAATAAATAAATATTTGAGAAATGGAAACATAAATACGTAGGGTTTATTATGTCTATGTAATGAGAAATCTGGAAGTGGGTGCTCTCTTTCAGGAGACCCACCTTGATCTTACTCAAGTTGAAATTAATTGCTTCCTTCCATAGCTCCCACATTACTTATTCATCTGTGCAAGGAATTCAGAGTAAAGGTCTCTGTGATTCTCTGGGCCCTTCCCTCAGAGTTGCCTGATGATGTGTGCAGATTCAGCATTTTGTTCACACACCAGGCATCAGGAAGGAGAGTAAAGGGGAATTGCACTTACTGTTCCCATACACTATTCTCCACATGGACACTTCAATCCAGAGTGAGGGCTGGGAAATGTCGTTTCTTACTGGTCACATTATTCTCTGTGGTGAAAGTGGCATTCTATTAGTAAGGATTGGTATATAATTTGGTATATCATTAGCAATGTCTACCAAAGACACTGCTAGTAATTACTCTTAGTACTTGTCCTTAAGAGTCATGAAAGCCCTATTAGGAATGGAGGGAAATGAATTTTAAATATGGATGTTTTTTCATTACATTTACTAAGTGCAAATGTGTGGGCTCCCAGTGTTCTCTCGCTCCCCATGACTGATCACCATTTATGTAGGCTCTGCATATGAACCGCTGGTGGCTGTGAGGCAAGAGCCCCTGACCCCAAGCAGTGGGTTATGCAACTTTGGGATGGAATGGAAGGAAAATGGGGTATGAGGCAGCTACTGTTGGCCACTCTTTCCTGCAATTTTATTACAAAGGTGTCCACTTTCAGATATTCTCTCTTTCAGGAGACCAACCTTGATCTTACTCAAGTTGGAATTAATTGCTTCCTTCCATAGTTCCAACATTATTTTTTATGACAGCTTTATATAATTCATATACCATACAAGTCAACCATTTAAAGTGTACAGTTCGCCGTAACCAGTTTGGCTCAGTGGATAGAGCATCGGCTTGCGGACTGAAGGGTCCCGGGTTCGATTCCGCTCAAGGGCATGTACCTTGGTTGTGGGCACATCCCCAGTAGGGGGTGTGCAGGAGGCAGCTGATCGATGTTTCTCTCTCATCAATGTTTCTAACTCTCTATCCCTCTTCCTTCCTCTCTGTAAAAAAATCAATAAAATATATATTTTTTAAAAAGTGTACAGTTCAGTGGTTTTTTTTTCATATATTCTAAGTTGTGCAACCATCACACAATTTTAGAACATTTCATCACCTCAAAAAAAGAAAAAAAATCTCTGTATCCATTAGCCACAACCCCACATTCACTCCTAATCCCTCCCAGCCCTCGATAACCACAAATACACTTCCTCTGTTTATAGATTTAACTATATGAACATTTCATATAAATGGAATTATTAAATGTGCTTTCATAGTATTTTGCTCATAACTCTGTTATTTCCCCTGCACTCTGGTCTGTGTTTATTGGATTTAAGGGACCTCTGTGTGACTTTCTCTGCAGACTAGGAGTTCCTGATCTGTTGTCTTTGGATCCACAGTAGCAGTGTGTCTGCTACATCACTAAATATTAAACACAGTAGAGTGTATAATTTGGAAATATGGGCACAGAATTATTCCTGTCAGTACTTCCACATTGTAGTAACAATTAGATTTTGTAAAGACTCTGCATATAGTTAGCTTCTAACAAAAATATTTAGTGAACGAAGTTTACTTGTACCTTGGAAGTTAACTCTCTGCTTTCTCTCTCTTCCTCATTTGAATCTTCTAACTTCTGACTCCTAGCCATCTAATACACCTGCCCTAATTTCTTGCCCAGCACAACCGCTACCATCTTTTTCACCCCTGTCTCTCCCCACTCCCATAAAACCCACCGTAAGTTTTGTTCCTGTGGAGTCAGGCACCAGGGTTTAGTCCTGCTTCTGCCTCTCACACCAGCTGTATCGATTGGGAACATCATTCCATTTCTCAAGTTTCAGTTTCCTTGTCCGAAAAATGTGGGAATGATGTTCAGTAAAGGCACCTTTAACTCTATCTGTGTTCCTCAATGCCAACGCAGAATAAATGAGCAAAAACAAGATTTGTGACTTATTCATAAGACCATGATAAAAGGAACTTATGAGGAAAGATGGGTTAGCTGGAAGGTTTGTGTTTTATTGGACAGTTATTTTCAAAAGATACTTTGATGATGGAAACATTTTTCAAGTTAACTTAAAGTAATTGATTATATTATATCCTTTAGGATGACATAGGTACTGTGTTTAAAGATATAATTGGTTTATAGAGGAGTCTTTGCCCACTCTTACTTTTACCTTTTTGCCACACCCTAGGTGTAAATCCAAAGGGAAATGGATGTGGCAGAAGAGAAAACCATTGAGTATAGTGAGTGGTTCTCAGTATTACAGCCAATTATTTGCTCGTGAAAGCAATGAGGTCCATGGCACTGGTAATGGGATTTAAATGGATTTAGGAACTAAGACTGAAACAGGAGCATAATTAGAAAAGATTCCAGGGTCATCATGTCAGTTCTCACCTGTTCATCAGGCAGACAGGCTGTCCACAGCTTTCACTTCAAAAATGTGGCATGGTCTTCTCATCAATGTCTCTTGCCTTTCAGTTCTTGAGGGAAAGGAAGCCTTGGTCACCCCTAGCAACTCGATGTGTCTGCAGCAGTGTGATTGTTGTGGGTCCAGAGATTCAGCTTACATCTGATCTCTTAAAAAACTCCTGAAAACTCAGAGTATGATACTTAATGATTTTCTTAAGGAGAGATGTGAGAAATAAATTATATAGGCCATATCGTCTTTGCTAGCTTTTCCTGGTTTAAATGAACCTTTTCCAAAGAAGAGGAAAGGACATGAACAAGAAATAAAATGACTGTTGCCAATAATGCCCAAGCCACACTTTATGATGAGTCTTCTGCTTTTGTCCTTGAAATGTGAGCTATTGAACATTTGCTAAGGGGGACCTCTGTTCCCTTTCTCTTTTCTAGTTCACTTTAGGATTCTCTACAGGACAAATTCATGGATTTAACATCCGTGGCTTCTTATGTGGAGTTTAGTCATGGAAGTTCAGCACCCAGAGTAGGAGGCATGTAAAGCTGGAAGAAGAAAGATGAGGCTGATCTCCTAGAGGGGAGAGTCTGTGTTTGTCACCACCTATGCCATAGTTAGTGTTCCTACAACTTGGGGAGTTGGACATCAGAGAACACAGAGAGTTCTACTATTTACTCTGTTCTCCTCTGTTAGCTCCCGTTGCTCCTGCTGCTCTTAAAGGTGCTAGTGAAGGCTATTGCTAGATGTGGAGAACCCAGAGCTGGTGGGATAGGGGCCTGGGGCAGAGATGGCACTGTGTGAGAGTTTAATGCTGTGTGTAGATTCTGTAGCAGGGAAGTAGAATCCTTTCCTTTTAGAATCCCTACCAACAATATTTGTCATGACTTAGATCATTAGTTGACTTTAGGCTTCAATACTCAGGGATAATTCCATTGGCTTTAAGTTTTAATTAAGAAAGAAAATCATTAGGAAAGCAACTTCCCCTTCCAATTCCTAACTTACAGACAAATTTGTTTTCTGCTATTTATTCACATTTTGCTTTAGACTTTGACCAAATGTGAGTTCGTTAGTTCAAGAGTTTCATAAAAAATAGTCTACCGTTTAAAGTTACCCTCCTAGAGTTTTTTCTTCCACTATAATTGAACTTCTTGATGATAATTTCATAAAACACAAAATTTGTACCATCAGGAATCAAACATGAGAACATTCATAAGATTATTCAGCCATCTGAAAGCATTCTGAAGCACATGCAATTCTGATGCGTGACCCTCTGTGCACAGGTTTAACATATGCATTTCTTTACCCATCTTAACATTGGAGAACAGATGCTAGACCTGCTTGTTCAATCTTACATTTCTTCCTAGTTGATTCAGGAGGGCACAGTGGAAATCATTTGGGGCCACACCGGGCTTTGGGGTCTCCACACAACTAAATTAAAACCGGGGTTTGTTATGCAGCCTCTATGGTAGCTATGCATATTGAAGAAGTAGTTTGTGGGAAGAGAAAGATGAGTAGTAAAAGAATGTTAAAGGAAGATAAGAAGTGAAAAAAATGAAAGGATATAGAGCGACAAACTGAGACCTGCCCATAGAACACCCCCAAATTCTCCTCTCGTAGCCACTCCCTCCCAGGTAGATATGAAATACCAGGTTGCTCTTATGTAATCCAGTGTCTTAATTTCAAATTTTCGAATGGTGAAATTGATTCTTTTGTCAAATGAAATTTTATATGGATGCCCAAATATAAAAACAAAGTAAAGTAGTAGGTTTTTAAATTCAATTTATTTAAACTAAAAAAATTAGTTTACCCGTTTCTCCTATCCCCCAACACCTGTGTCTTGCAATGACCAATTTCTTCCCTGTATCTATGAGCTTGGATTTTTTTTTTTTTTAAGATTACACATATAAGAGAGATCATAAGGTATTTGTCTTTCAATGCCTGACTTATTTCACTTAGTATAATGCCCTTGTGATCCATCTATGTTATTGCAAATGACAAAATTTCATTCATTTTTGTGGCTGAATAATAGTTCCTTCTGTATATACACCACATTTTCTTTATTCATTGATCCATCCATGAAAACTTAGGTTGCTTCCATATCTTGACTATTGTAAGTAATGCTGCAATGAACATAGTGGTGCATATTTCTTTTGGAATGTGTTCTCGTCTTCTTCAGGTAAATACCCAGAAGTGGAGTTGTGGATCATATGGTAGTCATATTTTTTGTTGTTTAGGAGCTTCCACACTGCTTTCCATAGTGTTGCACCAATTGACATTCCCACCAATTGTCTCTGAGGGTTTCCTTTTCTTCACATCCTCACCAACACTTGTTATTTTTTGTCTTTTTTATAATAGCCATTCTAATACCTGTGAGGTTTTGATCTATATTTCTCTGACTCATAATGTCAAGCATCTTTTCATGTATCTGTTGGCCATCTGTATGTCCTAAAATAGTGTTTTATTAATATAAATGTTTACCTTAACATTTATAACATTTCCTTAGCATTAAAGTGATTGGTGAGAACAAGAGTCTTTTAAATAAATGCAAGAATTTGAAATTCAAGGATATGAGTGACACTTTTTTTTTATCAACTACTATGTCCAATTTTTGTGTTTTCTTTTAAATACAGTGTATCAGAAAACTCTTGTTTCATGTTAAAGGCAAATAGCATCTGACTTTTAAAACTTCTCCAGCCATACAAACAGAATTTTAAATTGTTTTAGTACTTTAAAGGAGAAATTGGTAAATTTGGGTCTGAGAGCTGATCACTATATGTTGTGAGCAGAGATGTCGCCAATACGTAAGACGAGTGAGCACTTTCACATGTACCTGTCTACGGTGGTGTCAGCACTCTCAATACATGAGACTGTCCTGTGTGTGCATTCTACCACGTGATACAATGCCCATTTGCAATCCAAGACACTGGATGCAATGACATGTCCTGTATGGTTAGACCTGAGCCTCCTGTGGCATTAAATTAATCTTTTCCTACTCCAGTTATGGTAGTTTTCTGGCTTGTTTGCGGATGTCTAAATCTGAAAGAAGGACTAGGACAGAGCTATGACCTTACAAATGAACAGTACATCTACAGTATCAAACACATGCATGGACGTAGCAGGAGACACTGAGCCCTGAGGCTGGCACATGCTGACTTAACTAGGCAGGGTGTCAGCACATTGTAGGGGCAGAGTACACATTTCAGGCAGATTTCACTTTTAATTACAATTAAATATGTAATTGTCTGAAAAAAATATGGTGAAGTTCCTAAGCATCTCCTTCCAACTCTATGTCAGAATTTCTACTCTGGGCCAACATCCGCAGCTCACCTGGCCTGGCACCCCTCACCAAATTGCCTGGGAGCTCAAAAAGCATTCTGGTGATGTAAGTGAGCCTCCATTTCCTGAAATTTATGGTCACTTTATTCTGTTGTGGTGTCCTCTACCTGATGGTTTTTTTGTAATAAATTTATATTTTTTATTAGAATATTTCCAGATAATTCTCAGAATAAAATCTTAACACCTTGGTTTGTTTTTCAAGGTCTTTCCCTGTCACTTTCCAAAGCTATTGCTCCAAACAATGCATCCAAACAGACCTAATTTTCATTCCACATTTTGCTTTTGTTGTCTCTTCTCCTATAATGTCATTCCCCGATGTCTAAGTCTTTTTGATAAAAAATGTAGAAATGATTATCATTTTCATTTTTGGTGCAGCAATATAGATAATATATATGTACACACACACACACACACACACATCCAATATATAAATCACATAAAATATTTAATGACATGGAAAGATTTTTCCATTATATTAAGTGGAAAGGCAAATTGAAAAATATTATGATTCCGTTTTTCTTTTCTTTGAGGAGAAAAATATATAGGAAAAAAATTCCTGAAAGTTTACACCTACACAAAAATGTTACTAGTTGGTGGAACTGGAGATGCGGTTTGTTTTGCTTATTGGTATTTTATGTTTGGATAGTAGACCTGTTTTGTTCTTGTAATAAGACATGAATTAAAACATATCCCTAAAGCATGTGGTACCTTATCTCATCCTTACATAGAATTTTGGAGTATCTTAACCCCAAACTCTTCCAAATTGTTCTCATTATTACTCATATATCCGAGTATTTAAAAAATATTTAATCAATGTGAGTGGCACTAAGGTTGAAGGTAATGCTCATTAATGTTCAGCACAGAATAATATTTTTGAGAGCCCTTTCTGTCATCCCACTGAACTTGGCTTTGGAAATCATCAGACTACCCATCCACTCATGTCTGCAATGATCCCCCTTACCTACAGGAGTTGGGTCAGAGCTAAGATAGTTGCTGATGAAAGAGGAATTTAGATTTACTGTTTCCTAAGACCTGGATGACATTTTTCAAATATTCTCCTCCAGTAGGAAAAGGGCATGTACTTCTCCTGTGCTGCAGTTGTGAATAACGTATGCACAGAGGGGGTAACTATTGTTTCTGGTGAAGGTAACAGGGAAACATCTTTCTACTCAGTCGCCCTGGAGCCCTAATATCTTGCTTTGTGATTTGCCTCTGCATTCACAGCCACATACTCATCTCCCCAAACAAAGAGGATATATTTGGTCGTCACTGATCATTTTTTTAAAACTGGATTAGGCAGTTTCCCTTGAAACTTCTTTCCTAATGTAGCATGAAGTAGAGTTAAATAGCAAAAATGAAGGAATTTATTTGGAGCTATCAAAATAGGAAGGGGAATTGTTTGGTTCCACCGCAGACTGCAAGAGGGCTGAGGCATGGATTGAAGGAAATTATCAAGCGTGCATGTTGTTTTTAAGTGATACTTGAGACCGGGATGGGAAACAGCTGTGTTGTTGGGGGGTTTTTCTCGTGCCAACGTTCCTCATTTGATTGATTTTTCTCTCCGACAGCCCACTGTGCAGATAAATGTGTCCATGGTCGCTGCATTGCTCCAAACACCTGTCAGTGTGAGCCTGGCTGGGGGGGCACCAACTGCTCCAGTGGTGAGTGTCCACCTGCTGTTGTCTGTCTTGGGATGTTTGTGCTGGAAGGGCCCCTTGTCTGCAGATTCCCCCGAGCCTTGGGTTTCCCGTTTCACCCCTATGCAGAGTGTAGTGCGGATTCCCGACCCAACTCATTAATAGAGTTTCCTTTAAATCTCTGCAAGTTATTAGATCCAGAGCTGTTAACTGAGTACAAAGAAAGGTACTTGGAAAGAAGATTTCAATAATCTGATGCTGATGCTTCCGTAACTACCAGTGCATTTGTCAGAGTAGGGCAGTCGTGGTGACATAGCTATTGTAGTCTAACTTCTGTTTCCACTTGTTGATTTATCTATGGTATTTGCTTGGTGATTAAAATTGACTACTTTCTGGTCTTAACTCAGAAGAAGTAGAATGGATATTTTCAATGCTTAACCGATTTTTCTTGAGATGCAAATAATGAGCACTTGCTTGAGATAACTTTGGGGAGAAATATTGGTAATAAATAAAAAATCATGAACAGAATATAGTATGTCATCTGTCTCATGTTAAAATTACAATTCTAAAATAACACTATTTGGACTATAAGCAGGCTGCATTTAAAATCTCATATTCTTTATTATGAGTATTAAGTGATGGAATGTCATGTAGTGCAGTAGCTTTTCTAAATTTCACAGTTAAAACTTAAAAGTTTTCTGGCTAATTTGTTGCTGTGTGTGTAATTGTGTATACTTTCTGTTCCTTCATACTTCTTTTTTTTACGTTTATCTTTTATTGTTGACAGTATTACAGATGTCCCCTATTTTCCCCACATCCCACCCTCCACTAGCCCCCTGTCCCACCCCAGGCCTTCACCACACTATTTGCCTTGAGAAATGTAAGAGGGACTCAAAGAGCAACTAAATTGTAAAGAACGGACCATCATATTTAGAGAAAGGAAATAATAGTTTTAAAAATTAGCAGGCTCTCATGGCAGCACAAATGTGTCCTCATTGCTACAAAACAGTTTTCTGAAACTAGTCCAAACGGACTTCCAGCTGTCTAGGTAAGCCGGGTTTAAGAATTTTTACTTGCTCACATTTGGGATGGGGAGATGACTGTTTATCTTGTTAGAACTACTTGTTTCAGTTTTGTGGTCTCTTGGCTGCCCCTTGTGCTGTCTGTGCACAGAACATTCTGTATGAAAGAGCCTTTTCATTGTATCTTAAGCAGCAGCAGGGGTGAGGGGGAGGTGGGGGAAGAAACAGAGAGAGAGAGAGAGAGAGAGAGAGAGAAAGAGAGAGAGTTTCTGCCCCTGATGGGCTTCCAGTCCCAGTGCATAACTGTTCTGCAGGGTTTTGTTGTGCTTCTGTTCGAGATCAGAAGAGTAGGCATTCTGTTCACATGCCGTTGAGGCAAAATGTTTGGGATGTGGGAGTTGGCTCATGTCCATTTTTCTGGCCGACTTACCTCAAATGCAATGTGGCTTTCATGAACTTTTCCAGCTTAAAAATCAGTTGTGCCTACACATTTTGAGGAAAAATAACATTATTCTATAAACTAGTGGGCAAGAGAAGAGTGGATGTATTCGTCATTTGGAAAGCGAGGTTTGTTGCTAATTCCAGGGCAAGAATGCCGTGGAATAATTTCAGCTGTATTTATACTCTGTCTCCCAAGGACTGCAGCCTGTGTCAAGCTAAGAGATCAGACTAAGAGTGTGTAAACAAAACAAAAGCCTACATGGGTTTCAGATTCTTGAGAACTGGTTCAGGCCTCCTGGAATAGAAGATAGTGTTTTGTTTTGCAGGTTAGGCCTTCTCGAAAATAAACTGCTTCATTTTGGAGTTGACTCCCTTTTGAAGAAAGCCCCTAGAATACTGAGAACACATGTTCTTTCAATCCTGGAAGGTGATATTGACTCAACTTTTATTTATTCTCTACAACTCATGTTTTGGTTTATTTATAATGATGAAAAGCATAAGTAAACATGGATTGTTATTTGACATCTTCAAAGATGTTTGGAGAAAAGCATTTCTGACACCTTTTCTAAGCACATAAGAAAATGCTATTCTGAGCTGGAGCACTGGTCTTGTTACCTGGATTTCGTCTGTGGCAGTTACTCTACTGTCACTAATTAGGAATTGTATAATTTACTGTTTACTCTTGGCCAGATAATTCTTGCAATAAAATGCATGCACTAGTAATCTACCTAGTAACAGAGTTAAAATAGTCTAATTTTCAAAGATTTTATTTCTATGTCGCCTCTTCTCTGGTTATTCTTATATATATATTTGAGGATATATATTAGAACCATAAAATGATTGCTTTGACAATCAGAGCAGTTCCTTGTATCAATCAGGATCCAATCAGGAGACAGAAACCTCAATAATTATTTTTTCAGTAAAGCTTTTAGTTTGGAACCATTTTAAATTTATAGAAAATTTGCAAAGATAGTAGAGTTCCCATATACCTGCATCCAGTTTTCCCCCTTGTTAATGTCTTACCATTAGTTTGTCAAACTGAGAAGTTGATATTAGTACATCACTGTTAAACTCCAGGCTTCATTTGTATTTCATCAGTTTTTCTGTTGATGTCTCTTTCTGTTTCAGATCCAAATCCAGGGCACCACACTGCTTTTCATTGTCCTGTCTTCCCTGACTCCTGATCTGTGACAGTTTCTCAGTTATTGTTTTTCCTAACCTCGATAGCCTTGAAAAGCACTGGCCAGGTATCCTGTAGAATGCCCCTCAGTCAGTGTTTGGTGTTTTTCTCATGGTGGGGTTATAGGTTTCGAAAGGAATACCACGGAGTTGACGTGCCCTTCTCATCACATCATATCAGGGGTTTCATGACATTCATATGACATCACTGGAGATATCATCACTTGGTTACCCTTCATCACTTGCTGATGTGTAGTGTTTGTCAGGTTTCTCCACATAAAGTCACTATTTTTTGCTCTCCCTAATCTGTTCTTTAAAAAGCAAGTCACTAAGTCTAGCCTTCCCTTAAGGTGAAGGGCAGGAATTAAGCTTTAGTCTTCAAGGGGTGAGTGTCTACCTGTGCTATTTGGAGCTCTTTTTGAGGAAGATTTGTCTTTCCCCTATTCATTCAATCACTTATTTATATCAGTATGGGCTCATATACAATTATATTGATATTTTGGTTTATACACCAACAGTACGTTATTTTTTTTGCTCAAGTTGTTCCAGCTTTGGAGATTGGGTATTCCTTTGGATGGCTCTGTGTCCTGTTGACATGCCCCTTGCATTCTGTTTGTTTCTGCTGATTTGTTTTGAGCACTTCCTTACTTTCTGGTACTACAGGATACTCCAAGCTTATTTTGTGTTTTTCCTGCCTCAGTCCTAGAATGAGCCATTGGAAAATGGTATTTAGAAACGAAAATCCGTGTGCTGGGAATGCTCATTGCTACTGGGACACATAGTAACTTTAACAGGGAGAGTTTATTCAGAAGTATTATGAACTACCACAGGGGATTGGAGTAATGAGGGATCGGCTAGTAAGAAGTAGATAGCACTCAAGACAATGCAAGGGCAACTGACATAAGGAGCAGCCTATACTCTTAGGGCTGAGATAAAGTGCCCCAAAGGAAGCCCCACCGGGGTGTGATCCAGACCTCGTTAGAGAAGGCACGTCCACAGCTCACTGAATGGCAGAGAGGCTGCCGGAGTACTGTTCTTGCAGAACTTGCTGGAAATCTGCCCTCCAGGACACTTGGGAAAGCTTTGGATAGAGAAGTGTCTGCTATCAAAGCCCCAGGGGTACCCAGGGACAGTTGCTGGCTCATGGGTTCTGCAGTGTGTTGCAGGAGCTGGATGCTAACCAGCTGCCTGTGCTGCAGGACCTAGCGCTGGGCTGCAGAAGCTGCCCCTTTTGCAGAAACGGTGCTCAGTGAAAGCTGCCACACAGTCAGATGCTGCAGAAGCCAGTCCCATCGTGCTTCCAGGGCAGGCCCTGGGGGCTGGAGAAGCCACGTGCGCTTCAGGAGTCAGTTGAGCTAGCACACTGGAACGCCACGGACAGCTTTCCTCCTGGAATGTCTCTCCCGTGCCCTCTAGAGAAGATGCTTCACACTCAGCTAGCTGGAAAAGGAAGACTATCTAAAGGGCCCAGATCCATTTTTGTAGAGCCCGCAATGAAGGAAAAGTTCAGTACTGAGAGGCAATAAAGTGATAGCCATTGCAGTCCATGCCTTTGGTTACTCGGCTCCTCTATGCACACTTCTACACACATTTTGTCTAGATACTAAAGTTAATGTCCAACAACTTGTTTATTAAATAAAATAAAAATGAAAAGAGAGGGAAAAGAAAATAACATCTACAAATGAATGTATTCATATAACAAGCAAATAGAAACTATTAAAAACTGCAGCAGGCCCCTGTTCTGTAACTAGTCACAAGGCTGTCATTGTATATGCACCTCCCTTCTCCATTCAGCATTGTGTGCCCACCTTTCTCAGCCCAGAGCCTACCTGCTTGGGGCTCCTTACATGGTGGAGTGATTTCAGCCCCCATTCCTGAAGGACCTGAATTCTCAGTTGTCTTACCTTTAAATAAATTATTGATATTTTCTGTTAACCTTTCTTAGTGGGCATGGAATTACTAAGAGGTGCCCCATATCAGAGTTTCTTGGTTTCATGTAGCAACCCAACTTCCTCTTGAAAATCAGGATCAATCATTACATCCAGAAGAGTAAGTACTTTATTTACAGTAAGAGGCTAAAATGACCAGATGGCCGTAAATTGATAACTGTCACCCAGAACTATCTCTCTGTATTTTCCCCCCTCATATACTCAGGAGATTAAGGGACTAACAGATACCTTCATATGTACAGGTTCACAAAGGCATCCCTTGGAAATTTAATCTGCTCACTTTGTCAGTGGAGGGCAGGGTTCCTATATGTGATATATAGTCAGAATTCCTGGTCTCAGTGTATTCTCTGTATAAAAAACCAGGTGTGTCAGAGAACTGTACAGAGTTTGTTCCCCCCGGAGTGAAATCAAGATTTATTTGACTAGACTCGGACATATTGCTTCTTTTTAAATTTGATGAAATGATTTTTTTAAAAAGCACACACATATTTTACTTTTATTGGCATCCTAATGTATACCTTAGCCTATATGACATTAATCTATCTTACCTCCATCTCTCTTCGCTCCTCTCTTTCCTATTCTCTCTCTCTCTGTGTTACCCCGTTCCCTCATCAATCTCTCTGTTCCATCGTCAGTCCTCTATTCCTATTCCTCCCTCACTGGATGACAAACAACTCCTGGAGGGCAGGGGCTGTGTGTTATTAATCTCTTCAGGCTCCATTGTGCCCGGTATGTGGTTGGAGCACAGTAAATGTTTGTTCCATTTAATTAGATTAAATGAACCGTATGATTCTCTATGATTCTGAGAAGGTCATTTGTGTATTCATGAGTGATTACTGTGTGCAAGGAACTGTATTGGATGCTGGGGATGAGGAAACAAATGTGGGACAAAGCTCATGTTTGGAGAAAGGTAGGCAGCAGCATGAATGTCTCATTGTGAGGAAGAAAACAGCCTCAGTCGTGGCGGTGGATTGAGGAAGCCTAAGCGGAGTTGGGCAAGGTAGTGTGAGGCTTTCTGGGTGCAGTAGGGCAAGAAGGGCCTCGTGTATTGCTGTGGGTGAGGGGGAAGGAAAAGAAGCTGATACAGACTACTCATCCAGAAAGTTAGCTGAGAAGCCAACGAGGAGGAGCAAAGAGGGAAGTTAGTGAAAGGCAATGATGGCTCACGGGAAGCTTTGTGTTTGTTTGCTTTTGTTTATGTTTTTCGGTGGAAAAGGTTTAGAGGCTTGAGCAGAAGGTGAAAGAAAAGGGAGGGAAGCTGGAGATTCGGTTGAGAGAGAAAACCATTTAATTGAAGGAACAAGGCTCCTTAGGAGACAGTTGGGAGGTGGGATCAGATCCCAGGAACTGATTGGCAGGAAGAAGTACTTCCCATTCCCAACAGAATGAGCAGGAAACAGTGTCGGTCAGGGATGTCCATAGGTTTCTAGTGTCAGAGGTGCTAGTGGGTGAGGGAGTCCATATTTGGTGACCTTTCTTCATCCTCTTGGTAAACTTGGAGGAGAGATCATCTGCTGATACTAAGGGGAGCAGAAGTTGGGTCACATTGATAATGCCAATGACTGTTCTCTTTCACTGAGCACTTAAAATGTGCCAAGCATCAGTAAAAGGGCTTTATAGGGATGACATTTAATGCTCACAACAGACAATGAAATGGTTACAATTCTTGCTCCTATTTTATGGATGAGTGAATGGTGGTGCAGAAAAATTAAATGACTTGCCTAAGTTGATACACCTAGTAAACAATGGAGACAGACTCACATCTCACTGAGAGCCATTAACTTCAACCACAAGGGTATGGTGCCTCCAGAAATTGGAAAGGAGGTTTGGTGAAAGTGACAAGGGGCACTGAGAGAAATGAGAGCAGGAGGCCGGGGTTGAAAACACCAGACAAATATTAAAATAAAATTTCTGAGAGAGGCTGAGGGCACACTAACATTAGAGATGGGGAATTCCAAAGGACACCATTTTGGTTGGCCTCATTTGTAATTTGTAATTTCCTCATTTGTAATATTAAGAACATTGGGCCAGATTATATGTACCACCCCTTTCAAGTCTGTGTTTCTATGAGTGATTGACTCCGATAGCTACATACATGCAATCCCCACGACCTTTCTTAGTGTTGGAAACCCTTTAAAGCTTTTCTATGAGTTACAATAACACATTTGTTCTCCCAACCTATATACTCCTATTTATGATTTTCTAAACGTCTATAGAGAAATTTATTTCTCCTCTGCTGTAGGGCACATTCAAAACTCCTGGGAAAGTACTAAACCAGCCAGCAGCCAGCAGCCAGCAAGTAGTTCTCAAATGCTTGTTCCCCAGGCTTTTGACATTAGGACCAAACAGAGGCAAAAGTGGAAATTAAGTTTGGTTTAGAAAATCAAAACTAGAGTTGTATTGTCATCAATAGCATGTCTGGTTAAATGTACTCAGAAGTAGTGGAAACATGCCTAGGAGGCAAGACTAGCTCACACACTTTCAGGTACCACATTAGGAACACTGATAACCTTTTTTTATAAATAAAGAAGGCACTCCGCAAAGCACTAAGTAGTAAGACTTTGCTTGCAGGATATTCAAACTGGGGAGTCCATTTGAAGGCTGTTACAGGCCAGAAATCATAGGCACAAAAGCTGACTTATTCCCTAGCAAGATTTGTTGTAAAGGTCTATTGACTGGGCACAATAGTCTGATCGATATTGTCTGGGAGAGAAGGCACTCAGAGCCCAGTCCTGGAGGCAGGTCATTAACATGCCCATCTCTCTGTCAGAATTACTTTAGAAATCAGGTTGATGGAGCAGCAAGAATAAGAGTAGATCATTGGGCTTCGGGGCACGGGGGCAGGGCATTGATGATGGGTGGGAAGGATTGAGTTCACAATGGTTGAGCAGAACTGCCCGAAAGCGGTTTCACTGACGGATTGCCCAAATATTTTGATAGAGGTTACAAACAGAAACTGCTGATTTTGCCTTCTAAAGGAGCCTAAGATCTGGGCTGTGCTTGGTTACTCTCTGGATGGGCAGAGCGCCTCCTCCCCGCCTTCCTCCAACCCCCAGATTGGAAATGAATGGCAGCAGTCTCAGCTGCTCTCCTCTCTGAGCTGTTTCTGAGCCTCACTTCCCTCATGCTTCAAATAAGGGTGAGAGTACCTACTTCCTTTTCTTGTGAGGATTAAATGACACAATACCCGCTCAGTGCTCGGCGCTGTGCCTGGCAGCATAATAATGGCGGAATAAATGGTACTTTCACTTTCTTGTGTGACGCACGGGGCTACCACCAGACTTCTTCACAGCAGTCTGGTCTTTAGACTGGACAGTGGATGGGGTGGCTCTTTGTGGCCATCTCATTTCGTCCTACAGGCGACACCCTTCATTAGCAGAAACCTCTCTGCCCATAGTCACTTGCCAGGAGGCTTCCCAAGAAACCCTAGTGAAGGTTTTACTTTGTTGTTGTTTTTGTTGTTGTTGTTTTTTGTTGTTGTTGTTGTTTTTTGTGTGTGTGTGTGATTTCCAACATCTGACCATGGATGTCCATCCTTACCAGATGAATTCGGGTTTACATTGCTTCTGGCACAGTAAGAGCACTGTAGACATTTATGTTCCTATGCTAGTCAGTTCACTTGCAATGGGTGTGAAGACAAGGCTGGGCTGGCATGTTATTTAACCCTACTCGACATCATTTATTGTTTTTTTTTGTTATTATGTTGTTGTTTCATGTAATATCCCTTGACATCAATTTATCAGAAAATCTTGGTTCAACCTCAAAATATGACCAAATCTAACCTTTTCTCATTGTCATTAACATGCCCATCTCTGTCAGAATTAGTTTAGAAATCAGGTTGATGGAGCTGCCACCCAAATACAAGCCACCATCCTCTTCTTAATTAGAGGCTAAATTGGTTTATATTAAGACTTATATCCTTCCCTGTGTTCTCACAGACAGCAACTTAAAATATCTTCTATGTTTTGATTAATTTGGAAGCTCTAGATATTTTATCTTTTTTAGTAGCTAAATATATTTATTTATTTAAAGTAATTTTTATTTTTCAATTACAGTTGATGTACAGTATTATATTAGTTTCAGGTGTATAACCCAGTGAATAGATATTTATATAGCTTACAAAGTGATCACCTCAATAAATTTAGTACCCATCTGGCACCATACATAGTTATTACAGTATTATTGACTATATTACATATGCTGTAGTTTATATCCTCATAACTATTCTGTAACTACCAACGTATACTTCTTATTCCCTTTACCTTTATCACCCATCCCACCTCTACCCCCCTCCAATCTGGAAACTATCAAAATGCTCTGTGTCTATGAGACTGTTTCTTTTCTACTTGTTTATTTTGTTTTTTATATTCCACATAGAAGTGAAACCATATGGTATCTGTCTTCCTCTGTCTGAGTTGTTTCACTCAGCACAATATCCTCTAAGTCCATTCATGTTTTGCAGATGGCATTATTTCTTTCATTTTTATGGCTCACTCATATTCCATTGTATATATGCACCATTTCTTTATTCACTCATCTGTTGATGGACACTTATGTTGCTTTCATTTCTTGGCTATTATAAATAATGCTTCAATGAGCATGTGGCTATATATGTTTTTTGATTTAGTGTTTCGGGTTTCTTCAGGTAAGTACCCAGAAGTGGAATTGCTCTTATAATTGGTTATCACAATTGTCTCCTTGCTGCAGCATCTACTTGGGCCCCACTAAAGTCAGTTCTCCCTAGTGAGACCAGGTGACCTGTAAGTGTATATTGTATAATGCACACTTATTATACATTATAAATTCCAATGGGTTAAATCTGAAAAGAAAGAAACATCAATTGAGCTATCAGTTGTTAAAGTATGTATACATTTTGGGGACACCCTGTGTATAAGCAATGTATTTGGAGAAGTTAAGAAATGATCAGAGGTCTTCCTTAAACCAGTGGTCGCCAACTTTTTGGACCTCATGGACCACCAGTTGGCGACCGCTGCAGTCTAGAGAAAGGCATGACCTAAAGTCTTTCCTCCAGGGGCCTTAAGGTAGCTTAGGCTCCTGTGGCTTTAGGATTCACCTCGGCTAGTATCTTGTAGGCTCACTCATCTTTGGTGACTTAGCAGAAGTTCCCTTCCTTGCCTACTAATTGGAAGCTGCCCTGAAACTAGATGCCAGGAGACATGCACCAGATGTAGTTTCCATGAACATTGAGGAAGATGTGGATGTGGGAGCTCCTCAGACTCAAGAGAGGAAAGGTCGTAGTATAAGCATCATGATTCTAACTCATATGGGGTGTGACTCCTGAAATGGTGGCCCCAGGACTATGAGAGGTTTTGAAAGTCAGCCCTAATTTGAGTGGAGAACGCTTAACAATTTCTCATCAAAACTTGCACATATTACTTTTCAAGGTGCACATTTTGTATGACAGTATGGAACTCAGCTGTTAATTTGTACCCAAATGATGCATAAACTAAGAAATAAGGCAAATAAATTCAAACTACAAGTTATTTCAAATCACGTATCAACCATTTTCTCATGGCAATAATGTGCTTCCTGGTTGTTCTGCTTAGAGTGAAATAATGATACCATGTATATTAGGTGATCCTATAGCCTCACTTGTTACCCCACCTGTAAAATGGAGTAGATTAATACCCGATTTTAATAGAGATACATACATCTCCTTTATGAGGTTATGTTGTTAATTGGCTGAAATTAAGTCCTCTGATTTATTATATGATTAAATTCATTTGAAATATGATGTTGGAGGAGAGCTCTATTGATACCATGGACCACCAGAATGATGAACAAGTGGCTTCTAGAGCAAATTAAGCCAGAAACATCACTGGAAGCAAATGGACAAAACTGAAGTTGTCCTACAGGGCACATTATGAGAAGGTAGGGATTTTTTGGAAAAAAAAATAATGCTGGGAAAAATCGAAGGCATCAGGAAAAGAGGAAAACCAAATATGTGTTGGGTTGACTCTATAAAAGAAACTACAGCCATGAGTCTGCAGGAGCTAAGCAGGGCTGTTAAGGACAGGACATTGGGGACCTCACTCATTCATAGGAGTCAGAGGTGATGCAACGGCACATAACACACACATATCTTTTATGATCATATCTGGTTTCTTATTGCTTGTGATTGTCAAAGCATTTTTTTAAATATTAGTAAATTTCTTCAATGCAAATAATAAAAAAAACAACTAACCACAGTTTTTCCTTTTTGGTCAAAATTCCCCTCCCCCTCCCCCAACCCCATATACATACACACTTTTAAATCATTTTACCAAACTAGTATTATATGAAATATTAAAGGGTCTTCTTGAAGAAGAAGGGGAAAAAGATAAAAAACATGAACAAGAAAATGGCAATAAATACATATCTATCAACAGTTAAATCTAAAAAAACAAAAAGAGCAGGGAACGAACTGAGAACCAGGCAGAAGGAGACAGAGGAGACTTTAACTTGATCTGCAGTATTTTATTTCTTGCATTAAATGTTGAAGCAGATGTGATGGGATGTTCACAATAGTTAATTCTAGGTTGTGGATTCATGGGCCTTTGTTATAGCGCTACTTATAGTCTTCTACAGTTAAAAAAATTTTTTTCTCAAGAAAATTATAATAAATTTTTCAGACCATCCAATTAGCCTTGAGGGTTTGAGGGCTGGTTTTCTTACTATGAGATTTTAAACAAAACATTTAAGACCTCTGCCCTCTGGCCTCTCACATCCAGAGTGAAGATACTAAGTACTTTGCCAGTGATGGTCCTTAGTGCTTATCCTTCAGTGCTCACCTCAAGCCCCATCTCCTCTGGATGCCGTCCCCCCTCTGCCCAATGGTACAATGTGCCTAGGTCCTCTGGGTTCCTTGAGCATCCTACACACAGAAACACTTACTAGTACATAATCGTTTGTGATAAACCTCACTGTGGGCCAGTCTCTTCTAGTAGATAAAGAAATCTTAGCCATAGAACATGTCTTAGGCAGGAGCAAGTAGTAAGTGCTCAACAAACAGAACTTAGTAGCCATAGGACATGCTTAACACATTTGTAATGAAAGAATAAATGAGCAAAGAACAAAAATATGGCAAGACTTTCTAAAGTAAGACATCCTGTGGTGGCCCCTGAGGTGGTTATTATTCTTTTGACTTTAGTGAGTAAATGTAATCCCCCCCAAATCCCTTACTCAATCCCAGCCTACAGTGTGTGTCCTTGAGGTTTCCCTACATTGCGAACAGGTTCATCAGTGTGTTCTCATAGAGAGACATCAACATCTGTAGTTAGATACACCGAAGAATAAATATTTCACGCCCCCTTTGCTGGTTCATAATTTGAGAGAAACACACACTGAAATTATAACATGACAGTGTTTCTTTGAAAATCTATGTAGCAAACATTTTTTAAAAGAAGGAAAAAGGTCTTCCCTCAGCACTGAATGATATTCATATAAACAGCCCTGGTGGTGTCCACAGCGATGCTGGCACCGTGTCAGCTCTCCAGTGGGGCGTTTTGACATGTGAGGGACATGGGGCTTTGGTGCTTTCAGAGGATCTGGAAAATACATTTTTATTGTTCTTCTTCATGGTTGGAGAGGCTTTCCAGAGTTGTTTTATTTTTAAAGCATTGATGTTTTGAATGAGGATCTTTTCTTCTACAGTAACAAAGGGAATGACACAGCACAGCCTTGTTAGCCTGAAGCACGGGGAACAAAATCACAGGAGATAAAAGACACTGGGGGACCAAGGCTTAGGAAGAAAGGGTGTGTGTTTCAGGAAGAACTGTTTTTCTGCCCTTCGAGACAACAGAATATTATTTCGATCTCTTCTAAAAGACACACTCTGTAGAGATACTTTCTTAAAAGCAACTTGTTTGTGCTTTGCCTGTATGTTAGAATACAAAGGGTTGCATTTCCTTCCTTAGTAATTTCTCTCATAGTCACAAACTTTCCTCTTTAAAGTCAATGGAGAACATCACGGCAAAATTCCATGTAAAAATATATTTTCGAATTAGTATAGCTGACTGATATATTCTAATAGATACTTGACATTTATACCTTAAGAGGACTTATAGTCTTAGTTACTTCAAAGAGCAACCCTGGTGAGGGTAGTTATGTATTATCAGCTGACATCACTTTCTCTATGATAAACTTGAGTTCTGAGATTCAATACATTATCCTGCGTATCTGGTAGAGAAGTATTCACAAGGTTCTTGAACCTCATATAATTCTACAATATTGATATTTTAGATCCCAGAGGCTTTAAATGAAGACCCCCCCCCCCCACACACACACACAAACCATACACACCCAGAAATCAAATCCAAAAACAAGAAGCAATGAATAAAAACTGAATTGCTCATTCATCTAGTTTGTTTAGACCTAACACAAGTACACAGAATTAGGCACCTTTGTTGTTCTCTATAATGCAGAATCAATTGCTTTTAAAAAGCATCTTATATTTCAAAATGTGTCTCAAGACCGCTCTGTGGTCTTAGTGGGCCTAGATTACCTGAGGAAAAGTTAAGTCATTGGGATTGGTGCATACTAATATGGCCAGATGCTCCAGATTTTATTAATGACTTTTTTTTTTCATGCTAAGGAAGGATGACTATGATTGTCTGTTTGTAAGTTTCTCCTTTCCCATATCTGGGCCTCATGGCCTATCCCTCTCCACACATTAATTTTTCAGCAAGTGGGAAATTTCTAAATCCTGTTTTGAACTGGCAACTAAGAATACAATGTAAAATGCAGGGTTTCATTGTACAGCCGAGCCTTTTCCAGATGGCCTTGTAAAAACAGATGAAAAGGGTGATACCAGGGCTTGTTTTTACTTCATGGAACTACTGGAAAATTTGTTTTTGAAATTCGCATAGTGAGAACCAAGTTGTCTTTTTGGGCATGAATGATTCATGCAAGACAAACAAATAATACAAACCAAGGACAGGCCTGCTACTCCTGCTTCATATGCACTGGAGGATGTTTTTCTTGAGTGTCCTTCCTGAGATGTTCCAATGTGCCAACCATGGAATAAAATCTCTGCTGCTATTAGGTCTGTGCCGGGTCACACATAAGAAGTACTTTTTTGTAATTAGTACGTTCTACCATCTCCATTTTACAAAAGAAAACGAAGTGTAACAAAGGTCAGGGACTGGCTCCAGGTTCCATGGCTATGAAGTGCCGGTGGCCTGGTTGGAGTCCCCTCTGTCTGATGCTAGATCACTGTTCTCCGCATTGAGCCAGTTGCTGATCAGTGAATTTTGTAACAAGGTGAACCTGAGGGTGAACATGACTCCATCACTCCTTTCTCAATGAGATAATTATTTCATCCTTTCCCTTCCTTTTTTATTTTTATTTTTTGATGGAGTCCTTTGAATGAAACAATGTATTAGCATGCCCTTGTTCCTTCTCAGTTTGGCATTTCTGTTGATCTCTAATTGTGCTCCTTTTCTTATTCTTTGTTTACACAAAGACAAGAGATGTACTAAACTGTCTCCCTTTTGTTCAAAGATTTTCCCTCAGGCCTTGTTTTTGTTAATACCATTTGTGGCTGTGGACCTGTTGGGGCATTCCTGATCAAAACCATTCTGATGAGCAGGCTACCACCACTCTGAAGATGGGGATGTCGTTCAGGCAAACAAGTGTTGTTGCTCAAACACATGTGAGACTTTTGTCCTGGAATGACCCCCTTTGGAAACCAGGCAGAAGCAGTGAATGTGCACTGGTGTGGGTTTTGTCATTGATGAGCATCATTCGCTCGGGATGGTCTGCATGGTGGGGGAAGATCCTGGCCCTGGAGGCCTTGAGAGGTTGGGGTTTATCCCTTGCTTCTGCCCCTTCAGCACTGAGTGACTTTGAGAAAATTATCATGAGTCCATTTTGCACATGAAATGTTGGAATAATTTTACCTGGTAACATTGAGTGTTATTGTGAAGTTTAAATAAAATAGCTGCATAAAGCTGACACACAATTGAAACTCTTCTCTTCCCTCCCTGCCCCCCCCCCCCCCCCTACTCCCATCCTTTGCACAGAACATTAGACGGAGGGTTTGAAGTGGGTTGGGGGAGGAAAATGTGCCTAGAATCGTTACAGTGGTTGTACAGGCTTCTCTGCTTGTGAAAGCTATAGTGATGTACATTTACCTTCATTCATTCATCAGATACTAGTGTATCTTGAGTGCCAGCCGTTCCCAGTGATAAGTGGATCTAGCTTTCAGGTCTGTGGACTCTGAAAGCTAATGACATCAATACTTTTACCACTACAAGTTTATTGGCATTTCTGTTTGCATAGAATCATTATCAACTCACAGAGGTCTTCAGATCTGAGCATCTCCTTAATTTTCTTTTCTTTTTGAGAAATGCCCTCTGTTCTTACTACTGAGGTAATTTCCTACCTCTGGTGCCCCTAAATATTGAGTCATGGGCTGAACCCCTAGGCTTGCTCATGAAAGGTCTTATCGTATGTTGCTCTACCTTAATGGATCATATTAGATGAAAAACATAATTATGGGATATGTTTAACCAAAATCTATAATTTCACTACTTCAAGAGCAGCATAGTCTCCTGAAAAGTGCTTGGACTTTGGTTTTCAGGAAGTCTTAGACTTGAATATTGATGCCACCATTTATTGGTTGGGTGTTTATGGACATTTTACCAAAATGTTCTCATCCGAAATATGTTCAATGTGCTAAATGTGATCCTGACACCCACCTTGTTGGAATTGGTGTCTAAAGCATGGAGCACAGGACCTGGCACAGGATAAATGCTCAGCAGATCAAACCGTTTAAAACCTAATGTTTTGCTTGCTCTTCTCATGTGCCAAAAGGAGACACGTAGAAAATGTAGAACATCTAGTTAATCCAAAGGAATAAAAGAAAAATCATATATGCTCTTAAGATCCAGAGATACCCAGTGGTACCATTTGAAAATGGAGCTTTTCCATATCTGTCTGTCTCTGTCCCTATCTTCCTCATATCTCTCTTCTCCTTCTTTCCCCAGTTATTAGGTACAAATATTATAATTGCAGATATTTGGCCATTTTTTCCCCAAATTAATGACAGTTTAATCTGGTTCATTTTAATATATTGCTCAAATAGAATCATGTGGAGCATACTGTTTTTAATGTACTTTTTATAATTATGATATTGCTAACATCTTTCAAATTCATTAAATATTCTTCTGTAAAACCACTTTTAATTGATGCATAGTATTCCATTCATTATATGACTTTACCAAAAATAATTGTCTTCTATTACTAGAAAATTGGCTGGTTTTTAGTTTTTTGTTATTATAAAAGGCATTGAGATAAGCATCCTTATAGCTTTGGAGGGAGTAAAATGTAGAATACAGGCTCTGAAGACAGGTCTTGTGCCTCACTGCTCACTACCTGTGTAACTTTAAGCAAGTCATTTGGGACATAGTTCCTTCATCTAGAAAATGTAGATAATAGACCCTGGGTGTTTGGCTTAGTGGATAGAGCATCGGCCTGTGGACTGAACAGTCAAGGGTACATGCCCAGGTTGCTGGCTCAATCCCCAGTAGGGGGTGTGCAGGAGGCAGTCAATCAATGATTCTCTCTCATCATTGATGTTTTTATTTCTCTCTCCCATTCCCTTCCTCTCTGAAATCAATGAAAATATATATATTTTAAATGTAGATAACAGGACTCTGTCAGGTTACTGTGCTTTAGAACAGTGGCTATGGGTGCACTGTAACTATTATTAATTAATCATGATAAATTGTTATTGTCTTTACACACATACATTTATTTATTTTGGAAAAATACCAAAAGAGGAATTTATGAGTGAAGGGCTTTAGATACACTTTTCCAGACTAATCTATAACATGGATGTGGTAACCTGTTCTCCTGTAGTACAGCCTAAGAGTGCTGGTTCTGCCCACCTGGTGTGGCTCAGTGGTTGAGCATCGACCTATGAACCAGGAGGTCATGGTTCAATTCCTGGTCAGGGCACATGCTAGGGTTGCAGGCTTGAGCCACAGCTGGAGCTGTGCAGAAGGCAGCCAATCGATGAAGTTTCTCTCTCATTGGTGTGTCTATCTCTCTATCCTCTTCCTTCCTCTCTAAATATCAATAAAAACATATTTTTTTAAAAACAACAAAAAGAGTGCTGGTTCTCACAAAAAGGGAAAGGTTATCATCATCACTGTATCAGCCTCATCTTTACCATTACCTTGCTTCATGCCTTAGGTTGTGTAGTCTTGTGTTTGATATCCCTGAAATCAGAATGCATCTAACCATATTGTCAGCAGGGGCTGCCATGACATGGTAGTACGAAACCTTCTGTTAACAACTGCTAAGGTCAAGAAAGGGTGTCAGTATGTCTAAATGCCTATGAAATTCAGTCTTATTCGAGAGATATGAAGAGATATAAGTGGATGTCATAGAATTTATATAATGCTCTTTTCAGAGAGCATCTCAGATTGGGTCTCAGAAATGTACCTGAAGGCCTGAGGTATCTGGGCTGGGCTTGGAAGACTGGGGAAGACAGATGGAGGGAGAGGGCATGTTTAATATCTTTACTCTACTTATTTTTATACTTCCTTCTTGTTGCATGTGGTTAAGAGAGATGATAATGGCCATGATGCAATAGCGTAGAAGCCCAAGAAGGTGTTCATAGACATTTGCTATTTAAAGGCCTTTTGGCAGTTGCATGTATCATACTCTCTGAATGTAATACCTCCTGCAGCCTCCCTCCCCTGTTAGTGCCCCCTCTTTGTAGGTACAAATCCTCAGTCTTTACCTAAATATGGCACACTCTGCTTTTAAGTCCAAGCTTAGATATTGTTTTAGCTGGGACGCCTTTCCCAACTCACCAGCGCTGGTTAAGTGTCATTTCCGTGGTTTCAGTTGCCCCTTGTCCATATCCTTACCTGACTGCTTATCCCAGGCTGTCTTACTGCCTAGTAACTTGATGCCATTGCCACTAAGCTGTAAGGTTGTAGAAGCAGGCGCTCTTTCGTTCTCCTATCAACTCTAGGCCTAGTACCGTGGCTGGCACACGACAGGTACTCAAGTTATCAACTGAGTGAATTTCAGCACCCAGCCCACGGATCCAACCTGTGGTGACTGTGCCATAGGGCTGCAGGGGGAGAGGAACCAGTGCTCTACAAGGTGTCGCTAAGGATTGCAGTGGGGACTGTAGTATAAAATTCCTTTTATTTCCAAGTCATTATGAGAGCTTAATAGAGCGAGCTGTCTGTGCTCACGTCTGAGACCCTTATGAAGCGTCTCCTGACACATCTGCAGGAGTCTGGGCACACCGCATCCGACAGCCCACTTCTGGCTGTTAGCACAGTAAGAGCTGAAAATGAGTCCTCGCTCTCTTACTTGCATTTGGGTTTTTTCAATTTAATCTGAATCAAAATCTTGTTCATTTACCTTTTGCTTTTATGATAGTCAAGCTACTTCAGTGTTAACTACATTTTCTTAAGTGGTCAGTGACCAGCCCAGTCACTGTTTCTTGAGAAGCAAAACACTTCCCCTTTGAGATCAGAGCGAGATGTTAAGTAAAATGAATCAGATGATTTGAGTTCAGATTCTTTCAAGACTGCCTTTCCAGGCACAGTACTTGAACTCAGGATAATTGGTTAAGCTTGGTGCCAAACATAAGGAAGCCATTCTGCCTATTGTGTAGGAACCAGGGAAGAAAGCTGGCTTTTGTGCAATGAACCGTGTCACTCCCTGGGATCCGTTGAAAAATGGATGCGTTGACGTGGTTAAATATGACAAATGAAGAAAGGAAGGAAGTCACAGTGATGCCTTAATTCAAGCCAGGCTTCTGTGTCCCACTCTTCCACTTCTTGACTGTTTGTCTGTAAACTTCTGTATGTGGATTTCCCCCCAGCATAGCCCCTGTTGGTGACCAGTGAATACATTGTGAGGCCCATATATGAGGGGCCTTTTAGGGAAACACAGCCCCCATGTATCAGGGGCCTTTTAGGAAAATACAGCCCGAGGGGAGAAGCTGTCACTTCAAAGCATACCACAGTGCTTAGATAGAGCCAGGAAATTCACCATGTCTGCATGATAATATTCCTTTAAAAGCCCAAAACCCTTTCTTTGATGCTGCTAGTTATCAATCCCTGCTATATACTTGCTTCTATCATGAGATATATTTAGGCTTTTCATTTTTGTTTTTGAATTGAATCCCAAGAAAATAGAACTGGTCTCTCTCTGCCTGGCTGTTCTGCTGGGGGAGAAGCAGTTGAATGGGATGTGGAAATGGGTCAGAGGAGAGGAGAGACCAGCTCTGACCCCTGCACCTTCTTCCTGCCACTCACCTGTTGTTGTCAAACATTCTGCAAAACACATGGGCTCAGCCCACGCTTACACAGTGTCACAGTGGGGAACCAGCACTCTAACTCATCATGATTTTTTTTAATGCCTTTGACATCATCTTGGTGCCCTTATGAAGGTAATTGTGTTAGCTAAAATTATTTTTTGTGTCAATCAATTAATCCTCTATTATACATAAGGGGAGAAAGTAGGTATTTAGTATCTGACGCTCCTGGAAGTTGAGAGGATATGGGAACTTGGAGAGGGTTTAGCAAAGAAAATGAGTGAAATTGAATAAACTTAAAAAAAAATAAGTGAAAGTATTGGGACTATAGTATCTAGTCTAGCAAGAGCAAGATCAAGGATGCATTCATATTCCAGGGATAAGATCATTTATAATATGGAGAACAGTGGTGAACTGACTGTACTGTAAGGAGGACAGGAGAAAAAGGGATCAAATTACAGGATAGCAGATTTGACTTACGTGGAATGAAGATTTTTTCCTTACTCTTAACATCAATGGGCCAGGGAACACATCGTAAAGGACTATGGAATTCATTTTAGTGGGCCTTAAAAACAGGATAGATTCTCCCTGGGATCACTGAGAGGATGTAAAGGAACATACAGGTAATTAAAAAAATAAAATCCTAGATTGAAAGAGTTAGAATTGAAAAAAAAAATTCTTTATCCTTATCCATAAGCAATAAAAGAAACAATTCATATGAATAACAATTAGGCTTAAATCTCATCTTGGAAAGACCACCTAATCTTATTTTCTGAAAGAACATTGTGAGTTCTTAGGTAATTGCTTTCTTGATCTGCTTTAGGCTCAAGAATTCTCTCTCATTGTTTTTAATTGTGTTAAAGTATGTTTGCTAAAGTACTAATGAGACCAAAGCCATACTGATTAAAAACAGAAATTATTCAATTCAACCTTTTGATAGTATGGAATGAAAGGTAGGTTCTCATATTGGAAGATGAATCCTGTATGTCTAATTTGTTGTTTGCCTAATTTTCGTTTGTTTTCTTCCTCAATAGTTCATTTCAGGCCTGTTGAAGTTATAACATTTTTATGAAATGAAACTTTTTTTTCCATAAAAGCAATTTATCCTAAGAGCTCTAGGCAGGGTGCATCTTCCCTTGTGATTTTTATAGCATCTAATTAATAAATAAATGCACGACTGGCTAAGCAATGCATATGAAGAGTAGGTTTTGCTTATAATCACCCTTTATAATTTTTAGACTGTTTGGGGTTGAGGTTTTTTTCCCTTCCCCACTCCCCTTTTCCTACTCATTGACTTGAATTACAGCCACTCTTCCTTTTCTTTGCAACTGTACTTTTAAATCTATCTTTCAAAAGTTTTTTTCTGCCTTTGGCTTACCTGGTTTCATGTATTTATTTCGTTATTTACTGTCGATTTTCTGTTTCATTGTTGTCTTATTTTTAAAATAAGTCAATGAATTTAAACATTTTAGTCAAAAATTTTCCTGCCTTTTCTGCTTATGTCCCAGTCACACATATTTTGATAGATACTTTGAAAACAGATCAGCTTAGAGAGAGCTCAGCTCAAACCCAGAGCAAGGCCAGTCCACTCCTCCACTCTGCCTGTGGGTCCCCTCTTGGTCTTCATGATCACACACTGAGGTCAGGCCCCTCACTGACCTGACCTCCTGCCATTCCTCTCGCCTGGTACTCCTGCCTCTCACTGTCAGCTCCTTTCTGCCCTTTCCTTACACCGTAGCCAGTGACCTTACTAGGAGCCATATCCGCAGTGTTCCTCGTTGCTTAAAATCCTTTACTACCACTTCCTTGTCCAAAAGATGCAATCCAACTTCTTAGTGTGCATAAACGCCCTGTATGAGCCGACCATTGACCATTCCCACCTGCCTGGCCAGCCTCATCTTCAAACCGCGCCCCCACACACGCACCCTCCCCTAGCCAACCACTCTCACACCAAACTCCACACTCGGGGGCAGGGAACAGGCTGAGCAAGGCATGGAGTGGAACATGTAGCTGAGCTTCAGCAGTGGAGTGATGGGAAGTGGCGCACCTAGTGCTGAGCATCGGTGTGTGAGGCATTGCCCTGGGTGGGTGCTGGGGCCCTGACACCCAGCTAAGGAATGGCGGTGGAGGGGTCATTAAGCCGTTTTCTCTGAGGAAGAAAGGAAAGCTGATTCTGAAGAGGTTGCCATTACCCTGCCCACACTCTGATGCCCTCGTGTTTCTTTCCTCCATCTCAGCCTGCGATGGCGATCACTGGGGGCCGCACTGCAGCAGCCGGTGCCAGTGCAAAAACAGGGCCCTTTGCAACCCCATCACGGGGGCCTGCCACTGCGCCGCGGGCTTCCGAGGCTGGCGCTGCGAGGAGCGCTGCGAGCAGGGCACCTACGGGAACGACTGTCACCAGAGATGCCAGTGCCAGAACGGAGCCACCTGCGACCACGCCACAGGAGAGTGCCGCTGCCCGCCCGGGTACACCGGAGCCTTGTAAGTGACAGACCCCTCCCTGCACTCATGCTGCTGCTGCCATCTTATTCCTGTGCTTCTGTTTCTCTTGCTGCCTGAGGAGTCACTGAGAGGGCAGGCATCCAGGCACAGAGGTGGGATCAGCAGTGATGGCCACCAGGTGATCCTGCTGTTTGACCCTTGAGCACCAGAGCCCAGCAGAGTCTCAGGGCCAGTTTCCATGCTTTGCTTTGAGCAGAACAAGGATAGAGCGGGCCAGGATGTTGGGCTGGATGGCCAGTTGCGGGTTGCTGGGGCAGAGTTGAAGTTCCGCTTTGATTCTCCCACAGTCACATTCCTTTTACACCACTGGTGCTAATGGTCCACGTTTTCCTGTTCGTGTGGCAAATTAATTAGCTGGATAAAACTGGATGGGTTCAGTGCCTTAGAAAAGAGGAAAGGGAGAAGTTGTTAGAAATAGCCCAGGATAAAAGGAGAACTGGGTTAATTAATGCCTATAGGTACGTATGTTGCTTTGTGAATATAAAAGTCTATGTATCACATCTGTATAGGATGGTTAACTGCTTCCGGAGAACAACGAAGCAACTACTTAGCCTCCACTGTCTTTTGTGGGAAGGACATTTCTTCGCTTTGTACAGGTGGTCCCCCCCAACTTAACAATGCTCCAACTTAACGATTTTCAAATTTAGGCTGGTGTGAAGCGAGACACATTCAGTAGAAACCACACTGTGAATATTTTGAATTTTGATCTTCTCTGGGACTGCTGATGTGCTGTGGTAGTCTCTGGTGACGCTGGGCAGTGGCGCTGAGCCACAGCTCCCTGATCACGAGGGTAACCTCTGGTACTCTAGAGCATGTTCATTGTGTTAGGTGATTTTGCCCAACTGGAGGCTAATGGAAGTGTTCTGAGCACATGTAAGGTAGACTGCGCAAGCTATAATGTCTGGTAGGTTAGGTATATTAACTGCATTTTGAAGTTATGTTTTCAATTCACGATGGGTTTATTGGGATGTAATCTCATTGTGAGTTGAGCATCTGTGATAGCAAACAGAGTAAGAGGCAGAATTTGCCAAAAAAAAAAAAAAAAAAAAAAGTAGGAGATGGAAAAATCTTGTTCCCTTACTGAGAAAATTATAGTTGTAAATCATAGAACTAGAACTTGGGGGAAAATGGGGCTGATTAGGTAAATACTTCCCGCTGACAGTATTGGTGCTATAAAGTAGAGCTAGAGAAAAAGTGCATTAGCCTAGAAAGCCCTAATTTTCAGAAGAATGAATGACCATCCCAAATGATTTAATTGTTAATATTGCTTCTATGGGTTTTTATTAAGGCCACAATTGAATAGGTCTTTGGAAACTTGGAGCAGTTTCACCAGAGAGAAAAAATGACAAAGGCTTAGAGAAGAAGGTTGGTTCACACAATATGGCACAGAAGGTTAAAGGCATGGAAACCGGTCCATCTGAAGGAGAGGGTGCTGAAAATTGTTTATGAAAAATATGTGCACAGAGTGGAGATGTGCAAACATTTCAATCTCCTTCAAGGTTAGAACAAATGCACAAACAAAAGTAGATTTCCAGTGTAGCATGTGGGCTTTATGAAAGTTACATGGAAAGTTCCTGACACCAGGAGTGCTTTGCCAACCCGAGTCGTTCTTGGCACGCTCAGAGAGGACAGATTCTCCTCAAATTGAAATGGCTTCATCAGACAGTACCCTAAAACAAAAGGAAGGACCAGGTGACCCCTCAAAGACCCTTCCAGCCAATATGATCAACGCTGTCAGTGTTAATGAAACGAACAATGTTGAACAGAGAAAGCTGGTCTATTTTAGGACTCTGGGTGCTGTTGTGTCTGTGAACCTAAGGGCCGTGTGGTGGAATAAATAATGGTACCCTTTGTCACCCATTAATCCCTCAGCTGTGAGGATCTTTGTCCCCCTGGCAAGCATGGTCCACAGTGTGAGCAGAGATGCCCCTGCCAGAATGGAGGAGTGTGTCATCACGTCACTGGGGAATGCTCCTGTCCTCCTGGCTGGCTGGTAAGCTCCCTTCCTCCCTCCAAAGTCCCCTGCTTCAGGATACTCAGGTGAAAACGCACGTGGAGGACTTTAGCACAAAATAAAGTTACACTCATGGTTAAAGATTCCAAAACTGGAAATACCCAACCACTTCAAAGCTGGGATGCTTCAGTCCAAAGATGGCAGAGGGTGATTCAATCCTGAACTTGAAGTGCCGTAAGGGCCCTCATGGAAAAGATAGTAGGCCATCTGTCCTGCATTTCCCCTCAGGATATAAAAGGGAAACATCTCATCTTACATATGGCAGCCAGAGCTGTTAAACACTGTACATTCTTAAATAATCATTTTCATAATTATGTTCTGTTGATCACTATTGTTCTTTGAGACTGTTATTTTCAACAGAATAAGTGTTATATGAAAAAGTTATCTGGTCATATCAATCTGGAGATACTTTCAGGGAAACCAAATTTCCCAAGTGTTGCAGAACTCTTTAGAGCAGTGATGGCGAACTTATGACACGCATGTCAGAGGTGACACGCAAACTCATTTTTTGGGTTGATTTTTCTTTGTTAAATGGCATTTAAATATATAAAATAAATATCAAAAATATAAATCTTTGTTTTACTATGGTTGCAAATATCAAAAAATTTCTATATGTGACACGGCACCAGAGTTAGGTTAGGGTTTTTCAAAATGCTGACACGCCGAGCTCAAAACATTCGCCATCACTGCTTTTAGAGCCTTTAGTATTATAATACAAGAGGAAGCTATAACCTACCACAATTGCCATACTTTGACCTGATACTCTTTCTTTATGTGGCATCACACAATCTTAATGTGATGTGCGATGCACAATGTCAAAACAGGCTTACTAGCTAGATTTCTCTGAAATGAGGAAATAACATTGGTTCTTATTCCTCTGAGTTGGTTTGTGCATAAGTCTGCTGGAAGGCTGAAGAGTGAATGACCAATGTCTGCTTCCTTTATTAGCAAACAAAAAATAAAAGAGCAATTTATTTCATGATCATTTTCTATCCCCATAAGGGTGGGAAGCTGCTCTTGTATAGTGAAATGACTTCTTAATTGCCAAATCCATTCTCATTCCACTCTTCTATTCTCATTAGCTTCACTTCTCCAAAACTTTTGACACTGCTTCTCATCCACTTCCCTTTGTTAATCTCTTTTTCCTCCATTTCCCTGATAACCCTCTCTCCTGCCTTTCACTAAAGATCTCCTTTCCTCATCCTCCTCCTCATACAGATCACTTTATTGTATTATTCTCTAGGTTTCAGTCTTGTCCTTCTTCTCTGTTCTTGGTATAAGTCTCTGAAAATCTCATCCAGACCCATGGCTTTGACAATCATATATTGATTTTCCCAAATCTTAACTTGCCTAGACACGTGTCTATCACTATCCTGTTAGACACACCAACCTAGATAGATTATTATGTATGAAGCCACCGTCTGTCTAGGTGATGCCCAAGCTGAAGGCTTAGGAGTCAGACATGGGATGGAATTGGTTTGGTATTACCCTTGTTGTAGGCATGGAGCAAAGGAGAACTGGAGTCTAGTTCCCAGAAAAGTCATGGGAAGTAAGGGAGAGGTCAAGATGTTCAGACCACTGGGACAAGTGGAAACCAAATACCAGACCCAAGGTGAGAGTTAGAAATGGTAAGCAGGCAAGATAAGGTTTGATTCTGGAGGCAGAGCCTGGAGAAGTTCCATGAAGTGGTAAAGTGAGAGTGAGGGTCCTTTTTTTGGGCACTGATGATAAGGTGAACAAGGGATCATGGAAGGAGCACTGAGGTGGTTCAAGCAGGCCCATCAAAGTCAATATTAATAAAACCAAATTTGTACACCCAAGCCTTTCTTAAGCCTACTCCTCTTCTACTTTAAGAAAAAAAAAATCTTAGTTAAAACCAGTATTTCTCTTAGTGGCCCAAGGTAGAAATGTTGATTATCTGTGAATTATCTTTGACTCTTTATCTTCTTTTACTTCTTATATCTAGCCTTTTGTCAATACTGGTCATTGCTTTGTCCTTGATAGGGGAAGGATTTTGCTGGAGAGAACTATGTGTTCTTTGAATGAGAAGCTGTAGATTTTATACCTCTGGGACTTTTGTTAGACATCAAATGTTGAGTTGCTTCATCTGAGATTGAAGCTTTCTTCTTGGTTGGGGTGGACATGATACAGTATAGTGGTAACCACAGGCTTTGACTGTGAGTCCCACCCAGTAGGTGGGCAGGTGGCCATCTCCATCAGCCCAGTGGAGCCTCCTCTATACTCTGGGCCCCCTATCTGTTTTTGTATGGAATGCTTCGGGTCATCTTTCTCTGTGTGTAGTTGAGCTTCCATCTTATAATTCTTTTTTAAACATTTTATTTGTGCTATCATCCTAGGTGCCTTTCAAAGATGAATATACCTTCCTATTACACACACACATACACATATACACACACACACACACACACACACACATATGTCAACCAGAATTAATGTCCTACTTAAAGCTGTTTGCCCACATTAATCCTTACTCATAAACAACATTTCAACAGCATTTCTGAAGCTTATGTGGGATTGTTACAAGCCGAGTAGTTAGAGTAAGTCCCTGAGAGAGTAGAATTGTCACCAGAACCCCTGCTTCCCACAGATTGATCCTTTGTGTATTATTCCTTCAGTCATGTTTATACGTTGTGCTCATGGAGGGATTAGAGTTATTTTTACATCTGTCCCCCTCACCACATTGTCAGTTAATAAGGGTTGTGACCTTATCTTTGATTCTCAGAGTTCGAGTGCTGTGCCTGGCACATGATGATTCCCAGTTAGGCATTGATTTGAATAATCTCTCAAATGTTTTCTTGGTTCCAAGAGTCTGTGGAAGAACTTTCTCTGTTTGTAGGTAGACAGAAACCACCAGAGGAGACTTAATTAGCACACCAACTGCCTTTGTGGGTAGCCAAGAGTTAGAGGAAATGTATTTTCTTATGCTCTCCAGAATAAACATTTACAAAACCATCTGGTGCTCACTAGCCTCCAATTTCAGAGTGCCCACAGTCTGCCTTTTTTTTTTGAGAGAGAGAGAGAGAGAGAGAGAGAGAGAGAGAGAGAGAGAGAGAGAAGGAGAACAAAACAACAGCTTCCAACAGTTAAAAACATTTTAAAAATTCCTGTAATTTGCAATATGTTGTTTGCTCCAACAAAACCCCAATAAACAGATAAGCTACAAGGCCAAGTGAAGTAGAAAATAGTAGAGTATTTCCTAGATTTATTGGTACAGTATCTTTATTCTTTTCCACATAGAATAGGAATAAATATGACAAGATGGACAGCCTCTAGGGTGAGGACACATGTCCAAGTTACTCTTGATTTTTCTTACCAGGAAATAAGGTTTCCTATTGATCTTGGCCCAGCAATGTTTGTTGAATCTGCTGAAAATAGAAGTGTTTTTCTTCTGAAATAAAATGTCTAGGTTCATTCCTTTAGACATATTTCTAAGGTGATGTTATTGTTAATTCAGGTACACAAACCTTCAGTCTTATGTTATGCTACATTACAAGAAAGAAAGCCAATGATAATGTGTATTTTCTCCAGAACATATGGTAAAGCACTTGGATATTTCATTTGCACCAGATGTTGCTGTTTATGTAATGGATGCTCAATAAGTATTGTTGACTTATTGTACTTGTAAGACACAAGGAAGAACACTTAGAAGGATTTATAAATTCCATAGGTTACCATAATAATTTGATGTGACTCTATCTTAAGCTTTAGTTTTGTAATATGGGTGGGTATTTCTTCAGAATACTATTCTGCCACCTTTGAATGTGTCTTGACATTTAGGCTTACCGAGTAAATAAGTCAGTTTAAAATTTCTAACATTTTTTAAGATGATGAATCTGTGTTCTGAAATCCCCTAAATTTCTTGCAGCTCTGTTCCCATACCCCTCCTTCCCTTTCTGTTTCCTCTCTTTCCTCCCTCCGTCCTCCTTTGGCCCTTCCCTGGCTGGAGGCCCATCTAATTTCCCAAGTCTCTTTGAATGCAGGGCACAGTGTGTGGTCAGCCTTGCCCCGAGGGTCGCTTTGGAAAGAACTGTTCACAAGAATGTCAGTGCCATAATGGAGGGTCGTGTGATGCCACCACAGGCCAATGTCATTGCAGTCCAGGATACACGGGGGAACGGTAAGGGACAGTCTTGTATTTGTTTGTAATGGCGTGAGAGGAGAAAGCTCGAAAGGTCCAGCGAACGCCTCCATTACCGTGTGTCTGTGACTGTTCTATAATATTCCAGAGCACCTACCAGGTATCAGAGGGTTTGACACATTCTTTCCCAGCTCAATGCATAGGAACCGAATCATAGATGGTGATGGGGAATTGAAGAAACAGAGAAAGCATCAGAAATAAAAATATCAGCCATTCATAACTTATGATGAATATGTCATTCTAAACAGATGAGTGCTTAGGACAGCCACTTTAAGCAAAAAACTTTTTACCTTGTAAACCATTTTGGATGGGTTTATTTTTAAATGGGATGTGTACTTAGGTATATTTAAAAAATATGTTGGACGTTATGTTACCTCCAATGATTCAGAATTGTATTAAGAATATCAGTCATTTTCTTGTGCTCCAGTGACAGAGTAAGATGCGATGGGACTTATAGCGCTCCCTGGTCCCACGTGGTATCCTGGAAAGCAAGGTAATCAAGCTCATTGGATATTTATGTAAAATTAGAGAAAAGAGACTTGAGAAGCAAAAGAGTATAATGCCTGAAAACAAAGATTTTGGAACCTGTGTCCTCATCTATAATGTTCAAATAATAATTATACATTCCTCTAGGATTATTATAAGAGTTAAACAAGGACATTGACACATTTAGAACTGTGCTGAAACATGAATATTAACTATTATTATAGTTGAGTGATTTCTATGAACTGTTTAAATCCTAGTGATTTCAATTTGAGTAATGTTAGGACTGTACTAATATTACCTATCTTTTTTTTTAATCCTCACCTGAGCATATGCTTATTGATTTTAGGGGAGCAAGGAGAGAGAGAGAGAGAAACATCACTGTGAAAGAGAAATATCAATTGGTTGCTTTCTGTATGTGCCCTGACCAGGAATCAAACCTGCAACCTTTTGGTATACGAGAGAATAGTACAATGAACTTAGCCACACCAGCCAGGGCTAGCTAGCTATCATTATTTTTTGATGGTTTCTGTGAACTAAGAATTCTTTCAATCTCCTTCCTTAAATTTTTTTCTTTTCAAAAGCCTGATCTAATTTTATGACTTTTAATAAGATACTGTAGGGTGTTTTCCCCCCAGTTAGACTCTCTACTTCCTTGTTAAATTTATTACTAAGCTTTTTGTAATTTTTGAAAAATCCAATTCCAGTTTCTATTGGGCATTTTTGGATAAAGGAAAACTTACTTTTGAATACAGGATGGGGCAAAAGTAGATTTATAGTTGTGAGTACATGAAATGCAGAGTTTATTCTTATATTATTATTTATTAATTATTTTCCATACAAACTGTAAACCTGCATTTACCCCACCCTATATTTACTTCTGCCAATCTTTTTCATTAACTCTGTTATTTTTAGCAAATGCTAAAAATTTTTTTATCATCTACAGATAAAGATAAGTCAGTCTCTTCTTTTCAATATATAATGACTATTTCATTTTCTTGAATTATTGCATTAATTAAAACCTTTAAATCAGTGTTGACAAAAAGAGGTAAAAATGGGAATTCCCCTTTTGTTCCTAATTTTATTGGCAATGGCTTCAGTATAGTTTCATGTTTGTCATTGGTTCTTAGAAAACTCTTTCATCCTCAAGTGGGCTTTTAAATCCCTATTTTTCTTAGGAACTTTGTTAGTAGTATATGTTTCATTTCATTAAGGGCTTTTCCATATTTTGTTAACATAATTAATGCATTTTTTCCTTTAATGGTTTGATGCTATGACTTGCTGACACCTTTAGTGCCTGGTTTGTATGACATGTAATTAGGCTACTTGGTACATTTTTGTGACCTGCATCCTGGGTTGTGGTTGTATTCTGAAGAGAGGAGGTTGCTAGATGAGTTCTGGATCCATGTGTCACTAACATCTTATTATAGAAAGATGAGTCAGGAAAGGAGAGACACAGGACCAAGCAGAATCCTAAATACAAGTTTGTGCAGTATTTTAGTGCACTAAACATTTAAATGTAATTGTTTTTTGCCCTCTAGGGATTTAATTCTTAAATCCGAGGCAACACAAAAACAACAAACGTATAAGGCAGGCTTATATTCATCTTATTTGGGATACAAGGAAAGGGAATGGCAGCTCATTTTCAGGTGAATTTTAGACTTGAAGCAAGGAAGGCGAAGAGCCAGAGAAAGAGAAGGAAAATGAAGAGGGGACTTGCTTCTTGAGTTGTTGTTCTTGTAACTATTATTATTTATTTTTTTTTGATGAACTGATGGTGTGACCTCTGTTTTCAATCCGTCTATACCCATCTGGTTTCTAGAGTTCACACACACACACACACACACACACACACGCAGTGAGAACAAGCACATTAGTCATATGAAAGGAAAACAATGTGTGGCTACGGGGCAGTATGTGGCAGGAGGTGTAAGGAAAGGGCATAGGGTCTCTTGCTATTTCCCCTGTGCTGAGCAGTCAGCAGTAACTTGATGACTGAGGTTAGGCCAGAGGCTGCCTGGAGGAGCAGGTACCACCACATGCGTTGCCAGCCAAGCATTAGCAGGATGTGGGAGCAGCTTTCCCATCCAGAGGGCAAACAGGAAAACAAAACAGGCACCTTGGGGCAGGCAGAGCTGCTCCTGTAATAGGCTTGGGGGGGTGTGGAGAGGTTGCGAGGATATTATCATAAGGGAAATGTACAGTGTCACAGCCAAGCAAGAGTAAGGAGAAGTTGGTTTCCAGATCCTCCCAAAAATTCTTCTGAAGGGGTTAAAAGAGTGTTTTTAATGCTAATGGTTGTCTGGGAATCTCTGAGGCCTTCAGTGGCCTCGCTGGGGTCTGTGCACATCATGGGTGCTCCCTAATGTCAGCTGGACGGACAGATTTGTGGATCAATTTTGGACGCTGTTCAGATGCAAACTAAGACTGTCCTGCCACGCCTATGTCCATACTGCCCTCGAAGCGAAGAAGAATGCGTGAGAAAGGAGGTCAGAAATTATAAACAGAAATTGAGGGGATGCAGCTTGCTCTTCCGCAGAGGAACCCTGTCCTCTACCTGGGGCTGTGGGAAGTGGGCTCTTTCGCAGCGCTTTGTATATGTTCTCCCGAGAAGTTTGAAAGGCAGGAGCCTGATTCATCCATTCAGGCTTAGTGAGGAATGTGATTCTTTCACTATATCATCGTTTGGCCCAGTTATTCCAGTCACTCTGGGAGGGACATGCTCAAAAGGACAGGGAGACAAGGAAGCTGCCACCCCTTCTATGCCAACTCACTTTCTTTTCCACAAGTTCACAGTGAGATGCAATATCATTATCGAAATGGTATTAATCTTGTGACCCTCATTGGTTTGGGAATTGATATCATGCTGTATTAGTTTATCTCTATTTATTGCTTACCTATTTTTCCTAATTCCCGGGAGTTATTCAAAATCTTAAAAATACATATAGAAACTCTAAATATCAATATTTCTACTGTGGCCAATATTTACTGCTCTATTTTTATCCACCTTTCTGTCATCTCTCCTAAGAAAATGTATTTCCAGTTTTCCTGATTCCTAAGATACCTTTTCTTGTTCCACTGGGTACCACAAAAGCAACAGTAGGGGCATTAAATTAGCTGGGAAATGATGCTACTTTTTCATAAAGGGGCCAAAAAGGGGAGATAAGAATGCTTGCGAAAGACTTTTACATTCAGCCAATCAGAAAGGTAGAAGCTACTTCATGATCGTGTTTATTTTCAAGATGGAAAATGTCTACTTCTAGACATTTGGAAGATGGAAATGGGCATAACTATTATTAACAGGATTCTCCTACAAGTGCAATGTTGACAGAAAAGAAGTGGGAATATGAACCAAGCTTTACATCCTGGCTACTTTAGGAAGTAAAATTCAAATGGCTTTTTGCCATTTATAACACAAACTAGTAGTATATTTAATTATAGGTTAGAAAGATAAATATGGCCAGGACCAGCTATTATGAATATTGTTTTCCCAGAGAAAAGGAAGTCTCTGCCAAGACATGATAAAATATACACACTGCTTCCCTGTCATTTGGTAGTTGACGCTTTTCCAGGCCTCGGATCTCTACCCGGTTCACCCACTTGAAGAGCTGTGCTTTCTCCTAAGTTACAATCATGCAGCCCAGTGCTTAGCATTCGGGTTTGTTTTCAAATCCACGCAAGAGGGAGAAACCCTTTTACATCTCTTTTTCTTTTTGGTACTAACTTGCAACGAAACCTGGACAGAGAGGTTGCAAAGTTGTCTTAATAGAATTTAGCAGAGCCACGATGGGGCTAAATTATAGGACCTCAGTATTTCGTTCTCTGAAGTTTACATCTTTAAGAAATAAACTAAGTGATGTCACTTATTAAAGCTTCTTACTAGTTAAAAATAGAATACCTTTAAAAAATGCTCTGGTCTAACAATAGGTTAACTTTATGCTAAATGCTAGTGCAATTACTTGGGAATTTACCAAATAATTTGTTGAGCAGTTGATTCGAAGACTTTGCCTGTTAACACACACACCTAAAGATGTCTAGAGTCTGTGAAACCCAGTTTGCAAGAGGCTCTTTTCCTTGTCTCTATCCCATTAAATATATGCAAGAGCCAGAGTTAACCAGAAAAGTATCAAAGGATTCTCAAGATTTATCCTTTACATTTAAATAGAATTCCTGCCCAGCCCGGGTATTGTCATTAAACATATGCAGTCGTGTGGGAAATGTTGGCTTTTCAGCCACTTTGCTGTTGCTTTTCAGTATGCTTCAATGTGTTTTGCACTTGCTGCTCGCATTATACCCATCTGAACAGTGCAGTGCTGACCTACATTTTAGACTCTGGGTCTGGCACGGCATGGGAAGCGGCTGCTGAGGCTCCCAGTGCTACCCTGCTTGTGGCGAGCGCTTGGCTAGATGAGACTCCGTCTCCCTTTCCCTTGGCTAAAAGCACTCGTTCTGCTGCAGAGAGCTCCATCCAGTCACCTTGCCAGGTCGAAAGGAGGCTTGGCTGGCCAGGAACTGGTCCTGCTCTCTCTGGAGCAATGAGTGTTCTCTTCGCTATCACAATTCCCTCCAACAACTCCACTTCCCCCTGATCCAGCTTCCCAGAGCATGTCCTTCCTCTGGGACTGAGCTCTAATGTTATTTTTTCAAAAGGTCAGTAAAGAGATTTTTTAAAAATATTTTTTTATTGATTTCAAAGAGGAAGGGAGAGGGAGAGAGAGATAGAAACATCAATGATGAGAAAGAATCATTGATCGGTTGCCTCCTGCACACCCCCTACTGGGCATGTGCCCTGCCTGGGGATCGAACCGTGACCTCTGGTTCATAGGTGGACGCTCCACCACTGAGCCTCTCAGGCCAAACAATAAAGTGAACTTTTGAGGTCTGATATTTTTTCCTTGCCATTTAGCAGCCCTTCTTCTCAACAGAAGACAATAACTTGTTCAATAAATATTTTGCGTTAGGGATCTCCACGCCTTCCTACAACCTGCCTGCTTCTGCTCCCAGGGTAGAGGCGAGAACACCTGATTTCAGTACCTCACACCTCCCAGATCTAAAGAGGACTTTGTTTATTAGTTACATAGCTTTAATTGCATGGCTGAGATTAAAAATTAATGTCAATGTGAAAGCCAACAGAATTAAAATTTAGTTTAGAATCTGCTGCAGTTTTCTCTTTGGGACCAGGAAACACGTGTTTTATTTCCTGATTACAGGCTGGGACTAACATTTGGACAGTTTCTTTTCTCCCTTTCTTGGTATCTACTAGAATGTTAGATGTACCTTTGGCAAGCACTATGTATAAAACATGCTTCATGTCCCAAGTTCATTATTTTGTTGACGTTATTTCTTTGATCAGTTCATATTGCTGTTACTACTGCTTGTAGTCAGAGTAATTCACTTAATGCTCTTCATACCTGTAAAGGGGTAATCACTCAATAAATACAAGTCCAAAAAGTAATTTCAGTTTATACATAACAAAGTCTGTCTGAATCGACTGTTTCACAAGGTACTAACCAGTCTACCTTCTGCTTCTGCCTTCCGCCTGACAGGTGCCAGGACCAGTGCCCTGTGGGCAGGTACGGAGTGCGCTGTGCAGAGACCTGCCAGTGTGTCAACGGGGGGAAATGCTACCACGTGAGCGGCTCCTGCCTCTGTGAAGCGGGCTTTTCTGGCGAACACTGCGAGGCGCGCCTGTGTCCTGACGGGCTCTACGGCATCAGATGTGACAAGCGCTGCCCCTGCCACCTGGACAACACTCATAGGTGAGGGCCCGTTGCCCCTGGAAGGACATGGCCACTATTTGAAAGGAGAGATTGGCAGAGAGATTCCCACCCCAAGACCATTCCTGCCTCTGAGTTGTCCTGGGCAGGAACTACTGAGTGAATGGAAGACTTTTGTGCTTGGTGGGAGGTGGTCTACATCAGAAGTGCTAACACCCTCAGATGGTTGTGGGTGGATAGCAAATCCTATTCTGTACTAATGGTGACTAGCAAAAATTAAACTTGCTGAGGTTAATGGAACGTTTCCCTGAGAGAGGGATTCTGTGACATTCCCTGAGCAGCAAAGATGCAATGAGAGATATGGGTTAAGCCAGTTTAGTATGTAAAAGTCTCACAAAGTGATTCTCACGGTAACATTTTTTGCTTGGCAGAAAGAACATCTGTGTAGAGAGGAAGTGTACCGGTGGACGTTTTTGTGAAAGTGCTTCACATGTGGCTGTCACATGTGAAATATGTTTTCAGAATTGATTACCCTGACATAGAAACTCACAGGGGTCTCTTAGCTCAAAAATCTCTCGAAGAATTTAAGAACAGGAAACCATGATCCCGCCCACCCCACTGTACCTTGTCTACCCCTGAAAATATCTTTCCACCCCCCGACTTCCTCTTCCTTCCCCAAGGACCAGATACATATCACTTAGAATTCTGGGTTTCATTTGTAAACTGCTGGGAAAGTTGAGTTTGACCAAAATGTTGTGCATTATACAGCAGCTCAGACGTTACAAGAATTACTTTATTTGCATTCAGCACAGCTGTTCTTTCATTTATGTTTCTAAAAGATAGCTCGTGGCCACATCAGATCTCAAATGCACAAAAGTTAAAAGTAAACACAAGCCTGTGGTTGGTCTCTTTTTTAAACCATTGTTTGGAATTTAAAAAAAATGGACTCTTGCATTGTATGCGTGTGTGCACGCGAGAACGTGTGTGTACGTGCGTGCGCAAGTGCGTGCACACATACCCACATGCTGGCATACATTTCAGTGGGGCACATCAAAGAAGTACATTCTTAAGATCTCAAGCAACTTTGTGAGCTACTTTAGTCAACTTTTGGTTTTCTTTATTGGAAAATCCTGCCACTCTTTACATGACAAGGCTAAACAAACATTGGGGAGTAAAAATAAATAATCTCTACAGGATTTTTTTTTGTTTTTAACCTTTCCAATATTTAAGGGGCTGGCAGAATTTAGGGACAAGTCATGAGTTTGGCTACCTTTCCTGCAGAAAGCTTGTCCCAACAAAGGTAAGCCACATGTAGTGACAGTTAAGAGTTTTTTAATGCCAGTGTGCCATTTCATTGTGTGTAGACACAGCCTGAAATCAAATAGATTACTAAACCTATACAAAGGAGAAGAATTGGAAGAGCAGATAAAATGTTGGTTTTATTGTTGGGGTCCATGTTAGCAGTGGCAAGTGCAATTGGACAGTTAATAGGTAGTATTTGCATTTCATTTATATTTGCATATAAGCTACAGCAGGGTATGCCTACACATCATTTTTTCACATGGATTTAGCAAATTTAAGTTTTGCTTTTTGGAACTTTCTGGGGGTTTTTTTTCCTAAATATTTTTTATCTGCGCTTGATTGCATCCTGAATGCAAAACCATGGACAAGGAGGACCAATTGTACATGAAATTATTTGACAATCACAGATCAAAAGAACACAAAAACCTGTCTAATAAAGCATAACAATCAGAAGTTTAAAAAACAAATAGCCTGTGAAGTGCTTTCCTAATAATAAAAGCTACTTTTAAAAATTAGCTTTTACAGATTTCTAGTAAAACCATTTGAATGTTGATTATATAACTGTATCATGTTGAATTCACAAGTGGAGCCAGGCGTCTGATTTTTATATCTTGAACTTCTATGTAAAATTCCTGGAAACATATGGTTCCTTTGAACTAAAAGCCATAGAATATTTTTATCATTTGAAAGTCAAGCTTGTTCATTTTACCATTTAATCACGCAAGTAGAGCTTTCTATTACATAATTTATTATGTATATTTTAAAACCTTTCATTATAATTAATGAGTTAACTAGTACAATGCAAACTATTAGTTTACCTTGTCTATTGGTAAATTTGGAGTTATAAGGACATACATATTGACATATATTGCAGTCGTACTAGTATATTTGGGTAGGGGTTTGTATCAGCATTTGCTGCATTAAAAATAAAATCTTATCCCGAATTTAGTGATGTAAAACAATTATTTATAAGCTGGTGACTTTTTTTTTTTGGCATGACTATTTGTGCTGGGCTCAGCTTCGTGGTTCTTTTGTTGGTCTCCCTATGTTCAGTTGGCAGATCAACTAGAGCCTGATTGGGCTGGAATTCTTCACTTACATAGCTAACATTTGATGGGTGAGAGGGGTGGCTGACCCTATGTCTCCAGCATCTAGCAGGTTAGCCTGGGCTTCTCTATATGGTGACAAGGAGCAAGACACAACCGCAAGCTCCAATGTGCAAACATTTTGCAAACATTTGGTTACGGCATGTTTGCTAATATTCCTTTAGACAAAGCAGGTCACACAACCAAGTCCAGATTCAGTACATTCTATCTCTTGATGGGCAGAGTTGTAGCCATTTTTATTTTGCCATTTATCATATGGTTCAAATGAATTTAAATTCATTCATGATACTAGCATTTAAAATTACAGTACTGCCCTGGCCGGTTTGGCTCAGTGGATGGAGCGTCGGCCTGCAGACTGGGGGGTCCAGGGTTCGATTCCGGTCAAGGGCATGTACCTTGGTTGTGGGCACATCCCCAGTGGGAGGTGTGCAGGAGGCAGCTGATCGATGTGTCTCTCATCGATGTTTCTGACTTTCTATCCCTCTCCCTTCCTCTCTGTAAAAAATCAATAACATATATTTTTAAAAAATTTAAAATTACAGTACTGTTATAGAGCCTAAAGACAGTCACTGTGGCCTGGACTTTTCAACTGAAAACTAACTTTGATGGTGGGAATGATTTTGACCTCTTGGTAACAACACCAATTGATAAAAATAAAATGATAAATGATTATATGTGAAAATAAAACTTGAGATTTAGTAAGATTCCACATGAGATATTTGTATTAGCTCTTCTTAATAAAGACATTTAATAGCTGTGGGCAATCAGGATGTGCCTATTTGCAATTGCCACCTGATTATATTTGAACATTAATAACATCTAAGGAAATGAATAAAAGGAAACTCTAGAACTCATTCTATTTTAGCCAATATTGTATTGGGCTTATAATAATTTAACTCTTAAACTGAAAATTTTACTAGAAGATGGGTATCTAGTTATATATGTGTATAAAATGATAGGTGTTCCTATATGCGTATAATCCTATTTTCACTTACACAAAGCAAGCTGTTCTATAGACAGAGACCAGATAGGAGTTTACCACCCTTCAGCCTCGAATCGGCTGCTCTCACATCAACACGTAAATCTATCTCATTACCAATTAAGCTGCCTGCACGAGAACACATCAAATGCCTGCCAAGTGCTCTGGCTTCCTATACCTAATTACAAATTGCAGAATACTAATTTGGGTGTCAATCAATCCAAGAACCAGTGCGCTGCACTAATACTCACTGAGGGGCATTGAATATCAATTTCTCTGTCTGCCTCTAGCTTAGTTCAATTTCCTGTCCCCAAATTATCTGTTTTATTTAACATTTATGTCTATACCATGAAATTTATTTTCTTCCTTTTAATGTAAAGTAATATTTTCCACGAGAAGATATCCTTTTTTATAGTATGGTTAGATAAGGTAAACTACTTTAACCAATTTATTTCCCGAACTATTTATTTTCCTCTTCTCAGATGTAGGACCTGACTGAACTAAATTTAAGTTGTCCCTGCTTTTTTCACAACACAGGCTTTTATTGGTCCTGCTAACATTTGATCTATGCTCTATCCTAAGTAATAGCAATTCTTTTTTCATATCTAGCTTTCTTAGCAGACTGCTATCAAAGTTCCTTTTTCTTTGGTATAAAAACAAATAACTAAAGTGGGTTTGAGTTTGATTCTGCCACTACCTGTATCAGACTTTGAATGAAGTATTTACTCTTTCTAGGTCCCTGTTCCCTCATTTATAAAATGGGATTACACCCAATACTTAGGATGATTGTAAGGATTAAATGAAATAATGCACATGGGTTGCTGAGCATGGTGTGAGCACACATCGGTGCAGTCCACGCTGGCTGCTAGTCTGTGCATTCACTTACAGTATCATCATTAATGTCACATGGAGTCCCTCTCAGCCATGACTTTGACGTTTTAAAAACTAATTGTAGGGGAAATTTGCCTTTCTATTCCAATATAGAGATTACAATTTAACATTGCCAATGACTCAAAGATTAGAGAGAAGCAGATTTGTTTGGGAACCCAAGGTCCCTGAGTCAGACCCTACTACACAGAAACAGTGACATTTTCACTTAATCATTATATATTGTGGTCCTGCTGTGCACCAGGGACAAGTAACAAAACACACCTGCCCTCCTGGAGCTCAAAGTGTAGAGGGGAAGGAAGACATTGAAAGATTGTAAAAATAAACCCAAGATTATAGACTGTGGTGAGTAGATGAGGAGAAAGAGCAGGATGCTATGAAAGAGAATGACAGGAGAGACCTGTTTTAAATGAGAGTTGTCAGAAAATGTCCCTGTAAGGAAGATATACTATTTAAGCTTGGACTGGGCCAGGAAGATGGAGAGAGCTAGGCCGAGTGGGAAACAGCATTCTAGGCATATGGAATATAGCCCATGTGAGGCCCTTGAGTTGAAAAATCTCAACGCTTTTTTCCCCACACACCCTAAAATCCATTACAACTGAGCATAGTAATTGAAATGAAAGAAGAGGTTGGGAAGTAGGCGATGACCAGATGATGAGGGCCTAAGGGCTATATGTAGGGTGACCCTGTATCTGGTGTCTCAAGGACCATCTGGTTTAGGCTTGTTGTCCTAATGCCAGTAACTGCCTTTTTCACTCTAAAAATGACCTGGTGTTAACAATTAAGGCCTGTGACAGATGCCTAGGCCTTTGCTTGTGGGAATTTAGCTGTAATAGGGGCTTAAAAGTATAACTAAATAAATTTATGAAAATGGGAGCAAACTGTCCAACCTACAAGGGTGTGGCTGAGACCCTCACTTGACAGATGAGGACGTCAGGCCCAGAGAAGTTGTGTGCTTTCCCTTCGTTTACCCAGGTAGTGGGACAGCTGGAATTCCTCCCTCCATCTTCATCCATCCCAGAGAATCATTCTTTCCAAGAGTAGAAAATCTGTGAACAGTCCTCCAAGAGAGGTCCTTTAGCAAACGTCTGGATGCCACAGTGGATTTTGTTGTTGACCCTACGTAAGGGGAGGGTTTTCTCTCTGGAGAGGATGCGCATCTTTAACAGTCTTCCATTGTGAGCAGAGCTAGTTCCATTGTTAGGATTTTCCTTACTGAGAGGCACATGTGTTTCGAGTGTCACAGAGCGCCCTATTGTGTCCAGCTCAGAAAGGCGTGCATCCTAGCACAGCTGATGTATCCATTTGCTGTGGGGCGACAGCTGGCTGCCTGGCTCATCAGTGTGGCTGCTGTTACAGGTAGAGACAGCTGCACCACCACCAGGTATGGGGAGCTTAGAGAAGAAACAGGCTGAAAAGATTGCAGCTTTTGGAGTTCCTCGGACATCACCCCTGGTTAACTGATAAGGTATCATTCCTTGGATGGAGTCCTTTAGATCTTCTCATCGTGTTAACCTTTTATTGAATCAGTGCTTTTGATTTATGAAAATTAAAATGAGTTCCTGACCAAAGGACACAGTGGAGGTAGTCATCCTCCTAGAGCATGATGCTGATCCCATGCAACATTTCTGTAGGACCCACCAGGTAGAGCCGATGAATTAAATCACACCAAGCCCGGGAAGGAAGTGTACATTATTGTATATGGAATTGCCCACATGATGAGTGATTACGACTAAAGCAGCGTTTGCATGGGCCTTGGGTGTCGCGTTTCCCTGAAAGTGACTTGCTCCTCTTATCCGTGCTCTCAGCTGTCACCCCATGTCTGGAGAGTGTGCCTGCAAGCCAGGCTGGTCAGGCCTTTACTGTAACGAGACATGCTCTCCTGGATTCTATGGGGAAGCTTGCCAGCAGATCTGCAGCTGCCAGAACGGGGCTGACTGTGACAGTGTGACTGGAAAGTGCACCTGTGCCCCGGGATTCAAAGTAAGTGGCTCGGCTCTGGAGGAGGGAGACAAGGGTGTGCTGTGGCTCGTATTGGTACCATGATTTATGTGACCTTTTCTGAAGTACAGTGAACATGCTAAAATCAATCCCATCATTAACAAGATAAAGCATGAAAACTAGTAAGGAGCGACACAAGGAATTGCCTTAGAATGATGACTGGGAAAGCCAGTAAAACTTTAATGTGGCATCAATAGTTAATTAATTAATATATGTCATGAAGTATGCTGTATTGTAGTTATTCCTTACGTAATTATTTTACTGTTGTATAGGCAGTATAAAATTAGTTTTCCAAGTAGTATATGTATTGTTGTCAACAGTTTTTGTCTTAATTCCATGTATTTCCATGTGATGGTTAGTAGTACATAAGTTTTTTGGTCCCTTTGGGAATCTAGAACTTACAAAAATGCCTATGTATGCCGACAGAGCAGAATTTTGCCTACTTGCTAAGGTTTCTTAGCTACGGATCAGGAATCTTTGTTTTAAAGGAAAATGGGTCGTTTTTTAAATTATTTCTCCCATTTTAAAGAGAACATTAAACTCTGAAGGATGTTGGTGATTATTCCAGAGCATTTCATGCAGAACAAGAGAATCATAAACTCTCTGAGCTGAGAGATCTTTACAGGGTTTTCTAACCTATGACACAGTCCTTTGGTTGAGCCCTTGAATCCACCTTGTCTTAAAGAGTCCTTTCTGTGGTTTTTGTTGTTTGGTGTGTTTTTTGTTTTGTTTTGTTTTTTGGTTAATCCTCACCTGAGGATGTTTTTCCATTGATTTTTAGCGAGAATGGGAGAGAGAGGGAAAGACAGAGAGAAACATCAGTGTGAGAGAAACACATTGATTGGTTGGTTGCCTCCTACACGAGCCCCGACCAGGGCCCAGGCCAAGGAGGAGCCTGTACGTGCCCTTGACCAGAATCAAACCCTGGACCCTTCTGTCCACAGGCCGACGCTCTCCGCGGAGCCAAACTGGCTAGGGCAGTCCCTTCTGTTTTGAAAGGAGGTCACCTCCAGTCACCTCTGGTAACCGATGTCTAGGTTTAAGGCTCGCTGTCAGATAACAAACTGAATCATGTGGGCTGTTCCTTTGCTGCGCCCACTAATCATGTTATATATTTATCATACAAGGAATTCTAGGAAGCATTGCGATTTAATGTATAGCTCATATTTATGTTTATTTGTTGACAGTAATTTTACAGCTGCAGTTTATTGTGATATAGCTACTTGTCTGAGCAAGGACAAAAGGTTTTATATTTGCTACCAAGGAAACTAATGAAGGCAGCAGGCTTTTGGGGATGTTATTCAACACTGTATCATAAACATGGGCCAGCTAGCATTGCCCTTGAATCTCTAAATTTGTACGGTGGTGACATTATAGCAACTTTGTAATATACAATGTGTTAAAATTGGTGCAGGGGTATAATTAGCATCACCAAGATATATTTTTGTTTATTTGTGCTGGCCTTATTTCAGTGGGTAGAGTTGCATGCATTTTCCTGTTTGCGCCTGTCTAGGGAACTTACTGCTCTGCGCCCTGCCCTCTGGGAACCTACGGGGTCAACTGTTCCTCTCTCTGTGGCTGTAAGAACGATGCCGTCTGCTCTCCTGTGGACGGCTCCTGTACTTGCAAGGCAGGTAAGTGGGTGAAAGAGTCTGTTTTCTGATCCTGGTCCTTTTATCTCCTAAAGTCACAGGAATGAAACCTTAACGAGGGTTCTAGGTCCAGCTGTGCCAAAATTCAGTGCCTGATCTCAACAAGCCCTTCAGCCAGGGGTTCTCCTGCTTTCGTGAGTGGAGGGGGGAGGCTCACAGATGATCTCTGATGAGTCAGGGAAAAGGCTCAGGCATAGGAGATGATCTCAGCTCCAAAACTCTGTGAGTCTCTGCACTTTGGAGATGACTAAGCCAAGCAGACATGTGTCCATGCGCCTAAGTTCACTGACCTGGAGTCATGACGAGAAATGCAGCCAAGCACCGATTTCACGTGAGGGCCAGCAAGTGTCTATTCAGAGTTTCTGCAGCAGTTAGGACTCTAGGTACTCAGTGCTCATGGTTAAGGGGGTCCTGCATTAAAGACAAAGTTGTTCTTTCAAATGCAAACCTTCCTTTCCCCTCCCATGTAAGTATTTCACTTTTCTAACCGGAACAAAACTTAGCATCACTCTGCATTCAAGCGGCCCCCACGCCATGTCTCCTCCCCCATTAGCCCAGGAGTGCTTCTCGTGTTGGCCTCTGTGTGACGGATCACACACCCATGTGGCTGTTCGGGGGCTTTTGTTCATTTCTGTGCTGGGGCTGGGACACTGCTGTGCATCTCTGAGATGCTTCTAAAGGGAACGTGGCTGGGAAAGGCTTGGCAGGACGCCCTGCTGCCTTTGTTTCCTCACGTGCTCTGGCCTTCTTGTCATGGCAGGCTGGCATGGGGTGGACTGCTCCATCCGCTGTCCCAGTGGCACATGGGGCTTTGGCTGTAACTTGACGTGCCAGTGCCTCAACGGCGGAGCCTGCAACACCCTGGATGGGACGTGCACGTGCGCACCTGGATGGCGCGGGTTGAAATGTGAACTTCCCTGCCAGGTACGACCAACCAGTACCCCCGCTGGGAACGCCTGGGAGCCCATGCCAGAGGGTTAGCCTCTTTTTGCAGTTTTTTTTTTTAAGTATCTGAGTGCAGACCAAATCTTAGTAACTATTAGAAGAATTAAGGTATTTGAACTTAGAATGGATATAGGAGCAGAAAAGGGGTAGACATGAAATTGATTAGCTTTGTAAGAATCATTTTCTTCTTTTCCTTCATCTCAGGTTCTCCTAATCGCCCCCCCTCCCCCCGCCCCCACCTCCCCGTTTATTTTGTTGTTGTTGTTCTTATACACCCATCTCTTCCTGGCAGCCAATCAATAGCATTTGCCCAACACTCAGTGTGTGCCTGTCAACTCTCCAAATACTGTGTTTCCATTGTAATGGGAAACCTCCAGCATTTGGGGAGGAAAGTGGCAGGGAACTGAAGGGGGTGGTGATGGTGTCACAGAAGTGCTCATTGAGGTGGTAAAAGAAGGTTTGGAAATGGCCATTTTTTAGTGTAAATATTTCTGGAGTCACAAGAATCCCCAAAGGTTTCCCTAGTTCAACACTGACTCTTCCCTTGACCAGCTTTGGAGACATATACACCACTAGCAGTCCCCCACTGTGTCAGTCACCACAGACTGACAGAGGGTGCAAACGGAAAGTGAGTGCATTCTCTAGTAACTTGCTGATTTCCCTTTCTTCCTGAATGACGCATAGGCTGCTTCTCTCCCTCTTTTCCATAATTCTTTCTTCCCTTCACAATTCTTTTCTCCTGAGCTGTTAAGCGTTCTCTCCGTGGTGTGTGTTCTCTGCCTCCGGGAGGACAACTGATAGGGGGATGACACTGTGACCCCTGAACACAGCCCCTCAAGAAGGGCCTTTCCCAGGCTTTCTCCGCATTAAGCAACCCATTTCCCAAAGCAGAGAGGGTCTGCCCTGGGCGCGCTCATGCCCCGCCAACCCTTAGGACAAAGTTAAGTCAGCTTTGCTGCCTCTCATCCTCCAGTGCTCTCGGATGGGCATGGAGATCGCCTTTTATTCCCAGTTCAGTTGTGGACAAAACAGAGCCTCTGGCACAATCCTGTCCTTTTTTTGTATATTAGATGCAAGGCCTATGGTTTGGTGGCCCATATGGTAGCAGGGCTAAATCCCATGTAACCCCATAAAACAGTGGGACCTAAAAAGTGGTTTATTTCTTTTATTTTAATAAGTGTAACAATCTGGACAAATGATTATGCCATCTAACACCCACTGCCTGTTTCATGCTGGCTCTCAGGTTCCTCTCTCTTGGTAATTATGCACCCTTGCTCTTTCCTTTTCTTCTCTTTTCATTGCTTTTCTGCTTAATATTTTTAACTGATTCTTAGAGAGAGAGGAAGGGAGAGGGAGTGAGAGCTAACCATCAATCTGCTGCCTCCTGCATGCCCCCTACTGGGGATCTGACCGGGAATCAAACTGGCAACCTTCCAGGGCACAGGACAACGCCCAACCAACTGAGCCCCAGCGGCCGGGGCCACCCACGCTTTTCTTAGTGCTGGACGGTGTGGGAGGCTTGTAGTGCTCCCCCTCAGTTCATCAGGACCTGGCATGAAGGGCAGAGCTTGTCAATGCACAGATTCCCACAAACTAAATGATCGCATCCACATGTCCGTTGGACCACTGAAACTGACATGCCTGTGAGAACACAGAGGTCTGGGAGGGGACAAGCAGGAGGGTGTGCCAACGCGTACCTCATCCTCCCAGAATCCTGACTCAGAACACTTCATTTCGTCTAGACTCTTTCATCGAAAGGAGGATATTAACTAGGAAAAATAACAGAAGACTTTCATTTTTCTTTAAAACTCCACATATCCCATTGGCAACTTATGGGAAAAACTTAACTCAACTAGAGCTATAATACTTTTTAAAATTTTGGAGCTTCTCTCAGTGGGTCAGGCTCCTTCTTTTCCACCTAAGAATAGAATGCCTTGAAGAGAACATTGAACTATTTTATAAAAATTAGGAGCAAAAGAAACTATGTTTACAAGTTGTGGTTTATGATAAGATAAAAATATTATTTTAATTAGTTGGCATATTTACATACATCTGCATATATGCATATCAGCATCTTAGTATTATTGATTTCACCATTCATATGTCCCAACCATATGTCAGGCATAAACTAAGGTGTGAGGGACTTTAAAACACTGACCTCCTGGAGCCCCTATTTTGGGGGCCAAGAAGGCATGAAAAGAGGTGTTTATAATGCATGTAGCTGAGGGGTATTGGGACTGTGGCCCCTTTGTCTCCCGTTGTCTGTTTTCCCTGTCCTCATTGCTGTCTCCCATGCAGGACGGCACGTATGGGCTGAACTGTGCAGAGCGCTGTGACTGCAGCCACGCAGACGGCTGCCACCCCACCACGGGCCACTGCCGCTGCCTCCCCGGATGGTCAGGTGAGAGCCCAGGAAATGGGAAACGTGCCAATCTATGCCCAGCGCTACTCCTTGCTATTTCAAAGACACACGCACAGGTCAACTGTACAGAAGGAATGAAAATAGAGTGGTCTCCAGTAAGCTGACACATTTTTACCCAAGAAACATTACTATTAGGCCTAATGAACCTGTAATCCAGAAAGGACTTTTTGTTGAACTGGACAGGGCAGTTCTCCTGAGCCTGCATGGAAGGTCCAGCGGTCAGAATTCAGGAGGCCAGAGGGGAGAAGTGTGAATTTCTTTGAAGCGTTTAGCAAGACCTCTGTGGTATTTTGGAGCATTGAGGAAAGAATGATTAAAATAAACCATAGGAATGTAATTGAGCTCACCTTACTGAGACAGAAATATTAAATATTAACATAGTCAATATGCAAATGTTAAAATATTCATTACTAGAATTTGAAAGTTTTAAAATGTAGTTTTTCTTATAATAATGTTTGTCATAAAAATTCATAATATGGTTGAATACCAATTTTCTAACCAAATTTCTCCTTATTTATATCACTTCATGGTTTCAGCCAGGAAGTTTAACAGACTAACAGAGGTCTTAAAAGAAGAATGGTTTTCGCTCATGATGTACAGACATGGAAGATGGCACTAAATGCCCAAACAAATTGGGATCATGTTCTTTTTTATACACCAATTCAAGCCTATACTAAAAAACAAAATAAACAAACTTTTAAGTACGTTTTAAGAAACAGTATGACTGGCAACGCAATAGGACAGTTATTAAACATTGGGATGAACGAACTGAGCAATTGATGACCATTCTGCTGAAAGTAAAATAAAATGTTGATTGCTGATTTGCCAATTTAAAGTGAAACCTTGTTGTACTAGGGACTGGGTTAGAGGTAGATAAATGAACCAGAACTTCTTTTTAAAATTAACTTCCCTTTGAAGCCATTTGTGTTTGAGTGTGTATTTATGTATGTATATGTATGTGTGTGTGTGTGTATATATATATATATATATATATATATATATTAGAGGCCCGGTGCACAAAAATTTGTGCACTGGGTGGGGGGAAGAGGGGGGTCCCCCAGCCCGGCCTGTGCCCTCTCGCAGTCTGGGACCCCTCAGGAGATAACGACCTGCTGGCTTAGGCCTGCTTCCGGGTGGCAGAGGGCAGGCCCAATTCCTAAGTGCAGCCCCTGGTCAGGCTCAGAGCAGGGCCAATTGGGGAGTTGGGGCGCCGCCTCATCATGCACAGAGCAGGGCGGATTGGGAGGTTGCGGCGCCACCCCCTGTCATGCACAGAGCAGGGCTGATCAGGGGGTTGAGGCGCTGCCCCCTGTCACGCATAGAGCAGGGCCCATCAGGGGTGTTGGGGCTCCGTACCCTGTCACACACAGAGCCGGGCCTATCAGGGGGTTGAGGAGCTCCCCCCTGTCACGCACAGAGCAGGGCCCATCAGGGGGTTGAGGAGCTCCCCGCTGTCACTCACAGAGTAGGGCCGATAGGGGAGTTGGGGCACCACCCCCTGTCACACACAGAGCAGGGCCAATCAGGGGGTTGGGGTGCTGCACCCTGTCACACTCAGGCCAGGGCCAATGGGGAGGTTATGGCTCTACCCTGTCACACACAGAGCAAGGCCCGTGAAGGGGGGTTGGGGCGCCAACCTCTATCACCCACAGAGCAGGGCCGATCAGGGGGTTGGGGCGCCGCCACTGTCACACTCAGGGCAGGGCCAATGGAGAGGTTATGGCTCTACCCTGTCACACACAGAGCAGGGCCCGTGGGGGGGTGGGGTTGGGGCGCTGCACCCTGTCAAACACAGAGCTGCGGGGCAATCAGGGGATTGGGGAGCTCCCCCCTATCAGGCACAGAGCAGGGCAGATAGCTCTCAGGCCTCGCTGCTGAAAACATCAATACAATGTTGCTAAAGCCCGGTTGACTGAAAGCCCGTTTCTGGGGTTTTGTTTATCTTCTATGTTTGCAACATAATACATAGTTGCTTAGAGTTGTAGCTCAGAGGCCGGCAGCGCAGGCGGGGAACGTTGGAGTCTTCCTTCACTGCAGCAAGCAAGCCTCATGTTCGCTTCCAGCTGCCTGGCTGCCAGCCGCCATCTTGGCTGACAGTTAATTTGCATATACTCACTGATTAGCCAATGAAAAGGGTAGCGGTCATACACTAATTACCATGTTTCTCTTTTATTAGTGTAGATAGTATATTTGTATCTAAATATATCTGTATATAAATTTAGAGAAGAGAGGGAATTTGTAAGAGAACTGTTTCCATATTGATGCTTTAGTATCCTCCAGAACATTTTCAACTTGTCCGCTAAAAGAAATTGGTAGTAACAAGCTAAATACCCTCTTTAGTGGTGTTATGGATCTTTCAGAGAGAATTTTGTGCCTCCATACTAGAGATGTCATATTGAGGAAGTTATGGAGTCAGGGTGGTCTTACTTTTAAGCAAAAATGCATCCAAAGAAGATTCTAGAGCAGGGGTGGGCAAACTTTTTTGACTCGAGGGCCACAATGGGTTCTTAAACTGGACCGGAGGGCCGGAACAAAAGCATGGATGGAGTGTTTGTGTGAACTAATATAAATTCAAAGTAAACATCATTACATAAAAGGGTACGGTCTTTTTTTTTTTTAGTTTTATTCATTTCAAAAGGGCCGGATCCGGCCCGCAGGCCGTAGTTTGCCCACGGCTGTTCTAGAGAAATAATAAGTAATATTTTGAGTGCTTACTGCAGGCTTGCAACTCTATGAGGTAGGAAATATTATTTTCTCCTTTTTACAGATGAGGAAGCTGAGGCAAAGACATGTTAAGTGACTGAACTAAGGTCCCAGAGTCAATAAATGTAAGGGACAGGTTTGCAAATGCTCCCCACTATGTACCCAGCGCTTTTGACTATTGCACCCACCTGCCATCACACTTATTCCAGGAGGTGCTGGAGGATAGGGCACTTATGCTGAGATTTATTTTCACTCTGGATGAAGATCCAGCGCTCTTTTTCTCTCTCTCTCTCTCTCTCTCTCTCTTTCTCTCTCTCCATACACACACACACACACACACACACACATACAGAGCGTGTCCCAAAAAATGTATGCAAACTTTAACAACTGATAGCCCAATTTTGAAAATGAAATATCCTATCTAATAATAGACAAACATGGTAATTGACCATACCTTCACTATGCCTCCCATTGGCTAATCAGAGTGATATGCAAATTAACCGCCAACAAAGATGGCGGCTAATTTGCATACTGCAGGCAGGACAGGTCAGCGCCAACCCACCTGCCCTGCCGGCATCCGAGCCTGCTATCTGCAACTCGGGGTGGCAGGCATCCCGTGTGCAACCTGACCCAGGGCGGCGGGACAGTGTGGCTCCTCTGTCACCCCAGCTTCCTCATCACAGCTCCCTTGGGGGCCTAAGCCTTTAGTTGGACATCCCCGGAGGGCTCCCTGGCTGCCAGAAGAATGTCTGACTGCAAGCTTAGGCCTGATCCCCCGGGGAGTGGGCCTAAGTCGACAGGTGGACATCCCCCAAGGGGTCCTGGACTGCAAATGGGCACAGGCCGGGCTGAGGGGACCACCCCCCCCCCCCCCGAGTGCACAAATTTTTGTGCACCAGGCCTCTAGTCTACACTAATAAAAGAGAAACATGGTAATTGGCGTACGACCGCTACCCTTCCCCTTGGCTAATCAGCGTATCCTTATGCAAATTAACTGTCAGCCAAGATGGCGGCCGGCAGCCATGCACTGAAGCGAGCAGGGAGGTTTGCTTCCTCCAGGAACTGCAGACTCCAACGTCCCCCCCCCCCCCCCCCCCCCCCCCCCGTCTCACTTGCCGGCCTCTCAACTGCAACTCTAAGCAACTATTACTATGTTGCAAATAAGAAGCTAAACAAAACCGGCTTTCAGTCAGCCCCAGACCGCAACATTGTATCCATTTTTTCAGCAGCGAGGCCTCAGAGCTAAAGCTGGCCCAGAATAAAAAAAAAAAAGAAAACAAGGAGCGGTTGGGAGCTTTTAGTCAACTGCCAGCGGGAAAACAGCCCTCAGCCCCTCACCCAGACTGGCCAGGCACCCCAGTGGGGACCCCCACCCTGATCCAGGACACCCTTCAGGGCAAACCAGCCGGCCCCCACCCATGCACCAGGCCTCTATCCTATATAGTAAAAGGGTAATATGCCTCCCGGCACTGGGATCAGCGGAGCAGCGAGGCTCCCGGCACCGGGATCAGCGTGACAGGGGGCAGCGCCCAAACCTCCTGATCAGCCCTGCTCTGTGCCTGATAGGGGGGGAGCTCCCCAATCCCCCGATTGCCCTGCGGCTCTGTGTGTGACAGGGTGCAGCGCACCAACCCCCTGATCGGCCCTGCTCTGTGTGTGACAGGGTAGAACCATAACCTCTCCATCGGCCCTGCCCTGAGTGTGACAGTGGTGGCGCCCCAACCCCCCTCCACGGCCTTGCTCTGTATGTGACAGGGTAGAGCCATAACCTCCCCATTGGCCCTGCCCTGAGTGTGACAGGGTGCAGCGCCCCAACCCCTTGATCTACCCTGCTCTGTGTGTGACAGGGGGCGGTGTCCCAGCTCCCCTATCGGCCCTACTCTGTGAGTGACAGCGGGGAGCTCCTCAACCCCCTGATGGGCCCTGCTCTGTGAGTGACAGGGGGCAGCGCCCCAACCCCCCTGATGGACCCTGCTCTGTGAGTGACAGGGGACAGCGCCTCAACCCCCTGATCGGCCCTGCTCTGTACGTGGCAGGGGGTGGCGCCGCAACCTCCCCATTGACCCTGCCTTGAGTGTAACAGGGGGCGGTGCCCCAACCCCCCAATCGGCCCTACCTTGAGCGTGACTGAGGGTGGCATTGCAACCTCCTGATCCCCCCTGCTCTGTGCATGATGGGGCGGCGCCCCAACTCCCCAATCGGCCCTGCTCTGAGCCTGACCAGGGGCTGCACCTAGGGATTGGGCCTGCCCTCTGCCACCCGGGAGCAGGCCTAAGCCAGCAGGTCATTATCTCCTGAGGGGTCCCAGACTGTGAGAGGGCACAGGCCGGGCTGGGCCCCCCCCCCCCCCCCCCAGTGCACAAATTTTTGTGCACCGGGCCTCTAGTATTTTAATAAACACTGCCTTTATAATTATTCAGAGTGTGTGTATACATATGTAATAGCTTTATCGAGATATAATCATATGCCATAGAATTCACCTATTTAAAGTGTACAATTCAATGGTTTTTAGTGTATTTAAAGAATTGTACACCACAATCCATTTTAGAAGATTTTCATCACCTCCAAAACTTAGTGCTCATTAGCATTAATTCCCTATTTACCCCCAGTCCTTTCTACTGCCCCCTTTCCCTAGGCAACCGCTAATCTACTTTCTGTCTCTATAGTCTTGCCTGTTTTGATATTGTTTGGACTCGTACAACACATGGTCTTTTGTGACTGGTTTCCTTCACTTAACATTTATTTGCAAGTTTCCTCTCTATTGGAGCATATGTCAGCACTTCATTTATTTTGACTGCCAAATAATATTCTATTGCATGGGCAGACCACATTTTATGTAGCCACTCATCATGGATAGATTTTTGGGTTGTTTTCACTTTTTGGCTATTTTTAATAATGCTTCAATAAATAAATAAATATATATATAGTTAGAGGCCCAGTGCACAAAATTCTTGCACTCGGGGTGGGGGGTAGGTCCCTCAGCCCAGCTTGTTCCCTCTCACAGTCCAGGAGCCCTTGAGGGATGTCCGACTGACGGCTCAGGCCTGTTCCCTGGGGAGCACGCCTAAGCTGTTAGTCAGACATCGTTAGTGCTGTGGCAGAGGTGGGAGAGGCTCCCGCCACCGCCACTTTGATTGCCAACTGTGAGCCCCAACTGTGAGCCCGCCTTCTGGCTGAGTGTTGCTCCCCCTGTGGGAGCGCACTGTCCACTAGGGGAAGCTCCTGCATTGAGTGTCTTCCCCCTGGTGGTCAGTGCGCGTCATAGCAACTGGTTGTTCTACCATTCGGTCTATTTGCATATTAGCCTTTTATTATATAGGATATATTTAGAAGTGGAATTGCTGAGTCATAGGGCAATTCTAACCTTTTTAAGAATTAAAAAGAATTGCTAAACTGTTTTCCAAAGTGGCTGCATAATTTTACATTCCTACCAGCAATGTATGAGGGTTCCAATTTTTCCATATCCACGCTATCACTTATTATTATCTGCCTTTTTATTATAGCCATTCTTATTGGTGGGAAATAGTATCTCATTGTTTTTTATTTGCTTCCCCAATGAGTAATGATGTTTAATATATTTTCATGTGCTTATTGGCCATCTGTATATCTTTTTTGTTGAAATAGCTATGCAAATTTTTGTTTGCTTTTTATTGGGATATTTGTCTTTTTATTATTGAGTTGTAATAGTTCTTCATATATCCTAGATGTATGTCCCTTATCAGATATATAACTTGCAAATATTTTCTCTCATTCTCTGATTTATTTTGTTCACTTTTTGATAGTGCCTGTTGCAGCAGAAAAGTTTTTATTTTGATGAAGCCCAGTTTGTCTATTTTTTCCTTTCTTTTGCTTATGTTTTTGTCATCAAATCTAAGAAACCACTGACTAATCCAAGGTCACAAAGATTTATGCCTATATATTCTTCTAAGAATTTTATAGTTCTAGCTTTTACACTTTATCTTTACATCTAGGTCTTTGATCCATTTTCAGTTCATTTTCTATATATGGTATGAGATAAATGTTCAACTTCATTCTTTTGCATGTGATTATCAGCACCATTTGTTGAAAAGACTATTCTTTTCTCCATTTAATTGTCTTGACATCCTTGTCAAAGATCAATTGACCATGAATGTGGGAGGCCTTATTTCTGGACTCTCACTTCTTTTCCATTGATATACACTGAGTGGCCAGATTATTATGACCACCCCATCAGTACAATGAAGGGAATTAGTTATGCAAATAATAATAATAATAAAACCTTGAGAGTATTTGCTTAGGAAGTTTTCAATATTCAGTATTTTTGGAAGTGTCAATGAAGTGGCCAGTCATAATAATCTGGCCACTCAGTGTATATATGTATCTCCTATGCCAGTACCATACTGTTTTGATTATTTTAGCTTGGTAGAAAACTTCAAAATTGGTAAGTGTGAGTTCTCCAACTTTAGTCTTCTTTTCCAAGATTGTTTTCACTGTTCTGGGTCCCTTGAATTTCCATATAAATTTTAGGATCAGCATGTCAATCCTGCAGAGAATTAAGGCGGAAATTTAATGAGGATTGAAACTATAGATCAATGTGGGGAGTGTTGCCAACTTAACAACATTGAGTCTTCAGATCCTTGAACACAGGGTGTCATCAGCAGCCTCTTCAGTGGTGTCTTTCAGTCCTTTGGAATTTGTTGAGAGCTTCTTTGGCTTCTGACGGGTAAACTGAAAAGAACCGTCATGTACTTGATTTCTAGTGTCTGAGAACTACCGTGGGAAACAGACCATGGCTGGTGTAATTGACTCTATTTTCTATTAATAGGAGCCACCCACAGACACAAGGACTCCATGGCCCTCTAGTTCCTCCTTGACTTGCAAAAGCTAAGATTACCCAGACTTTACAATATGTCGTTCCACCTTCTCATAGTTTCTGTTTGGCTCTCAGTTACTAAATGTTAAAACTACATTATTTCAGGGATTAAAGCAGATTTTTGTGACTTCAACAGGCTTCTTGAAGCTCTCAAATGGAATGACCAGCACTAGGTTCTCAATGACCACAGTGAAACGAAGGAGCATTTTTAACCCCCAGCAAATTCAAAAATTCCCTTACAGAGAGGCCATATCATTTGTTTTGGGAAAAACTCCACCCAGTCTACTCTTGCCTTATGACTATAGAGGAAATGTGAGGTGTTCACTGTTCAAGTATCCACCTGCTTTGATGATTTAGAACCAGCCTGTGAAAGGCATACTCTCGCGTACATGAGCAAATCGGGAGCGAGGGTTTGGCCTGAAGCCAAGTCAGAAAATGTGTTCGTTGCATTCCACAGTCTGGGTCATGGGGTAAGACAAATTATCCCATCTGGCCTTAGACCTCTGGGCTCCTGTGGGAATGCAGTGGCTTTGTCACACAATGTAATCTGTAATCCTCTGTCCGTCTGTGACTGGTCCGCTTCTCCGAAGGGAGGAAGCTCTATCACACGTCGCCCACCTTTCCTTTGCTTCATGGTCCCAGTGACTTGTTTATCCGGGACTTCTGTGTGGGCATCAGGTCTGCAAGTATCAAAGGCTGCTGTGAAATGTGTTTTAGAGAGGTCATCCCCACACTCACAGAACGCACACGGAATAAGCAAGTGTATGTCGAGGAAAGAGAGTTCCTGAAGTTCCCAGACAGTACCCTACACTTGGACCAAGAATTGGCTTTTTATTTTTTTTTTTCCTAAAAGAAAAGTAAAAGAAGTGTAGCCTCTGTTATTTACACGGAACATCATTACATTTCGAACATTGGATGGGCTCCTGGCTTTTCATCGCAAACCTGTTTTGAGTAAGTCCTTTTGAAGGACCTTTTCCAACACAAAGGAAGGTCTGCTGTCCATTCAAGCATCAGTTTCAGGGTTAAATCAATAGCATCGGCCCAGGGAAGCAGGTGCTTCTTTTCCTCTCCTCCCGTTGCTACAGGTGACGTGTTGAGACCTGCCGGGCAGGGTAGCAGTGGATGGGATGACAGTGAGGCTTTTGTGAAGGAATCGGTGAAATCTAACACGGGGACTTGCGCTCATCTCCTGACCAAGCCAGCAAGACGGCCTAGAGACACCAACAGGGCTCGGCCACTGGCTGCAGGAGAGGCTGCCAGGCCTCTGAGTTTGGAGCTAGAGATAGGGGTTAGAAGAATTGTACCCCAAATTACCAAGAAATGGATACACCTAAATTGAGGAAGTCCTGTGCTAACCAGATATGCCAAGGAATTCAGCTTGCTTTCTTACCAGGGGGCTCACCCACCACTCCTCATCACTTCACCCTCTTTTCTAATGTTTGACTGCCTTTTTATCTTAAAGGAACCAGAACTCTTATTTATTTCTACTATAATTGATAGTCCTATTTTAAAGTCATAAAAAAGTATTCATAGTGTACTACCATATAGATTAACCAAAATATGCATGCACTTCTATTATATGTGGTCATTTAAAACCTTAATTTATTGACATTTTTAGCCAGTGGACTACCTTATCAAAAAGGGGAAGATTGCAGTGAAAAAGGAAAAAAAGGGGAGGGGGGAAATGAAACACCTTTTCCTCATTTTGAAAAGCCAGTCTCATTTTATAGCCGTGTGTGTGATAGCTGTGTCTTGCTACTCTTGTTCTTGAAGGGGAGCATTTCTGTGACAGAAGCTGTATAACCTGTTGCAAAAGGCTACAGGAGGCTTAGGGATGCATTCATACCAGAAAAAAAGTAACATGCTAAATGGATAAAAAAGAGATTAGGATGCCAAATAGCCCCTAGGAGTCATGGGAAAAAGAAAGGGACCAGCAGGGCATGGTATGATGTGAAGAAGGGGAAGAAGGGGAAGAAGAGGAGGTAGAGAGGTGAGGCACTCATCCAAGCCCTGCCAGGAAGTGGGGGCTTTGGGTGGAGGAAACCTGGAGGCAAGTTCATGAGATATTGTGGCTTCTCTACTCTGCTCAGCAAGCAGAACTAGGCGTGCAGGGGTCCCAGCCCCTCTCAGAAGGGCATTGCCCTTTCCAAGCTTCCCCAAACACAGCAAGTGTGACCAGCTGAGTAAATGAATGGCTCCTTCAGGTACTCGTCTGCCCTAAACTGACCTCTCATGCAGCTGAGAGATGCCTGAATTGTTATAATAAGGGGAGGTCTACCTTTCCTTGGCCAGTGACATGTAAGTGCAAATTCAATTGCAAATGAGCTTTAATGAACGTGCATGCACCCAATCAGCCACAAGTGCAAATGACACGCTATCTGACGCTTTATGGTTTTGAAGGGTGCAGAGGAGAGTGTGTATGCAGGAACATCAGTCTGTCTATCTACATGTCTTGGGGGGAGGGAGTCATGTAAAAGCAGAATGTGGGGGTCTCCGAAGGGAGGGTGGATGGAGGGACTCGCCTTCCCGAAAGAAAGGCTGCAGAAAAAGCCCAAGTTCCCTGATCTCCCAACCTGCCTCGCAGTCTGTTCTCCGCTTTTATCTGGGTCCAACCTAAGGCAGGCCATGCTTTCTGGTGTTTATGTCTTATAGCTGCAAATGCACACATTTCTGATTTATAGGACTTACCAGTATGTTTTTTTTCAAAGCAGATTATTTTTTAATGGATCTTTACAATTTGCAGTATCCAAATAAACTTGACAAATTTAATAACCAGTCATTGAGTGTTCCCACAGTGCTTAGGTGCTGGGAACATGAAGATAAGTAGCACCAGCTCCTGGCCTGCTCCGTTCTCTCGGGCAAACACTGCGTGGGCAGAGGAGAGCACGCCAGTGAATAACCTCTTACACTACAGTGTGCCGTCACTTCACTGGCCAGAGGGTTACAAAAGCAGAAAAGTGCTATGACTAAATACTGTAGTCCCTTTCTCCTATAACCACCAAGCCCAATTATTATTAACACATCTCTCTCTTGGCTCTAATATATGTTTAACAGCTTATTGGTCAGGAACAAGACATCAAATTGAAATCATTTCATTCATTCACTTACGCCCCAAAATTTCAATACTGGCATAAAGAATATAAACAATTAAGCAAGACAAGGAGTTTGGGGGTTATCTCGGAGAGGGGGAAGTAACGACACTCCAGATGATTCATTCATTTGCCGCATTCATGGAATCACGAATGCCTGGTGAATGCTGATTTCCCATTGAGGCTGCTGGCCTAGGCATCAGGCATTAAAGGCACGGACATTTCTTTAGAGCTGCTTAGCTGAAGTTTATCGCGATCATTCAGCCATTGCCTAGCAACTTGTGAAGGCCATGAAAGAGCTCTTTGTCCCCAGGCCTGGCAAAAACAGTCCCTCTCACATCTCCTTATCAGCGTTAGAACATTTATCAGGAAAAAAGGCTTCCATTGAGCCAGAGATTCCTGCACATTTAAAGATACTCCCGAGTTTAGGAAGTTGTTTCCTGACGTAGCTCATATGAGAGCTTTTATCTGTGCTTTGGGAAACATTCCACAGAATTTCCTCAAGGTGTCCCATAATTCTTCTATTGCTTTATAATTTGGGCCAAGCATTAAAAAACACAGACCTGAGCTCATGAAAGTTTATCCTCTCCAAAAGAAGCAAGGCAGACACTTCCACCCCCTTTGCAGGGAAGGGTCACCATGTGAGGTGCACAAAATGTGACTATGCCGGGCTTCCCGACTTCACCCCACTTCTCATCACTTCTTGGGGGAAGGAAAGAATGACACGGTTGCTCCATCCAGTTGGAAAATGGTCCTGAATATCACACTGAAAAGGGACAGGGCTTATGCATTCATTCAGCAAATATTTGACACCTTGCATGTGCTAGGCACTGTAGTCAACAGAACCAGGCACCTTCTCTCCTTCGTGGAGCTGCCAGAACTCATCAGTGACCCCGGGTGAGTGTGGGGAGGGGGCTGCAGCCTTCATCTGCATCCTCTCCTACATTTCTCTGAAATTCATCTTCCCCTGCATCCCAACTACCATTAATTTAGTTTAAAACGTTGTCGTTTTTATCTTTTTTTTTTTTTTAACCTGGAAAATCCCAAACGGCCACCTGAAAGGTCTTTCTTCTCCCAGGCTCATCTTCAAAACAGCTTCTGCCCCCCTACAAACACACGTTTAATTATGCACATCTCCTGCTGAATTGTCCATTTGGTCCCTGTTAGCCCTCTTACCAAACTAAAGGGGTTTGTTCTCCCGTGTGCCTCAGAGCCCAATCAAGGGCAAACGGGACTTTGCAGCAAAGAAAATAAAGGTTTATTATTTAAAGAAATGGTGTCAAACTGAAACCATTGCTCTAAGACCTAGTTCCCCAAGTCTTCCAGGGGATGCTTGTATAAGGGACAGTCATTAATCATGGCAGAGGTAGGGTCGTGGTCTCTACTGATGGGTCAGCGCTAGGATAGGGGTCGCTGACCATTGCCTCTGGTCCTGATGTCAGCCATGGTGTCGCTCTGTCTGGTTTCACACCGGTGTGGTTGGTGGGGCCATCCTGCTTTTCTAGGTCTGGACCTGAAACACAGCCGAGGCCTAGATGTTATCTTTAGTTGGACTGAAATATTGTCTCTGTGGTCAACAGACTGGAGCCTTTGTTCCTAAGATTAGTTGACGGGGTCAGAACCTCATTGTCCTGAGGGCTTTATGATTAACGAAGTGGTCGTGCCAGTCAGGGTGCTGGATGAGGCCAGTTTGAATCAAAAGGAAAGAAAGGAGAAAAGATCATGTTAAAGAACTGAAGTTTCTGTGTGGTTACAGCACCAGGAGGAAGCTCACACTCCACAGTGCAGATTTCTTGGCTCTTCTACATGACCATGCCTGGCTGCCCTGAGGACTCTCCCACTCTCAGCCCCATTTCTCCTGTCCCCAACGTGCCATTCCAGAAGGAGAAGACACATGCTTCTTTGGGCTTCTGAGCCTTGCATCCAACTTTTCTTTCTCTTGGAACCCTCCTCTGCCTTCATAAGCTACCTGCTCCGACCGAGATCCCCTAGCAGGGTTGGGCGTGCCTATTCTGGGCCCATTCTCACTCTAGAGTTAGAGGTCTTTCTCAGAGAACCTCTCACCAGCAAGCCAGCAGCTGTCAGACCCCATGAATGTTTACTGAGTTGAATTTTCTCTTCTGTCTTTGACAAACAAGGAAATAAAACACTGTCTTATAGGACTCTAGCAAAGTTGGCAAAGACTAAGATGAGATCAGTGGAAATAATTCATGAATAAAATACACACACACACACACACAGCCAAAAAAAAATGGTTAAAGCAAACTTACAGTTTTCTATCCTGGAAAAAGGTTCATGCTATGCCTGGCAGAGAGGTCATATCAGTAACACTTACCCTGGTATCCCCTCTGTAAGTCTCATGGCCTGAAATTTCACACTTAGAGATTTATTTCTTAGGCTCTTAACATGTATATTTCTTAAAATATCAATATTCTCTAGAAAAGGTAACACCTCAGCAATAATAAATGTATCTTATCCTTTCCTGACTATAAGATGGAGGGAAAGATACAAGGGGCGTGAAGGGGAGGAATAGCAATAGGAGAAAATATCGGAAAAAGAAGACAGCTTCACACTTTTCCCTGATTGAGATATACTGTATGTTTGTCTTCAAACAGGTTAGGCATTAATACCTGCAAAGTGATGACTCACTTTTACTAATGATAGAGAAAAAAAACATTGAATTCTTAGGGGGAGTTGGTAATAGAATTGTTACGTTACTTTAAAGGAAAGACTTCATTGCAGTCATAAGAGTTATTTAAAAGTAAGCTTGGTTCTGTTGAAATTTGTGTATAGTATGTATATGATTGGAGACAGAGATTTGATCGATGATTTCTAGAATTCCCTGAGATGGTCTGGAAATGAAATGATGGGTAAATCATGTGAAATGAGCTTATCTTTGCAATGGATCTCCTTGCTGTATCGAGGGCCTTGTTGTGTGTATGAAAATTACCTCGATAAAGTTGATTATGACTGATGGTTGTGCTAATCAGCTGAACAAACCTGTTAGGGAAGAGGAATCAGATATGAAATAAAAGATCACTTATTCACATTTGTCAACCTGCCCACGAGTCATTTATCTTAAGGGCTCTGATTGAGAATGTGCTAAGTCATATGTAAATCATGATAATCTATAATGGCAAAAGTCAGCATAGACTTTTGGATATAAATTGCACTCCATTCCATCTTAACTGCATTGATTAATGTGAAGGAGAGATTGGCAAGCATCTGATAAACTATATCACTATAAATAGCTAAATCTCCTATTTCCCCACGTTCCCACTCCACCAAAAAAAAAAAAAAAAAAAAAAAAAAAAAAATGCCAAAAATCAGGATGAATTTTCAGGATGATTTTGAGGTTGACAAAGTAATTACTCAGCGTTGACTTCTCCAGAATCCCAACTGGGGTTTGCCTGGGTGGCTCCCGATTAAAATGGCCAGGATGTCAGAATCTCCACGAAGCAGGCGTCCCTAATTCAGCGGCTGATACACGGGAGTCCCATTCACGGTCAGAGCTCAGGAACTGAACTTGAACAGAGTGAAGCCTTAGCAGATTACTCTCCTCGGTACTTCCTTCAGATGCACAAAGAAAAGTTTAGGTTTGCAGCCCCCTTGGAAGTGATTTCCTCCTCTGTGCATTTGGTGCTTCTGCCCTGTATAGACATGAGTCACAGCACCAGACAAGATTCTATGGCCGGTGAATCACATTGGGAATGTGGAGTTTGCAATTCCATTTCAGCTTTTCAAAACAGATTTGATTTTTTTTTAATCATATATTTGTGAACTCCAAAAAAAATCACAGTAGGTCAAAATTCCCCATCTTATGCTATGGGGAACTCTTAGACCCTAATCAACTTATACCAGGACTAATCTCCTTTCCCCAGCCAGCAGTCCAAGCTAAAATAATAGTCTATTGTTGCTTCAAGCCAGACACAGTGAGGTCTGTGTGCTTTCATGCCTACTCTACCATGTGGGAGACTTTCTGAAGGAAAAATCAGTCAAAAGTGAAAAATGTGCTTCAGCAGAAATGGCTGTGTACCAATTAGCAGTGTTCACATTCTGGTTTGGGGCTCCGTCTGTTTTAAGGTTTGGGCCATGGTAACTTTTCTCCTAATCAGTTGAGAAGCAAAACCTGCAATAGCAACATTGCCTTCTCAGCTTCCTTGGTGCTGCGGGGTGTGGGTGCTCTGTAATCCCTGAGTGTGTGCGTGCTTGTCCGTATTGTGTTTCCACTTGGTTGAAGGCCAGCCGTCACCAGTTCTCTACTAATTACAACTCATTCTCATTGCCTGTCAGGGTGAAGAGCATTTGAGTTGTGAAGAATTCAGACATACAAGAATGGAGCCCCTGTCTTATTTCAAATACAAACTTACAAAGGACACTTCCATTTAATTCCAATAAAACCAGGGTTTATATTTTATATTTGCAACTTGGGTTTTTCTTTATGTTCCCTCTAGGCATTTTGTTCATTCATGACTGACTCTAAAGTTTCAGTATTTCCAGAGTGCGAGTTAAACACCTACATAGTTTCATAAGAATCGTTAACTTAGACAACAGCTATAAATAACATCGATTGTGATATCCCACCTATAGCTGCTCAAAGTCAGATTAAATTTTTAAAGTGGAATTTGGTGGCACAGATTTCTGTGCTGTGTAGTGTAGCATCAAAATAGTTTAAGATTGTGTGGGTTTTTGTGTGTGTGTTAATTCTCACCTGAGGATATTTTTAATTGATTTTTTTAGAGTGGAAGGGAGGGAGAGAGGTAAAGAGAAACATTAATGTGTGTCTCTCACATTGATTGGTTGCCTCCCCACATGTGCCTGACCAGGGGCAGGGATCCAGCTTGCATCCAAGGTAGGTGCCCTTGACCATAATCAAACCCATTCTGAGGGCCAATGCTCTATCCACTGAACCAAACCAGCTAGGGCTAAGATTGTGTTTATTTGATTGCTCTGGGGAATGGGTTTTCTTTATGTAAAACAATATAACCACCTTTTATTTCTCATCTTTTTACACTTTGTCTTTTTCTCTGTAAAAATAAAGAATGGAGCGGGAAAGAGGAAATCACTCAGAGCTAAATGATGCAATCGTTTTGATAAATGTTGCCTTTAATAGAGCCTTGGGCTTTCCTTTGTTCTCTCCTCCTAAAGAGGAAAGTCAGTATAACCAAGGTGTTTTATTCCTTCCCTTTATGACTGTAGGAAGCAGTCCTGGGATTATTTTAACCTTAGGATGATACATGATCACGCAGTATATGATGGCATGTTGATGTGTATAAGTGGATTTTAAACCTTATGCCATCTCCACTCGCTGTTTGCTGGGATAACTCAGCTTTGATACCAAGACCTTGGTCCTTGTGCCTGACTCAGCCTCCCAGAGGCACCCGCCTGCCCTGCCTCTCACTCAGCCCTGCCCGTGTGTGTTGTCCCAGGTGTCCACTGTGACAGCGTGTGTGCGGAGGGACGCTGGGGTCCCAACTGCTCCCTGCCCTGCTACTGTAAAAACGGGGCTTCCTGCTCCCCGGACGACGGCATCTGCGAGTGCGCGCCAGGGTTCCGAGGCACCACTTGCCAGAGAAGTAAGTGTTCCCTTAGGCGGCAGTCTCTCCTCCTGGGGGCACCGAGTGAGGGTTATTATCTCTGTCTTCCTCTCAGCGAGTAGGGACATCTGTGGCAGTTGAAGGCAGAAGGAAGTATAATGGGCACCCTGTCCTTTGCAGAGCCGGCCTTCATAGCACATCCCGGCTTTTATTCCTTCCAACCTTCCAGGATTGACCTAACAGATGGGGCTTTCGCCATTTTTTCCCCAGTAATGATTTCATTGCCTCATTGGCATCACCATCGGGATATGTTTCTTGATCCTGCCTTAAATCTTGCAAATGGTGTTCCAGAAATCCATTGACCTGTAAATATTTTATTAGGCAATTTGGCATTGGCCTTATTTCAATTACTAGAAGTCAACATCAGCCAAACCTTGTGGCAAATCATGCATCCTGCTAGTAGTCTGAAAGTTAGTACTATGGGGGACATAGAATTGCCGAGTTTAAAATGGGGGCTGTTGACATTGGTCAGTTGAAAACTTAAGTTACGAAATGACCCATAAGATTTTACTAAATCTTCTTGTAAATGTTTTCAAGAAAGGAATATAGGACTAACTATAAGGTACATTATTCTAATTTTTAAATTACTTTGTTTTATTGAGAGCTCTATGCAGTTGTCCTACATTTAAATCCCAACTAATGTCTTGGGAAGAACCTAATTATGTAGTGTTTTGCTTATTCACTTTTCAGCCACAATCATTAAGCTGGACCATGTAGAGGAGGCACCATCTTTTAATTCTGACTATAGATCTATGTATTGCCAGTCATGACTAAGTGAAGGGTCAACACATGGCTTGAGAGTATTTATTTTGGCCTTCTTAGAATTTAGATTTTTATTTCCTTCTTTCATTTATTTATTAAAGCCTTTAGCTCTATGCCAAACCTCAAGCTAATTGGAACCATAAATGGGAAAATAAAGGGGACGAAGTCATTTGCCTGTCCTCGGGCAATTCAGAATTTAGTGTCTTTTTTTTTTTCATTATGAAAGAATACCCTGTTTCTTTGGTGGTTGTTATTTTATACTTGGAAAATTCTCAGTATCATTAAAAAATGTTTTACTCATAACTTGAACTAGATCTCGATGTGGAATAGGAAAGAAAACTATTTCAGGAAAGATAACTGTCGATTTCCATTCTTGTTTCAGTCTGTTCCCCTGGTTTCTATGGGCATCGCTGTAGCCAGACGTGCCCGCAGTGTGTGCACAGCAGTGGGCCCTGCCACCACATCACCGGCCTGTGTGACTGCTTGCCTGGCTTCACAGGAGCCCTCTGCAATGAAGGTAAGGCGCAGTTTGGGAGAGACACCTGGTGATGAGCAAGCCCGTGCGGTCTGTCCTCAGGCTCCCAGGGACCTGTCTGCAGCTACTAGCTCTCGATGCCTCCAGGGGGCTGGGTTTGCAGCTTCTGCAGATAATGACGTTGAGCTTTGGAAGAGTCGGCTTGCCACTCCAGCAAAGCCTCTTTATTCTCTGAGCGGTGCTACACTTCAGCTTTAATTGCAAACAGCCTCCCATGAAAAAATCAATCTGAGGAAAGATTTTGCCTTCTTGAGCGAAAAGTTATGAAAGCATATTTCTAGAAATGTGCTGGTGTCTCCTGGTTCTTGATGCCTTAATGAGGGCGTGTGGCTTAATATGTTTGTAAAAACAAGCCCATTCAGGATGAAGGATGATGTTAGGTGGAGGCAGCTACTAAACGGGCAGCTGGGCGGAGGACCTTTAAAGTTCCCTGCTGTCCCAAGAGCCCAGGGATATTGTGAGATGAACGTAATGATGAGTTACTGACCTATAACTTGTTCACAGTGTGTCCCAGTGGCAGATTTGGGAAAAACTGTGCGGGAATTTGTACCTGCACCAACAATGGGACCTGCAACCCCATTGACAGATCTTGTCAGTGTTACCCGGGATGGATCGGCAGTGACTGCTCTCAGCGTAAGTCTCGTCTGAGAAGAACTGATCAACCATTTTTATTTGTTTGTTTTCAACTCTTTGGGTTGAAGTATGAGTGGTTATCTAATCAAGCAAACTATATGAATAATTATAAGATATTATTTTAAAGTTTAAATGACTTTGTTTTTGCCATTAAGAGCTCCATGCAATGGTCCTATATTTAAATCTAAATAATGTCTTGAAAGGAACCTAAATAAATAGCATTTTTTTGCTTATTTACTTTTCAGTGATTCTTCATCTGTAAAATGGGGGTCATGCAATCAGAAAATCTATGCTAAGATTCACTCCAGACCTCAAGTGGGAGATATTATTTTTCCCTTGCTCTTGGGGGAAAAACATGTGGGGAACTTTTTTATGGGAGACTTTCTTCATTTTTAAAAATTACTTCAGATTTATTTATTGTCTTTTGGGCCATATTTCCCACTGGATAACCATATAGAAATTATAGGCGGTCCTCCTTTGAAGGAGTTATGTTCTTTAAGCGTTGGTATGAATAAAAACATTGTTTGACTGGGTTTTTTGGTAAATCAAATCATTTTACCCCATCACCTTACATTGCAATTTCACAGATACTTTATCTGAGGTTCTGATGGCCCTTCAATGAGCAATGACCCCTAAGATTTAGTGTTTTTGTGTGTTTTTTGTGTTTTTTTAAATATATTTTATTGATTTTTTACAGAGAGGAGGGGAGAGGGATAGAGAGGTAGAAACATCAATGAGAGAGAGAAACATCAATCAGCTGCCTCTTGCACGCCCCCTCCTGGGGATGTGCCCGCAACCAAGGTACATGCCCTTGACCGGAATCGAACCTGGAACCCTTGAGTCCGCAGGCCAGTGCTCTATCCGCTGAGCCAAACCGGTTAGGACTAGTTTTGTTTTTTCAACTCTAAGAGTTTAAAAATCTATTTTAGATTGAATCCAAGATAACTGAAGATTTAGTTTTATTATTATCTGCTCTTTCTAAGTAAGAAGTTTTACACGTAAACCAATTCTTACATACAACGGGGCACCATAACATTTAAAACAAGCCTCTTGTGACATCTCTGGAACAGGCTGACAAGTGCCAGCTTCTAAGATCAAAGACAAAAATTACATGGCCCTGGTCCCTAACCTCTCTCAAGTCACATCATTTTTCTATCTGATCTCTGCTCAGCAGCCTCTCCTCAGAGAGTCCCTTCTTAAAGAAGTAGCTCCGTCATTCCCATCCCCTTAACCTGTTTAATTTTTTTCATAGTACTTATCACCGCTGGTTTTGGGTTGGCTGGTTGGTTTGCCTGCCTTCCCTACTAAAAGAAGCTTCTGGAGGAGAGCCTTTCTCATTCTCTGCTATCACCTTCGTTCCCCAAACAGTGCTGGGCACAGAGGTGCTCAGTGTACATGATAAATAATGAAATCTGTGACCTTGAGGTGATTCCCGCTCTGCTCTGCAGTCTGTGAATGAATTCCTGTCAGTGGTGCTGGTTGCTGTCACAGTCAGCATTGCCATCTGGGTCTTATGTGTGGAGCATGTGCTTCCTCAGTCCTGGTGCACACTGCTAACCTCTCATGTGCAAGGAGCTGTGTGTGTGGGGTGGGGGTGGGGGGGCATTGGAACCTTCTCTGCTGAGGTGGCCTCGGATCTCACAGAGCTCTCCACACCTGCTGTGCTTTCAGCTTGTCCACCCGCCCACTGGGGCCCGAACTGCATCCACACGTGCAACTGCCACAACGGGGCCTTCTGCAGCGCCTACGACGGGGAATGCAAGTGCACTCCCGGCTGGACGGGGCTCTACTGCACGCAGCGTAAGCGGCCAGCCTCCCGAACCCAAGGGGAGCCCCACCCAGGAGGACACAGCCTTTTCCGGTGCACCCGCGAGCTCTCCTGGCATTCGAGGGCTTGGTCTACCCACCGACCTCTAGACATCTCACTCTCTACGTGGTTAAGAGCTGCCACGTCCCAGGGTTTCTGTCTGTGTCATATCAGGGCCATGAGGGGGAGCAGTGCTTGCTATATGTAGATGTGGTGGGGGGCAGTGTCTTTCTCTTCTTTAAACAGACCCTATTTTTATGGCTCAAACTCCTTTTCATGCATTCTACACGCACTTGGTTAGAGTAGGTGACAGTGATTAGAAAGGGAGCGAAGGCGACAAGCCTCCACCTGCCATGCTCTGTGCTCTTGGAGAAGATCGAGTCCATGGCTCTCGAGTTTGAGCGAGCTTCCCAACCACCCGCCGGCTCAGTCAGCTGGCCCCGCTCCCAGCGTGTCTGATCCGGGAGGGCTGGGCTGGCACCAGAGAACTCACATTTCTAACAACTTTCCAGATGGTGATGCCAGTCTGGGATCGTGCTTTAAAAATCACTAGTCCTTTTTTCCATTTTGTATCCCATAGAGTCCTGACCATTTCTTCTTCTATAAGGTCATTAGCGTCATAGGTTATAATGTGCAAAGTACTCCCCATCTTGGCACTGTTGGGGGAAAAAAGACTAGTCTCTACCCTCTTGCCTTTCATTGAGTGAAGGAGAAAAGACAGGAAGGCATGTATCATGATTATCATTAATACTCATATATAATTTTAAATCGCAGAAGTGAGCAAAGAGAGATGAGTCAGAGATTAAGCAACATTTGTTTAATACTAATTAGAGAACATAAAGAATAGGCTGAACAAACCTTTTGGAACTTTCTAGAAAAGGGTATAGACCTTGAGTCATGATTTGAAAGGGAGAATTGGCAAGGAGGAAGGTTGTCCCAGGCATATTCTGCCGAGATTGTATATGTACATAGAAAGGTTTTTGAGCTCCTTAGGGAAAACACCTTGTAAGTTGTTATCTATAATTCTAAAACCAGGACCTGCTTCAGACAGAGGAGCTTTTAAGTGGACATATCACAGTGCAGTGGGAAGAGCAAGGGGGTCTAGAGGCAGACCTCCCTGCGTTTTGCATCGTCACCCGCCATCCTGCCATTTGCTGGCTGTGCGCACTCAGGGCTCAGTTCCCACATGCAGGGTGGGATTATCCATCCCTGCGTTTCTGGGCTTCTGTCAGGAGTCAGTGAGGAGGCATGAGAAGAGCTGGCACAGGCTGGGTGCTAAATGAGTACAATGGCCACAGGGAGGCTGTCGCTGCATTCCAGCATCTGGGTCTGCCTCTTCGTCCTGAAAGCTGAGGCTTCATTAAAACTTCCCTGTAAAAAAAGGGGGAAATAAAAGGCACATGTGATGCTTGGAACCAGCCGTGGAACCAGCTGGCGTTGAAGCTTTCTTGACTCACAGAGCCCTGAAACTCTTGCCGGTCAGCGGCCGGCCCATTGAAGCCAGTAGGGCTGTGCAAGAGTCCCGACGGTCTGGGCCTTGAAAATTGTGCCTCGGTGGGAAGGCGAATTGCTTTGTTATAAAGCACCTGCCAAGTGCAGGGATGTTTCAGTTCATCATTTTACCACGTATCTTCAGTGAAGGAGATCATATTATCGAAGTGAGTAACACATACGGCGGACAGGTATCAGAGTTGGAGACATTCTGTACCAAAAGTAAAAGCATTCAGGTCTTTTTAACATAAAGTACCCACTTCAGTCCATGGAATTGGAGTCCAGGATGCTTGTAGTTGAGTGAAAGAATGACAGGAAATGCCCAGACCTTGGCAGGGTTGAGGATGCCTTGTTCGAAGACACCAGCCGTGCCTCCAGGGTACCAGTACTGGTTCACCTGCCAGGTGTGGAACTGCTCTGCCTCCGCCTCCTCACAAGAACCCCTTCTTGGGACTTCAAAGAAGGCTTTGTGACAAGCTGACACGTGCATCACTGTCTTTACTCGCTCTCTAGTGGCTCAACGTCTTTAAAATGTTGGAGGCAAGAGCTGTGCTTCTCCTCGGCAGCCTCTTGACTCCTGCTGTCCTTCCTCCTCGCACAGGCTGTCCCCTGGGGTTTTACGGGAAAGACTGTGCGCTGATATGCCGGTGCCAAAACGGAGCCGACTGCGACCACATTTCCGGGCAGTGCACCTGCCGCACCGGGTTCATGGGGAAGCACTGCGAGCAGAGTGAGTACGAGAACACCACATCTCTAGGCGGGCTGTCCCCCCACAGAGTCACTTTTCCTAGATGCCTGAAGATATTTTAAGTTTTTTCAGCTGGCGGCTGGTCACCAGCATGGTTGACTTCCCTTCAAAGACCTGGCCACCTTGGGATCTTTGCTGTCTTTTTCCTCAAAATTCTTCTTCTGAGTAACTCCTCATTGCTCTGGGTGGAGGGGGTGTGGCTCCAAGACTGAAGACAGAATTCAAGTTTTCCATCTGTTCATCCTGGCTCCCTCTTCCACTCTTTCTTATTTTTGGAACGTGGATGCTCAGAGCTTTAAAAGAGCCAGTCAAGCTTTCTTTATGGCAAAGACAGAGCCCAGGTCTCTCGCTGAAGGAGATTGCATTCAGTGGGCCAGGCTGGGTGTGCAGGAGGCAGAGGGGCTGGGTGCCCAGGGCCAGCCCACTATGGGTGAGCGAACAAGCCTGTGCAAACATGGCCACCCTTCTGACAACCTCGTTTAGAAAGGTTTTATACTGTTTCTACTAACAACTTCTCATATTTGCCTTAACAGCCTTCAAGACAACATCTTACCTTAAAATTTTGTTCTAAAAATCCCATCCTGGGAGAATATGCTCTGTTGGAATTACCCACCCTTGGTTTTCCATTTCTGCCCCACCAGCTCTGCATCTCCTCACGAGGTTATGGGAACATTTAGTCTCGGACTGAGCATTTCGGATTAGTTTACTATTCTTTTCCTCTGGGACTTTCAGTATTTACGAGGAGTAAATAAATACTTAGAGCTGTAAGGGGCTGACTTTACAATGGTAATGGCAGGAAAAGGAGCAGGAGATTTCCTGCTCACCAGAGGGCACAGTCTTGGGAAGGATGAAGCAAAGATGACAGGCCTGCAGGAGCCACATGGCCTAGAAAGACTGATCAGCATAGGAGGATTTGGCAATAAAGTGTTGCCCTCCACCAACCCACCAGCACCTCACAGCACTACTGGACAGCCCAGTAAAATGTGTTAACCTTAGAATATTTGTGCATATACTCCTGCCTAGCAAATATAAAAAGAGTGATGCCCAAGAAGCAGCCTGGACAGAGAAGGCCTGATTTTAGTTTTGCTCTGCTAGTTCACTTAATCATGAAACAGATACTGAGTCACAGAGCTACCTGCACATCCCTTGGTATATACAAATATTGTGCACATTTATGCAAATGTCTAAACATATGTGCACATACATACAGGGGTGGGTCAAAGTACGTGAATCACAGTTTATTCTTGTATTATTATTTATTAATTAGAGGCCTGGTGCATGAAATTTGTGCACAGGGCCGGGGGGGGGGGGGGGGGGCGGGTCCCTCAGCCCTGCCTGCAGCCTCTCTAATCTGGGATCCCTCTCACAATCCAGGACTGCTGGCTCCCAACAGCTTGCCTGCCTGCCTGCCTGATTGCCCCTAACTGCTTCTGCCTGCCAGCCTGATCACCCCCTAACCACTCCCCTGCCAGCCCAATTGCCCCTAACTGCCTTCCCCTGCCAGCCTGGTCACCCCCAACTGCCCTCCCCTGAAGGCCTGGTCACCCCAACTTCCCTCCCCTGCTGGCCCAGTCACCCCTATCTGCCCTCCCCTGCAGGCCTGGTTGCCCCCAACTGCCCTCCCCCGCAGGCCTGCCCCCCCCCAACTGCCCTCCCCTACAGGCCTGTGTCCCCCACAACTGTCCTCCCCTGCTGGCCATCTTGTGTGTTGGACTGATGGTCAATTTGCATATCACCTCTTTATTATATAGGATTATTGTATTATTTTCCATATGAACAACTGTAAGCCTATTTTTGCCCACCCCTGTATCTGTATAGAAACCGGATAAGCTCTAAACTGACTTAAGCTTGAATGGCAGACTGTAACCACTCTTATTAAATAAAAGCCTCTTAAGTGCTTCCATGATTATTCTGAATGACAAATTTGTAAACAGAAACCCTGAGCTGGACAGAGAACTCTGATAATAGTAGCACATTGCCCCCTGCTGATCTCTCTACAAAAGAATCACTATTTTGTCATGATGATTTTTAGATTTAACAAGCCTATGCTAAGCTTTGAAATTCATGCCCAAACTTAGTAAGTCTACATCATAAAAATCCCACTGTTTCAGTCTTTCAGCCTTCCACCTGCAAATCCAAATTTTGAGCCATTCTTTGGTAAGTGAAGTTCTTACCTAGAAAATTAACAAAACTTGCCCCCCTCCTTCTTCTCCTTCTGCTAGCTAATCCAAGTCAGAATATGCCATTGGGAAGATCCCTGGGCCTGTAGTAAGGTATACTTGTTCTCAAGAGAGCATCTCTAGTTTATACTTCTCAGTCTGGTCCCCTTCCATCCCATAGCTTTGCCTGGTGGAGTCATCACAGGTTGTCCTTAGTCAGTTCCATTGGAATTCCGCAGGCTCTGTGCCTACTCATCCAGGAGGTGGGTACATAGAAGCTGAAAGTGTCAGGAGCTGTGATGAGGGGCTCAGTCTCCAGCCTTGTGTCTCCTGGCCTGTGAATTGCACCATGAATGCTGGCCAGCTCTCGGACACTTTGGGTGGTACAAGTCTGCCTAAACAGGGATCCCTGAGAGGGGTGGCCTCCAGACACTCAGGGTCATACAGTAAGAGACAGCCTTGCCCCAGATTCCCAAGGCTGAATGGGACTTTCACTTCCTTCTCAGAGTGCCCTGCAGGGACATATGGCTACGGCTGTCGCCAGATATGCGACTGTCTGAACAACTCCACCTGCGACCACATCACTGGAACCTGTTACTGCAGCCCAGGATGGAAGGGGGCACGGTGTGATCAAGGTAAGGATTCTAGTAAATAATAACCACCACCTCGTATCGTGTGACCACCATCCACCCGACATGAAGTGTTTCGGCCTGTGTTCTCTGATGTAATCCTCACCATGACGCTGCAAGGCACAGCTGGTCATTCATGTAGCTGCCAGGTGGATGCCTTATTGTTGCTGTCCTACAGATGAAAAAACTGAAGCTCAGAGAGGTTGAGTAATCTGCCCAAGGTCATGCAGCTACTATAGAACATGTCAGGGCTTTGATGTCAGATATCCTAAGCTCATGAACTTTCCATTGCACCTACAATGTTTTTTAGTCTTACTGAGGCATGATTAACCTATAAAAAGCAATAAATATATACAATATATGTACAGTAACACAGAGTATACAATTTGATAAAAATCTGACATGCATACACCCATGAAACCATTACCACAATAAAGAGAATGAATATATCCATCACTTCCAAAACTTTCATCATGTCCCTCCTTTCCAGCACTACTCCCGAGGCCCCATCTACTTTCTGTCTCTATAGATTAGTGCAGTTTTTAGAATTTCATATAAAAATGGAATCATACTGCACACTTTTTGTCTAATTTTGTTTACTTGGCATAAGTATTTTAAAATTAAACCATGTTGTGGTGTATGTCAGTGGTTCAATTGTTTTTACGGCAGAGTAGTATTCTGTTGCATGGAATACACCATCATTTCCTTGCCCATTCACATGTTGATGGACTTTTGGATTGTTCCCAGTTTGGGGCTATTACAGATAAAGTTTCTGTGTATAATAGTGTATCAAGTTCTTTATAGGGACATATACTCCCATTTCTCATGAGTAAATTAGTAGGAATGGAGAGTGATTGGCTCAGGTGGTAGGCATATGTTTAGCTTGTTAAGAAACTCTTGCCCGTGGTTTTTAACTAAGGTGTATGTCATACTCCTCTGGGGGTATTGTATACGTTGTCCCACTTGGCCAATCTGATTCTGGGATGAATGGGGCCTTTGAGAAAGTGCTCCTTACGGTTCTGAAGCATGGCCTCCAGAGAGTTCCTACTGCACGCGGTGCCCTTCAGTAGGTAAATAATATAATACACTCATAAATGTAAAGGCTTTAGAATTCATACAGTATCATAGGTGAAGTCATCTTGCACTGTAGATTATGTAGGTACTCAGTTCGTTTCTTTCCGACAATAACGTTTGCATGCTCGTGATTTATGTCTGATTGTCCTAACGATAGGATGTTACGTTCCACAATCACACCGTTATTACAGACGCGCTGTAATCACACTGCACTGGTCCTTGTCGCTCTGTGTTCCGGGGCAGACTGTCTCATCAGAGGTCTGGCATTTAGACTCATAAAGTCACGGGGACATTAGAGCTGGAAGCACCTTCAGGGGGGCCAGTTTCCTCATTTTCAGATGATGAAACTGCAGCGGAAGAGCTTAGGGGAAAGCAGAATATCAAGGTCAAGTGTTTCAGATGCCAGTTCCTTGACCCTGAATCTGTACCTTTAGTGTCTTCACTTGATGAAACCAGAGGAAGGATTGGGGAAAACTGAGTTTTGAATTATGAGTAAGGTTTTAAGGTAATGTTATCAGGTATTACTGGGACAGACCTTTCTGTCATAGAAAATAACTGCATAGAGCAGTATTTTCTGAAGTAAAAGCCCATTGAAATCAGGATAAGGCAGGTCCTGATCTTGGACTAGGTTTAAAATGGAGTTATTCTGGCTTGGAAGGAAAATTACTGTTAAAAATGCTAAAGATAGACATAAAGTTAAGTTAGTTGAGACATTTAGGAGCTAGCCCTTCATAACCTTAATACCGTATGATAAATAAAGCACAATAAAAAATTAGATCAAGTGCCACTCCCAATTAATTGCCAAAGTGTTTAAACTGAAATAGGCAAGAAGCTCCCAAATCCTACTGTTGAATCTTGGGGTTTAGGAACTCCTGCCTTTTTTCAAGGTTTAGAGCTGCCTTTCTCTGGGCACAGAACAGCCAACAACATCTAAAAACGAGGAACATTTGTTTCCAAATTAACATCTTAGGAGCTGAAAATATCCCGATCTTAGCACGGCGGGAGATGTTTGTAAGTAGACCACATTGTCATCCTTATTCGCGTCTCCTTTTCTCCTTTTTCTAGCCGGTGTCATAATAGTTGGGAACCTGAACAGCTTAAGCAGAACCAGCACGGCTCTTCCCGCTGACTCCTACCAGATCGGGGCCATCGCCGGCATCATCATCCTCGTCCTGGTCGTCCTCTTCCTCCTGGCCTTGTTCATCATCTACAGACACAAGCAGAAGGGAAAGGAGTCAAGCATGCCAGCCGTGACCTACACCCCCGCTATGAGGGTCATGAACGGAGACTACGCCATTTCGGGTGAGACTAGAGTCCTTAGAGGCCTTGTACTCTTTGAAAAGTTCGGTTTTCTTACCTGGTTCTTTGAAACTGGGTGTTGGGTATGCTGCCCACTGTTCCTGTCAGGTAGCCTTGAGGAAATGTTATGTTTGGAAAAGGTTCATTGTTCAAGATGTGTTCTGTATGTCAACAGTAGTAATATTACTGTGGTCTTCTAGGTCAGTGGTTGGCAAACTCATTAGTCAACAGAGCCAAATATCAACAGTACAACGATTGAAATTTCTTTTGAGAGCCAAATTTTTTAAACTTAAACTATATAGGTAGGTACATTGTTATTAACTTAATTAGGGTACTCCTAAGGCTTAGGAAGAGCCACACTCAAGGAGCCAAAGAGCCGCATGTGGATCGCAAGCCGCAGTTTGCCGACCACGGTTCTAGGTGATTGCTTTAGACTTCGGGAATTTCAACCCGGGAAAAGCTTTACTGGGTAACGAGTCCCAAGGTTTTGCCCTCTGTGGGGACAGGGATGGGAGAGGCGGGTGGCTGTAACTTCACCAAGGCCTCCAGGGCCAGGGACCAGGGACCAGGGCCAGGTCTGCTATCTCTCGCCTTGAATTGTTCCCGCAGTTCCTTCCAGCCCATCTCCGAGCCCACACAAATCATTAACTGCACAGCAACCAAGTTACAGAAGAAACAGTTTTTTGGTTTTAGCAAGAACCAGGGCATTTCCTTAAGAAAACTCTTAAATCTTCCTTTCGGTCACAAGTCCTCATAAAAGTAAATTTTTAGGTGACACGCTCAGTCATCAGAAGAAGTAACCACTTAAACAGAGGAATTTGGAAACTTAAAATATTTATTAATTGGAAGGCAATTGCTGAAGGACTTTGGGGGTGTCACATGATTGTAAATACACTGATTGTGGAAGAATGCATAAAGTAGCCACACAGAATATTGTAGTACAGAATATTGTAGTCAAGGACTCAAGTGTTTTTAAAAAAGAGGAAAATGACAGCAGAAATAACTTCAAAGCGGTGCCTTCCCAGCCATATCTGTGGATATTTTCACACTTTCCAAGGAGGCTGGTAAGAAGTCAGACTCCTGCTGCTTCTAGAAGCTTCGCTGGGTGTACTGGGCAGGAGGGTATTCCGCCCAGTTTGCAAAATGGAAGCAGCCCAAATACATGTTCTCATTACATAGCTTGCTTCCCTTTTTTCCACCCAGGGTCAGGGGAGCCTGCCATCTTCACTGTCTCCTCCTTCTCTTGCAGAAACCCTTCCTCACGGCAGCGGTGGAAATGCTAACAGCCATTACTTCACCAACCCCAGTTACCACACGCTCACGCAGTGTGCCGCATCCCCTCGGGTCAACAACAGGGACAGGATGACCATTGCCAAGGTGAGAGGTGATGGCTCAGATCGGTGAGGGTAGGCAGGGGAGAGAGAAAGGAACAAGCAGGTATCGAGGGCTGCTGTTTGCCATGCTGTTCTAGGTACTTTATATCTATTGTCTCATTTATCCCTCCAAACAGCCCTGTAAGTGTTTATCCCTCTAAACAACCCAGAGTAATGGGGGATTTGAGTCACTTCCACACACAGCTCCCCAGCAGTGGGTGAGGCAGCTGCGATGTGAGTCAAGGTCTTTCTGCCTCTACAGTTTATACTGTTTCCATTGCTCCTCTTTGGAAAAATGTTTCTAATATTGGGTGAGGTTTTAAAATAATGTCTCATAGCAGAATACAGCAGACTCATTTCTGGGTAAAATTGCCAAGTTTGTCTTTTCTGATCACCTGTCTCCTAGTGCCCTTTCCTGGCCACTTATACTTTCATAACAACAACAACAACAACAATAATATGTATGTATTTAGATCAAACCACATGAAATTGCATTTTTGTAGGTCAAAGGGATCAAATAGAAACAATGTGCCAAGCATTTCTAGTTATTTTACCTATAGAAGCTCATTTAATCTTTATGCCAATCCTATGAATCAAGAGTAGATATTATCCCCACTTGGTAGAGAGGTTGAAGAGCCAGGGCTGCCTAGAACCCGAGCTGCTTCCTGTAGGACTCCCCAGATCTCTTCTACATGCACTGAAATCCCAAACATGCCTCCCTTCCAGTGGTACCCAAATTATATTTCCAGTCTCCGTTGTCTAATTCTAGCTCTCTCTTAAAAGACAACCAAGCTAATAAAATTAATTCAGTTGCAATTAAGTTAATGCAGCTGGATTTTAATTATAGTGCCTCATAGTTAAATAGCACTTCACATTCTCCAGAGACTTTCATATTCATCATTCCATTTGTTCTCATTCACATTCAGGGAGGGAGGCAGAGTCGATGATCTTATCCTCATATTTATAGCTCGGAAAACTGCCGAGAGTCACTGTGACTCTTACAAGATCATACAGTGTTGGATGGGAGAGCTCCAACCAGGAATTTGGTTTTTTCAATGTAAAGTTCCATGTATGTAAACCCAAATAAGGCCTAGTTGGTACAGAGTAACATCCTGAAATCAAGAAGCTGAGGCAGTGGGGGTGGGGTGGGGATGGGAAACAGTTGGGGCCAAGAGACATATACTCCTGCTGCCTCGATGTCCCACCAGGTCAGACATGGTCACCTCTGCCCCTCCGCCCGGCCTCGTTCAAGGACCAGCCCTTGGTACATGCCATGGACTTGCTCCCCCAGACCAGTAACATTGTGCGGCACCACATTATATTCTCTTTTGACTTCTTTTGTTGTTTTTATTTTTAATAGTCGAAAAACAATCAGCTGTTTGTGAACCTGAAGAATGTGAATCCTGGGAAGAGAGGCCCGGTGGTGGACTGCACGGGCACACTGCCTGCGGACTGGAAGCACGGCGGCTACCTCAACGAGCTTGGTGATTCTCCCGACTCCCATCCCCAACGAGCACCTTCACTTTTTAGTCACCTCAGATAGTCTGTGCCAAAGTGATCTCTTAGAAACATGCGTGAAAGACAGACTCATCGACTTCTACCTCACCCCCTTAGGGGGCTTAGGACTGTCCCAAGTGCCTTATTCATTCAGCATTACTTGCGTTTCTGCTGTGTGCCAGGAATGATCAAGTGAGATAAGGGTCTCTGCCTGCTTGTAGCTTACATTCCAACCCTCTCTAGTAACTGACTTAGTTCTCCTAGGCGCTGTAATAGGCAGGAACTATGATCAGCAGCAGCATCTCCATGTTACAGTTAAGAAGCTGAGTCTTAACAAGGTTAAGTAACTTGTGCAAAGTCTCAAACCCTACTAAGTGATAGAACTGGGAGTTAAACCTAATCAGCTGGGTACCAGGTTGTGGGCTCCTCTTTGTTCCCATGGGAGGTGAGGAAATGGAGATATCAACAGGAATATAAATCAGTGGTTCTCAAGTGTTGTGGAGTCAGGACCCTTTCACACACTCTCCAAAGTTATCAATGGCCCCAAAGAATTTCTGTTGATATGGGTTACATCCACTGATATTTACCATATTATAAATTAAACAAGAATACTTAAAATAGTTATTTATTAACTTATCATAATGATCTCATTTTATAATGTAAGATGCATTTTACGGAAAATTACTATGTTTTCCCCCCCAAAATAGCGAGAAGAGTGTCACTCTTTCACACTTTTGTCCATCTCTTTAACGTCTGGCCTAGTGAAGGACAGCTGGATTCTCATTCTGCTGCTGCATTCAGGCAGCAGTGACCTCACACTGGTATAGCTCCTGGAGAACTCCACTACAGACTTGCGAGAGGAGGAGAGTGAAAAGGGCAAACAGTGTGGCTGTATTATTATAAGAAAAGCTTTGAGCACACGGCCTTCCTGCAAAGGTGGTGAGGACCCTGAACCGCACGTAAAGAGCGGCCGTGATGCCCTTGGAGTAGGTGGTGCCGCTTCCAAGCACATGCTCCTTATTTCCATGGAGGAGCTTGATGATATATTAACTAATGTGTGTGGCACCTTATGGTCATCAAACCCTTTCATGTGTATTTATTCACTGGTAAGGTTGCCACAAAGCACAGTTAAATTTGAATTTCAAATAAGCAACAAATATTTTTAGTATAAATATATCGCAAATATATAGGGCATGGGACATACCTATACTAAAAACTACTTGTTGTTTCTCTGAAATCCAATTCAACTGGCCTTCCTATGTTTTTATTTGCTAAACCTGACACCCCTACTGGATGGGCCCTTCCTGAATACTGTTTGATTGAGAAGGGAAAACTGGGAAGCACGGAGAAGTCAATCTCCTGTCCAAGATGCCATGGGAAGAAGGGGGTAAAGCTAGTCTCACAGTTGGGCTCTGACTGCGCCCCCTCCGATCTTTCTGCGAACACCATGTATGCTCAGTCACCTGAGCCAGATGTAGGAACCAATCCCTGTGGGCTCTAAAGTCCCCTCTGACCTCAGAAATGCAAATGTTTAAAAAGCAAAATGAGTATAAATTCTTAGTTTTTATCTGCATTCTACACCAATATTATCTAGGAGATGTGTATTTCCACACATGCACAGTAAAATTATAAGATATTCTTACAGTATACTTATTTATAACACACTTATTGGTGAGTTTATTTAACATTGGGGAGGTTTTTAAGAAGTCTAAATTACATTAAAAAAGCACCTGAATTGATATTCAGTAAAATACCACCAAGTCCTCCTGAGGGAAAAGTCCTCTTGCTCCACGTTTCCTAATGTCATTTGTTCTGACTCCAGAAGACACAGTCATTGCAATGGTCACAAATAAACCTCTGCTTTCTGTCTCAGTGAGACCCACGGCACATAAAATTTTCATTGGAAATTCTGGATCTTCTTGGTTTGTTCCATTCCAAGAATAATTTTGCATTCCATGTACTTTTAAAGTTGTTGCACAGAAAAGTCTTCTCTTATGAACAGAGTGAGGCACGTTGTCGATGATGAAGTTTGTAGGTGTTTCAATGATGGGAACGTTGTGGTGAGGTTGTCTGAAAGAGCCTTGAACTTGACAAAAGAGCCCTGAGATCAATTCCTGGTTCTTTTCTATGACACTGGGTCAAGCACCCTCTCAAGATTGATTTGTTCATTTGTAAAATAGGGATAATGACCATGTTCTGGCTCACCGTATGAATTAGATTAAACTGAGTGCATTTGGAAGCATCTATCCAAGGATGGGGACATATGGGAGTTTATGGGGAAACTTACCTGCTCCCTTGTTAAAACAGCACCTTGGCCCAGCCAGTGTGGCTCACTGGTTGAGTATCAACCCATGAACCAGGAGGCCATGGTTCGAATCATGGTGCAGGCTTAATCCCCAGTGGAGGGTGTGCAGGATGCAGTTGGTCAATGAACTCTCTCATCATTGATGTCTCTCTCTGCCACTCCCTTTCTCTCTGAAATAAAAAAACAAAAAACATTTAAAACACACACACACACACACACACACACACTCACACAAAAGGCACCCTGATTTTCCAAGGTGCTGAAGAGAGAATCTGGCAGGGGTATTTGGTCTCACAACCCCAACTCTTGTTCCCTAATTTACTATGCACTCCATACTGCTCTTTTTAACCCCTTGGGGAAGGCTCACTGCAAACTAAAGCCAAAATGATAATTTAACAAGACTTTGGTACAGTTTGGAAATGGCTAAGGGAATTGGGCAAAGAGTAAGATAGAGTTCCTTGATAAGGAGCTCTCAGAGGCACAGCCCCTGTCCATCTTCCTGGGGTCCCTTTACAAAGTCTGGGAGTCCACCTTCAGGATAAAACATTTGCTGGAGAGACTCACAGAACTCACTGAAAGCTATTATACTCATGGTCACAGTTTATCACAACAAAAGGATACAGAATAAAATCGCCCAAGGTAAGAGATACGGGACAGAGTCCAGGAAAGTTCAAAGCATGGAACTTTCTGTTGTCCTTTCCCAATGGAATCATGGAAAGTGCTAACCTTTCCTGGCAACAGTGTGTAGCAATACACATGAAGCATTGCCAAGCAGGGAAACTAACCTCAGCCTTGGTGTCCAGCGTTTTCATGGGGGCTTGGTCATGTAGACTTAGTTCACTACCCATGTGGTTGACCTTTAGTCTCCAGCCCACCTGAAGGTTACATTGATACCAAGTGGCCCAACCCTCCTCCCATAAATTACTTTGTTAGACTACCCCGTGTAGCCATAGGCCCTCACGTAAACAAAAACACTCTTACTGTGCAGTAATTCCAAGGACTCAGAGATTACCTCCTAGGAACCAAGGGCAAAGGCCAGACCTCTCTTTGGTAAGGTTGATTCTTCGCTACACAGCCTTTTGTCCTGCCTTCTGGCTTACGGCGGTGCCTTTCCCACCAGCTGGGAGCTTGGCTAGATTTCACAACCCAGACCCAAAAAAGTGCACCTGAGAGAGGAAGACATTCCCATATCCTGTCCCACCAGGACTGACATTAGACCCGCCCTCTCCTCTTAAGGGATTCTTCTTTCTCCACAACCGTGTGTCCCCATAGGACATTACCATCAGAACTTGAGTTTAATGTCACTGTGAGAAACACATGCACAGTGGTAGTGGGCCATTTCTTGCCCATTCTCATACCTACTTAAATGCTCATCACAAATCATTACTTACTCTCTGTTTTTAACCTAAGTCCATAGTTTTCCTTTCAAAGATAATTAAAAAGGCTTTGGAATGCTTACGATAGACTGAAGCTGAGACATAGTAAGTGTTACAGTAACTGAAACACCATTCATTTACATGGTGCTTCAGATTTTACCAGGCCTACTTCACTTAATGATCACCACCACCCTGTAAGGCTTGGAAGGTAGGTTTTGTTTTCCTCATTTTAGAGATAAGAAAATTGACAGAGAGCCCAGCTGACATGGCTCAGTGGTTGAGCTTCGACCTATGAACCAGAAGGTCATGGTTCAATTCCCGGTCAGGGCACATGCCCGGGTTTGCGGGCTCAATACCCAGTAGGGGACATGCAGGAGGCAATCGATCAATGATTCTCTCTCATCATTGATGTTTCTATCTCTCTCTCCTCCCTTCCTCTCTGAATTCAATAAAAATATATTTTTAAAAAAGAAAATTCTCAGAGAGTTGAACATCTTTCCCAAAGTTATGTGGCTAACAAGTGATGAAATTTAAGACCTTCATCTCACTTCTAGTTCTGGTCGTGTCCTTTCCACTGTGCAACCTTGAATAAAGTGGACTGATTTGTCTGTGCCTCAGGGGCTACCCTGTATCAATCTGCCTTTCCCAGATCACTGTAAATGAGCAGGAGAATGATCAGCATGACACATGTGTATTGTCAATTCTAAGTGCTGGGGTAGCCGGCATGGGAGACCTGGAGTAAAGGCGTGAAAAGCAGCAGCCTTGGTGGTCTGCAGTGGGAAGACAGTGGGTGCCCAGCCATCTTCCTCGGTGACCTTGACATAGTAGATGAGCTTCCTCTTGCTTTCAGTTCTCACTGGGTATTTCTTTTCTTCCTTTATCACAGGTGCTTTTGGACTGGACAGAAGCTATATGGGAAAATCCTTAAAAGGTATGGTGTAGATTTGAGGAAGAAATACATTTATCAAAATCATAATTTAAAAAATACATCTCAGAGACTGAAATAATTTGCTACATGGACAAGAGTGTCAGTGTAGGAAAAATGTAGACTTACTGTGGTTATTCCAGCAAACACACAAACACGTTTGACTGACATCAAGACAGTGACCACAGATGGGTCAGTTAGAGCAGAAGTCGGGGAAATGCAGGTTTCACTTTGCTGGGGAAACACTTATATTTCCTTAAAAGAAGTGTGGCTTATCGGGGGAGGAAAGGAAAGAACAGGGAAAATAGGAAGAGATCAGTGTGGTTACGTGTTCACTGAGGCCTGCTCTTCAGGAAGAATTTGAGTAATAACTTCAGGTGCCCAGTACTGAGGTTTTACAAGAAATCCACAAATGCTTTCTTCACCGTGATAATAGAACCTTCTTGTGCTCCTGGGTCCATCAGCAAATGGTTTCTCAATTGAAGCCTTTGAGAATTTGGAGACTCTTAGTAAAATAGAATGGAATTCATTTCATTTGAGTGTGATAATCAAAATGAAATCAAATCTATGATGTTTGTATTGGTATTCACCTTAGTAATTTTATAGCAAATTCTCTCCAAAATAAGTGAAAAACATTTAGTATTATTTTTAGTGTATATAATTCAGAAAACTAGCTAGAAAGAAAAACTGCCCAGCCCTGGCCAGTGTGGCTCAGTTGGTTGGAGCATCATCCCATACCGAACAGGTGGCGTGTTCAAGTTTTGTTAGGGCACATACCCAGGTTCTAGGTTTGATCCCTGGTCAGGGTATGTGTGGGAGGCAACTGATTGATGTTTCTCTCTCACAGCAATCTCTCTCTCTCTCTCTCTCTCTCTCTCTCTCTCTCTCTCTCTCCCCCTCCCTCTGTAATAATAATAAAATTTTAAAAAATTGTCTAAGTAAATTATCACCAAGAAAAAAATAACATTTTTCAGTACACCTGAAACTATAATAAAAATAATATTGAATGTAAACTGTAATTGCAAAATAAAATTTTAAAAATAACGTTCAGGTAATATCATTTGCTTTTCCCCGCTATTTCTCTTTACAGACTTGGGAAAGAATTCTGAATATAATTCAAGTAACTGCTCCCTAAGCAGTTCTGAAAACCCATATGCCACTATTAAAGACCCACCTGTACTTATTCCCAAAAACTCGGAGTGTGGCTATGTGGAGATGAAGTCACCAGCACGGAGAGATTCCCCATATGCAGAGATCAATAACTCAACTTCGGCCAACAAGAATGTCTATGAAGTTGGTGAGTTCTCCTAACCAAGAAAGAACCTGGTATGGGAATTTAAAAAACAAAACTTTCAAAGTCTTTGAGAATACAACAGCATTTCATACAAACCTTACTAAAAATGGCCCATATTTTAAGTGTAAGCTGTGTTTACAGTGATCATATTAATTGATGTCAAATAATTTATTCAGGGAAACACCATTTAGAAAATTTAAAGGAAGTTTTCCTTATCTCCCACCTGGTCATCCATCTTTTGTTTTTTAGCCATAGTGAATATTTTAGCCTGCATGTGGAATAGCATATGTATCATATTAGCTAATATGTCAACTTAGCCAAAACAAATGGTTCCACTAGATTAAACAGGTGGTTCCAATTCCTGGTTGCTTTCATTATATTAATATAATATAATGCTTTTAGCAGGATTAAAACATTTTACTTCTAAATTTGTCTAACATATCAGTAAGAGTCTAAACTGTGAGTCTGGTAGAAATTAATAAGAATTCAATTTAAAATTAGAGATACTTTGATTGCCTCTTGCAAGTGCAATTTGGGGGAAGTTAAAACATATCAGAGCTATCACTAGCTAGATAATAGGGCTATATAATTTAATTTTTCTTACTCTCTATCTCTGTATCAGTATTTATGATTGAAACTTTAAAATATTCTCTACTACTTGTAAATGAAGTGACTAATTTAACTCTAGTCGCTAGTAATTCATTTTATGCTATAGACATGTCACTGAAGATATATAACTATTTTAAAAGTATTAAGACAGCTTTTTAAAATGGAAGGCATAGCGAACTAAATTGTTATAGAAAGGTCAGTAACAAGTCCCCTTTGCTCTGTCCCATAAGCTTACCACCGTAAGATTGGAACTCAACGTATGTTTCCATGAATCGAGTTAACTTCTAAGGACCTCAGTCTTCTCATCTGTAGAGTAAGGGGTTTGCACTAGATTATTTCCCAGGTTTTTCAGACAATGATTCATATCCAGGGTTTCTGTATATTCCCTTGATGCCTTGATCCCAAAGATACAGTCATCCTTTTGTTCCGAGCACCATTTGTGGGCATCAGTGGGTCTACCAACCACAGAGTAACCACCTCTGTGATTATAAAAGGATCATTTGTTTTTAAAAATAATATTTTCTTATTTGACATTTGCAAGAAAATCCATGTTTAATTTATTAATTTTTTTATTGCCAATAAATTAACACGTCCCTGGTTGTCACAGAACCTACAGTGAGTGTTGTCCAAGGAATATTCAGCAATAATGGGCATCTGACCCAGGATCTGTACGACCTTCCAAAGAACAGTCACATCCCTTGCCATTATGACCTGCTGCCAGTCCGAGACAGTTCACCCTCCCCCACGCGAGAGGACGGAGGCAGCAGCAGCAGCAGCAGCAGTGAATGACACCAAAGGACCTTCGGTAGCCGCTGGAACCCTTTCCAGAACGGCAGTTCAGTTCTTCTCCATCCTCACGTTGCCACCTTATGTGAATGTTAATCTACTTGGTAGGCAAGTGCTGGGCGTAACCCAGAAAGCTCAAAGCTGAGGCTGACGGACGGTAGGTCCCTGGGTACGGGTGGCTGGGCAGGAGATACCATGTGATTTTCCATTCTTGTTAGTTTTAGAACTGCACCCCTGAAGCATGACTTCCTGTAAAATCTTGGCTATGAGCATGAACTTGCAGAACTCCTTCAGCGATGTGGGCTGCAGTGGACATTGGTATGATTGTTTGAAAAACTAAAGTTTAAAGATTTTTTTTCTCATTCGCATTGTAGATCTGTACCTAGGATTGTGCAGTTTGCTATGAAATTTAGTGTGAATCACTAAATATGTAGAAGAAAAGGGGCATATTATTGAGTCCTGATTATTTGGGTGTGTGTGGTTTGTTTGTTTTTTCAGTTGGACTCAGAATTGTAGGGGTAACATGAACCCAGGAGAAAACATTCTGTCAAGTGGCATAACTGGATAGACTGAATAAAACCCTAGCAGAAGTAGAAAATTTAAATATGAAGTTTAAATATGTAGACTTTTTTTAGAATGAAGAAATGTACACTTAGAATTATTTTAGAAACACTAGAGTTATTAAAGGAGTCAATATGTACCAGGCAGAGGCGATTTTTCTCCCTGTTTGACCCACAGCCCACTTTACATCCATGACATTATTCTGATCACTGTCCCCATCATACACATTCACCACTTGAGATCCATAACATATCAGTAATTATTTCATAAATGTGGAAATGGAATAATTTTATTTTTAAAAGACTGGATTGAATGAGTGTATAATGAATGATTGGAAAAGGTTGTAAATTTTAAGTGTACGAAGACACTTAAGTTTTGTAAACCATTAGTAACACATGCTGTAATATAGAATTAGCAGAAAGATTTTATTAATTTTCCCTAGAAGTGACTGAAATGTTTTTGTGCGTATTTGAGGAAAGGGCACTTTTCTTTTATTAATTGTTGATTTAGAGAAACTATGCTTAAGCTGGTCTTTTGCATTGCTAATATGACATGTATCCCATTTTTCTTTAATTTGTATTTTCATTTTTAAGTTGTATATTCTACATTTTGTAGTGTTTGAATTGTTAATGAAAAAATATTATATGTCTGTTGTTTCTTATATTGTTGCCACTTATCTTTTTGCTTGATAAAAATGCATTGTTCTTTTTTTCTTTCAGAGGGAGGAGATAGAAATATGTAAATCAATTATATTAAAAATTGGTCATTACTAAAATAGTACAAAACCATAGGTGAATGACTTATAATTGAAATAGACAAGGTTTTCAATATTCTAAAATGGAGTTCCTTTGGTCTGTGGGTTCTGAGTCTTGGTTAAACCAGGGGGGCTATTGTTCCTGAGCGCGTGCCACAAGCTGCTCTTATTAACACCTTCACTAGGGTGATCGTATAATTGATCATCCAAACTGGGACACTTTTTTAAAAATATATTTTATTGATTTTTTTACAGAGAGGAAGGGAGAGAGATAGTTAGAAACATCGATTAGAGAGAAACATCGATCAGCTGCCTCCTGCACATGTCCCACTGGGGATGTGCCCGCAACCAAGGCACATGCCCCCGACCAGAATCGAACCCGGGACCCTTCAGTCCACAGGCCGATGCTCTATCCACTGAGCCAAACCGGTTTCGGCAAACTGGGACACTTTTGAGAGTAAATGCGGACATTATCAATGATTACCCTGCAATGGGCTTCAATCTGGACTGCTCCAGGCAAACCAGAACAGATGCTCATCCAGTGCATACTGATCATGCAATAACATTCTCACCCCAAAATGCCAGTGTAATGCCAGAAAGCTAGTTTCTCTTTCTTGGACCTACGTGAGCAAGCCGAAGGGCTGGAAGGCTGAAAGCGGAAGCAGCTTCACAAAAGAACACAGTGGTCTTCCATCTTAAAGACACCCTGTGCGGTGTCCTGTCTCAGGGAGTCAATTAACAAATATATATTGTGCACCTGTTCTGCCAGTAGTACCCATGTGGCATTGCCCCCGCCAGTCACTGAGTTGGGATATTCCAGTGACTTCATGTCATACACCTGCACTTGCGATGGCAGTTTGGTCAGGTGGATGATAGAACAAACATACTTAGAGCATTTACTCCTTTGGTGGCTCTTCCTTTTAGGGAACCCCAAAGTTAGTTCAAGGAAATGTGGGCTTGCCTGGAATACACCCTAGAAAGAATTGATTTATTCCCACAGTTAACCACTGCCTGACTCTTGCTCGATGATAGCGAGTAGGCATCTATTGGAGGCTCTTGTTAGTCAATAGCTATAGAGTCCTTATTGGTAAGAAAAAAGTAGCATTTCCTCCTCCCCCCCTTTCTTTTTTTAAGGATCATCTCTTCAAATTTCCATGGTACGTTTGAGTTTTCCCATTACTCCCTGAAGATAAGTAAAAGAAAAAAAATACCTATTTATTTTCTTATTCCACTATAGGAAGAGGGGAGGGGAGGGTATACTGACGCTAAAACTCATTCACATCTGCATGCCACACAATTATCACATTGGTAATAAAAAAGGGTTCCTAGATTTCCCTGACCATGGATTTTATCATAGGCATGTTCTTGTGGTATTAATCTTAGCTGCTTATTTTGAATCAGTGCACTTCTCAATTTAAAATCATAATGCATTTTAGAAGTTTCATATGTTCTGTGTACTGCAATCACAGAAGTAAAAAGACTAGGACTTCCAAGCACCAAATTTGTAAATATAAACTCAAAACGAATACTGTTACATTTTGTTAGTATACAACGAGCTTCAGTTTGGCCTCGTCATTTAGAGTTAGCGGTCCTTGTCGTAACGTTCAATGTGCAGTTGTAACCGATAGAAAGATTGACTCTGGGGAATGCCACAGAGTGCCCTAGAATTCTTAAACTTGTTGCTGAGAGTCTACCTCCCTCCCCATTGTTTTCTTTGGTGTCTTCAATTGAATCTAAACAAAAAGGACTTCTCCAGGCCTTGTTTTCATTTGTTGTGAGGACACCTGGAAGCAGACATCCTGGGCTTCCCAAGACACACCCAGCACTGACGTGGAGACCAAGGCCCGCGGGCCCTCCCCACAGAAGTGGAGCTAAGGTTAAATTTTGTAAAATAATGAATTTTCTATCATTGGGTAATGTCTTTATTATTCAAAATAAGTATTTAAGAGGTATTTTGGTCTTCAAGGCTTTATGTCATGGAAATGTACATAGATATGCAAGTGTGAATCACATGGTGTGGCTGGGTAATTGTTTATTAACTAAAGATGTTTACTGCCCTTTAAGGTCCTCTTCCAATTAGTATCCGAACACTGGGTCTGCTTATTCCAATTTAGTATTTAGTCCAGGCTTCATTATGATGTAAGCAAATAGCAATATAATTTTTTAAAGGAAAAAAATGAGACTATATTAAGTTTTCTTGATTTTAGTAAACAAAACAAAAAATGCTTTCAATGTTAAAATATCTCTTCTCCAAAGATGATAAACTTTCATCAGTATTAGCCTCCATCGCCATTTATATCATCAAAATGTATTATAGATGAATGCAATAAACTTTCTAATAGAAAAACTATAAAGTAGTGTTTATTTCTATGTTTCATTCCATTACTAATTAAAGAGAAGAAAAAAACTTACCATCTTACTGGAAAAATTAATATTTTTTCATGTGTGGACTCATAGCACTTTATATATACACAAGAGGCCCAGTGCACGTTCGGGGCCCGGGGAGGGATGTGGGAGATTGGCCATCAGGGGAGGGACCGCGGGACAGACCACAGAAGGGCTCCAGGGCGTGCCCAGCCCATATTGCTCAGTCCCAATCAGCCGGACCCCAGCAACAATCTAACCTACCAGTCAGAGTGTCTGCCCCCTGGTGGTCAGTGCAGTCATAGCGAGTGGTTGAGCAGCCTTAGCATATCATTAGCATATTATGCTTTGATTGGTTGAACTGAACGAACAACCGAACACATAGCATATTAGGCTTTTATTATATAGGATTTAAAAAACAGGTATACTTTATAATATTTAATTGCTCATGTATCTGCTTTCCCTTCAGAATTCTTGTTCTTAAAGGACAGAGGATCATATTTGGATCCCTGGAACTTAGGTCAGTGGCTGATAGGTCTTCTAGAAATAGCTCTAGGTTATCTTATATGGATTTGCTTTTTAAATCTCAGCAGCCTATTAACGTTTTCTTTTATGATTAAAACATTTCTGAAACACTCACTTTATCGCATCAAATATGAATAAAACATTTCTTCTCTTAATATCTGTTTATTTACTGAGGGCCTGAGTGCCAAGCACAGTAGGGGATGCAGGAAAATATACGACATGAGCTACTCTTGAGTCACTCATTATTATTATTTATTAGGGAAATAAAGTATCTTACTAACTGGCTTTGGGAAGTTACTTGATTTCTGCAGGCCTTGAGTTCTATATTGTTTAATGGTGGAAATAATAGTACCTATTTCAAGGACTTTTGTGAGAATTTAATAACTTTCTACATACAACGCCCTTCAGTGTCTACATGTGGTAGATAGCTGGTGTTAGCTGTGTAACAATTATGAAAAGTTAACCAATAATATGATTCAGTTTGTTATAAGTTGTGAGGCTGGTAAGTCAGAAGTGAACATTTAATGAGTATTATGAAACCTACATGTCCATATGACCACATCCTGATCTATTTTTGTACTATAAAAAAATTCCATACATATTTTATTTCTGGAGTTGTAATTGAGGAAAAAATAATATGATTTCATCTTCCAGTAATATGTTATATTCCTAAGAATTGTGAATGCTTTTAAAATGTTTGGGTGTGGGATTCTAGGGAGATGGTGCCCTGGCCTTGTATTCCCATCCTGGCAAATACAGCCGTCCAGATACAGTCAGGGCTGCCCTTAGCCACCTGAAGAGGCTCCACCCACAGTGGGACCCCAAGTCCTTGAAAGAGGTGCATATAGGGAGCAAAATGTAAATGGGAGTTGCTGGGGGGGAACTGTGGAGAGTGTCTGGGGAGAGCCAGCTGACCTGGGAGATACACAAGGAGAAAGTAAGGGAAGACTGCCTCTGCTGCATGTGTGTGCAGCAATGAGAGAGGCTACCATCTCAGGAGGGGTAGTGTCCAGGCTGGGCTAAGGTCACATTTCCCTACTTGGACTTGTGAACCAAGAGGCCTTCTGCCACTTACATCAACATTTGGCAAAGGGGATCTCTGGCTGCCCACTGAGGGGAAAACCCCTACTCTGCCGCCAATACACAGGAAAGACCAGAGAGATCCACGAAAGTGTTGAAAACCAGCACGTTGTCAACTTGAACTGGCAGAGAAAAGTCACAAACCACTCAATGGTGCCGGAAGCTGGTCCATCCTTGCTGCTTGACACAGTCGCTGCAGGGAAGAAACATCTGCACAGCATATGTTTCAAGGGACCTGGGGTATATGGCATACTGTTCTTAATTTGGTTGCTCCCCTTCTTAGCGCTATGTGTTCTAACCAAGGTCACCTCTCTGGGAAAGGTTGTTTCCCCAGGTAGAGATTTTTCCCTGGAGTTAGGGATTAACAGGACTAAGGAAGGGAATCAGTAAAACCCCTTAACTAAGTGCCAGGCGGGTAGTTAATCACTTTAACTACGAACAACCTTGGAATGGAGATAACAAACGCCCTAACCTTTGGAATAGAATGGATAGGACTAAAATCAACTGGTATAAATACAGATGTAACAGGAGACTAAAGAAAGAACCTCGCTATGCTGATCAACTGAACGCTGTCTCCGTTTCATTCCTTCTTCGCCAACTCCGTCCACACCTTTGGGAACCCCTGGACCTGCTGGGGCTGGACCCCAACACAATGGGAACATTGCAGCCCAGGTAGAAGGAAATTAGAAGCTAAACTGGAAATCCACAATAAACCTCTACTGTGGAGGTGGAGCTAATTATGTAGATAATGGAAGAAATCCTAGATAAAATATGATTAAAACTTTTCAAGGTATATTGTAGGACCAGAGGACGTTTCCTGGAACTGAAAGTAATGATTTGCCAATTAAACTCTGTGGGCTGCTTTAAGGTGGCACTCTAGTTCTCTTACTAAAATCCATGGCCTCGTCTTTGCCTTAGTTTCAGCTTGGTGATCCCGGTGGCCTGTGGGTCAGCGTTTAACCGCCAGCTGTCTGAAAAATAATTAAAGGCACTGATCTGTATGTAGCACTTTCTCATTTCCATGAGTAAGTCCTCCCACCAGGGCCCAGGTGAAGCTACAACAAGATATCACTGGATGGTTAGGGAGGGATGCTCAGTAGCACACCATTATATGGTTTCTTCACAACATAGACAGGATAACTGTAAATACCATCAAGGACATAACTAATAGTAAAAGGTAGTAAAATAATTAAAATTGGTGAATTTTAAGCACAACTTTTTAAATTATACCTTACTGAATTGTAAACATAAATACTTTAATTTTAATAATGTCTGTGCATAACAACTGACTCACAGAATTCCTAAAGTTTTCACAGTTGGCTTTCAACAAGCCCATATGAGGTGCTTCAGCACATCCCTGTGTTTGTGTAACCCTGATTTCCGATTGTCCAAGCAGGGACCATGATCTCAAGCCACTGACATTAATTCACAGAAGGAGCTCACAGTGTATTTCCTCCTGCCTTTTAGTTTTACATCCAGAAAAACTTGGCCCATTAAGTTTATACATTCACGTAAGCATTTATTTACTGAAAAAACTGTGAGCTGTGTCTTCTCAAATGTATACATTTCTGATGGACTCATTTTACCAGAAAACGATGATAGGAACTAGATTATTTCTTTCTTAAAAGATCCTCAGACTAATTTGGCCTTGAAGGAGTGCTCCTCGTTAGTGGCTTTCCCGAGAAGCATTGAATTACAGTGGTTCTCAACCTTCCTAATGCCGTGACCCTTTAATACAGTTCCTCATGTTGTGGTGACCCCCAACCATAAAATTATTTTTGTTGCTACTTCATAACTGTAATGTTGCTACTGTTATGAATCCTAATGTAAATATCTGATATGGAAGATGTATTTTCATTGTTACAAATTGAACATAATTAAAGCATAGTGATTAATCACAAAAACAATATGTAATTATATATGTGTTTTCCTATGGTCTTAAACAACCCCTGTGAAAGGGTTGTTCGACCCCCAAAGGGGTTGCACCTCACAGATTGAGAACCTCTGAATTAGAAGATGACTTCACTCAAGGGTCCTGGGCTCCTTATGCTATATACACGCTTAGCATGACGATTTATTTAGGAGTTGCCATTCAGAAAAAAATACACTTATGCACAAAGCTATTTAATGATGCCATTGCTTATCACTATACACAAAGTTCCTTAACTTTGTAATAGAACCCACTTGAGACTTTTCCCAGGATGAATGCCCAACTAACAGAGACCATTAAAAATTGATGACTATGTTATAAGAACTGGATTGACTGTTTTCTTCATAGGGTACTGGTTTGAAAAAGACTCACTTTAATATTTCTGTTCACTAAATAGCTGGGAATTGATAAAAAGCAAGTGCTTGAATTATAGCTATAATTTTTTTTAAGTCCTGAATATTATTTTGTATTGCAGGTAGATTTTATTTCTGGCAGAAAGTAAACTGCCGTTGAATCACTAGACAAAGATAATTTTAAAACACTGGAATGGAAGGCAGGTGTTTTCTTACTTGTCTGAGATGTTAAAAGAAAGCCCTGACAGCTTAAGCTCAAGGGTTGGTCTCCAGAAAATGTATTTAAAAAGTGGAGAAAATAAAGGAAAAAAAATAGGAAAAAATATGCAGAGGCTCAAAATATTGCTATTTTCCTTTGTAGAGCAAAGTATAAGATGATTGCCAATGAATTCCCTTAAACTTGGAGTGAGAAACCATGTGGCCATATTAATGATGAGAAAATTCCTTTTAGTTATTAAAAGAGTATCATTTTCCTTAGAAGGAGAACTGATTCTTCTATGAGCTCAGCACCTGATATGTAAAATGGGTCTCCATTAAGTGATCTTAATTGAATACACAAATATAAGAACATTACATACTTCTTTAAGTGCTTTAGAAACTTTAAAAGCAAGTCAGTATTAATTTACTTGAATAATAAAAAGCCACAGTGCCATTAAACAAAACCTTTAAGCATAATCTATTAAAACATTATCATGTAAGTCTATATATTACAGAATACAAGACGCATTTCCTGTTCTAAAGGCAGACTGACTTAAATGATGCAGGCCAGGACAGCCTCCCTTAGACTAATCTCATTGCCACCCAGGTGATGACTTGAAGGAAAACATTTTCTTGGGTGTTTGCATCCTGAATTATTCACTTTAAAAAAAACTGGACTCCCTACTTTATAGTCAGAGCTCTTATATTGTTAGAAATCAGTTCAGAGGCAAAGGACAAACACGTTCTCCAAGGAAAACCTCAGAGGAATCGGGGGAAACCAGCAACTGCTCTGAGAAGCAGTGGCCCTTTATCTAACGACAGAGCTGGCTGGTGTGATCAGCCAGAACCCAAATCCTCTGGTCGCAGCAGATTTCTTCCTGACATTTTTGCTCACAGCTGCTCTCAGCGTGTTGTTACTTCACGCATGCAGAAGTGGAGCATGTTGCGTGTACACAGCCATTACCGTGTTGATTAGAACAGAAGTCTGACAGCATTCCTAAGTAGGACTTAAAGACAAATGTTGATTTGCTTTCTCTCTGCTCCTCTATGGAGGACCATTTCACTCCTCTCTGAACTCCTTCCCCACTGTCCTCTCATCCCACCACATCCAGACCACACCACCTCTTCCTTTATCATGCAAAGAAGATTTTGCTACTGTATTTAAAGAATTCTGATCTCATTTTATGGTTAGTCACACAGCCATTATTTAAGTCTCCATATTTATTTATTTTATCTCCTCTCTATATACCTTGCAGCGGTTCTCAACCTGTGGGTTGCGACCCCTTTGGCGGTCGAACAGCCCTTTCACAGACAATCCTGCATATCAGATATTTACATTACAATTCACAACAGTAGCAACATTACAGTTATGAAGTAGCAACGAAAATAATTTTATGGTTGGGTCACAACATGAGGAACTGTATTTAAAGGGCCAGAAGGTTGAGAACCACTGCCTTACTGTCTTCATTATCTATTTTTTCAGAGCTATAGATGAGGCTTTTATCGGGACTACTGCAAATTCTTTCTAGGATTAAGAGAAATACACTTGACATGATATTCAAATTGATACCACTTGAGAATGAGAGAATGAACGAAGCTGCTATCAATTAGGTGCTTTGCGTGGGCAAACGTTTTCAGCTCACTTGGGTAAAAGCCAAGGAGTGCAACTGCTGGATCAATATGGCAAGTACGTTTAGTTTTGTAAGGAACTGCCAGATGGTCTCTGATGTGGGGGCGCCATGTTGCGTTGTCACCAACAATGAGTAAAAGCTCCTGTTGTTCCACATCCTCGCCAGCATTTGGTGTTGTCATTGTTCCAGATTTTGGCCACTCTGATAGCCGTGTGGTGGTATCTCATTGTTCGAATTTGAATTTCTGTAATGACATCTGACGTGGAGCATTATTTCATACGCTTCTTTGCCATCTGCGTGTCCTTTTTGATGAGGTGTCTATTAAGATCTTTGGTTCATTTTTTAATCACTTGTTTATTTTCTTGTTCAGCCTTAAAAAGTCTTTGTATATTTTGGATAACAGTCCTTTATCAGATGTCTTTTGGAAATCTTCTCTCCCTGTCTGTGCTTATCCTCACAGGCTCTTGACAGTGTCTTTCGCAGAGCAGAAGTTTCTAGTGAACCCCACCTTATTATTTTTTTCACAGCTTGTACCTTGATGATGTATCTAAAAGTCATCATCATATCCAAAACCACCTACTTTTTCCCTGTGTTATCTTCTAGAAGTTTTATAGTTTTGCATTTTACATTGAGGTCTGTGGTTCATTTTGAGTTAATTTTTGTGAAGGTTTTTTAGTTAATTTTTGTGAAGGTTTTTGTATAGATTTCTTTTTCTTTCTTTCTTTCTTTTTTTTTTTTTTTTTTTTGCATGTGGATATCCAGTTGTTGCAGCAGCATTTGTTGAAAATACAATCTTAGCTCCATTATATTGTCTTTGCTTTTTTGTTAAAGTTCAGTTAACTGTATTTATGTGGGTCATTTCTGGGCTCTCTGTTCTGTTCCATTGACCTATTTGTACTCTTTCACCAACTATCTTCGTTTCATCTGTGGCTGAGTGACATTTATGTGGGGAAAATTTTCAGTCATTATTGGTTAAACATTATTTCTCTTCCTGGCTTTCTTTTTTCCTTCTGCTATTCCCATTGTGTATATGTCACACCTTTTGTAGTAGTCCCAGAGATCTTAGAAATCGTTTCTTTTCCTGTCCTCTTTCTCTTTGCATTTCAATTTGAGAAGTTTCTGTTGTGCTCAGAGATGCTTCCCTCAGCTGTGTCCAGTCTGAGCCCATCAAGTGCAATCTTCACTTGTTACAGTGAAGATTGTTACAATGTTTTTTGATCTCTAGCATTTCTTTTTTATTCTTCCTTAGAACTTCCATGTGTGCTTACATTACCCACCTGTTCTGCATATTGTCTACTTTACTACTAAATCCTTTAGTATATTAATCATAGCTCCGCAAAATTCCTGGTTTGATAATTTCAACATTTGTGTTATATCTGACTTTGGTCTAATGCTTGCTCAGTCTCTTCGAACTTTGTTTTTGCCTTTTACTATGTCTTATAACTTTTTAAAATGTTCATTTATTGATTTGAGAGAGAGAAAGAGAAACATCAATTTGTTGTTGTATTTATTCATGCATTCATTGGTTGATTCTTGTATGTGTCCAGACCAGGGATCGAACCACAACCTCGGCGTATTGGACGATGCTCTAACCATAGAGCATCCAAGACCTATATGCCTTATACTTTTTCGTTGAAAGGTGAACATAATATATTAGGTCAAAGAAACTAGGGTGAGCAGGAGCTGCTGTAATGGTGGGGGGAGGGGAAGCGATCCCTCGTCCTGTGCCCCATTGCTCTCAGTCTCCCTGAACCTGTCCCTGGGCTGGGAGCTCACAAGTGATCCTCATTCCCTCCCTGTCCTGTCAGGTGGGACAGGTGGGAGGGGCCGGAGACCGGTATTTCCCTTCCCCGGGGCTTCGGGGCTGGGTCAGCAGTTTCACCTGAGGTCAGGCTTGTTAAGAGCTGAGTGCTCACCCTGCTGTTTCAAATGGCTCCTTTCCCCTCTTCCCACCAGGAGCACGAGGGCGTTTTCTCCACTATTCTCTGGGAGAGCCTGCTCTGAGTTCTTGGCGGGGAACTTACAGGCGCATGGGCACCCCTAAGGACTAGGTCCCCCGAGTTTCTCTACTCTCAAAGGCTGGTTCATCCCGAGCCTCTGGGCCTCAGGCAGCTCCCTGCTTCACAGCAGTTCGGGTCTCCTGCCGGCTGGCTCCTACCCTCGTCTCTGCTCCGGTGAGTTGTGACTCTTTATTCACCTGTCAGTCTCCCGCATTTGGGGGTAGTGGTGGTGCTGTGACTTCCCTTCTCTGACGGAGCTGAGCTAAGACAAGTTATTGGCTTTTTGGTTTGTCCAGCTTTTTAGTGGTTGTAAAGTGGCGTGGCGACCTCTAAGCTCTTTACTAGTACATGTGGGACTGGAAAAAGGAAGCCAGAGATATCATTTTTATGTCAAGGAAATGAATACACCCTAACTTATGAGTGTGTAATTGCGGTGCAGAGGAAATGCTGAATTCTTTCTTCTTGAATATGCAAAAGGCCCTTAGTCACTGGTTCAAAACTACACTTAGAAGGGCCTACTGTGTATTACTAGAACTTGTCAGTGATTAACGTTTCAGCTGTTTTCTTTTAGTAATAGAAGAAATATACATTTTGAAAGTTTCATTTTTATCATTTCATGTAATGGTATATATTTGGTGCGGTGTGGAATATTGTACATTAGAAAATTATTCTTATCTTTTGGGAGCTTCTAGTCTAATTTAAATTCTCTGCCTTTTATGTAGAAAAGCCAAGAGAAAAGGTATTAATGCCTTTTTCCTCAGCACCTTCTAGTCTTAAAATCCATTATGAGTTCCAAAATGTTAAAATGCAGCTTTGCGTCTCTTCTAAAAGTAAGGGTCACAGTATTTATTAAAATAAGGATAAGAAGCTATGTTTTCACTGCCTGAGCCAGACTATTGCTTATTCTATTGAAAGAGTGTAAAATTCACTGAAACTGCCCAATTCTACACTTTTTTCTTCTGCTTTTCTCATCCAAACATGTATGAAATAATGCCTGAATCCTTTCCTGTCAGGACACCTCTGGTAATAAATCACTTTCTACTTGAAGCGACAAGTGATTTCATTTATCTCTGATCAAGGAATCCAAATAGTTGATAAATTGGTAAGACAAACCCAAGAAAAACAGGGATTGACTATCACTGTAAACCTTTTTATTTCTTTGCAATTATTTCCAGATATTTTGTTCATTGGTCTTGTTACTTTTCAATACTTGCTATCATTTGTGCTTCTGCTATCAGATAATGTTTTGCCCAGATTCCAAATCAGATGTGATCAATCCAAAGTTTTTTTAAGGTATTATCATGACTTAAATGAAAATGGAGGATGGCCATTCATCACTTTTGAAAGCTGAAGGTTTTTTTCACAATCCTTCAGCATGTCCATGAGATGGAGCTAGGCTTTCTCACGACTAATCCACATCCAGATCCTCCATCGATGGAGGAATGTTGCGAAGGGCAGGGACAACTAGTGTGGTCAAATGGGGGAGCCAACAGAGGATGCATTTTTATTTTGATCATCCCAGGCAATGAGCTCAAAAAGAAAAAACAAGTAGTTTGAGCTTCCTAAGAAGTCTAACAACTTCTTGTTTAGAAAAGTACAATTAATTCTAATGTGTGTGGGAGCTGCCTGAATGCATATCACTGAAGGGCAGGTGAGGTGGCCACATTCAGAGATGCTATCCTAAAGTCACTGTAGGAAAAAATGAATGTTAAATAAAAGTTGGAATTAAAGTTTTTGAATAGAATATAAATATTATAAACCACAACAACACAAAAGTAGCAAAGTGACTAACAAAAACAGATTGGTGGAATGACAGGAAAAAGGTGAGACATAATGAACTTAAGTATATTGATTGATACATTTTTCACAGTATGGGAATGTTAAAAAGGTATTATCTCCACATGATAGCTCAAGAAAGATATCCTATATAATAAAGGCCTGTTTGTTCCACCATTTGACCAGTCACAGTGACGTGCACTGACCACCAGGGGGCAGACGCTCCAACCTGTAGATTAGCTTGCTGCTGGGGTCCAGCCAATCGGGACTGGGTGATATGGCCTGGACACGCCCTGGAGCCCTCCCACGGTCTCTTCCTGGCCCCGATCGTGCACCGGTGGGGTCCCTTGGCCTGGCCTGCACCCTCTCACAATCCAGGACCCCTCCAGGGATGTTGGCTACTGGTTTCAGCCCAACCCCCACAGGCCAGGCTGAGGGACCCCACCAGTGCATGAATCTGTGCACCAGGCCTCTAGTATTATAATATGTTAGTTAAAGAAATAACTATAAAAATAAATAATAAGCAAAAAATCAGATGGTATAGTTAGGAGAATGCCCCATCTCAGTGAGAGGGGATAGTAAATTAATTATTCATTTTTATAGTGGAACGCTAAAGGATGCTGCATAAAGGCAATAAATCAAGGAATAAGGATGTAAGTGAATTATATCAAGTAGTGAAAGCTACAATTCACTGGAAGAAAAAGAAAATTTCCAAATTTTTAGAAGGAAAACATAAACAAATGTAAATAAAACACATTCAATAGAGCAAAAGATTAAAATCTAAAGAAATATTGAAAAATAGAAGGCATAAAACAAAATGGCAGAAAAGGATTGAAGATACATGCCATATACTAATGTAAATAGTATAAAATATTTGTTAAATAAAAGATTTTAGGACAGATTAAAAAATCCAACTGTATTGAATATACAAAATGCACATTGACCGAAACAAGTGACTCCCAAACGTTACAAGTGATGAGATGAGTAAAATATACCAGGAAACTATTACAAGAAATCAGGAATTTTGATGTTAATATCAGACTATGCTTAATTCAGAAAGCATTAATTAAAATCAGAAAGGCAATTTGTATCAATCAAATATACCATCAGAGTTCATAAATCCAAATGCTAAGAAATAGAAGACATGAAGGGGATAAACACAATAATCATGGAGACTTTAAGTTTTCCAGTCAGTTCATGACAGACCAAAAAGACAAACAGATAAGGATAGAAGGGACCTAAGGAATGTAATGAATACTTTAAAAGCACAGAACACACCTTAAATCCTGCCCTGTAATAATTTATGAAACTGTTCACAATTATGCTACAAAATACATACATTCAAGCATATATACATATGAACTGAATGCCTATGCCCCCAAAATTCATATAGTGAACCTCTAATCCGCAATGTGATGATATCTGGAGCCGGGGATCTTTGGGAGGTAATCAGATCATGAGTGTGGAGCCCTCATGAATACTCTATAAAACACATTTTTGTAGTGCCCTTACAAAAAGAGACACATGAGATATCGTCTTTCTCTCCTCTGTGTGAAGATACAGCAAGAAGGTGGCCATCTACAAACCAGGAAGAGGGCTCTCACCAGCAACCTAATGAGCTGTCACCTTGATTTCGAACTTCCTAGCCTCCAGAACTGTTTGTGTGGTTTAAGCCACCCATTCTATGGTACTTCTGTTACAGCAGCCCGAGCTGACTAAGACATATTTTTAAATGCTCTCATTATCCATAATTTCTAAAAACACAAATTTAGACAAGATGCCATGTTTCATTTAGCAGATTAGAAAAGGTCATTGTGTTTAGTAGTATGGCATTGTCAAAGATCCGGGAAAAGAGAATAGCGTACACTGTTGACGGAAGTCAAATTTAGTGATCCACTTTTAAGAATTCTATTTCAGAAATTTAACATACAGTTATACTCAGATATGTGCTTAAAGACATATCATGCTGTTACTCAGAAGGAAGAGGATGATCACAGGCTCATGTGAAAAACTGTAAAAATGCTGTTAAAGGAAAATAAAGAATGTTCAGAAAATGTTTTGTAATGTGCCATTGTGGGGAGGGAGAACCTTTCCTCCACCCTCAAGACATGAGACAGATTAGCAAGAGAAAGTGACCACATTCAATTACACACATATGTATGGGAGCCCCACACACATGAGAGAATCAGGGACAGAAGGGAAACTCACGTATGTATGACGTGCTGAGCTGTGGATATGGGGAGGCACCTGGAAAGCATTTCAGGGAGAGCACATGTTCCGTGATTAGTATAGGTAGGTGAAAAGTCATGTCTGGTGATAACTCTCATTATGGGCTATACCCTAATTTAAATGTTTCTATATAGCTACGGGGGAGGGGACTGTAGTTTTTCTTGAGCCAAAGGGCCTTGGTTGCTTTTAGCTCAAATAATCTGCACCCCTGAGACACATCTTGGAGTGGCTCATTCTGAACCCCTACACTGTCATGTTACATACATTTGTATGTGCACATAGAACTTCTCGAAGGACATGCACACACAAACCAATGGTGGTTGCTTCTGGTGAGAAGATAGTCATTCTAGAGCAAAAAGGAAAGTTGTTTTCCTTAAATACACCACTGCACAGATTTGTGATGTGTAAATATTAGGCTTACACATTTTTTAAAAGAGTAGAAAATAATGAATGAGAGAGACATCACATGTGCCCCGAGGAAGCCTGCCAGCTAATGGAGGAGACATATAGATAAAAATTACAACGCAGGGCAAGAAATGATCAACTGGATTTGTGCAGCTGGAGCCTGGAGGAAGTGCCTAACTGCAGGAGCGATTTTCTTGTAAAAGTAGGAGAAAGTGCTGCCTGCTGACACCTCCCCCACTTCTTTTCTTCTTCTGCTGTTAGCATCCCAACTTTTTGGGAAAATAGGCCTCATTTACCAAATATGGAATTCTGTTGTACCCATGAACAAAAGGAGCAGAAACCCAAGAGGAATCGTTTCTAAAAAGAATACTCCACTCTCGCTGCGGGGAGGAATTGTTCTTCAGTGCCCTCTCCTCTGATTATTTCTCCCATTCTCTCCTTTTATCTCTAGACATCTTTCAGGCAGGGTTGAGAAGCATGTTCACAGTTTGCTGCTATCAATAAGTAACGTAAAATATGTCCCATGAGTGGTCACAGGCTGTGTTCATATTTTAAGTGAATTCTCCCATCCGGAGTGATGGCCTGGCCCAGTGGCTCTGTGTCCTCTGTGGCACTGGCTCTGCCTGCCGGTGACACAATGGTGACGGTGCCATGGCCGGCCAGCGCAAGGCCCTTTGCACAGTGTGATGTGCCTCCCTGCTTTGTGCACATCCAGGGACTTCGACGATGTGACCCATTGTTGGAAACAAGGGGCCACTTCATCTTGACATGGACAAAAGGGGTGAATTACTGAAAAGCTCGAAGGAGTTAAGTTTCTCACAATAAATAAATAGGCCGGGACGCGTCGGCAGCAATATAACCCTTTAGAATCACATTGATCTCTGGGTTTCTGTTCATTGTCTGCTGGAGTTCAGAACTCCATGCTTCTAAAAGAAAACAAAAATGGAATGTTTAGATGGGTGAAACAATAGTTTACTCTGTGGGTGAAAGGACTGTGTTTGCAGGCCCCCATGCGACAGATTTCCCTTGAGAGTTTCAAAATCTCACACTGAACTTTGATTCTTTTAATTCTAAATTGTACTTCCACTCCAAAGTTACTGCATTTCTGCAACATCATAAAAAGACCATTGGTTCTTATGTCTCTGCATGTCTCATTGCTCTGTTTTTCCCCTTGCTGTCTAAGAAATTTTTGAAAATGAATTTATTTTCTATATTTAGAGTTTATCTCAAATTAAGGAAAATAATTCAATTAGTTAATATAGTCAAAGTTAATAGAAAGAAATATCCAACTGTCTGTTCGGTGATTTCTCCTATGACCTCTTTACGCTTTCTGGTTGGTAAAAGTGGTTGCCTCTGCTGCTCTTGGACCAAAGGAAATTTATACAAAGTCTGACTATTACTTAACAACCAGTTTGCAACAGAAGCCAAAGCAAAAAGGGAAGTAAAGTAAAAAGGGATTTACAAATCTTTTGATGAAGATCAGAATTATGTCATCATTACATTCTACATTTCCAAAAAGATTTTTCACTCAAATAGAAGATTATAAAAATGACAAACACAACTTAGAATTATTAATTATTCTATGTGCTAATGTTTTCATTGATCTTTTATGTTACTATCTCTAATATTAGAAAGCTTCCATTTCAATATGAAGCTACAGCTCTTTCTGTATTTTATAACAGATAGAGTTTAGATGATGTTAAAAAAAAAACACGAGTTATTGTAACATTATTTGATCATCATTTCAAATATCTACTATGAGCACATATTTACAGTACAAAGAATGTGTTAAATAAACATAAACTTTAACTTCCATCACATTACAAATTTAGTTTAATACAATAATAGAACAGGTTCTTGCATTTTAACCCCTCTCTGTATAAAAATGATTTTACACTGATGTTGAGAGGGTTTGATGGTGCTGATTTTCCTCTGGGTTGTATACTTTGTGAAGTCTCTGCAGTCAATTAGTGATTCAGATCGGCTTCCCCTTGCCAAGCTATGTGCTGATTCCTTTGGTGATGGGCTGTTGTCTTCATAAAATGAAAAATCACTTTAATATTGATGTCAGTAAGACACACTGAGACAAACTGGCCCCCTAATGATAACATCATGCTCTTCAAAGTCAAATAGAAATGAATTTCAGATCATCTTCTGTTTGCAATTATCGGCACCACTGTTGCTGCAGGTGTTAAGAGCTGAAGACATTTCCCCTAAATGCATCAAAGGTCATTTGATGGTTGACATCAAGATTTTTGCCAAGTTTCTTTCATTTCTGGTTCTACCCAACCATTAATCTATGCTCTCTGACAAATATTTAGCTCAAGTTCAGTTTCCCATCTTCTTCTTATAAGAACTCTGTTCAGTTGCATATTCCCAGTACTTACCCCAGTGCCTGGCCAATAGTAGATCTTTATCTTTGTAGCTACTAGCATACATGCCAGATGTTGTTCTAAGTTCTACGTGTACTAACTCATTTAATACTCTGAACAAGGAGTATTAATGGTAAGAACCATTATTCTCCCCATTTTACAGGTAACAAAACAAGAGGTTAAATTACTTGTCCAAGGTCACATACCTAGAAACTGGAGAGCCAACCTTGAAACTAAGGGAGTCTGTCTTCAGGTCCTGTGTACTTAACCACTAAGATTAACCCCCTCAAGCAACACTGATTTCACAGAATGGACTGATTTCACTAAATACTTTCACGGATTCCAGGACCAAAATGGTGAAAGGGGATGAGGAAATGTACTTGGCCGATGAGATCTGATAGCTCAGCAGATGTGGCGGCTAGATTATGTTCTCACAAATCTAATTTATTGTGTGCTACTCTAAATTAGATACCAAGGGAAAGTTTCTTGTATATGTGGTGAAATACTATCTTATATAATAAAAACCCAGTGACCGTTACAGTGGAATGACCAGAACGACAAGTCACTATGACACACACTGACCACCAGGGGGAAGACACCCTGGTGGTCAGTGCATTCCCATAGCGGGAGCTCCATTCAGCCAGAAGCCAGGCTCATGGCTGGTAAGCACAGCAGCAGTGGCAGGAGCTTCTCCCACCTCTGCGGCAGCAGTAAGGAGCGGTGAGCCAAGTGATAAGGAGTGAGCAGGAGGGTGGTTAGGAGCGAGCAGGTAGACAGTTAGGAGCAAGGGGTCCCAGATTGAGAGAGGGCACAGGCCGGGCTGAAGGACCCATCCCCCTGCATGAATTTCGTGCATCGGGCCTCTAGTCCATTTATAAGTTCTCTTAGAATATCATATACAATTTAGGTTTGTTATTTTCAGCATTTTAAGTTTCTTTCTCTTTAAATGAAAGATTCATTGTAATTAACATTCAAGTCACTTCCTCTTCAAGTATTCTTCACTGCATTTGCATGAAATCATAAAGGCATGACCTTTCACATGTTTTTCATTGATTCAACAAACATTGGAATATGATATAAAAATATCTCAGATTTGTATAACTCACTGAAATTAATAAGGCTCTTCTAAGTACACAGTTTTTATTTTATCCCCCTACAATGCTGGATGTGATCATTCATTTATGGATAATTCAAGTGGAAAGGAGTTAAGGCACTCAACAGGTAAGTAACACTTAAGTAGTTTTTTGCCTATACTGTGTGTAGATAGATAACACAGTGCTTGGCTGTAGATACATGTCCTTTTCCTCAAAAGTCTAAGTAAGCCAATAGCTGTGGTGAAAGAGGGCTGTGCTGTGCCATAAGGCAGATATTAAATGATGTGCTGAGAAGGGAGTGCATGTTCCTGGCTGATGGAGTAGGGTATGGAAAGAAAGACCCAGAAAAACATCTCCCAAGCGAGGTCTTAAAGGATGACTTGAAAAAAGATGCAGAAGACTGTTTCAGGTAGAAGGAATAATCAGAGTAGGTAAGACTTGTCTGGTTCCCAAAACATGTTAGATTCAGCTAACATGGAATCTTTCCTACTACAAATACCTGAAGATTCTGGAAGAAGATATAAGAAAAAATGATGTAGAGACCTGGCTGATGTTGCAAGAGAAAAAAAAAAAAACAGAAGTGGGAGGGAAAATCCTTCTGATATCAGAAAGAAAGAAAAAAAGTCCCTTGAAACCTAGAACAGTAGTAGAGACTAATATGTTGTGATCAGCAGGTGGGATATTAAGTCCACAATTAAGTCTTATAGTCCTAGAAGTTAAAGACTTAATGTCCTAAGAGTTACAGCTTTTTCTCCTCATGAAAATATGACCTGGAACCATAAAGCTAGGAAAGGTTACTTGCTCCATGAAAAAAAGCTAAAAAACAAACAAACTATATATTCTGGACCATTGATGCTGAAGAATATCCAGAGCAATGCACAGGAAAAAAAATCCAATAAAAGTGTACAATTCATTTGGTAAAATAATTATCAAGATTCAAATTTGCCATAAAAATCACTCAGAGGCTAGTGATAGCCCTAGGGTACCAGATAGTATAAAAATCAACACTATTCTGGAGTGGCACTTCCACAAGCCAGGCCACATAGGATTATCAAGATAAAATAATTTCTACTAAAGATGAGCTCACAACAAAATTATAAAACATAAAAGGAAATGATACACTGTGGGTGACCATCAGCAAACACAGTGAACAGAGGAGTAACACCTCCAAGAATGCCAGATAATAAAGCAATCTGAATGCGAAAACAAAAACAATCATGCTTATCCTATATAATAAAAGCCTAATATGCAAATTGACCGAATGGCAGAACGACTGGTCACTATGACACGCACTGACCACTAGGGGGCAGATGCTCAATGCAGGAGCTGCTCCCAGCCCGCAGGCCTCAGGCCAGCCAAGATGGGTGCCAGCGGGGGCCCCCAGGTCGCCCTGCAGATCAGCCCTGATTGCCGGCCAGGCCTAGGGACGCTACCCATGCACGAATTTCGTGCACCGGGCCTTTAGTATTAAATAGAGGCATAAAAGAAGGGGCCAAATCCATGAGGAAAATCAAGACAATACAAACGAACAAGCAGATCAGAGAAAGAATAAAATGATATTTCTATGTAGTCATTGAAACTGTCAGGGTTAAACAGCAGATTCCACATGATAGAATAAGGAATCTTTCTCAGCCATGAAACTGTGCCCCTTAGATCTGCTGTGAGGACTAAAATTGATGGATGGGCCTAGGTGCTTTGCTCTGAATCTACCCATGTTCATGCTTAGGCCATGCTTCCAACAGCCCAGTCCAGCCAAGGCTGAGTGTTCTAAGGCAGACCCAGTCCTGTGATACTCAGAACTCTTCCAATGATTGACTTTCTCCCAACCAAGGCTTTCCATTGGCTGTGCTGGAACTTTCTTGGACAGTTCAAGACACTGCCTACCCAACACTCCTTCCACCCTGCCCTCCTCCGCAGGAGTCAGACCTACTTCAGACTCCCACCTCCTCCAGCTTCCTCCCTTTTTTCTTCACCATCATTGTCCTCAATAAATCTCTTGCAATCTAACCTCATCTTGATAGCTGCTTCTCAAGGCACCCAAACAAATGCAGAACAAGATCTGAAGTATAGATCTGAGAAAAATGATCCAGAATGCACACCTATGATATACACTATATTCATCTAACAGTGAGGGCAGCCCTGGCCGGGCAGCTCAGTTGGTTAGAGCATCCTCCCGATATGCCAAGCTTGTGGGGTTCAACCCTGGTCAGGGCACGTACAAGAATTAACCAATGAATACATAAGTAAGTGGAACAACAAGTTAATGTTTCTCTCTTTCTCAAATAAATAAATTGTATTAAAAACATTAGCAGTTATTATAAAAATTACAGTGGGGGCAAAAAGAAAGCATTTTAATTTTTAAAAAATGAGCAACACAACAGTTGACTCATAGACCCTTGCTAATGTAGTTCAGAAGTAAGAGCACTGAGCCCAAAATAAAGGAACTGATCCTAGAATCAATTGTGATAAACATATTTTAAAATGAGAATTAAATATAGAACAACTACAAAATGATTATTTTTTAACAACCCAAAATACTAGGTTATAATAACATGGAAGATGGGAGACTACATAGAGTTAAATCATTCTATGGGCTTTCTATTCTTCAAAAAAGGGGAGGTATATTTGAATAAATGTACCCTTTTTTAAGTCAAGTGGGCATAAAAAGTAAAGGGTAGTATTTCTTATAAACATGCCAGATTGGACACATGTGTTTATCACCCCTTATTGCCCAAATCCAATTAAATTAGCAGTAAATGAATAAGAAAAAAATAAGCTCACAAGGAAAAATAGAACAGTAGAGTGGTCCGGGTTGGTGGTTCAGTGGTTACAGCATTGGCCCGTGCACCCAAGGGAGACAACCAATTGATGTGTTTCTCTCATATCCATATTTCCCTCCCTCCTTTCTCTCTCTTTCCCTCCCTCCTCCTCCCTCCCTCCTTCCTTCTTTCTCTTCCACTCTCTCTAAACACCAATGGAAAAAATATTCTCAGATGAGGATTAACAACAGCAAACAGTAAGGAGGATGACAGCAGACAGCATGTGTTTTAAAAAATGGCAACATGAAATGTGAGAACTAGAGACTATCTTGGAGCAGAGAAGAATGTAGTGCAAGAGCCTTTAATGAGCGAGCCAGTAACAAACCATCTGGCAGATATGTTCTTCTCTACATTGGGTTCCTTTCATTTTGATGGTGTCTTCTTTTGCTGGGCAGGTTTTTCGTTTGATGTAGTCCCATTTGTTTATTTTTTTTTTCTTTGTTTCTCTTGCCCTAGGAGATGTATTGGTGAAAATTGTGCTACATGAGATGTTTGAGATTTTGCTGCCTATGTTTTCTTCTAGGACTTTTATGGTTTCACAACTTACATTTAACTCTTTTATCCATTTTGAGTTTATTCTTATGTTTAGTGTAAGTTGCTGATCTAGTTTCTTTTTTCTTTCTTTCTTTTTTTTTTTGCACGTACCTGTACAATTTTCCCAGCACCATTTATTGAAGAGACTGTCTTTACTCCATTGTATGTTCTTGCCTCCTTTGTCAAATATTAATTGACCATAATGTTGTGGATCAATTTCTGGGGTCTCTGTTCTGTTCCATTGATCTATATGCCGGTTCTTATGCCAGTACCAGGCTGTTTGGATTACAATGGCTTTGTAGTATAGTTTGATATCTGGTATTGGGATCCCTCCACTTTTGTCCTTCTTTCTCAAGATTGCTGAGACTATTCAGGGTCTTTTTTGGTTCCATATAAATTTTTGGAATATTTGCTCTAGATGTGTAAAATATGCCATTGGTATTTTAATAGGGATTGTGTTGAATCTGTAGATTGTTTTGGGCAGTATGGACATTTTAATTATGCTAATTCTACCAATCCATGAACATGGTATATTCTACCACTTGTTTATATCTTCCTCTATTTCTTTTTCAACGTCCTATAGTTTTTCTAGTACAAGTCATTTACCCTCTTGGTTAAATTTATTCCAAGATATCTTAAGTTTTTGTTGCAATGGTAAATGGGATTTTTTTTTTTTTTTTTTTTTAGTTTCTCTTTCATTTTTTCTCTCATCACACCAAAAAATAGAAAGTTTATTCTCTGATGAAACTGGCCAAGAGTTCTAGTGAGATGGATGCTGGACATGACTGAGAGCAGAGGCGAGGTGCTAAACTACAAGGAGGAAGTTAAGTTCTACCTGCTCATGTCTCAGCCTCTGCCTCTGGGCTCTTGGAATGCTGAAAGCCAGGCTGATACGCCCAGATAGCAGCCACAGAGCCTCTTTTTTGATGAAGCTGACCAGCTCCAGAGGACAAAATAGTACTTAAAATGTAATTGACAATCTTGGACTAATGTGTATGTGAGTGTATGTATAATATACAGATATAAGCATAGGTATGGATAAAGATCTAGTTTTGCATCTTTATTTATGATTTGTTAACTGTCCAACTGGCTGTTGTAAAGTGCAAGGAGAAACTAGCAAATCTTTCAACTTCTAAGGACTTTGCTCCTGAGTGTAATCTTGACAAGTTCAGCTCTTCCAGCCGCTTTTAGGTAATAGAAACCTATTCCAGTCCAATATATGTGTTGAATTTTAGGAGTTAAATTAGGAGTTATATATGTGGCGCATTGTTATGAAGCTTTGCTTTGTATGCCACACCAAATTCTGGCTCTGTCTTTAAAGAGACACTTCTGTGAACTTTTTAGAGACCCCGTTATTATTGGAATTTTATATTCCCAGCTTGGCCACTAGCTTCTAACATCTACCTTTCTGTTGAAGTCCCCCAACCCTCCTAAGCCATGCTCTTGGGGGCGTCTCCCTCCCAATCATGCATACAATCATGAGAAAACTATGCATCCACATTTGTCCTAACGGACTCTGAAAGCGCAGCCCACTTCTGGAAGACCGCTTTAGCCAGGACTTTACCTTTAGAATATTTAGTCATGCGTCAGGTACCAAGTATTGTGCCCCCAATTCTAGGGCGCACTGTCTAGCTCTCGAATTGGTTCTTTTGAAATGTGCTCCTTGATTAAAATAAGAACAGCATTAGCAGCACATCTGGATGGAGAGGAGAAACACCATTGTTCTCCAACTCTCTCTCCAAAGAAACATTTCCTTCCTGACCTCTTCATCATCACATAACCAATTCCCTAGGCTGATCTCATACAACCTTGAAGTGAGTGAGGACGTAAGGGTTGTAAAACCCGTCTCTCATTCTCTAGAGTGCTAGCAAAGGTGTGCAGTGACAAGCCATGCGACTTCTGCTGAAACACCGAGACAACAAAAAAATCACATTTCACATCTTGTTTCTCATACACCGACACCACCCGACACGTACAATTTAAACCCATAAAAGGAAAAAGACACAATGCAAGTCTCCACACATATTGAAGAATTGACATGATTCAGACCATGTTCTTTTAAATTTTATCTTGCAATAAACTTAGAAATTAACAAAAAATAAAATCTTCATGTATTGGAAAATTTAAAACACAGTTCTAAGTGAGTCATGGGTCAATGATTAATAATGAAATTAACAAATAATTACAGCCCAGCTGCATGGCTCAGTGGTTGAGCATTGACCTATCATCCAGGAGGTCATGGTTCGATTACTGGTCAGGGCACATGCCTGGGTTGCAGGCTCGATCCCCATTGTTGGGCGTGCAGTAGGCAGCCGAGCAATGATTCTCTTTCATCACTGATGTTTCTATCTCTTTCTCCCTTTCCCTTCCTCTCTAAAATCAATACAAATATATTTTTTTAAAAATATTTCATTAAAAGAAAATAATTAAACACAATTACAAAGAAAATCCCTATGTATCAAAATGTGTGCATCTAAAATCTAATTTAAAGGGTAAATTAGATTTTAAATCTTTTTTTTTACAGTTTATTTTATTTTATTTTTTAAATTTTGTTTTATTGCTTAAAGTATTACAAAGAGTATTATATATGTCTCCTTTTTTCCCCCTTCTTGACATTCCCCCGGCCTCCCCTATCCCCCAGTGCCTTATGTCCATTGGTTATGCTCATATGCATGCATACAAGTCCTTCGGTTGATCTCTTACCCACCCCCCTCCTGCCCCCCAACCCTCCCCGGCCTTCCCACTGTAGTTTGATAGTCTGTTCTCTGCTGCTCTGCCTCTGTATCTATTTTGGTTCATCAGTTTATAATGGTCTTTATTATCCATAAATGAGTGAGATCATGTGGTATTTTTCTTTCATTGACTGGCTTATTTCACTTAGCATAATGCTCTCCAGTTCCATCCATGCCGTTGCAAATGGTAAGAATTCCTTCTTTTTTACAGCAGCGTAGTATTCCATTGTGTAGATGTACCACAGTTTTCTAATCCATTCATCTGCTGATGGGCACTTAGGCTGTTTCCAGATCTTTGCTATGGTAAATTGTGCTGCTATGAACATAGGGATGCATATATCCTTTCTGATTGGTGTTTCTGGTTTCTTGGGATATATTCCTAGAAGTGGGATCACTGGGTCAAATGGGAGTTCCATTTTTAACTTTTTGAGGAAACTCCATACTGTCTTCCATAAAATTTAAATCTTTATACTAGGAAAAAAATTACCTGTTTAGAGTAAAAATGTTAACCTTTACTAAATGTTAATAGGATGTTGCTTATAGATATTTTTATTGTATTAGATTGTGTATACTATTTGTGCCTTTTTAGAAAAACAATTCATTATTTTTAAATTTTAGTGTTTGAGGATCTCTAGAGTAATTTCTTATCCTTTGTATAGCTAAAAGGAAAACAAATTATTCTCTTAAGTACTATTTGTTGATATAATATTTTACTATTCTTAACAATAAAAATGCCTTAAAAGAAATTTATTTTCTTTAACCAGGTAGATATATGCAGGCAAATTTCCTGCATTTCAGTTAATCTTAAAAAAAAAACAAAAGGAAAATTCAAGGTCTTAAAGCAATACAATCAAGTTCTGAAAACAGAAAGAGAAAAAAATTTAAGCCTTGAGCTCCCTCTATTGGCCCAAAGAGAAAATTCCCAGAAACAATAAGACAACTTCAGTTAGGTAATAAATCTCACACAAATATGTTAAAAATTCTCGAAATTATTCAGATTGCTGTTTCACTTTAAGTGGAGCATTGGTAGTGATAAAGAGCTGACGTATTCCTGAATGTTGCCGTGGTAATAGCCTATTCTTTTCACTTATTTACTGATAAGGGTATTTGCTCGCCCCCTAGTGGGTATTTGCCAAAATGAAACAAAGATACTTTCAAACCAAGAGATTAAGTTATTACATTCTTAGAATTTATTTTCATGTAATTAAAAAATGTTTTCCAGTTACAGTGGTCATACAATATTATGTTAGTTTCAGGTGTATAACATTTTCTTTTGTTAATCCTCACCCGATAATATTTTTTCCATTGTTTTTTTAGAGAGAGTGGAGGGAGAGGGAGAGACAGAGAGGAACATCGATGTGAGAGAGACACATGGATCAGTTGCCTCGTGCATGCAACCAAGATATGTACCCTTGACAGAATTGAACCTGGGACCCTTCAGTCTGCAGGCCAACGCTCTATCCACTGAGGCAAACCGCTAGGGCTCAGGTGTACAACATATTGATTAGACATTTAAATAGCTTACAAAGTGATCACCCCAATAATCTAGTACCCATTGGCCATATGACACCATGCAGATTGAATATTCCCTAAACTGTACTTCACATCCCCGTGGCTATTTTTAAAACTGGCAATTTGTATTTCTTAATCTGTTTGCCTTTTTACCCATCCTCCACCCTCCACCCCTCTGACAACCATCAGTTTGTTCCCTGTATCTATGTGTTTCAGTTGTGTATATTTTGTTTTTTAGATTCCACATGTAAGTGAAATCATTTGGTAATTGTCTTTCTCTAACTTATTTCACTTAACATAATACCCTCTAGGTCCATCCATGCTGTTGTAAATGGTAACATTTTTTTATGGCTAATATTCCACTGCATATATGTACCACGTTTTCTTTATTCACTCATCTATCAATGGACACTTCCATATCTTGGCTGCTGTAAATAATACTGCATTAACATAGGAGTACGTATATCTTTTCAAATTTGAATTTTGGATTTCTTCAGATAAATACCCAGAAGTGGAATTGCTGGGCCATATGGTAGTAATATTTCTAATTTTTTGAGAAACTTCAATACTCTTCTCCGTAGTGACTACACTAATTAACCCACCAACAGTGCACAAGGGTTCCCTTTTCTCCATATCCTTGCCAACATTTGTTGATTTACTAATGATAGCCATTCTGACAGGTGTGAGGCAATATCTCATTGTGGTTTTGATTAGCTTTTCCCTGATGATTAGTGATAATGAGTATCTCTTTATATGTCTACTAGAGGCCCAGTGCATGGGATTCATGCACTGGTGTGGGGCGTGGCCTGAAGGGATGGGCCCGCCATGGGAGCGCTGCTCATCTCCCTTACATCCCGGTCAGCGGCTGTGGACCCACCCTCTGAGCGGCTGCTTCCACTGCGGTAGCAGCTGTTCATCCCGGTCAGCCAAGCAGTGCTCAACTGGGGGAGTGCCCTGACCACCAGGGGGCAGCCCCTGCATTGGTTGACTGGTCGTTCTGTGCCACGACCTTTGCTGCGGGGTTCAGGATCTGAAGGAGGGGCCGACGCACAAATGAAAATGCTATACAAGAAATATGAATTTAGAAGACATTGGGGACCGGGGGTGTCTCTTTCGTGAAGAGCACACTGACCTCTGGCTGATCCACTTTTTATTTACTTGAATACACATTTGCCCTTTAGCAATGCATACAGGCATATCAAAGGTAAAGTTTGGTAAATGGTAAAGGGATTGTCAGGTTAGGGAATTGCCTTGAGCCACCACTATCTCAACACTCAGTGCTTAGCATCAGCCCTGCTAACGCCCAAGGTCCATCGGCCTTCCGTGTTCCTTGGTGTACTGACAGTATTGGCAAGCGGTGGCTTCCCACAGTTCTGGTCGTTCTGCCATTCAGTTGCTGGGCTTTTATTATATAGGATTGGCCATCTGTATATACTTTTTGGAGAAATGTCTATTTAGATTCTCTGCCCATTTTTACTTTATTTATATTTGAAATATGTTTTTATTGATTTCAGAGAGGAGGGGACAGGTAGAGAAAGATAGAAACATCGATGTGAGAGAGAATCATTGATTGGCTACCTCCTGCATGCTCCCACTGGGGATCAAGCCCGCAACCCGGGCATGTGTCCTGAACAGGAATCAAACCATGATCTCCTGGTTCATGGGTTTATGTTCAACCACTGAGCCACATTTTTTATTGAATTGTTTTTTTGTGTGCTAAGTTGTATGAGTTCCTTATGTATCTTTGGCAAATATCTTCTCTCATTAGTAGCTGGTCTCTTTGTTTTGTTGATGGTTTTCTTTGCTATGCAAAAACTTTTTAGTTTAATGTAATTTCATTTGTTGGTTGCTTTTTTTTCTTCCCTTGGCTGAGAAGATATATCCAACAAAAATGCTAAGAGTGATGTCAAAGTCTTTACTGCCTGTGTTTTATTCTATGAGTTTTATGGTTTAACTAAAGGCCTGGTGCACAAAAATTTGTGCACTCGGGGGGGGGGGGGGGTCCCCTCAGCCCAGCCTGTGCCCTCTTGCAGTCTGGGACCCCTCGGGGGATGACCACCTGCTGGCTTAGGCCTGCTCCCCAGGGGATTGGGCCTAAGCTGGCAATCAGACATCCCTCTGGCAGCCTGGGAGCCCTCGGGGGATGTCCACTTGCCAGTGGGGAGCAGGCCTAAGCTGCAGTCTGACATCCTTAGTGCTGCTGAGGAGGCGGGAGAGGCTCCCACCACCACCGCTGTACTGGCAGCCGTCAGCCTGGCTTGTGGCTGAGCAGAGCTCCCCCTGTGGGAGTGCACTGACCACCAGTGGGCAGCTCCTGCATTGAGCGTCTACCCCCTGGTGGTCAGTGTGTGTCATAATGACCAGTCATTCCCAGTCTTTCTGCTGTTAGGGTCAATTTGCATATTACCCTTTTATTATATAGGATAGAGGCCTGGTGCATGGGTGGGGGCCGGCTGGTTTGTCCTGAAGGGTGTCCCGGATCAGGGTGGGGGTCCCGCTGGGGTGCCTGGCCAGTCTGGGTGAGGGGCTGATGGCTGTTTTCAGGCTGGCCACACACCCTTTCGGGTGGGTGTCCCCACTGGGTTGCCTGGCCAGTCTGGGTGAGGGG